>NW_028289006.1:3105209-3726251 GCF_059628265.1 Tinamus guttatus | reverse complement strand
TCTGATCCTTTCCAATTCAGCAGCTGGGTGGCTCACTTTGCAGGCCCACTCTTGTTCCCATGGCAACCAGGAGATTGCTGTAACACGATCCCATGTGCTGTATGTCAATATACAGCACTATTGTTCTCTGATAATAATTGGGCAAATGTGTTTCCATATTTTGAGAAGAGGAGATTAATCATTGTCCAAATGGATGGCGATCTCCCATGTCAAGCTTGGGCATACACAGGCTAGCAGCGTGTTAGGAATTGTGGTACATCACATGTGGAGACTTCGTGAATGATGGATTTGTGCCACGTAAGGTATTTTCAGTACTGACCAGACGCTGTGCTTCCAAAACATGCTGCAAAACCAACATTTTAGCTCTCAAGAATCATGAGTGTGGCTATCCTGGGTGCAATAAAAGATCTTGCTAACTCACTGGCAAGCTGTCTCTCTCAGTGATCAGTGCTGAATGCCCAGAATAGCAAAATACATATTAAAAAAAATAGTCTTAGGTAGTTTCTTTTTCTCTTAACAATGGCATAATTTAACATTAAACATATGGATATTTAGTCAGACCAGATAAATTGCAGGCAGACCCAAACTTATGAAGTACCAACCTGACTGATGTACAAGGCTCAGTTGCTCTCCAGCACTTGGAGCAAGCTGCTTTTTCAGCTCGTTTCTGTGCTGCAGGATACCTTTCTATCACTGCAAAACTTATTTCTTGTGTGTTTCAGAGAGGGCAGGAGCCCTGGCCTAGCTTTCTTCCAAATGAACTTTGAGATGATATATTCTGCAAGCATCAAAGTAAAAGTAGTTTCTACAGAAAAGGCATTATGATGATATGTCCAGACTTGTACAGTGCATGAAAGAAAGGACCTTTTTTTTTTTTCTGTGAAAGGTATTTTTCACTGACTGCCCTGTACCAATCCCTAAAATACTTGAGCAAGGAGAAACTGAGCTATGATTCCAAGGAATGGGGGAAAACCCTTCCACTTCTAAATCTGCTGAAAGTTGAAGTTAGAAGCATAGAATGCTTAAGGTTCGAAGGGACCTCTAGAGATCATCTAGTCCAACCCCCCCTCCACACGTAGGGTCACCTAGAGCATGTGGCACAGGGTGGCATCCAAGAGGGTTTTGAAGATCTCCAGAAAAGGAGACTCTACAACCTCTCTGGGCAGCCTGTTCCAGTGCTCTGTCACCCTCACTGTCAAGAATCATAGAATCATAGAATCATAGAATCATAGAATGCTTAGGGTTGGAAGGGACCTCTAGAGATCATCTAGTCCAACCGCCCTGCATACGCAGGGACACCTAAAGCACGTGGCACAGGACTGCATCCAAGCGGGTTTTGAAGATCTCCAGAGAAGGAGACTCCACAACCTCTCTGGGCAGCCTGTTCCAGTGCTCTGTCACCCTCACTGTTAAGAAATTTTTCCTTAAGTTCCTATGGAATTTTTGATGTTTCAGTTTCCGGCCATTTCCTCTAGTCCTATCAGTGGCCACCACTGAAAAGAGACCATCCCCGTCCTCTGCACTCCCTCCCTTGAGGTATTTATATACACTGATTAGATCCCCTCTCAGCCTTCTCTTCTCCAGGCTGAACAGGCCCAGCTCCCTCAGTCTTTCCTCGTAGGGCAGATGTTCCAGGCCCCTGATCATCCTTGTGGCCCTGCGCTGGACTCTCTCCAGTAGTTCCACATCCCTCTTGTACTGTGGAGCCCAGCACTGGACACAGTAGGCCAAATGTGGCCTCACATCTGATGGGGCTGAGTAGAGGGGCAGGATCACCTCCCTTGACCTGCTGGAGATGCTCTTCTTAATGTACCCCAGGATCCCATTGGTCTTCTTGGCCACGAGGGCACACTGCTGCCTCATGGTCAACTTGTCCACCATCACACCCAGGTCCTTCTCTGCAGAGCTGCTCTGCAGAACATCAGTCCCCAGCCTATGCTGATGCATAGTTGTCCCTCCCCAGGTGCAGGACCTTGCACTTGCCGTTGTTGAATTTCATGAGGTTTCTCATCGCCCAGTTGTCCAGCCTGTCCAGGTCCCTCTGGATGGCAGCACAGACCTGTGGGATATCAGCTACTCCTCTCAGTTTCACATCATCAGCAAACTTTGTCCCTTCATCCAGGTCATTGAATAAATTGAACAGGACTGGGCTGAGGACTGACCCCTGGGGGGACACCACTAGCTACAGGCCTCCAACTAGCCTCTGCACCGCTGATCACCAACCTCTGGGCGCTGCCATGCAGCCAGTTCTCAATGCACCTCACCGTCCACTCATCTAACTCACACTTCTGGAGCTTGCACAAGAGGATGCTGTGAAGTTCTCAATTTCAGATTTGGAAAATAGCTGTGTAGCCAGTCATAAGCAAGCAGTGCATTCTGGAGTCATCTATTAGTGACTGCATTTCTTATTATTTCTTTGTTAATCCATGACAAGACATGTTGCATTATGTTAACCAGTATCACTTCAAGCAGTACCATCTAGCTGTGTCACCAATAATATAGTAACTTTTACCTAGGACCTATAACAAACCGTGTAGCTATTGTTTGGATTAATACATTAATTATTTCAGTCACCGAATGAGTTTGCTTCCAATCTTTCTTTAAAAAAATAACACTTATAATTCTGAAATGTAAAAACAAGAAACAGACAGGCAAATACAAAATTAGATTTGTGGTTGTGCGAGTACCCAGGAGTGTAAACTCTCCCTTTTCTATTCCCTTCTGCCTTTCATATGTATTTTTTCTCCTTGCATTACTTATTCCCAGTATACATATATATCAATTACTATAGCTTTTCTTTATGTTCACTTTACTCCTTTTATTTACACATTTTCCACTCCTTTACAAACATTACTATAACTTTTCTTTATGTTCACTTTACTCCTTTTATTTACACATTTTCCACTCCTTTACAAACATTCTACTATTGTTTATCAGAGATACAGTACAAAAGCAATAATTAGTGCAATGACCATAATTCTGTCTTCTACCCATATCTGAGAAGCTGGAAATTACAAATGTTTAAGTGATTAGTCACTGAACATAACATTTTTATACCAAACTATAAATTATTTATGTATATATAATGGTAGACATAATCTTTTATAATCAGCAAATGCAAGAAAAAAGCTGTCCAATTCAAGAATTATGTTCTCAGTAATCAAACTATGCATTCCATTAACCTATATCCACCCAAACCTACTATTAGATACAAAACTGAATTACATATACTAGTTGGTCTTATACACACAGTAGCATCATGATAAGTCCCTTTGAAGTCTTCCTCCTGCCAAGCAAATGGTGTTTAGTTTCAAGAATCTTTTACAGAAAGGGAAGCTTATGCTGTTATTTATTTATGCCCCATAGACTAAAAATATGAGGAAACATACTCGATATTAATGAGGGGACAGCCCAATATATTCTTAGGGTATTATTACCTATGTGCAGGCTGATCCAGTCCTGGAATATTACAGAAGAGTTCTACAGCCCTGCTACACTGCTGATTTTCCAAGTATGCACATTGGCACATCACCTACTGTTAAAATGAGACAGTCTAAGATTCTGATACTTCATTTCCTTCACTCATAGGGAAACCTTAATGCAAAGTCAGTCTCACTGGCACCATCCTTCACAGTGCTACTCTACTGAGCTTTTCCATCAATCCCTTTCCTACAGAAGGGTACTAAGTTTGACAATTAACCTTTAGGGATTTCTATCCAAATTCAAGCAGATTTCTTTAGTGACATTTTGCAGATTTCTTTTGGAGCAAGTTTTCTTCTATTTTAGCTTTTCTTTGCAATAAAGAGGTGTTCGTAATAGTTGTGATGAGCACTTTTAAGACTCACTGGCCTTTTCTGCCTGTAATATCAGGTTCAAAAGAGATCAGTGATATCAACTGATCAGGTAATACAAGCATGTGCTCTAGATTTAACAGCACAAAATTATGGAAGACAATGTAATTTCACTTGATGTATTTTCTACATTTCAGTACACTTTCTAAAAAGAGAAGGTTACTACTATGAATATAAAGGACAAAAGAAAGAACCACTCATCCCCACCACACAGTAAAGGAATGTTGCAAAGTCACAGGGCTACAAATATCAGAATGAAGACTGATCAACACTGACTTATCCCTGCTTCCACATAGAATAAATATGATATTATACATACTGTGTAATTTTATTTTTGAATACTTCACAAATTCCATCCAGAATGATGGATAGAACATATGAAATAAGATAGCTGTCATTTCTTTTTTTATCCTTTTTCATTCTCTGTGTGGGTCCATGCCTTATATATAGCTTGCCATTGAAAGCCTCACCAGAAAAAAAAAATGACTCACTTTCTTGTCACTTTTTTTTTTTTCCATTTATTGAAATAGTACTTGGACAGTTATGAAGGAATAATTAAAATAATTTATAATAGTCCTGCAAGGCAAGGTGGTATTTTTTATACCCAGTATACAGATAAAGATCTAAAAGAGGTGTGTTTTTTTAAAAAAAATGATCTATTGCCTCTCAATCTTATGTTTATATGTAGTGATTGCTCTCTTTTAGCATAGTGAGTACTAAGCTCTTATCTTCACAGAATGTTACCTATTCAAAGGAGAATCATGGTTAAATTCAGTTTTATTGGTGAACACTGACACTTCCATACTTACTTCTGGCCTTACTGCTTCTTCCCTTGAATATGAATGTCAAACAGTTTTCAATACAACTCTGTCAAGAAAAGTTGTCTCAATTTGTACCTAATTGTCCAGGTAACCCAGAAGCCCGAGAAACTATGAAAAGTAGAAATATCTGAATAATATGATACTGGAAAAAAAAATGTAGAACATGTCCAGCTTTCTGCAAGGAGTCCTTTTAAGGACTGCTGAACGTACAAGCTCTTATTCAACATCAGTTCTATTGGGCCAGAGCTGTCAACTGAAGAGTGATAAAAATGTCTCTGTGAAGCCAATGCAGTTGAATGCTCCTCTGCCTGTTTACACATTTAAAAGCTTTCAAAGATTTGTCAGTCAAATCTTATTTTCAGGACTTTAACTCAGTAAAATAACTTAAGTGTGAAGAAGTCTTCCTCCTTTCTATTTCTCTAGCCTTCCTTCCTTCCTTCCTTCAAAAACATTCCTGATCCATTTTGTTTGGGTCCTAGAAACATTGGTAAGTAGTACATGAAATACTTGTTTTGTTTTCACAGACTATTTTTACCTGGAATCCCATAATTTTCACTGAATTTATTCAGAACTTTAATGAAGTTACTAAATGAGATTCCTCGGGTGATATGACTCAAGTGATCTCAGACTCCAGACTGAGAAACTGGCTTACGATTACAATTAGAAACCAGCACTTTTCAAGGCCAGTGAGTTAACTGACCACAAATAGCTTTTAATATTCATATATTTCTATTCCAGGATCCTCAGGGCAGCGATATGAGATGGATAATGAAGGTTACATAAAAATGTTTTCCCCAAAGCCAAATCATAGACTGACCCCAGAACAGACCTACGGTCCTACGCATTCTCCACAGACTACTCTTGTACCACATCCAGCAGGAAGGTTTTCCTTTATTCTTCTAATGAATTGCCATTTATTATTGTTCATGAATAAAAGGAATCATATTAAGCAAATACATAAATATATGAAGCAAAGTGCTATGATAGATGCAGTTAGAGACAGAGAAAAATAAAATCATGCAAACAGGGACAATAGAATTTGCTGACAAAAGGACTCATACTGCAGGGAATCAACGATTTGTTTGCATCTGAGTTCTTTGGCATAACTGTCTACTCTTGTTGCATAAAGTTATTTTTCTTGGCAGAAAGTGAAGGTCTACTATATCTGAAGGCAATAAAACAAGTAGTTAAGAAAATTAGAACAACAAGAAATAAACAGTTCATGGACAGAATAGACACATTTCCAAATTCCAAGAGAGCTGGCAAATGAAGTAACTTGTATTGTCAATTCATAATTCCTTTCTGGCAACAAGAAAGATGCCTAGGGAGTTCAGAGAAGCTAACAGAACTATAATATTCATGCTATATTTAAAAATGGATCAAGGCTAAAAACCAACTCAGTATTGTGCAATCTTTTATCCTAATGTGGCATAGCAGCAAAGAACTATTATTTCCTCAGAAAAGCCATCTTAAAGAAGTGAGCTTTCTATGTGATTAAAATGGGGCTGTTTGAGGAAGTATTGAAAAAACTGTTAAACAGTGTGCTTACTGAAGAATAGAAACGATCAATAACTCAAGAAATTGTCAGAGCTGTAACCCACTGCTCAGGTATTTTTTAGCCTGATTTATAACATTTCAGTGACTTAGATATAGACTTTTTCCCTCCCTTTATTATGCACAGAAGCAAATTTTTAACCAGTTCGTGGCTGTTAACTAGATATTCAAAGAAAATACTCTTCGGGATTTACACTAAAAAGGTTATCTATTTGATAGGCATTTATCTAGGATGTTTGTACTCATGCTATTTCAAAACTTGCATCTTAGTAGTCTTTGAATCAAAAAATGGTTAAAAGATCATTATCGATTCAGAGACTTTTCAAGCAACTATAAAGCAAGTGTGATGCATCTAGCAAATTTGGCCCATTGGTGTTGCCATTAATAATGCTAAATGACTCAGTTTACTGTATAAAATAATACTAATAAAATTCTGAAAGATGTGATTTCAAGTAAGTCATGGTTTGCATGTACAACAATTTTGTTTACCATCAGTTTCAGGATAAAACAGTCTAAAACAAATGCAGCTTATATTTGCTCAGAGATTTTATCAGATCTGCATGGTAACTGGAGAATAATGAAGGATGGCAAATATATAGAAAGCTGTATGTCAGATAGAGAATAAAATGTGTGAAATATTTCAGGTGGTGTTTTAAAAACTGCAAAGTTCAATTATTTGGAGAATAAAGTAGCATTTGTACTATTTGTTTTCTTGAAATTATATTTTCATGAGGAGTGGACTAAGAACAAGAGCAGACAACAGATGTGAATTTCTTTGTTTGATCTAGTGTTCATGATGAATACAGGTTTGCTGTTAATTCAATCAATTATGCTTATGTGGCATAAAATCACATATAGATCAGGCAATGTGTTTTACCCCCACTGGGATATTACCTTACTTTTTTTTTTACCCATTGAAAGTCAACAGGATCAAAACCTAAGAACTGAAAGTGTGTTTAAACTCATGCAGAACACTCAGAACAAAAAATTTTAGAGGTGACCTCCAATGCAGAGTGTTCACTGTCTGAAAAATTATGACAAAAGTTTTTCTAGCTGAATACATTATTTTTTGTTGTCTGAAACAAATTATCTTCTCAAGGGCTGTCCTTTTATCTTATCTAGCTCTTCATTTCCCAATTTTAAAATGCAAATGTTGCTTTGAGAAACTAGGAGAATATTTGGATGTATAAATCCTTCAGAGTGATAACATAATCCAGTGTTCCAGACGAAGAATGCTCGATAACTGTAAATCACTGCAGAATTAGATGAGAAGGCATTAACCATTGGGCTTAGGTTGCAAAATCATTAAGTAATGTAAGACCAGAAACATTCAAAACAAGTTTTATTTTTAACAGATAGCTCTTTGAAATGTGTGCTCGTGCATACTCAAATGTCAGTGCACCGAATGAAGGAGGCGTCTTCAGTGAGCAAATATCAGTGGAAAATGCTGTAATCATATGACATATGAATGAGAGGAGTAAACTGTGAAGCTGCACATGTACTGCACTTCCAGTTTGTTTCTGAACTCTTTGAAAATTTCACCTTGTTGCTCTGTGTGTGTGTGAACAGGCAGAATGGGGAACCCTTCATACAGGCTTCACTGGCCTCATTTCTTTTGTCAGTAAAAAGGCCAAGACTGATGCCAGAGACTTAGTTCCTCCAAAATGCATGAGCATAAGGTAGAGGAAAGGGAGAAAAAAGATGTTTCCAATGTGTTGGAAAACTGAGGATCTCTAAACTGAAGTATGGAAACTTTGGCGTGCCTAGTAAATGTAGATGGAGTCAGGCAATATCTCTACCAGCAATGCCTTACCTGTGGGGCAATTCTGGTATTCCAGAAAAGGCTTTTAAAAGTTGGTTGTACTAATACTAGCAAAATCGTAAGTTGTCTCCCTGGTTGAAATTTTAATTATTTTTGTTGGAAGGAAAACTTCTCATCTACTTGATGAAGGACACACTGCCTTGTACAATATAATGTTTCTTTACTGGTTCCCAATAAATATTTTGTTCTCCTCCCAACTGCACAATTGCTCCATTTTTCCTTCTTCTCTTCTCATTACACCTCATTGCCATATTCTAGTCATTTCCCCATTTTCTCCTCACCAGACTCAGTACTGATGACAGTAACTATTGCTGATAACATCACCATCAATTTGCTGCTTGAATAAAGTATTCACTGTATCAATGAAAGGTTGGAGACAAACAGGTCAGGAAGTTGGTAAACTACACTCAGTATGAATCCTGTGATCTAGAATACATATTTGTACTATATGTATTTTATTTGCATGTTATTATTACTTTACTAATTCATTCATTCAACAAGAATTCTCAGAGACTATCAGTGAAGGATCAGGTACTCCCATTTCAGTTTTCTTAACAATATCACATAACTCAGACCATTTATTTAATTTAGTTAACTAAGTATTGTTTTGTCTGCTTGCAGTATAAGCTTTCTCTCTCTATTACTCTAATATCTTAGTGGTCTTCACTAACACTCACTGTATTTCACTAATTTTTGTACTTGGTCCTTTATACTAAAATGACTCTTCATATGAGTTCTAGTAGTGGGCATAATGTTTTTAATGTTCCTTTTAGCTACAGCACATTTATAAAATTTAATTCACTTTACTATGCCATTTTATCTAATTTTTTGCATAGTGTATTTTACTTATTTGCCTAACCTCTTGTGGTTTATCCTCTTTATTTTAAATACAGTTTCTGAGTGCTTTAATTTGCATAAATACCTGTAACTTTTCTTACATCACCTAACCTTCTTTTATAAAGGATGGTGTGTTCAAGAATCTTGTATTTATTTTCATCTAGTAGCCATTTTTATTTCTGTTCGTACTCATTAATCTTTCCCTGATAACTCCTTTGGTATCCTAAAATGCAATTATCTGTAATCAAGCTCCTCTGTACTGCTGTCTCCTTCAAACATTTTTTAAATATAGTCAGGGAAATTTGTCACTGTTTGAGATTAATTTACCTATTGGTCCACATTCCTATCTTATTAGGCAATATTGTTCTCAAACACCAATCCACAAAACTGTGTATTTTGTTCCTTTATAATTTCTTGTTTTGTACAATTTCTTGTTGTATGAAGAGGTATCTCTACATGAACTAAGTTAGAATAAGCTATAATGTTCATTTATATACAGGCCTCTGGTTTCAGGTCTGTTATCATCTCACATTGCAGAGAGATTTCCTTTATTTATCTGTGATATAAATATAACTATAAACTGACTGTCCTTTAAATCTCCATTTTTTTACTCTTTATGTTGTCCCTCAGACTTCCCTTCTCCCCTACCTTTTAGACTTTATGCTACTTCAAAGATTTTTCATTGTTGTGAAAGATGTTTTCCATGTCTTTCCTAAGTTATGAAGAATAGCATTATAGACATCATTCTATTTACAAACATTTTCAATTCTTGGAGTTTTGCTATTGTCAAAATCAGATGGGAGGTTTTGACCTTAAATAAATACATAGGAAGAGTCTTGCTTTGGCATGATATCTGTTATTTTCAGAATTATTGAAAGCCATGCTTTATTATAACATATTTAGAGTTTTCATCTGCTTTATCAAGCTAATTTTAACACGAAACAAGACTTAAACATATATAATATATAAACTTGTATTCGAGGCCAATAGCAAATTCCTTATAGAATAGTCTTTTTAGGTTTTATGAGTGTTTGCACAGTGCCTGTACCTGCACCAGATGTGCCTTTAGCTCAAGTATAACAATGATATATTGTTAAATGATATTATTGTCAAAACAGATGGGACCAACTTCAGCCTTCAGGTGCCATACCCACACAGATATGTACCATGAAATAATTTCACTTGTATCGAAATGTTTTGAAGAGCTATATTTTATATAGTTTTTATTTATTAGAAATTATTTGAAAACAGACACACATTAAATACTGAAGAGAAAGAATACTGTACTTGCATTATATTTCTTTGATTTGTAGAATCGGATGCATTCTAATGCAATGACCAGCCTGCATTCTTATTTTAAAAGACTTCAATATGGAAAGGATAACTATACCTATTCACTCAGTTCTCCTAATGGGAAGACATTGGAAAAAGCTTTTAAGAGAGAAAGAGGTGGCAACAAAGTTAATATGTAGCTATTAGGCATGACTTGGGAGGGAGTGTAAGCTATTTTAATTAGGAACTCAGGAAAACATTGTCAAATCTAAATGTTTGAAATAGCCACCATGGAAGAGTTGCTTAATTTTAAAAAAGGAACATTGTGATTGCCTCCCAACTGATTGCGGTGTGAATTTCAAAAGAAATTATTTGTCCTAAAGAATGTTTAACAGAAACTGAAGAGACACTTTCCTGTGTTGAGCAATCATCACTGGCAGAACTTTTACAAAATCCTTTAAGTGCAATCCTTTAAGCACAATCAATCAGTAGTCTGTAGTGGCTCTGTTTTTTAAATACAAATACATACATATATAAAGATACATACATACAGATTTCTACAGTAGCCCATTCTCCTGGGGTACACCAGAAAAAAGCACTGAAAGCTCTCCAGATCTGCACGCAGTTCACATCACACAAGGATGATGAAAAATGGTCTGAGACCACCTCAAGACAGAAAGGCAAGGCAAGTTATTATTCGTATATGTAATATTGAGGAGAGCATTTATAAGGCCTTCTGTCTCTGGACTAACCTGAGGAATACCATGGTTGAACCATTAACTGGAGCATAGGATTGTTTATTGGACCGACTGCTGTTGCAGAATGACAGGCAGAATCTTTATCTCTGGCACCCACCTGAGCTCAACTTTGCAGCTCTTATAATAGCAAGAAGAATCCCTACTAGGATGAAAAAGAAGATCTTGAAGCCTCAAGGCGGGATGTTCTGAGGAGGTAGAAATTATGCCAGTAACAATACTTATGTTTTCTTTTGGGACGGCAGTAGTTGAATTCTAGTCCAATTAAGACACTTAAACTTTTGTATCTAAATGAGAGCTTAAAGACCTCACTCCTATAATAGAGATCCAGTCAGAACATTCAATGAGGCCTAGAGAGAGATTCAGCTGACCAGCTAAGGTTACTTGAATTTATGCTAAAATAAGCACACTTAACAGTTAGTCAGCTGACCAGCTAAAATGCACTCTGTGACTCTATCAGCTTGAATGACTAGTTCATCTAGTTGCCTCTAAATAAGAATCTAGAGTTGTCTGAGGTGCTGCAGTATACACTGCCTGGATTCCAAGATGAATGTGAAACTCCTGCAGATCCTGTGTCATACATGCCATCCCTATGTAGATGTCCCAAACATCTCAAGAGGGCAATTTGTGGGCAACTGAATTAAGTCCTTAATATCTACTCACCCTCATGTGATTTTAGATACCTAGTGCACATATAGAAGTCTCTGTTTGAACTTGAACCATGCCCCATTCCATGTTCAACTAACAACTTGGACTAAGGAGACAGTCAAAAAGGGCTACATAAGGTGAATGGCAAAGGAGAATGAGAAGCAAGTACAGTGACAAAGGGCTACTCGGCTCAAGGTGAAGCCATACTGGAACTGAAAAGAGCTCCACGGTCTTAGTGACAAGCATTTTAGATCTACTCTGAATCTTCTGGAGGTTCAAGAGAGGGGAGTGAAACATGTGGTTCTAGGCATGCATTCTAAAAAAATTCACTAAAGAAGCAGAAAGTTTTAAACGAATATCAGAAAGGCTTATTTTCCTTCTACTCCATTCTGCTAAAAAGATGGTTTGCTACACATCACTCAAATCCTCAAATCATTCTTCATCATCTCTGGGACAACTACATGCAGAGAGTGCTCTCTTATAGCTTCCTTACACTTCAGCTGATCAATGAATGCCCTCCTCAGCCACTGCAGTGGCCATTATGGGCCTGGAGGGCCCAGAGTCTGAACACTGGAAGGGTAGATCTGCTCTCTTGAGGAACTGGGGCTTGAAAGCCATTGAAATCACTGAAGACTAGAGCCCTTGCCAGACATCAGCCTGTTTTTCATCAACATGGCTAATTTAAGAAAGGTGTTGTCAGACTGACTCATTCTTTCAAATTTCCTTCTCATGTCCAGATCATCAGTCTCGGCACCAGATATTTGTGGATAGAGACTGTAATGATCTGTGCAGGTACAGAATTGGAAGCAAGGCGGATAGAGAATTTCTTCCAAGTATGTTTCCATATAAAGAAATAAATTTGTGTTTGTCTGCCACGTAGTTTAAAATCCTCTGTAGATCAAGGACAAGAAGAATTATTGGGTATTCCAAGACAGAAAATCCCAGGAATTAAGCCCAAGAGAAGGCAGAGGTCAGACTAGGTAAGCTCCAGACCCAGTGAAAGGAGGAAGGGAAGAGTGGTAGGAATGTAAGGAATTGGGGGGGAGGGAGATGAAGGCAGGAAGAAAGGAAGGGAGGAAGGAAATAAGGCAGGAAAACTCAAAACGTAATTCAAGAGAGGCTGCTAAAAAGAAGTAAGAAGGTAGTCCTTGTGAGCACAATGAAAGCAAAAGGGAAAAAAAACATTAAAAAGAGCTTCCTGTCCTTGTGCAGGTAAGTTTCCCAGCGTGAACATAAATGCAGTAAATTATTAGAAGGAAAAGAATTGTGCATGCAACTAAGATATAAGGTGAAAACTCAAGGGATTCATTACCTAGACAATCACAGTGTGATGTGGAACAACAGTTAAGACTCACATCAACTGCATAAACATCAGGACTCTAGAGCCATGTGAGATGCCCTGTGGTATCCCACCAGGCCTCCAGGTGCCAATTAAGAAAGGCCTGTGTATCTAACTGGTCCTTAGTAATATCTGCCAATCTGTCAGGACCTTCCAGATTCCTGACAGTATCTTAAATAGTACTAGATGCCTATATTTAGGCAAGTGAACTGATCTATTAGATGTTACTTTTACATCTAGCACCTGTTGATCTCAAATGATTCAACCGTTTTAAATTCCAGTCTGCAGTCACCCTATGCCTCAGTTTCCCAATAGCAAAAAGGAGACAACTTTTATAAATATTATAAATATTTAGTTCCTCAAGTAACGTAACCCATTCAAGGCCTTAGAGGGGTCAGCTGCATGCATGTAAGTTAACAGCAGGGGAAAAATAGTCTAGAGTCAAATGTCTGTTAAGGTTATTGCTTGTTACTAGTGAAAAGTAATTTGGAATGTCAAAAATGTGTTCAAATATTTCATACTTCCTGTTAACTTTTTTTGGTTACCTGGTCTCTATTTCTCTCATCGTGTTTCACAAGTCTTCATAGTAGAGATTATCATATCATACTGCAATATTAAACAAGTGATACAATTTCAAAATATCTTAAATGATTAGAGCAACCTTAATCAGAACTAGTCCCTGGTGGACAGTCATTTGACTCAACTGCTTTTATTTCTGTGGACCCAGAACAGAGGCTTTGATGAAGTTCCAAAGTTGGAGAGAGCTACATGCAAGGTAGTGACCCCATATATTTTTCCATTTTCATGTATATTTCTACCATTCAACTTTTTTTTTTCTCAGCAGATGAAGTTATGTGTGACTACGATTCTGCATAAAGTCTAAAACTTGCACTACAGATATGCACAGGACCTATACGCCAAAAAAAAAATTCATTGGTTCACTAGGTTTCTTCAGTGTTTCTGTCTAGACTAGACTAGACTATATTCTAAAATTTATGACTGATTTAATTGTTCTCCATTATTTGGGAATTAGTTAACTGAAAAATATACTTTGTGAAATTTGCAGTATCATTTGTATCTTCAAATATAGATGTCATTGAATGAAACAGTCACTACCAATTTTTACATGAAGGATATAGCAACTCAGTACATGTCAAATTAAGAAAGCTAATAGTAATTGTGAATATATATATGTGTATATATATACACATATGAATACATAAATATATATTCTAGTGTGATTATAAGCATACATGAGCCAAGTCTTGGGACTGAACCTATCTGGGGCCTACTAAATATATTATACAAGTGTCGTTCCTGTAGTGTACTAACAGTATGTAGAAATTTCATTTGCAAAAATATGCACAAATACTCTGTAAATAAAGGAAGGTGTAGCTAATATTTTTAATGCTATCTTTCAACACATTTTTTGCATCCATATTACAAAGTTCATAGGAAGCAGGCTATTTCTTACTAGAAAGTCCACATATGTTAAGCAACATGAATAAATCTTCCTAAGTCTAAGCACACTTAAGTGGATACCTTTCCTAAATACCCAAGGGAGAATAAGCACAAGGAGTTATTTTTTGTGATCTAATGAATGATAACCATGAAATCCTTTTATCTGAAAAACATTTTAAAACTAGAATGCTAATTCAATTAGTTGATTTTGCTATTGAGAGCTGTCTGAATAGAGTATATTTGCTCTCAGATGTATGTTTTTCCATGGATATTAATTATATCATTGTGATATTCCCTCTCCAGTTCTGAACATCTAGTAAGACCTGTACTACTACATCATACTTAATAGGAGTGTGATGGTTGTTGCTTAGGCAACAGGATGAATAAATGCAGGTCAGAATGTGCTTCCAGAAAAACAAAAGCAGGAATATGGAACAGCATAAAGAACAAACACACTGAACTGATTTTTACTGCATTAAAAGGCAAGAATTGTTCTATAACTAACCTATTCTCAGCATTTGTTTAATTTAATGAATATGTAAAATATACTTTAATATGTAAGCAATTTTAATAAAGGTAAACCAGTTCTCATAAAGAGAGAACACTGAAGCACGTTTAAGTTTGGAGAAATCTGATTTTTTCTATTAACATACCAGTTCTTTCTTCTCTCATTTCCCTATACACTTTCCCTATATACTTTCTCTTTATTATTTTGGTTAAACATTTTGACAAATACTTTTACATTTTTCAGGAGAGGTTTGCATTGATTTAATGCTAATATATTTTCTAAACTAATTTATAAAGAAATTCCAGTAAAATACTGGAAAGATTCAATTTCTGATGCAAACAATAAACTGATATATATAACAACATGCTAAACTGTGTGAAATTCATAAAAGGATAATTATTAAATTGCTAAGACATTATTGTTTTATTGCTGAATAATTTTGCAGCTTTTTGCTTAATCATTGGGTTTAAGGGTCTAATCTTCCAGTCACATATGCATGTAACCAAAACTAACATTAAGAGTCTTTGGGTGTTTTACCTGTGATATATATTTAAGAAGGAAGTGCTTCAGAAAATCGAGACAAGCAGGGAACATTAGCTCTCACGCAAGCATGCAGGCATAACTTAATCTGCCTGATACCTGAAAAGTTTGATTTGAGGGCAGAATCTCCTGCTGAATGTGTATGTTTATGTAAGCAGAGCAATAAGAGATTTAGGAAATTAGGAGTCTTATGTAAACCCCAGCAGAATGTGGATCAGGCTCCTCTATAGCTAGGGGGTATTTGGAAAGCTTTCCAAGGCAGTTGCTCTAGCTCCTAGGGGCTCATCATTTACCTGAGGTAGGTGCACCCCTCTGCATTTCTTATGCCACCTACAGCCTCTTGTGAACAATTTCCTTTGGTAATCTCTTTAAGACTAAATGAACAAGTCCTTATGTAACTAATGCTCCTTTATCTCTATGTATCTATATATACAGAGCTATATAAAAAATCGTAGCTGCATTTTGGGAAACTGTGGCTTGAAATATTTCTTAGCTTGCTAGTCTGGCAGTACACACTTGCAGTTTTGTCTGTTTCTTTTTTCAAGAATATTTAAAGGAAAAGATTCTAATAATTTTTATTGATATAAATGAAAGCTCACATGACAAACATGTAAAAACTTCTAAGGTAGAAACGACATAAATTTGTCCCTGAATTTTCTGATCAGTAACCCATGGGCATATTTTGAAGTTGGCAAAATAAATGAAATAGGAAAACCAGGACTCAAATGATGGTTTTATAGTAATAATATTCAAAATAAGTTTCATTTTTGCTTCCTATATACCAGGAGTAAGTTAGGAAAAGTTAGAACTATTCCCAGATATACACAGTTACTAAAAATCTTAAATAAGGAGTATTAATACTTTAAGATCTGACAATTTGTAAAAAATGTGGTGAGGATTTTTTCAAGAGATACACTGAACACTGAAGCAGACAGAAGAGTGATTATATAACAGTCTTGCTTTTTACTGACAATATTCATTTCTATAAGAAGTTTGCATATCTCAAGTCTAAGCCACTTTATATCTCTCGGATATACTGTAAATTCTGAAGTACATAAAATTTTACTTCATTCACATATTCCTGACACATGTTTAGAGTTAAAGCAGGAAATTCGAGCTATTTAAAGGAATGTATTACTTTTCCAAACAGGGCGCGAGTTTCAACAAGTGAACCCCACAGCCTGATTTAAGATGCAAAAACATTTAACTGAGACCTCCAGAACCTCTTATAGAGATAGCATATTTTATTCAGTTACTATTTATCTGTAACTAAAATACCTCTCAATAGAAGGATGGCACTGCATGTTATTTAATTATTATTACAATAGTGTTAATGTCTAAATAAAAGTAAAAACGTGATTTATTGTAGATAGGGGGTTGTACGTCTTTTACATGTTTTAAAATTGCCTCCTGCTGAGCATGGATTAAAAGAATTACGCATTTTTTTCTTTTTCTTTTTTTTTAACATGAAGATTGATGAGGGGGAGAGAAAGAACATTTATATTCAGTTTTTCTTTTACCATATTCCTGGCTTGAATATTTTGTAACATGTATAATTTGGAAGTTTATCTTAGGACAGTTTATATATTAATTTAGCTAGACATACAAAAGTGAAACACTAACAGATCTTCTTAGTGCAATGCAGAAGAGCTTTAAGATTTTTATGATCACAGCAGAGACAGACAAAAAAAAAAGGCAGCTACAGTGTATATACACAGCTATGCACATAAGATTTCTTACCATAAATTGTACATTGTCAAATCCATTAGCCAGCAAGTGGTTTTCATACTGAGGTAGCCCAATATTTTCCAGCCATTGTCCCACTGTCTGGACAGGGCATCGGGGTCCTGTAGGAGGGTGAAGAGGGAGGCGTTTAAGCAACGAGTAACCATCCACTGGATAATAGCGGTAGTCCTGGGCTGAGAGGTGGCATTGCCACATCGTGTTCCTGGGAAAGTTGGTATCAAACGAGCCCGCCAGCTTGACAGATTAATGTTTTCGGCAAGCAGAAAAGTCAGATGTAAAACATAGTTTACAGGGCAGTATACAGCAAAAGATCTGATCCTCGCTCTACATTTCTTAGTTGTTAATCTTTACTACAGACCCGTACGTCATACAGTAGGGAAGGAAAAAAAAAAAGAAGAAGAAAAAAAAAAACCATATCAAGCTGTCAGCTAAGCTGTTCTCCGTTATATGTGATTGTTGGAATACTCCACAATGAGCAATGCACTGCCAGCAGCAAGAATTCTTTTTATCAAGTACTCCTACACTCATCAGTATGCAGCTCCATGCTCCTTGCTCCCCCTTGCTCGCTCCCCTTCATTACCCAGCCTAGGCTACACCTCGCATTTTCAATAATAGCCATCAGATAAGGCAGATTTTTTTTTTGTCTGCAAGCTGTAAGCCTGCTGCTGCTGCTTCCTCCTACACACCCATCCAAGCGTCAATCTTGAATGATGAGAGCAGTCAAAACAAATGCAGAAAATAGCAAGATTCAAAAGCAACCTGGAGCACTGAAATCTGAATAGAATCTTCATACCCGTTACGCTTTACATATCTGTTTGTTGTAGATTTTTTACGTTTCACAAGACATTAGAAAATGCAAAACATAAGCCATAGCCTATGGCACAGTTTTCTGTGCATTCCCTTTTTGCTTTTTAATACGGCATTTGCAGCAGTCTGTATTTCTGCTTATGTAATAGTAAAATGCTTTAATGAATCAATAAGGAATACATTTTACAGTTTCGCTCCTGTAGTACTGCAAAAGACACAAACTGCACAACAATTTTAGTCAAATTTGATTATCATCTGCATGATTTCTTCAACTGTAAAATATTATAAGACACAGGAAAACCTTCATGCCAACATGTGAAATGATTCGACTCGAAAAGGTCACCATTTGAAATGAATAATTATTTTTACTAAAAAAAAATAAGTTTATATCTTTTTGTTACAAAAATAGGAATGATAGTGGATATACTTATAGCATTGCCATGACTTGTAGAGAGGACATATATTTTCCTGCTACAATATTAAAAAAAAAAGAGAGAGAGAAGATGATAAATTTCACATTAAAAGTAAAATTTATTTCCTGCAAAAGTAATTAAATATCTCTAAATATATTTTCCATCAATATTGATTTTTTGAGACTGATTGTCCCAAGATGGAAACATCTGATACCTTTGAGCATCTAATCAAATATACCTCAGAGAGGAATGTTTGCTGAACTTCTTTTTCACAACAGGATCAAGGGTTACAGGACTTGGCAACAAAAATAGTAGATAATGGATATATTCAGAGTATAATTCTAAGATCTCCAGCAGAACTTCACTTATTAAATGCATTAATTACTTTATTTTTCTTATCCATTCTGGATTTCAAGCAATGGCCAGTTTCAAAGAGGAATTTAAATCTACTCATAAGAGAATTGTAGATATCTGTCAAAGGTATAATTTGGGATAAGTGATATTATGACAGCAAGCTGTTTTATAAAAAATACAAACCTACATTCAAATGATTACTTTATAGTAAGAGCTCTTTGCAAGGGAAATGCAGAAGCTTCCTAAGCGCTAGCAGTATGGACTTAAAATTGATCTAGATGTTTTAAATTAACTTTCCACTAAAAGTTGAAACCTATTCAGATAGCCTTTGGGCTAAAAATGGATGACCTTTTATTCTCTGATACTGCTGACTGCAAAAAGAATTCAAAAGAGTATTTTATTATTTTTGTCATTTTGTTTTATTTTCAGACAAGGATGAATGTACTCTGTTATCTGGAAAGTTTGGGAAGAACTGTATGTAGGTTGAACACTTGATTCAAACTGAAGTACATAATGATGTAGAATAATTTTAGGTGACCCATAGAAGCTATTATATGAGGTTGGAAAATTGCACATTGCCATGAGATTTCAGATTAATTCATTTCTTTTTACATAATAATAATAATAATAATACATAATAATAATAATAATAATAATACATAAAGTAAGAAAAGCCCATTAGGCATCTAAGGAAAATACTGAAGGCTTATCAAAAGGGGTCAATCTGTAACTGCTGAATGAACTATCAGGAATGTTCTCAAGAATTTAATATGAACAGAGTGTGAATATATGCAACAAATAGTTTTTTTTCATAAGATTGCCATCTCAGACAGATGAACGGACAATTCATTTCTTTTCAGAGAAAGTAGATATTCTAAAATGATTGGAATCTTAGTCTCATAGGGATACAATTGAATTTGTTCTCGCCTATCTGTAAATCTTTCCTACTTATCAAAGTTTATTTTATTTTTTTTTCCGTGAATCAATCTGTTTGTATACTGATGGAGCATAATCCTTTCAGGGTTGCATCCAGTCAATAGCTATGCTGCAAGAATTAAAATTGTGCTGATTCTTTTTTTAATTGATTGAGAAATGATGAATTCCTTTGGAAAAGATTCCTGAGTATGTCTTCTGTCTATCCCAATAAGGAGAAAAAAAATGAAACTGGAAAGAAATCTAATGAAAAATAACCCCACTCTTTGAAAGGATTATGTATGACTAAGCCCAATATTTCCCATTCATGCACACACAGTCATGTCTCTGTATCTGTTTGTCCCCCACAAAAATGTTTTGCCTGTAATAAGACACAACCAATAATGGATACACCAGGCTCATGGTCAAAATGCTTCTTCCTTACCTTACTATAAACAGCATAGAGGTTATGCTGCCAGTGAATATATGAGAAGTGTTTGGCTCAATGCCTAGCAACCACTTAAAATTCAAAATTAAGCTTTTGAGTGGCTCCATGGACACACATCCTCATGTGGCTCTTGGTGCTATGTCTATCTGATCTCCATGGTCCCAGCACTGATGTTGATAGCACTGCTGGCCCTACAGTTTGTTACCCTCTAACTCTGTCTTCTTCCAGTAACAGTTACATGTGTGACCCCCACCAACATAACACAACATTGTTCACCAAGGGGAGAGAATATAAGGAGGAGCACAGCCATCTTGCAGTCCTGTTCTCATCCCTGGCTCTCTTCTCCTTGCTAGAATATCCTCTTAACTACAAGATCTCCTTGTTTTCCTCCTTTTGCCAAAGGTAGTCATGAGACAAAGGCAAAGGAAGGAGCTGAGCAGCAAAGCCAGGAATGCCAGCATTAGTGCCAAGCGTGCTGTTACGGGAGCTTGCAGCCCACTTGATCTCCTTGTTCTGAGCCAGGAAAGGACACTGGTTATACCAGGAGGGCCACTCTGGTATTTTTTTTTTTTTTTTTTTTTGAGCCAGAACAAGTGGGACTTGGAGCAACTGCCGTTGCTGAGAGACCAGAAGGGAGTCTCTTCATTTCACTGAAGATTGTGATTCAGTGCCAGCCCCATTGATGTACTGCTGGAGGCAGTGCCTACTTTGCCTATGTCTAAAGCTGGTGCTGGTAACAAAAAATGTAGTGCAGATTGTGAGAACTGGTCTCACCTCCAACACATTTACATTCCACTGTATGCTTTCCTGTGATTTTTAGAGAACATAAATCCTATGATAATCCTTCTGTGATACCACAATCAAAAAAAGATGTACCTATTCCTGCAAGGAAGAAGTGACGCATAACTCTCTTCAGCAACACAGGGAGAGAAATACTTGGTTCTTTCTTCTCCAAGGCAATAGAAGAAGCACATTCTAGTTATGTCTGCAAGAAAGATGCCATCTGGCATGCTATACAATAATTCCTACAAGATATCTTGTTTCAGTGAGACTCAGAATATCTTTATTGTGGTGTTTGGAATTGACTGCATGTGTGATATCAATGTGCACATGGCCTCAAATATCTTGTAAGGCAGATTTGACCTAGTCACAATAATTAATTTATGGTCCCCTCTATTCTATTAGTTCAGCTGTTATCCCTGTGTATTTTTTCTTCCTTGATGTCTGGAGTGAGGAAAAGAAAGAAATGCAATGATAATAATAATTTACTTGTAGAGAAGGTGCTTCCCAAGTCAACATGAACAGATTATTATAGAATTATATATAATCCATTTCCTTAGTTAGATCATTATCTGCTGAACATTGCTAAATACTTCTGGTATTACAGAATGAAAATTTAGCAGTGATTGACTGAGAGAATTCTGAGTGGAGGCTCTACCACAGTATGAAAGGATAAATCTTTCTGTTGACAGCCAGTTTAGCAGATCTGGTGAAGAGACTGATGCTAGAGTAAGTACTGTAAACTTAGTGTGTTGAATTAAAATCTTTCAGCCTCATTCGATAATAAGTTTGGATATATTATTCTTTTAGCATTTATGGGTTCAGTTGGAGAAGAAACCGATTTCTGGGCATTGAGAGGGAAGTTTTGCTGCAGTAGAGTTTGTGTAACTATGTTCTAAAAAATAAACTAATCTAATGACAAGTATTCCTGGACAAGCAATAAGAATAGCTAGGAACAGGATGTTATCTGAGAAAACCTATGCCTAACATCCAGACAGCAAATATAGTTCAAGAATTTTACTACGGGAGAAGTACAATCGTTTCCCAAAAGGAAAGCATACAAGCTTCTGCTTTATCTTACACGTTTCAATTATATTATTAGGCCTTTCGAATGCTTAGAATTTCAATGATCTTTTTCACAAAATTCTGAAAAATCCACATGCCTTATGTAAAATCCACAACTTCTGACAGCGGATCATGTTAGGTGAGGGAGAATATATTCCTGGAACTACTCTTATGAATGTTATTCATGGCACATACAGAAATAAAACAAAATCAATTGAAACAGACTGAATGTAAATAACATTAATATCTATAATCTAAAGGTTACATTTCATTGCTTACGTATGGCTCAGAATAGGCAAAAACAATTTCCAGAACACAGCCATCATTGACTAGAAAAATCATCCTTGCAATTCTTTTCGGATTTTATGCTAATATTTATAACTATTATAATCGACATTATCACTGCATAAGTACAACAACCTGTGTCTGTAACTATTATAACACATATAAACACACTGTAGACAATGATTCATTTTAGTTGACAAATGATTAGTCAATAGTAGAGTGAACTGCACTTTATGAACCCTGTGGGCCTTTCTAGGAATGTATGTTTCTAACTGCTGATGTATTTACAGAGCAACAGCTCAGTTGAAGTACTCTACTCCATTACGAAACATATATCACTTACAGATACTCCAAAGTTAGGATGTTTTTCATGTTCAGTTGATCACTTTGACAGCTTTGATTTAGCCTCCTTGACCATCCATATTGTTCACTGAATGAGGTGATGAGGCACTGATCTCGTGGGAAAATTGGGAGATCTGTTATTTAGAGCCCCTGGACTAGGACTCAGAGGATTTGGTTCTGTTCAGGCCTCTGTCATTAGCATGATGCTAAGCAACTCTTATATATGGTATAAGATAACATATATCATCATACACCAACGTTGCTTGGGATAATTTTGTCTTTCTAATTTTTTAACTTAAAGTTACACTTGGGGGACTAATTTTATTTGCTTTTAAAGGCAACAGGAAAAGCTGATTACAGTATATCACATCATAACAAATATAACATCAATGGCATTTATGCCCTTGGCTTACAGAACTGCAATACTGCTGAATTACAATAAATTAGTAAAGAACAGATGGATGTTTTGCTGTGAGAAAACAGGATCAGCTGTACTGGATCACACCACAACTCCATCTACCTTCAGCCATTCACTAGCTTCATTCACTGTCTAGTAGTAGATGCCTACAGCAGAGAATATGGTTGGCATACAGTGGTGCTTTCCTAGCATTCTCTCAGCCTCGAGGAATTTTCCGTTCAATGCCTTCTTTAAAGAGAATTATTATTATTATTATTATTATTATTATTATTAACAGTCCTTCTTGGATTTTTCTGCTATAGTTTCTTCTAATTTTAGAGGAAGGCTAGAGAGCTTGGTGGTTTGTGTTATGTGCTGGCAGCCAGAATGTTGTTACTGGATTAATTCTCCTCTCTTTCTCTCACTGATCCATAGGAGATGGAGGAGATGGAGGGAACTCAAGGATGCTGACAGAGGGATAACTGTGGCCTTGTGTTGCACTAAGGGAAGTTACAGTTAAGAAGCCATTAGAATTCAGCTCACTCTTTTCCCTTTCCATGCACACTGAAGGCAAGAGCAATGACCAAGTGACATGAAACCAAATCTTGGTGGAGCCCCACTATACTATGAAATTATTCTACCTAACGTAAATTAGATAAAACAGGATGAAGATAGTTCAGTTACATGACATTTTTTCAGGAATCCTATTACCAGCCAAGGGGTAAATTTATATTATCGCAGATTCACTGAAAATTAATAATCGTTTCTAAAAAATGAGTTCGTTTCTTAAAATAATTTCTGTGCTTGTCTCAGAACTTTTTTCAGGATAATAGTAACACTATAGTCACCAGCTATGAGTAATCATTATCACTGTTTTCACCTAGCAAGAAGAAAATAATTTGAAATTAGACACGACTCCATGACCAATCAAAACACTTCATTTAATAGAGTAAAGACTTAGGATACTGTTAAAATAGTATACTAAACTTACTACCTAGCATTGCTAAAATATTATGCAAAGACAAACACTTTATGCTGTAACTCATCTGTCAATAAAAACAACATATATTATTTCAATTTTGAACAAACCTTTGTATAGCTGTGTACTAAGCAACCCTGGAATAGCAACAAAGCAGAAAGAAATATTTGAAGAAAATGTTCAAAAGACACTGCTCATAGGTAAGTTTAAAAGTTAAAGCTAGCTATGAAATACATGGCAGCCATAATTCCATCGATTTGGAAACTGCTGCAAGGCCTTGTGAAAAGCTGTGGAGATATTTTACAGAACGAATTCTAACTGTGGAAATTTGTCTTGTATTTTCTTGTTCCTCTCTGGGTTCAGAGGCACCTCTGTTCCAGACACACCAGCTTGTAGAATGATCTATTCCTTGGCATAACTGATCAGGTGAACTCAGCTCTGTTGTTGTCGCTATTCTGCCTCTTCTTCTTAGCTTCATTTTATAATTCCATCTCTATAGCCCTATAAGGTTTGCTTATTTTATCTCCACTGTTACTTATGCTGATGTTATCATCATTTGCTCTTTTGTCACCCTTCATATGCAGCTACAGCCATCTGCTGTTGTTTTGTTTCACATCTGCCTCTTTCCTTTTACATATTTTTCGCTCATTTTCCCTTTCAAGCTTTTTAGCAAAATGGAGTCCTGAATTAGTTTGTGGAAAACTAACGCCATATACCAGCACAGCCTGGGGGGGATGACCTCCTGGGAAGCAGCTCTGTAGGAAGGATCCTGGTGGACAACTGTCCTGTCTGGGCAGACAGCAAGTTGACCATGAGCCAACATATCACATGAACCTTGTGGACAAGAAGGCCAATGGTATCCTTGGTTGCATGAAGACAGCATTGCCATCAGTTCGAGGGAGGTTGAAGGAGCTGATGCTACACTTCTACTCAGTCCCAGTGGGACCACCTCTGCAGTGTCTGTGTCCAGTTCTGGACTCCCAGTACAAGTACATGGAGCTGATGCAGTGAGTCCAGTGAAGGGCTACTGAAATGGTAAAGGGACTGGAGCATCTCTCATATGAGGAAAGGCTGCAAGAGCTGGGACTGGAGCATGGAGAAGAGAAGACTTAGGTGAAATTTTGTCAGTGCCTATAAATATCTGTAGGGAGAATCAAGAAGATGGCCAGACTCTTTTGAGTGGTGCCCAGTGTCAGTACAGGAGGCAACAGACACAAAATGAAAGAAAAGAATTTCTGTCTAAATGTGAGGAAAAGCTGCTTTACTGTGAAGGTGACTGAGTACTGGCACAGGTTGCCCAGAGAGATGGTGGAATCTCCATTCTTGGAGACATTCAGAAGCCATCTGGACAGTATCCTCGGCAAAATGTTCTAGGTGACCCTGCTTGAGCAGCAGGGTTGTACTGGCTGATCTTGAAAGGACCTTTCCAACATGATTTGTTCTGTGATTCTCAGAATAATTTTAATCAGATACAGCTACCACATTTGATTGACATGATAAGACAAATAATGAAAAAAATAAGTAAGTGTTAGGGAAGTTCAAATATCAATAGGCCTCACTGGCCCTGACCAGCTCCACCTGGAGCTACTCGCAACAAGGAGACCCCCAGGGTCCAGAAGCCCCATTTCAGCTCAGCCCTGAGCCCTGAACACACCACAGGGTGCATCGGTCTCCAGCCCTCTCTTTGGCCCTGCCTCCTAGATGGACTCTGGACCGACACTCTAGACAGCTTTTCTCCTACACAGACCCTTCACACAGATATTACAGCTTTTCTTCAGCCCTTGCCTCCCAGATAGACTTTGGATCCACCTTTCAACCTTGTCTGCAGTCCTGTCTCTGACTCCATCTCTTTTTGCTCCTTGCAGGACTCCCCAACTGGACCCTGGACCCTGTTCATCACTTTGGTGTTTTCAGTGAACCCTATAACCAGCACCTGCCTCTGCCTGGCAAGTTCAGACCTGTGGGTGAGGACACTGCCTGTGCTTGGGCCACCCTTAGCTTCTGGCTTGTCATCTTTAAAGAGAAGCCAGCTGCCTCTGTTCCCTGCCAAAACATCATAATATCAACAGAGATTTGCCTTCTTATACAAAAATTCTAAATCTGACATCTTTTATAATATTTACCTCTCACTAATACAGGCTTTGCAATACCAAAAGAAAACTGCAGTAGCTTTCAGTGAATGATAAAGACATAATTTGAGTGGGTGGGCAAGCTGGCACAGCTCAGGCAATTCGCTGGACTGTTTGCATATGGATGAGGTTATATAAACCCTGTTCAACTGGTCTGTGAGCTCCCTCCTGTTTGGACTCTCACTCTCTCACATCTGGAATATGAACTCTGAACTGCCCTCCACTGCTTACTGCAGGAGCCTAGATCCTGCTTCAGGGACTTACATTAACTCCTGCAGATAGTGTGAACACCTCTCTAAATCCTGCACGGCGTTGTGCTTCATCCTGCATAGCCTTTGATTTTAGAAATTGGAATAATACAGAGACAGCTTCCCAGACATGGCTGATAAACTATACCCCGGGCGCCGTTCCTTTCACTTCCAATTTGTCAAAGCTTGTCTCAGCAAGAGCTAAAAGGGCCATAAGTACAGTTTAAGTGAAAACGTACTGCTCAGACTAGTTTCACAAACATTTTACAACACCTTAATCATTATGTCCTATACCACAAATACCACCACAACCAGAACTTGTTTAGTAATCCACACCACCACCCATGGTTATTCTCTCGTCTAGATCTTTTCAGCTTCATTCTCTGTCATTCATTGTTTCTAAACTTTCATGTATTTGTTTTTTTAATAGCATAAATTTGAGAGGAGTGGCTGGTCTCTATATAAATGTCATTTTCACATGCAAATAGGGATATTTATGCACAAACAAGATAATTTATTCATTGTAATTATACTTTCTGAAAGACTTCAAAAAGCCAACAGGAAAACAGAAATAGCACTGAATAACTGAGACTGCCCATCACATCTCATAAATACAAAACCAGTTAAAATTGGACAACACATAAACAAGAAGGTGATATTTATCCAAACATGAATTATAAACATGAATAATACACATATTTTAGAAACAGATTCCAGAACAATTTCAAATTTTTCATTAAGTGCTATTAGCAATGAATATTTTAACCTCGTCTATCTAAGATTTATAATACTATAATAACCTAAAATAAAGAGCTAAAGATAGCAGAGGATAAAAGTAGCAAAAACAAAGTTTTGGAGAAGTTCCTGGCATTATGGGTGCTGAATTAGGGAGCAGTAAGGCAAATAATTCTTGAGGATTTAAGGCATTTAAATACAGTATCTTCCTGAAAAGACACTGCTGAAACAATAAAATCCTGATTCTAATGTTGAGATCATGAACTCAGGTTAATGATCTGGGTTAGAAGGCAATGCCTAACTTTAGTTAGTTCAGTATTCTAAATTACTTCATTTTCTGTAGGTGGAACTAAAACTAGAAACGATTCTGTGTGCCGTAAATTCTATAACAAGCCAAAGATTCTTAACTAGCATGTGATGTTCTTCTGATTACTAGAAATCTGAGCTTGCAAGGATTCATATCTATTTAGTATCTACATAGATATAGTATCTACCAGAATAAGAAGGACCAGTGAGTACATCAGCTGAACTTTGAAGAAATATCTGGATGGGGTCCTGGCAATGTGCTTTAGGTGACCTTGCTTGAGCAGGGGACTTGAACTAGATGATCTCTTTCAGAGAATTCTTTCAACATCAACCATTCTGTGATTCTGTTTAACTGATATTAATTCAATATTATATATCCAAATATATTTATGGGACATAAATTCCATTTTTCCTTCCTGTGTATCTTTAAAGAAATTAAAGATCTGACTTTAATTTGAATATAGTGTCCATACTTTTCAGATCCAACTTTTATCATAGTATCACTGGCCACAACATCATTATCCCTAATACATTTGGTGGTCAAATACAAGACTAATATCCATGCTAACCCAGACAAATGACCACTAAGGATATGGCATAAATTTTTAGAGATTTGCCCTCAATTATCACATTATGCTATTCACATAGTCTCTTTTGGAGAGACAAGGAGACTTCCGGTCTCCTTAAAATATTTCCTGGACACACTGTGAAAGCCTCATTTTTCAACAGATATTTTACCTTCATTGACATGCTAATTCCTATCATGAATACATTTTTAACGTGGTATTGAACTTGAGTCTGCTTATGGAATAAATGCTGTTCAGTTTAGTGCCATCAATTGTTCAGTTTAGTGCCATCAATTAAATTCCATATTAATATATATCAGCATAAATTATTACGTTGTTTCAAAGTTCAGATTAAAGTACAAGAAAAAAATAAACCTAAGCAAATGGCTCCTAAGACTCTCAAGTAATCTGATTTTTTTTTTAACACCATTTATGATGGCTTGAAATAGCTTTTTACTTCTAGAATTGCTGTAGGGTCATTATGAGAGTATTATACAATGAGGGCACCATTAGCTTATGACTTTTTAAGCACAAAAACAATCATTCTGACATTAACTTTTTGAAATCTGTCAAACCCAACACTCCTCCTGAACTGTCATCGTTCACTAGAGAAACTGGCAAGACCTCAGTCCTACTGGAAATAACTCTGAAAGTGTTTTAGGCCAGTTCTTGATTTATGAGGTTTTCAAACAAGTTATTTTATGTTAATTCTTTTATCTCCTGTCTAGATGTGCCATATCTTACTCTATGGGCACGAAAACATACAATAGGCACAGCTCAGTGATTTAGAGACATATCTGACAAAGGAGAGGATTAACTGGGAAGAGTAGATTGCAGCAGGGAAAGCTAATGCTAAGAAAGTTTTCAGAACATTTCAAGAGATATTAGGGACCCATTCAGCACCAATAGCTTCCAAAAAGTAACATGACAATTATTTTGAGGAACTTCCTCAACCAATTAATTTTGTTTTCATTCATATCAGTGCAATTTTGTAAGGCAATGTGATAGGCTATTGCATCCAAACTTTTAAAGTGAAAATAACTGCTGTGATCTTTTGCACAATAATGCATAGAATTCTTCTTTACATTACCCTGAAACAAGCTGAAACATCAAATTACTTGACTCTGCAGCTTACTATTAGTTGTTGCATTTTTAACCTTTATGATCTTGGAAGTCCGAACCTAAAGAAAATGTGATTTTCTACGTTTTGCATTCTAGGTATTTATCTCTAGACTTTATTACCATTCTTCATTCTATCTCAAGACAAATATCAAGAAAAGAGATAAATATGATATATGACTACCTCATGCCATATATCTTTCTTACTAACGTGCATGTCTTCTTTATAACTCTCAATCCTTTAAAAAAAGTTATTTGATGTGAAAATATTAAAAGAAAAAAAACAAAAACATGGCTCTTTTAAGAACGATTTGAACAGAATTTGAAGTTTTATAGCTTTCACTAGTATACTTAAATTGCACATAAATTATTCATGTCTGTAGTCATATATATTTGTATTATAACCATAAATTAACAAATTATATTGCCTGTCAGGATCTGATATCAGATAAATAACTAAATAAAAGAAGAGATTTTAGAGACTCAGTATGTCTTACTCCTCTTTTTGTTATCAAGGGTTTCTATAAGACACAAAAATATATCTTTAGGTCTGCAAAGCATTTTGCTATTTGTCCTTCAGAGAAGAATACATCTTTTGTACTGATTCTGTGAGAAAACATACATTTGGGTACTCAAAAATAACCGTGCAACTAAGCAGGCTGTCCTGATTCCAGATACAATGTCTTTACAAAGGAGAAAATATTGATACCAAAATGAGGTCAGAATTACCAGAATTACTTTGCTGCAAAGTTGCATCTCATGTGGGGAAATAACTTTCAAAAGTCACAGTGTATTAAGTCAGTCCAAATTACATCTTAATCTGCTAATTAAAAGAGAGTTTGTGGAAAATCCTTTTCTCAAGTAGAGTCTTGTTGCAGAGTATCTAAATTTAGTATGACATGATCTGATGGCCACAAGTAGACAACAAACAAAATTGGTAACCATCAGGCTATATATATTTACTCTCTGATGAATGTCAATGTTTATGCTTCCCTGTTCACTGTCAGTCTTCTCTATTCCATTTAGAAAGCCTATTGCAGCAGTGTATTTTTCAAATGTAATGACTGAGTTACTTTACAAACAGTTTTGGAAAAAGAAGACTACCATGGATCACAAAGCACATGGACAAACAGAGACAAAAGGTATATGCTGAGATGATAGAGTGAAAATTCAAAGAAAATGTATCAGAATTACAGACTACATGTGTAAATATAATCTGGTGAATTACATTTTTACTGCATTTTCAGTTTAGCCTACATCTTTATTTGTAGTAGGTTGTTGCATAAACAGCTCTAATGAATCGGTATATGAAGAGCATACAGCTGAATATCACATTTGTGATACTTCAGGGTAAAATTGCCCATATAATAGGGATACTGAAAGAAATGCTTGTGGCTTTTTGCATCAACACAAAACATAGCTAAAAGCTCTGTAATTTTCCTGCAATCTGCCTACTCTTCTTTAAGGTTTGTTTTGGGATTCAATGGATCATTAAAACAGGTACATCTTTTATCTCTTGTTTCATAATGCAGAAGTCAACAGAAAATTAATCCACTTATTTATGATTTCTTCTGTAGAATTTATATCATCTTTGGGTAGGCTGGGTGGTATGCAATGTGTATCATGTTCTCAGTGAATAAATGCCTGAACAATTTCTTCTAGACAGTTTACAACTCAATGGCTTCAATTATCCACTACCCTATAACCTATGCAATTACATATACCTAAGTTACCACTCAAGTAGTCTGAAATGCAGCAGAAACAGCAGGCACTAGTAAATTAAGCAAAATTCTGAATCCAAAGAACAACTGTTGACTCCTAACCAAAAAGAAGTTTGCAGTGCTAATCAAAGTGAATCCAAGAGATGTGAGACTGCAATAGTCAGCATCCCTCATCTTCCATGTCATTCACAAGTGACTACAGCCAGACAACCTGGATACACATAACCTTGGTGAAATATGGAGTGTGAGAGTATAACCTGTAAAAGTATGTGACTAAGGTCAGTTATGTTTAAAACAGACATCATCATCTGCTTCCTTAGTGTCTCATATTGACTTTAGTTACATGAACTACCTACAGCAATTCTGACATTCTGTGCTCACTTTATAGCTGTGAAATACCAGAATGAAAATTGTGGCTATAAGGAAAAGTAGAATCAGATTGTAATGTGTGGTCCTATTCCCTGTGGTGCAGTCCTACAAGTGACAATACAGAGGTCATAGACTTACAGTTTTAAAATTGCAAACTGCACATGTATTTCCTATTGAAGAAGTATCAAACAGCATTGGGAGCAGACACCAGGTGTGGGGGTTCTCTTCTCCCATCAGAGTCCTCTTTTTATCAGCTACAGAGTCAGGATCCCTAAACCTTTTAATTTTTCCCCTCTCTACGATGCCACAGATACTTTAGTCTTCTTTGCCCCGCACTATCAGCTTCAATGGGAAGGTGGGAGCTGGGAGGGAAGTGATGCTATTCTTATTTCACAATCTGGCTGTTAAGCTTGCCTATTGCAAAGCTAGCATTGGGGGTTCAAAATTGTGGGCTTAAGAGATCTCCCACTTTCTGAGATGGTGCATGGCTCATTTTATTAGAATATATGAATTAAGCCCATTTTATCAAAGTGCTTAGTTTAACCACACTGAGAGTTAAAAAGGGGAACTGCTGCAAAATAGACACTGAATTATAATTAAAATACATACTTCAAGATATATAACTTACCACTGTGAAAACTGCCTTATGCCAAAATGCCTACACATATCTAATTAAAATTCAGGCTTAATTAAATACTTATATTTTATCTGCTTTCTGCCCTTAAGGAAGGAGGATGTTAACAGCTTTGGAGGAAGACCACTTTGCCAAAATTGCAACCATATGGCATCAAACAGGAAAAGGCCAGTCTAACAAAGCTTCATTTGCCAGAAGAAAGTTTGATTTCTTTTGAGTGAAATTTCAGCTTTCAATAGGCAGAAGCACACAAGGGAAAATGAAGACTTTGTGTCTGAGCAGTGGCACCCCAGATTATTGAAAGCAGAAGAAATGGAAGAAAGAGCAAGCTGAGCTTGTAGCTGCTGGCAGTCAAAGGCCTGGGCAGTTTAAATGACATCCAAGTTGTACTGGGTAGAGCATGAACCTTTTCTCCATTTATTCAGCTTTTCTGGCTGTAACTCCATTTAACTGTAATGTGATTCTGTGTCCTCCTAATGTGAAATTCTACTAAGTCTTATCTGCTTTACTTCCCAATCTTTGTACTCAAGCATACAGCCTATAGCGTCGCAAATCTGAAGAGGAAAATTTATTGCATTTTTCCCTATACTGAGTATTTAATTAGAATGTTTTCAGAAGGAGAAGGAGTCATCAATAACAACAGCCTTGAGCCTGTGAATACAGGAGGCCAAAAAAAAAAAAAAAAGGGCAAGAAAAGCTCATTTTTTGGATGACTGCATGACTGCCTACAACTTTATCCTGATATCAAAGACCAGAAAAGCTCTACTACAAAATACAGGGTTCCATGAACTACTGTCTATATGTGACATTAAATCTGTAGTGTATGACACAGAAACATGCATATGTACTAGATGTATCCAGTAGCTATAAAGGCTTGTTTGTGGAAAAAACTTATTCTGAATACAGCACAGGACATTGCAGCTCTGATACTTTCAAATGACAGTGGCTGGTGTGGCTTTAACTGAGGTGTACCTGTCAGTATTTTACAGACTTTCTTGCTTTAGACAAACTCTAGAATAGTCTCAGATTCTCATGGGTCTCTGAATTTGTAGACAAAAAAAAAAATGTTGCAAAAATAAATACTTGAAAGGAGATTTGCTAGCTCCCTTGAAAATGTTCTTTTATATGGTATAATTTTGTTACAAACACCTCTACCAGAAACAATCAGAATCTGTTATATTAGTCTTTGAAAGTCACTAACCATGTTAGTCTCAGTGAGTAACAGCTGGAGTCTTGATATTGATATTTAGACACAGATAATGAATCTCACAAGCATAGGAAAGGCACTGTTCTTGCAAAAGGGCAGAAAATAAATTTTGTAAAAAACAGATTTACTAAATGTAACAAAATTTTTTCTTCTTTCAACCGAAAAATAAAGCTTCATGCAATAAGGTCCAAGTTATTATTGCAGATCAAAATATATATATATATATAACTGAGGAAACTGCATCTTGTATTCCTTCAGTTTGAATAGTGAAGCTGTTCAAGGGATAGGTATTTGCCCAGCTGACCAAAGAATCTGACTACAGCATATGTGCATGCACATACCAATCAGGCAGTGTATTTACAGACAGCATCCAAAAAGCAAAGTTATTAAATTGTAAATTATTAAATTGTAAATCAGCCTTTATATGCTAGAACACATCTGCCAGAACTGGTTCTCTCAAATGCCCAGTTCAGTTTTAAACTGGTTGTAGATGACTTTGATGCAGAATGACCATTTAACATTATTTTCCTTGCCACTAATTTAATTGATCTGATTGAAACAGTTCTTACTTTAAGCATGATAATAATATGATAACCATTAATCATGTCAAAAATGTTTATCTCTAAAGTAGATAACTCTTTGGTTACTCTCTTTGATTGTCTTGCAAGAATAAATAAATAAACTCTGAATATCTCTGAACTGCTATTAGACGCCAGCTAACATAGAAATGTGGCTATGAATGTCTTTAAAGACTTTTTTTTTTTTTTGCTGTAGAACACTTTGTTTATAATTAGGAACAGAAAATACGAAATTGAAGAAGGTTTGTTTTTTGTTTTTTGTTTTCCCTGAGAAGTGCAGATGGCTGATATTTAAACATACTTGCTTTTCTAAGTCCTTGCGGAATGTATATTACTAATCAGTGTAAGTAAAAAAAAAAAAAAGCTGTTCAGTTTATTAAACTCCATCTAGTTCTAGAAAGGTTCCTTCTAAATCATGTCAGCATGGTGGTCACAGGAGTATTTCAACATGTACTGGAAAGGAGTTAAAACAGACACCTAATCCATTCAACTGCCTCAAGGGAAGGCCAGTTACACCCCAACCATTTTTCTTATTTTTGGCAAACATCCAGAAATCTTTAAGAACATGCCAAAGGTAACAGAGGTTATAATCTCCCTATTAATCTATTTGAATGCTTCACTACCCTTGCCCTTATAATTTGTCCCAAGGAGAAAAGAAGGAGATTCATTTCAGCTAGTTTTATACAAGTACTTCTAAAGTAGTCCTCTAGGCTTCCTCCATGGGTACTTTATACTTCTTCTAGCCATTTGCTATGCTTCAGACATTTAGATGTGGTGGATGATACTCTCAAAGTGCCTGCTTATCTAACACAGCATAACTAGTTCAGATGTACACAATGCAGTCTACACTATGAAAGTCTAAACTTAGATATGAAGGAAAGGATCTGTTTGCCTCATCTATCATTATTTTCATCAAGGGCATGATTACTTAATTTCCTTATGAGGAAAACATGTGAGACTATATTAAAAGCTGACCCAATGGCATAATAAAGGGCAGCTACTGCTCTTTCCTTACTTACAAAATCGCCTGTCAACACCTAGTGAGGAATTAGATTGCTTTAACCAGTTTGCTCTAAACAAACTCATATTGCCTGTTATCCTTTTCATTGCTATTCTGTAGATACTTGAAATAGTTTATCTGTTCAGCAACTTTTTATGAATTGAAAATCATTCCCCACATTCTCCTTCCTCTCCTCTTCTAAAGATGAGCTCTACACTGTCCTCTCCTATGCAGCTGGTGGCTCAATCATCCTCCAAGAATTCTCATCAGAATCTAGTAATGGTTCTATGTTTATATCAGTCAGTTATATAACAAAATTAATTTATCATTAAATCAATTTTAAGATACCTTACTTACATGAGCTGTTCTTAGCTATCAATATTAGTATTTGTTGTATTTGCTGCATGCACATGTATATGACTCTTTCGGTATATGCAGAAGAAAATAAAGTATATGCAGAGGAAAAAGTTCTACATTTTTGCCTCCTCAGCAGCGATTAGGAGCAGCTTTGCATTTCCTAAAGTTACCTCTCTAAGTTACCAAAGTTCTTCTTTTCTCTATAATGTATGAATATAATTACAGTACATTATTTTGCATACTATACACACAAACTTATTTTATTTTATATTTGTATTTATATAATTATTTTATTTTATAGGCAGTTCCTTCTACTTTTCTTACTAGTTTCATCTCATTGAGTGCTCTGACACTCTTCTGACTTGTCTTCATATGCTTATGTTACTCTAAAATTATTTGAATTAAATTGAACTGAAACTGCTGTTAAAATCAAATCCAAAAGTTCATTTCCTCTACCTTTTTTTTTATCTCTTGTATTAGAAAATGTATCCAACAAGTCCTAAGTGCTTCTTGAGCAGCCTGTCAATGTAATTTCTTTCCAGCAAAAGATAGAATAACTGAAATTTCTCATTATTATCAAGTCCCATGGCTTTGGTTATGCACCAAGAATACCCATGTTCTTGTCCATTTGGACACCTGCAGACATTCAGTGGTTCTAACTCATCTATGTTCAAGATCTTAAACCAAACAACCTATTTCTGAAATACAGGGCAACATTTCCGCTCTTCACTATCTTTCTTTTCTGGGACAAAGTTATACCCTTTACATGGCTGGATTATTAATGTAAAATATATCATAAAATCTCTACAATGCTAACTTTCTCATAATCTTCAATTAATTCTTGCCTATTCCTCATTAACTCTTCCATTAATTCTTGTCTGCTCCTAGTATACAAATAGATAAGGTAGTTGGCAAACTGACCCATGACTCTTCTATTCACTCCTTTAATCCTATTTTAAGTAATCCTATCTCTCTTAGTGATTAGAACTATATTCAAATTCCTTTATTTAAGCTGCAGATTTCTGTCCTTGACAAATTGTTCTTAATTTGAAGTTCTAGTCTTCCAGTATAGAAGCTGATGTATGAAGACACTATTTCACTTCTTTTGTGTGGTAGATTTTATCTTTTCCCATCAGCGCACACATATCATTATCCTATGGTTATAAAAGCTAGAGCCCTTGCTGTGAAAACACCTCTGTAGCTACGCAGTTATATTTAGCATGTATTTATCTCTGGTTGATGCTTGTCTCAAAAGTGAGAGGACAGACAGTAATAACTCTTGAATCTTCAACCTTTTCATCCATGGTCCTAGAGTCTTATAAGCACTTTCGTCATCTTGGGATAATTCTTGGCAGTATCATTAGTATCAAAGTAAACATTTATCATCATATCCTAGTGATCAGTGGGATCCTATGCAACAGCTCAAATTAGACAGTTTGGGCTGAAGAGTTTGTCAGCTCCAGGTGGGTCAGATGTCTCCACATCATATTGGAGGTAGGTCGCTAGACAACATTACCTTTTATTTCCTCCTTGTAATGGAGGTTTTGTATTCTCTGGAGTACAAAAGCCTTTTCCTCCTTCACCAGTAAGATACGTTCTTACTTTCTCCCCGTTCAGCATTCATGTAAGTGGCTACATGGCTTCAGAGGAGATCTGCAGCCAACTTATCCCTGCAGAATGTCAATTTTACCTCACCAGTACTTGTACTGCCACCGAATGCGTCAGAGGAGCACTGATGAATCTGAGAGGCTTCTTGTCAATCAGCAGTAAGTGCTAGAAGCACAAAGTATAAACCTGATTTTGCTCAGAACACTTTAAAGCAACATCTGTATCAGGGCCAAAAAAAGATCATCAGTAAGAAAAAAAACCCCGTATTGTCTGGTGCTAGTTAATATATGGTAATTAACCATATATTAATGTTACTGAAGAAATATCACCATACTAAGGCTCCTCTTTATTGGTTACCACAGTTTGCTAATTGCGAGAAATACGGACTCCTTATTCTGCTGGATAACCCTGCCACTGTTCAAATACAAGATAAAAAAACACTTCAAGTATCACGTTCAATAAAATTTAGCATAGTGTATTTAGTCTATCTTCCTTTGCTGCCTGAATTGGGTTTTTTGGAAGCTGGAAAATGCATAAAGGAATGAAAAATGAAAAACATAAATGTGAAGCTGCATATAGCCAGCTCTGTAACAGACAAAAATGTCTTTATCACAGTCTGTTTGCACAGCAAAATTGATTAAATCTAAAGAAATGTAGTTTTGCTTTTACTGCTAGCACATTGCTTGATCTGTTACATTAAGAACAAAATTGCGTTATGGTTCTAAACTAGTTGAAGGGACTGATAGGAAAAATCACTGCCTTGCAGATAGCTGCTGCCCACCAAACTGGAAAAAAATGTTGGAACTTGAAGCCCTCTCTAGGAAAAGGAGAGTGAAGAAAAGAGTAGATTCGACAACTGAAAGAGCTGAAGAAACAAGTGCCACATACAAATGCCAAGAAAAACAAAACATAATAGTCACAAAAGGGTTAATTACAAGAGTTTTTGGGAGATTTTTCTGATCTTAAAAGTAGAACAAAAAGTGAAAAAATAAAACCAGCAATCAGTCATAAGAAGCAAGAGAACAATACCTCCATATTACTAATTTATGTAAATTTGCCTACTCATAGTGTTTGTCTGCTTTTCATAGCTCCAACTCGTGTAACTTAATAGAACCCTGATTTTGAGTGTGATGTCTGTGTACATGTATCACACTGAAATAATAACAACCAGCAAATCCTGAATTACTTATAATATCTTCAGAAATTACTAATCACCTCTTAACCTAGAGTTCCTCTGTGAATAATTCTTCCTACCAATACTGAATTTTTCAGAAAGAAACAGAAAAAAGTACTCTAACAGGACAAAATACCTGCTGTTTTTCAATATATTGATCCTTATATTTTCCAAAACAAATTTGAATGTGCTTGTTTAATCTGCAAGCATACTTGCACTCAAAATCTTCTTTTATTTCTTCATTTTCCTAGATTCTCTTCCCAGTCCTGAGCTACAGTTAACAGTTGTCAGGTTGATTTAATAGATCAGGCAGAGTTTCCTGCAGTGCAGAGATCACGCTCCATGAAATGATTGGTTGCTAAAATACTTTTTTTTTTTTGTCTTAAGCAATAAGGTAGGTAGTCTCCTAACCAATACATAAAACATGTCATTGCTTGCAATTGCTAACAGGCGTGTGTCAGTACAGGTGGGGCAACATATCTCTGTCTCAGGACCAAATTATTCAGTCATGTCAGTTTTCTTTCCATGAGATAGAAGAATTTGGAGTAAAATGCTTTCAAAATTCTTATCAGCACCGTTGCATTGATTTGTGCAGACATGCCAACAAGCTAGCCATGACTCAGAACAGTTAGAATTCACTGTCGTAGGGGAGGTTTGCAAATTCTCCCATGATTGCTAACACCAGTCACTTGGTGTCAGCAGTATTTTCAGCACTGTGCCAAGTATTAGCTTGAGGCAGCACTAGATAACATTCTGCTTAAAACAGGGTCCACAGCTATTGGATTTTATATATCCAAGTTCCATGTTTTCAAACAAAAACTCAGCTGAACAAGATAGGAAAATATGCCCTGAGTAATGAAAGGCTTCATTACAAAAATATTAATGGAGTACTCATTCTGGTAAGATTTCAAAACAACGCTAATGATCCCAACATACTATTTATAATTACAGCTCCAGGACAGTGGGCCTAATGCATCTCCAAAAGTAAACAGCATTGATTCTTTTCATGGTTATTCAAATTCCTACAAATAATTTCAACACAATAGTTTATTTAGCAATATCTTATCTATTATTTCCCTATAGGCAGTTAAATCATAATTAAACAATAGTTTAATTTTTTCCTTACTTGTTAAGTGATCGTTCATCTCCTCTAGGCCAGTATTAATTCCGGCATCTATTGAACTCATAATTTTATCAATCTACAAAAAAAGAGAACAGTGAAACCAATTGATGGATCCCATCTTTGTTATTTTACTTTGTTTTTTCATGCATAAAATTATAGCATCGTTATTGTCATTAGGAAAGCAACATTATAATCAAGATTGCAGAAGAGAAAAATCAAAGGATCATAACTAATTTCCCCACTTTGTTTTTTAATCTGCTAATTTTTTGTACTCCGTGATTGGAACTAATATTCCTTTCCCTACTGTATAGTTCTCTTTCTCTACAGAATAGATCTTTCTATACCGATGACACTGGTCATCTAACTGTATCTCAGTACTTGAAACTACTTTCTTTTGCTTCAATATATGGCCACAAAGGAGAAAAATGTGTGTATTAAAAGTATATGATGGAATGGATTTCAATCTTATAGGCTTATTTTGCTTGATGATACCTGAGAGGACTATTTAAGTTGTGTTATTAATGAATAGTATTTCCTCATGCTTTTAAGATTTCCAGAGAATTTTCTAGCTCCCTTTTCTGTCATCTGCCCCAGGCTCCCATACCAAGTTCATACGGAATTACATGGTTTGTGAAACAATACTGCTCTTTTTCCAAAGTTCATTTGCACATTTGTAAATGACATTGTACTTACTGGGTCAGAATTAATATCCCTACTATACTCTCTATAACATGAACACAAACCGAAAAGTGAATCCAAGGCAAGTATTGTTGAAGACGAAGGCAGCAACAAAGAACTAGGTTTTAGTTAGTTTAACAGCTGGCTCCTGTCACTGTTGACAGGAAAATATGTGGAAATAATCTCAGAATTTGCAGATTTAGAATTCATACCTACTTTTTGATAAACTAAATTTGTCTTATCCTCAAGAACAGCCAAACCTTGGCATTCCCCTAAAGGGCAATCTTTGACCTTACCAAAAATCTCATAAAAATGTACCCAAATAAGTAAGATCAAAACCAGTGAGAAAATAACTCCTTTACAACGAAAACTACCTCATGGATATCCTGTCGAACAAGACATTTATATGAACTGAAGAATTCTTTTTGGAAAAACAGCCAATCATACAAACAAACTCTTTCATCTATTGCTGAGATAAAAAGACTTTGGGGAATATAGAAAGACACTTTCCAAGAGTAGCTGTTTCAAAGATAAGTGCTTACTTTTCTGTAATATCAGTAAAGATACAAATATATACCACTCTTAACTTAATTTACCTCGATAAGACAGGAACTTTCCTGTCTATGAAGACTCATTTACACTCTTGATATTGAGCACAGTCGGAAGAAAAAATGAAATTAAAACAAGCTGTATAAAAATATTTTAAATCAAGCTCTAGAAGTAGAGTCTTTTGTATGAGCAAACATATGAACTCAGCATGAAAGATTTCCTTTAATAGAAGATTGCCTTTAGGATCCTATTGCACACAACAATCAGGTATACAGCAAGTACTGTGTACATAAACTATTTACCAGGGAGAGGATATATAATGCAAATTGGGTTTGTGCATTCACAACCACCATGGGTTTTCCATCCCTGGCTAACAAGGGAACACCACTGCCTCTTGTTGGGGCACATTGCCTGTTCTTCTGAAGTGGCTGGAAATACTTAGCAAATCCATACGTAACGGGCATAGCTATTGGCCCATTTTGCCAAATTTACTCTTGTCAGTTGCGAGGGCTTCAGTGGAAAATAATGTGAATGTCACGACATATAGAAAAATAGAGTTACTTCAGGTTGACTTCCTTCACTATGGAAACGATAGGTTTTGTTCAGTGTGCAGCATTTTGAGGAAAAATGCACTGCATTTGGTGCCAGCTGTCAAACTACCTGTACTACACGGTGATATACACTCCCTAAGGACGTGTAATTTGGACAATTTGCTTTTTATTTTCTGCCTCTGAAACTACCAAATAACATCATTATCACAATTCTACATAGTTGCTTGTACTATAAATGAGCCAAGCTTACTTCTTCCCATTCTGATGTGAAGGAAGGTGTTCTCTCAGAGTTTCCTTTAGAGCACTGCTGACTTGGTGTGGGTTCACTCCAGTTGCTTCTCGCTTTTTTGTCATTTGGTGGATGGGAAATGAGATTGGAATCAGATTTTGAAACGTTTTTGCACAAATGCATTTCAAGCAAGGTCTTTGGTAAAGAACGTATTCTCCCGAGCGTGCATGCGCGCTCCACAAATCCCCCAGTAGTAACAACCCACTGATCACTTATCCTTGCTGCTGGGCCAACCAGCGTACGATTTTCCACTGGTTTCGTTTTTGTATGAAATATGGTTCTGTTGACAACTGGTGGCTTTTTTTTCTTAACGGGAGGATCTGCAGTGTTTTCTTTCCGCAGCTGGATCTGCTGGACCGTGTTCCTGTTCAAAATGCTTTTCTCTACTGCACCGCTGCATTGGTTTATTTTGCTGTACAGCTGGAGTGGATTATCAGGTGGGTCGCAGGCGGGTGATGATCCATGAAGTAAACCTGCAAACTGCTCAGCGGGGTGACCTTCAGGAAGCTCACTTTCAGTAAATGATTCTTCCTGGCAAAGACGCTCTGAAAAGAGACAGAGTATGTTTTTTTTTTAAAAAAATAAAATGTAGTAAAATACTATAGAGAGCAAAACCCTTATTCTACACAAAATTATTTTCTATGATGCTTAGTTTGCTCTTATGTACACAAACTTCTACAGATACTGCTGTGATGAACCGATTTGTTAGCCTCTTAGCAATTTGTTCTATAAACTTGACTAATTTATCTTGTTAAAAAGAGTGGTTGAAAAACAGGTCAAAGCAGTGCTACATATCTACTACAGGAAAAAGCGAATTTATAAAGAACGATTGGCTTTCACTTTTAACTTGTTTTTGAGTTGAAATGTGTACAAATTACACAATTTTGAAAGATTAATAAGTTAGTTACTGCTTAGGTAATAAAATACATGAAGAATCTGTTTAACAGCACTATTTTTAATATATAAAGATACATAATTTCTTTTAACAGGCAATTTTTTACTTTGAAGTTACAACTATGATTCCTTTTTACTGACTATCTAAAGAACAGATGTGAATGTTGTTTTCATTTCTGGGAATTTACAAGAATAGTTTCAGAGTAGTAGTAACCATTGTAAAAAGAAGAATAGGAAAGCAAGTATTTTTAATGAGAGGTCCTATATACAGTTTAGCATGGCAAATGGAAACTACTGACAAATATTTCTGTATTTTAAATTTCTTTAATTATTTCTGTAAAGAAAAAAGTTTATTTTGACACAATTCAGAGAGGATCATTAAGAATTTATTGACTTTTTTTACACCTGTGACTGCAGGAGCTATAAGAGTAAAGTTTGAGAACTCTTTCTATCTGTGCTATCTCAGTTAAAGCAGGTGTGAGGGTAACATCATTCAATTCACAGGCCATTAGAATCAGTTATTCAACTCAGAATAACTCTGTCCCCACTAACTTTTGCATCATCATCACTACTTCATTTAAGGTACACAGATGTTGTTCCAGCTGAAAGCTGCATCTACAGATGTAGAATCTTTAACTGGAGGACTGTGTGCACAGCAATAGCTACCAGAGCTACCAAAAGCAGTCAAAGGCACCATGTCACAATATGAAAACAAACTGATCATGATCAGCTTCCTCCTATTCACTATAATCTATCCTAAATAAATAAAAAAGGCAACAAAAAAACTAATCCGTCTTATTTTTCTTTATAAAATGAGATAGTACTTGCTAAATGAATGCTAAAAGAAGGATCTTTGTTTGGACTTTAGATCACCTGCACTTATATTAGTCCATAGTTTTAAAATATTTTTTTTCTCATTTTCTAAATTACAAAATTCTAATCAAGAATAGGCAGGGTACAACCTTAGGAGATCTAATCTCTCCTTTGGGAAGCAACAAACTGCAATATATATCTCAAGTATATTTTTCAACTAAAGGCATGTCTGATGCAATAGAAAAAGGTAGAATGTTTGATGTGACAGAACTTATAGAATCATTAATGCCAGGAAAGTTGGTTAGCAGGAAAAACAAGAGGATTGGACATTTTCACTTGCTTTAATTTTTGAAAGTTTCTGAATTAATTGTACAGCTGTAACTTTGAAGGTGAACTTAAAATGAAAAATAAATTATGTAAATACTGATCAACTTTGGTATTTTTCTGTAATAGGAAAAGCTCATCAGCTGGGATTCAGATCCTGATTAAGACATCTTGTTTTAGGTATGTACATGTGTAAGAAGTATATGAGCTCCTAGTCGTACTCAGAGGTGAAGCTGATGAGGTCAGTGGAGCTTAGGGAACGAAGTCACAGTCATCATGGCTGATCACTTAAATCATCCTCTGTACCCATTAACTGAATTGACTAGATCACAAAAGATTATTTTGCGAGATGGCATCCAATTTGCATTATGATACCTAAATGTAGATGTCTTAATCATAAACTGAATCCTACTATAATGTTTCCAAGCTCTGTCTTGAAACTCTCCTTCTCCTTGAGTCAGCACATCCAAACAGTTACTGGGAATGGTCTGAGGCCTCAGCTGTATCTTGAACTGTGCCTAGAAACTGTGTGGGTGAATCCTACTTTGTATTGCCCAAAACCATGCTGAAACCTGCACTAGCAGTTTACAAGTATGGACTGCCACCACATGTTTGCAGTGCCAGATAAAAATTACAGTTTCAGGGAAGTGCTATTCCTCTGTGTTCCGTAAATATACGTAATGACCAACAGAAAGCACGTGTCTCATTCCTCTCAAGCAGTGGTCCAGTGAGCATACCTATACATTGCTTTCAGTTATTTTGCCACTGGAAGTCGCAGAAGTTTGCAGTGGTTTCAGAGATTCATATCGTAAGCATCTTGGTAGCTTGATCTTGTACAGTTACTTTATAACTACTGCATAAACAACTTTCTACTTCAAAAATATCAAAAGCCAAGCTAAACTTGCAAAACCAGGCACTTTAATTAAGACAGGAAGGGCCAGAATGAAGGTTGCCTGTGTAACCTTTAGCTGTCTTCTTTATTAGCTGTCTTTTGACATGATCACATACTATTTTTCCTCAAAACCTGCCTATTTCCTTTAGTGTTCAAAATGAAGTCTGCTCAGCAGAAGAAGCAACGTTCAACATTTTATATTCTTGTTCAAAACGACTCATCCTATCACCTATTTACTGCATGGTATTCAAATACCTACTTGAATGCCAAGTTACTCATCACCTCCTGAGATCTTACATGATGCTCACTACTATAGAATCTAAGTACTTCACAAATATGGGTTCATGTATCTTTACAAGGTGAGGATGTAATGTGATATTATAACCATTATAACGTGATTTTATAAATGGGAGATAAGGCTCAAGGAGATTACACTGAAAAAGTCCACCAATTTTGATATCCAATTCAATACTCTCTAAAATTAGCTTTGTTAAGGGTCCTTATCATTATATAACACGGAGTGTTTTCAAAGAACAGCTGCTACTGACTTTAGTACTTCTATAAGTCAGTCAATTATAGAAGTCACTTCTATAATTCTTCTATAAGTCTCAAATTCAGCATTCAAAAAAGAAGGAATGCTGTTAATCACTTCTTGGATAAGTCTGGTCTCTCTTGATCATCACACAACAGCTCTAACATCTATAGCATGTAATTTGTGTAGTATTCAACTGCCTTAGCTGTCATTTCTTTTCTTTGATACCTTTCAGTACTAGGAACTTTTCTGTCAATTAAAGAAATAAATCTAGTTTGGAAATGAAAGAGACCAGGGTATGTGGTGGTCATGATAAAGATTTAAGATGCATGCAACATGAATGCAGCTCATTGGCCCTAGAACAGGTAATCCAGAGAGGTTGTGGCATTGCCATCCTTGGAGATTTTCAAGATTTGGCCAAAAAGCCATGGCTCATCTGATCAAGTGTTGATGGTAGTCCTGCTCCAAAAAGAGGCTGAACTAGATAAGATTCAGAGGTACAGTCTAAGCAGTACATCTATGATCCATTTATAACTCTAAATCTTCTGTTTTTGAATTAGGAACTATTAGACCTTAATGTTCTTTTGATACAGCTTTGTATTATTATTTCGTATTTATTATTTTAGTTTACGCAGCACACAGTAAAACACTGCTAGTGCTTGATACTCTTACATTCAGAGAATAATGAGAATATAGACATGAGCTCTACCACTGCTCTTATTAGTATGGCAACCTACTTCTCACTGCAGTCTTCTAAAGAAATCATAAGAGGAGACAAAATCCCTTTAACAGACAATCATAAAATAATTTGCCATTTCTTTTCTAAGTTTTCTTTCTTATTCTATGCCTGTATTTGTTGATTTAAGACCTGAAGCATGAAGCTTCTCCAAACTGCATATCTCAAGCAACTACTTATTTTCATTGCCTTTGTGGATGTCCTACTAAAATCTCAGCTTTAGAATTTGAAGCATTAATAACTCTAAACAGGATAATATATAATGCTCTTCCTGCATCCTTCCTGCCATAGGCAACTGTACTTTTTAAATATAACTTCCTTAGCTTCCTTACCAAAGTCTGTCACTGGTCTCCTGTTGTTGTAAGGTAGCTGATATTTAAATTTGTCCTCTAATGCTTAGTAGTAATGAGCAAAATTCAATATTTTGTGTATTATTTCCTGTCTTTTCTTAAACATATCAAATTATTCTTGCCCTTCTGAACATCGTTGTGCATTGAAAAGATCCTTCCTTTAAGCTGCCTATATTGATTATCAATGTCCTGTGTGGTTAGAATTAATCTTAAAATTACCAATGTGTTTCAGCAATTCAGTTAACTGTCTCAGTTGTCTTTGTGTTTTACTTCCTAATCTTATTATATGCTTCACCTTTTCATTAGATGCTTTACTTCTGTTTGTTTCAACTAACATAACTGGGGCTAAGAAAGGATATTATTTTTAATTCATAGATTTATACTCTGGTGAACACTAAACTAATGATAACAGTTTCTCATGCTTTTCAGGTCTTCTGAGAATAGGCTTTCAGATAAAGATCCTGGGAATACTACGGAAAGAGAATAGATAGAGAAGGTCAAGCTCTTGGATTCAAGCCTAATGTAGAGAAGTTTTTTTCGATTCTTATAAATTATTTTCTTTCTTTTTATAGGAAGCTTATTTTTTAATCTTAAAAAAGCCAACAGAAGGAGATCTTGCTGTGTCATAAGATAATGCTTTTCTGCCTTATCTTTTCACTTGCAAATAGTATCCTAAATACCTAAACATAAAACGATGACACTTCTACAGATGTTTACTGTCATTAAAAGTGTATTCGCAGCTTACCCATCTGACTGGATATTTATGAAAATCATGATGATACTGCCATATCCGGGTTGCATGGAAAACTTCTGCCAAACATTTCCATTTGTAAGTACAAATCAGTTTAGTTCTGCCACAATATCAAAGCCTCAGGTAAGTATTGCTATTATCACCAGTTCACATACAACCAGCCTGGCATTTAGACAGCAAATTGCAATCCAATCGGCTATTTATTTACATGCAGTTCACCTCAGCACAATTGCTTGTGGTATACACACAGCTCTCCATGGAATACCATGTCCTGCTTTCAATATTTGATATTAGAATTTGTGGATGGTTCATCACACTTACATATCTATTTTATGAATCTGACTCCAAATCTGCAGAGCATATTAAAAAAAAATCAGTATACTAAATTCTAGGAATTTTGCATTCTTGTAAACTTGGGAATTAGCTTATTCACATTTGTGTCTCAAGAGATTCGTTGTTCAAAATTGAAGTAGATTTAGCAGAATAACACTTATTAAGAATAGTAGCAAAAAGAGCTGTAATGGATAAATTATAACTACAGAGCTACATCTTTAACAGGCACTGCTGTTGCCATGGCACGAGCTTCTAATGTAGAATAAAAAAAATAGAGATTTGTTCTATAGCTATGGTAACAATTGTATTGTGACACCTGCACTATTAATCTATTCGAGTTCTGTTTTCATTTGATCCACAAAGATGTTTTTAGCAGCCTACTCTGCACATGTGCACAAAAATGTACTCTCAACTCTCATTTCCACACGCTCAGTTAATTGATAAAACTAAGAATCACAGCCAAGTAATATTTAGATAGTACCCTTTCATCCCTTCCTACCATTAATACAAGCTGGAACCATTTACAATGGAAGGATGGTAGCAAAGCAGTCATTTAAAGCAAAGATTGCTTTAAATGCGCTAGAAAATCTAGCACTGATATTGATTTTATTGTCAAAATGATACCATAGAATGGAACGATCATCAAGAAGAGGTGTAAGACAAAAATTCCAAGTATTTAAAAGTGGAAGTGGTAGTATTCAGTAAAGACTTATTTAATCCAGCAAACAACAGGGTGCTCTGTGTTCCAGTTCTTTGATGGAACTGCAGCATTTTGGCTACAGATGTGTTGCTGAGGCAGTACAATGTTTTCTCACTCTAGTATGTTACAGCAAAGTGCCATGGACCTCTATGGTAGATACAACAACATGATTACTATGCAACTTATGGGGAGGGGGGGCTACTACTGTCATCAGCACGAGCACAGAAAGGAGCAGCAGTTGTGCCACCAGAGATGTTTCTGCTCCATCCTAAATCTAAAGAAACCAAATGGGAACATTGGTATCAATGATCTCCAAGCCGTATGCCCAGGTTCCAGTATTAGAAGCTTAGCAAAATCATTTTGTCTCCTAGAAATCACACTAAAAGTCTCTGTGGATTTTCTGTTTGCTCTTCCTTGCTCCTTTACCACCCATTCAAATCTTTAGCATCTGCACTTGTCCGTTTATATTCTACTTAATGCATCACTATTGGTAGTTTCACTGTCCACGTTTTGTTCGTCTGTTTTACAATGAAATGTCAGGAAATACAGAAGATGACAGACATTTAGGGCATGAGATAGCTCCCTATGGACCTTTCTGAATATTACTTCCCAGCCTTTGATGAAGAAAAAGCTTTCAGTGAGGAAGGATATTACTTGGTAATTACTGCCAATTCTAAGCACATTATAATATCCAAATATAGTTCTTGCCCAAAATTGCAGTAATAGGAGTGCAGTCTGGTGCAAGTATCCATAGTTAATTTTAACATTTTAGAGACATAATAATTCTCCTAAATATTTTCATAAGATTTATTTGCTATGCATAGAGTATATTCGGTATTTGCGCGAGACAGAAATGCATTTTTTCACAGCACACAGAGAGGGTTATACTTTGATTTAACAGCAAAATTCAACTTAGATGAAAATACAGAGCTGCAACTGCCACCTCCATAGTACTGTTTCCATGAGAATTTCTTTCTATGTGACTATATAAGGAATGGCTCCTAGACATCTTAATGACAGACAGCCTTTCATGAACCATCACATCTTACACCACAAGACTGTCATTTTTTTGCTCCTCAAACCAAGAATTCTTCAGAAAACTAGCATATGTTAACATGTAAGTTAAGGGCTGAAAATTTTATGCAGATGAAATAAATGTCCAACATGTCAGTAACGTGAAGCACTGGTCTTCTTCAACACACATGTTCATGCTAAAAATCTGTTACAGTATCTCAACACTACCTCACTGAAAAAAAAATCATTACTGCCTTGTAAAACTTAAGTAATCTTTCACGAGAAATTCTGTAAAATGAATGAAAATTGATGCAAAATGTAGTTTTGCAGAAAGCTCACTTATAATTGCATTGAGAAATTCTGTTGTCATCTCTTCTTGCAGTAGAAAGCTAGCAGCTGAGTGGGACGTGGCTGTGCTTAGAAAGTACACATTAATTTTACAACATAGTACAGTAGAAGAGTAATAGAAAAGGCAAAATTGGTGACACTTAATAACCAAACTCAGTGCAAACCCATATGAATGTGACAGATGAGCTCTGAAAACCAAACTCTTTTAATGATGACACTAATGTACTCTAGTTAATTTGTTCCATTCCTGGTACTTTACACATCAAATGCAAAGCAGGAATGAAACAAAAAGTCATCCAGCAGCTAGGAACTCAATGTACTTATTGTCAAGGCAAAAGACAGGAAAAATAATGGATGATTTTTAGTGCTGTTTCCAAAAGGAAATATAGCTCAACAATTCCCACAATTGAATTTGAAAGGAAAGATTTGCTTATGCAACAATTTCATTTCCCCAGCATGAGACAAATGCAGAAAGAATACAAAATATATGTTTAGCATTTACATTGATCATATATTTCTGTCACCCCTAACCTTAGGAAAGCAACAATCTCTGATCTGAGTGGTATTTTTAAGATACTTTAAAAAGCATGGGACACCCTCTCTGCTCTGCTCCACCTTCTGGCTTTTTCTCTCTTCTTCCAGCTCCACGTGGAAGCTCACTTGTTTCATCTTATGTTTCAAAGGTAGCAAGAATGAAATCAATGCTTTCATAAAAAATAAGGTAAAATAAAGGCCCAAATCTGAATGGCCCATTTAACCAGAAGCTTAACTTATACTAGTAAAGCTTTACTTTACTCAAGAAAACCAGTAATAGTAAAGGAATTGTACTGCTTTTTGCTGAACTTCATGTTAGGTTGCAGAAACAAAGCTGTAAGGGCAGGAAGTACCTAATTCTTACCAGTGTCCAGAAAATGTATTGGACTACAAAATCACGGCCTTGTTCTAGATCTACTAGAATTATACATGCATTTGCTGAATGAACTCAGAAGACAATTATCAACTTCCAGGCTCTATCACACATGACACTTTGCTAAGCTATTTACTTAGAGCAAAAGATGCCGAGGGCCAGTGGAAAAAAGTCTGCAGCTGTTTAAGGTAAAACTACTGCAGGCAGATTACAGAGCTGTCTCTTTGAAACTCTTTGCAGCAGTATCTGAGTTAACCATCTCAGATACTGACCAAACATTCCAAAATATACAGAGACTTTCTGCACCTCTTAAAAGAGCAGGTATAGGTAAGCAAAAGTATACTGCTTTGTACACTTACATGAATTAAAGAAAAAAAAAGATTATGGGAAAGATGTATGAATCACTCTAGCTGCTGGTCACAAGCTCCCACAGAGACATTTCCTTGGTATTTCCAAATATAGGTCGCTTATTTTGGCTGGATGCAGAGGGGAGGCCATCCACTCTGCTGAACTACAGAGTTTGATGCAAAGAGGCAGTTTCACCAAATGAAATCTTGCTTACATGACTGGTTGAAAAGTCAGGCAATGTCAGCGCTGCATACAAAAATCTTGAATGATTTCTTTTCTACCAAGGCTACCCCTCCAGACCAGACCAGACATCCTCCAGATTGACGCAAACACATAAAGAAAGTTACATGAATAGAGTCACTTAAGAGTCTTGAGCTGCAGACAGGAAAATACATTGTGAATCTTAATTGTCAGAAAATGTGCTAATATTGTTAAGAGTTGCCCTATTGCGCATAACATATAACTCAGATTCTTTTCATTGAAGAAGAGAATCTGATCAGAATACCAGAAGTAATGGCTTATGGAAAGCTTCTCCCACCTAGGGAACATGGTTTTGTGTGCGTCAGTGCCTACAAAGACAGCTGAGCCACCATTTGCCCTTCAGTTTTAACATGCTCTGGTTCCATGTAGCTGGTTATTCACCTATTTGCTATGGTTTCTCACTATAAGGTTTGTGTGCATAAGGTAAACTTTCTGTCATTATTTCTCACTAAAAACTTAGAAAGGTCTCTACTTCTTTTAACATGACAACGAACTCCCAAGCTTCAGCATTTTTCATAATAGTAGTATCTTCTAAATGGTGATTTCAAATACTTCCTCAAAATGGAACGATAGGATCAAAAGATAAGCGTTCATATTTCTCCTTAGAACTTTTAGGGTATCTTTTTCTGTTGTTTCTGTTTCGGGAAGATAGATATGCATTATCCATAGATATGCATTATTTTTGGTGACACTGGTCTGAATCATACCATCTCTTCTGGAGCATTTATTTTCGGTCAGTGAAGAAAAGGTCTAAACTCTCACTCAGCTTCTTTGTATAAACTCCTTTCTCCCCACTTCTCTGTCCCACTCTATTCTCTCCTCTCCCAGAGAAAGGAGCAAATTGTTAAAATTCACAGAACCTACTGTTTTATCACAAGTTTTGCTCTGTAACTTGGGAGTTAATTTATCTCTTCGATAGATTGATTATTGCATTCACTGTGTTTGAGCTTCAACACATCTTCCTGTAAAGTATTTCTGAAAGGCATCCTCTGCCTGTCCATTTGTTGCCCAAAGGCAAAAGCTCCCTGATCTTAATCCCCTCAGAGCTCTTCTTCAAAAATCACCTTCCTGGTCCATCGCATCAAGCATCTGGCCTCTTTGGTTCTCACTTTGGTCATTTCTAAGGTAATTTATGGCATGGAAAATTCACAGTTCACAGTTTGTGATATAATCAGTATCTTTCTCCTGTATACTGTCAATGCACCATCACTATTTTGCTATTTTTACTTCAGCTTACATTTGGAATTTTAGCAGAATTGGACCATTCCAATATTCCATGATTTAAAGAGATTTAAAAAACCCTTTACATTATAAATGTATATTTATAATTTACATATAAATTAACTCTTTCAGTCCATGTTTGTTACATAATGGAGTATATAATGTGTAATGTGACACAACAAAGTTGAAGCTGTAGAAAAAATATCTTTGGTATACATTATGTAGCTAAAAAACAAAATTCCTTGTATGGATGAAATGCACTCTTGCTGTTAATGACCTCTTTTGAGATTTAGGATCAATGTGCTTTGACATTACTCTGATTCTTCCAGTGCTTTATGTGATACAGATTTAAAGGGCTACACTGACAAATTTTCTAACTATTAAACACATTCAGGAGAATGGAATATGCAGCTGTAGTTCATTAAATCAATCATAATTAACAAATACTTGCAGAAACAATATCACCATTGTTTTAATTAGCATATTTCTAATTTTGAACAATTTGAAAATCAAATGATCACAGTCTCCTGAGATATTTACACGAGTCACTTTTTCCTGTTTTGAGAAAGAGCACAATCATCACATCACTAAATGTGGCTACAGCTTGACATAATCGGATAGCACAGTAACAAATACCAATGCTAAACTAATGTTTGCAGATCTTTAATAGATTTTACTACAGAAATTGGAAGTACTAGCAGAAATACTATTGAAATGTTAATGAAAATATTTTAATCAAGGTTCTAATTAAAAGTGAGCAAATACCTTAATGATTTCCTTTTGTACCCAATAGGAAAGAAAAAGAGTGATGAGTGATGAGAGTGTCAAATTAAAACTGATCCTAAAAATATTTTTTAAGAGGCAAAATGTTTATGCTTTTAACTAGCTTTCAAAAAATTTATTAAGACAAAAAGATGTCAAGTATTTAGTTTATACTTCAATCCTGACAGATTAAACATTTTATGTAAGCACCTAACACAAAGGAGCACAAGCAAAATGTAGACATGTCCACTTATTCCATGTCTTGAATAAGTGACAAACATTAGATATGTTCAAGGAGATGATTGTGTTCTTAAATGAGCAAGGAGTAAGCCGAGTTAACGGGACACTGTAATCTTGGCTAAGGTAAAAGCATTTGATAGAGGCGATATGATTGAACTGTTTAATCTTTTGCTCAGAGAATAAAGCATGAAGCCAAAATTGAAAGCAACTGGATAACTACAGTACTGGTAAACATGGAATGAATCTGAGGAGAGATAAGAGGCCTATAGGCTTTTTTAAAACAACAATCTCCCTTCCTCCAACCACCCTTGTTGCTATGTATTCTTGGACAAACTTAAACTCTTTTTAATCATCTAAAAATATATGGGGAGATATGTGCTTCCAAAACAAAATGAACTTCACTTCATGGATACAGCAATTGATCAGTAATGGAGTTCAGTTAAAAGAAAAGCTGAAGTGTAATTTGGTTTAAATTGACTTTATCTCACAGGCTGACTGTTAATTAGGAGGATCAAATCAGACTGGAATTTGCAAGTGGCTTCAAAATATAACTAGTCCACCTGGACTTTCAGGGCTTCTATTATTTTGCAGGAGCCCAAAGCATGGAGTAATCACATTAGGAAGTACATAAGTCTGAAACAAAGCAAGTAGTTGATTCTTAAAATTGGTATCTTTCCTCTGCTTGGCTAAACTGTGCTTTGTTTTAAAACCAACATAATGATGTTTTACTATAATAAAGGCAAAGACCAAGATACATTGGTCATTTCCAGTGACTGATGCTTCTTGCCAGCTTTTGAAGCCAATTCATTGATTATATATATACATACATATATACACACATATATATAAAATGTATATTTTGCATTTCTCATTTGAAGAGTGGCAGAGCAATATGATTTTTCTCTTCATGGCTAACACTCTAAGAATTTATGTTCAAAAGTAAGAAACTGTAAACTTCTTGTGCTGTGAGTACTCCTTAAGTTATCTTGACAACTAGAGAAACTGGCTCAGAGCAAGTAAAAGTATTTCATCATATTTTCATTTTGGTTGTCGAAGTATCACTACGAATCAAGATGTAAGAATTTTAAAGGTAGGCATTGGACTACTCTTAACTAGAGATAGTAGGTAGTCAAGTTGACATTCAAGCCAATGCCAACATATATGGCAAAATGTCTTAAAATCAATACACCCACAGCAGCTGATAGTGCAAATTCATAAACTTAAGGTCAGAAAGCACCATTTGCACCTGCAATATAAGAGCACAGAATTAGCAGGTGTGTGTCCTTGAAAAAAATTTACCAAAGTTTACCTTGCCTAAGGTCAATCATGTTTACATGCAACTTTCCTTTCACATATAATAATGGCAGTATTTTTACCATTACATTTGATGTTTCTCTGTTCTAATTAGACTTACAGATTTGTCTTAGACTTTTGGAATAAGTCATAATACTCTTGTCAGTATCACACTCCTAACAGTGATGGGAAAACCATGAAACCTTGAAAAAAAAACAATGACAAGTTTATAGTAGCTGAAAATTTTGAAAAATTAGGTATTTGGATGGATGCATTAAAAATAATTGTATAATCCAAAATATGTTTTAGATATTCCACAACATGTAGTTTTTCTTTGCTCTCCTAATTACACGCTGGATGCCTTTTTGCTTCATTTTTCTCTGGTATTCAGCTACGGCAATAGTGAAATTTCTAGACATTTTGTACATTCACTCTCCAGTTCTTTCAACCATGGCAAGCACCGCCTTGCTGCTCTGAGTAACAAACCAGGCTGTAAAGACAACACACTAAGCTAAGCTAACTTTTGCACAGTCATGAAGCCAGAATTATTTCACTGTAATCAGAAAGACCTTCTCAGGCCTTATTCACATATCCCTTCCATCTGCAGTCTTACATATATCCTGTGTTTCGACTCTTTAACAGAGAGTGCCGTATTGATAGGCTTAAGCTTCATATTGTCAATCCCAAGTATTTTCTTCTCCTGCAGTTATTTTAAGTCTTCAGAACAATATGAAAATAAACAAAAAGCACTTCAAACTCAAAAAACAAACAAACAAACAAAAAAAGAACAGGAAAGAAACTCAGGTAGTAAATACCTGGAAGTCAAGCTTCCAGCAGGGATAGAAGTAGATACCAAGGCACAGATGATCTCTAGACCAACACAAGCAAAACTCATCCCATTGGGGCCTTGAAGAAAAATCTCCAACATTTCCAATAATATATGGAAAACTGTGAGCAAAGTAGGCAAAGATCCTTCTGTTTCTGCAACAGATTCCTATCTTCTGAGGAGGTGGCCTATGTAGGACAGAATTCCAAACACACATCCCATTGCAACTTAGAATTTTTTTTGGAATCACAAAGATGTAAACCAGAGGATACGGATGGTTAAGTTTACAGAATCTAATTTTCCTTATGCTAACTTAACATCTTAAGGCTTAAGATGTAAAGACTCGTCCTGTACCTTCATGGGAAGCCATTTATAGAAGCTATACCAAAGAAACAGATGGGGGATAGAAGAAAAAGAGGAAAGAGTTTAGTCATTGGGTTCTATCATTCTAAATTTAGGATATTACAAAATATAATTAATGAATTTTAGTCTTTTCACAGTGTTCTTCAGTCTTTTGTCAAAATGGTCATTTGATAAGCTTCGAAATTACACATCATATCTACATTCTGGAGAAAATGGAAATACTGACAATATGCAGGTACACTGTGACTTAGCACAAAGAAAAGTTTGGTAGTGTTATGCCTAAGATGGCAATTGTTCTGCCTCCTCTATAACTTTAAAACCGATTAGTTTCCACATTCTTAAAATAAAATGTATAAATACTAATATTGATTTGAAAGCATCAGTTCTAACTGAGATATCATTCCTTGCACATTCTCCGTAGAGCTAAACAATACAAGCACGTGGATACAGTTCATAGCATCTACTGTAGCACTCACAACAGCATCAAAGGTACTTCAGAGCTGGGATCTAAGAGGCACCAACAACAACTTTTTGGATCCAGTTCACCTTCTCTCATATCAAGCTCCAAACACGTCTGACATTAGATACACTACTCTATAGCGGTCTCTAAGCAGTTGCTGCCAATCATCCTATCGGTATCTTGAAGCTTACTTCGCTTTGGCAAAAGAAATTCCCCAATTTCTGTTGGAATACTGCAATTCTGTCACTAAATATAATGTGTCCTGTAAATCTGCCATTGTGTCAGATTTCCACTATCCAGAGTAGTTTTCAAGGTAGCAATATCTTTTGCTTGAGAATTCTGGAATGCATACATTATTTCGTGGGCATGTGACAAACTACTTAAATAACAGCAATTCAACTAAACTCACCATTAAGGAGGTATTTTGTATTCAAAGAAAAATGTAGTTCAGCTGAGTTTTTCACTGTGGAACATTCAAAACCTTCCAAGTCAACACCTGAATAAAGATTTTACGTATTTAGAAAGAATCTTTATTTTTATATATTCCACTGAAGAGGAATAAAATTGCTTGAAAGAGCAATTATTTATTAGAATTTTACACACTGTCAAGAATTATGTAATCAAGGGATGAAGATATAGGTCATTTATTTCTGAAGAAAACACTTTGTGGAGTATGAAAGGAGAAAAACTGAATTGAGATAATTTAGGTTTCTAGTTTCAGTATCAAACTAAGGCTGAGTCATACAATCACTTTGAAGACAGCTGTAATGATATAAAATGTTACTGTGTACAGCTGTTCACTGCAAGGACTGCACTAGAGATTGCCTACTCCAAAAATAAGTTGTGGTATCCAGTCGAATGAGCACGGGTTTTATTGAAAAATCAGTTAAGCTTGCTCAAACTAGCTGAAGTGGTAATTTTCCTTACAGTAAGGGAAAATAAATTCTCACACCACTCCTAGATACAGAAAAGTATATATACATCTTCAATAGAAGATTTTGTTAGTAAGTTTAATGGCAAATTTGCTTCTTGCCTGTAAGACTGATAGATGACAGAAAAGTACCTCTATGGCACTTGATCTGATAGTGGACATGAAAGCTAGTTTGACTACAAATGTCTAACTAGTATGAGTGGAAATGTCAAACTAATATTCTGTAAAATACCTTTATGCTCCAGAGTACTAACCCAGCTGCACACTGGACATAAATTCTGTAGACATACATACTTCAGTCTTGTTTAATGGCTGCATACTTATGCATCTGAAGAAAAATGACAAAAATCTGCTTATGTAACTTAAAAAAGAATGCCATTGTTTTTGTCAAGTTCTTTCATTAGCATTTAACATCACAACAGAATCACAAGAGAAAAAAAAAGAATAGGTAATATAAGGTAAGCAACAAGGAATAAAGACAAAACTACTTGCAGAAAAACAGTATGTAACTAAACTGCAATCACAACATTAACTACAGTACAGTGTACCATCCAAGATACCTTCTAAAAAATCTACACAGTTATGGCAATCTTGCAACATCACTCTAGGATATAAGACATGCTCTGAAACTTGCCCCCAAACCCAGAAGGAAGTAGCCTATGCTATGCTGCATTCCAGTAACAGTTTTCAAGCTAGAGGCAGTTTAAAGATCACAGTTGCTGCTGTTGGCCATTGTTAAAACTTAACTGGGACTGCCAAGGTAGACTAAGGCAGTTAATTTTACGTCTACCTCTGTTATGACAGCTAATCTGAGAAATATGACAGCCAAGAGACCATCAATACATTTCCAAACCTTCTATCTACAATGCTGCTCTTTCTTTTCAGTCTTTCTACTCTACAACTTCTCCTTCCCAAACCAAGTATCAGATCTTGCGGCTTGTGGTCTTTCCTCATCTCTCCAAATGATGATTCCAATCCTTATAGTTTGTCTTAATCTTCCCAGAAAGTAATTCAAACCCTATGACTTCTAACTCTTTTTATCACATATCCCTATTAAGCAAAGCTCTCCCAGCACCAAATGCTGCACAGCTGTGTTACCAGTTGAATCTAACTGAATGCCTAATATCTGACAGCCTAATATCACAGGGCAACATCATGCAAAGATAGATGCTCAAGCCTGAGATACAGCCTTGCTCGTCAACATAATGTTTCCCTCTGGCTATTTAGAGTTCTCTCTGAGGACTAATTAGTCCTCACATAATTCTCTATAGGTATTGCTTACAGTTCTAAATAAGTTTGCTTATAGCTTCACATGTACAGGATAGAATATTGTCTATGACAGCACTGACCTTTCTAAGATGGTATAAGATACAATTAATATGAATACATGTATAAGAAATAGATATTGTTATATTAATACTGCTGCTATTACTACTGTTAAAGATCACCAGATTGTGTTACAAGGGATTTCTTTACTGAGCTCACTCTGTTTGTCTTTGGACTGAGGGAGAAATATCATTTGTATTAACTTGGGACAGTCACTTTTTCCTTCCAGGTCTTTGTCTTCTGGGTTTCTTTGACCACATTCAATCAGCTTTTTTCATTCTAGTAGAGGCCAAAACTTCACAGGCAAAATGTTTGCACTCTGTCAAAACATGATGTTCGTATTAACCACCATCCATTAACTTCAGTCTCAAGAGGAAATTCTGACACTGATGGAGGAATACTGTCACTAAAGGACACATAATGATACACAGGAATATGTGATTGGGTCACTGAGTCTAGTTCTTCACAAGAATAGGTACTGGTGCTACAGAAGTTTAGAGTTTAAGAGTCTACAGATGATAAACATTCATGAACTATAGGACTCAAGTCCTCCTCAGAGCAATTTATAGCACGTACTACAAAAGCCCAGAGCTTACTCTGCAGTGAGGTGGCAGGAGAGAGCAATAGTTTCTGATTTCTTCTCAAAAAAATTAAAATGGTAATAAACTGCCATTGACCTTAGCATGTGAAGCCTCATGCAAAGCCTAGTAAAGTCAATGGATGAAGATATGTTGCTATTTCAGAACACATTTAAGGACTGCATTTTTAACATGAAAAATTGCTTTTTTATATTTTTTAGTTTTATCACTTCTTATTACAAGGTAAGTTTGTGCCTTTAATGAATAGTTAGGATACAAAATCAGTTGCCAAAGTATTTTTAGAAGGAACTTCTTTCTAGCAATAAACAATTATATCTGCCAGAATTCTCTGGCATAATTTTTAATCACAGGTATGTAGTAATTTAAGTCTTTATTTTAGCTTTATATTAAGCTACATTATTATATTCTGTTGAAACTATTAATATGGAAACATTTTAACAAGATGCTGGTCATCTTTATTTCATTCAATTGGAAAGATATAGAGGCCTTTAGAAAGCAAACTATATAATAAAACTGTACAGAAACAGAATCTATTCAGTAGTTTACATATAGTTTGTTAAGCTTTCAAATAATGAAAACTAAATAAAGGCATATATCCAATTTACTTTGTTATTTACATTTGAGTACAACTTATTTTTTCAGTATGGTCTGCCTGTGATCATTTAGTGTTTTTTTCTCTGTAGTAAGTATATTAATATTTCTAATTAGCTAACAGGGACATAAAAATGTCTGTATGTAGAAGTGACTAATAATATGATAAAAAACTGAGAGCACTAATTTTGCTGTCAATTTTATATCCTAGTAATTACATATTAAATAGGCTGCACTTTTCTTATGGTAATTAGTGATGTTTCGAAATATTTAAATTGTGGAAAAACATTTCATTTTTTTCAAGAACAAAAATGTATTTTCATATTTTTCTTAAAGACAAAGTTTGTATAGAATTATGTAGATAGATAACTTCATTCATTTGAAACTCAGGAAGTTCTACCTCCATGTGAGGAAGAACTTCTTTCCTGTGAGGGTGACAGAGCACTGGAACAGGCTGCCCAGAGAGGTTGTGGAGTCTCCTTCTCTGGAGATCTTCCAAACCCACCTGGATGCCACCCTGTGCCACATGCTCTAGGTGACCCTGCTGGAGCAGGGGGGTTGGACTAGATGGTCTCTAGAGGTCCCTTCCAACCTCAACCATTCTGTGATTCGGTGATTTGAGTTGACCAGTTAATTTGCAATATAAGCACATGTGAATAAACCTGCCTGTGTGTTTAGCTGCTACATGGATTGGTTTCTCTCTAAAGCTTGTCTTCCTCTGATTTGAGAAGAACTACAAATGTGGATGTTCAGTTTAGAAAGTGTTTCAGAACAGAGACCTCATGTTTACACAGGCAAAAAAAATGTTTTTTTTTTTTTTAAAAAAAGCCCATTTTGTCTAGAACAGGGGAAATTTCCCTCTTCTGCTTAGTAAAGTGGAACAGGCAATGCTCTCCTTGCATGGATACTCCAGACTGGGAGCACTGCATAGCACCAACCATATTCAGACTAGAAGTCAGCAAAAAGCAACTGGCAGGCTCCAATCTTGGTATTTCTGTTGTTGCTTAGGAACCCAACTCCACCATGAAGAAACTGATTAAAAAAAAACACAGAAAAAGTAATTTCACTGAATGGAAATCCACTCAATTCAGAAACAACCAGTTTACTAACTAGCGTGTTTTCCAAATAAGAACATAAAACTTGTCCATCTGTTTTTATTGAGTATTTTATACCAATAAAATCAGAAAAGAACTTATACTAACCACTTACCTTATTTCCCAAAAGCATCATATAATTGAAGAAGCAGAATTTTAAACTAAACTCTCTTCAAACAAATACATTCAGTGATACTTGGTAACAAATTCATAATAAACATAGCATTAAAATATTTTGGATTCTTGCAATATGCACGCAACCTTTACGGAAGCCATTTTCTGGTTAACTTCACGAAAGGCAAAATGGATAAGCTTCACCTCGAGCCGAATTTGCACATACTGAATAGCAAACTTCATTTTTATAAAATCTCTACTTTTGTACCAAATCAAGTTAGTCACTGCACACCTCCAGTACCACCTTTCATTTTGTTGAATTATTAAACAAACAAAAAATAGCGAGATAGAGCAATCCAGTTATCTATACTTGCACTGTTTAAATATGCATTCGTAAAGGAATAAAGAAAATTATTTGTAGCATGAATATTACTTTTCCCTCTTTTAAGGAGTAGTACTTTTAAGAATAGTATATGTACTAAAGCTGGCTATAATTTTAGCAATGATTCAATAGCAACATCCTAAAGAGATGTTGCTATCTTCCTAGATAATCTGGATATCATTGAACAAATGGATAATATTTGACACATCAGGACACATGTAGTCAGGTTACATTAGGCCAGGGGGACAATACAACCAAAGCAAAAGTTGACTCAAGTTTACAGAGAAGATCTCAGCATTTAGCATATATTGAACTGAAAACCAACACAACTAGAAAAATTATCTGTATCATAGCATGGGGCAAATAGAAAAGTCTATACTGAAGCTGCTAACACATAGTTTAATTTAAACACACAATTCTAAGAATCGACATGAAGCCATATTTCTCAGTGTGCTTGTGTATATATATATTCTTTTTGTATACGATTTCAACTAATAACAAATCTCACAATTAAAACATCTCTTCCTATATAGGGACTGCATTTCTTATCTTATAATTAATGTAGACATGAGCTGGTATTTCTGTAAGAAGAAAACAGTTTCCTTCTTTCATTTCCTATTTTACACCTAATAGAGCCATGAGTTTATATTTCTGTACAGAGAAAACAGTTTTTGTTGTGTTTCACAGGTTAGCTATCATTCAGACATATTCCTGCACTGTTGGATATCTGATTCTATTTCTCTTTTCATTTGATATAAAAGCACAAGCAGACTGGATTCATACTTCAGCTTTTAAGAGAAATGAAAATTAATAGTTCTGATTCTTTTCATTTTAAAATATGGTTGCTGTAAGAACCTCAGCTCTGGTTGGAACTGTACCCATCTCTCCACTTTTCTGTGTTTCCTCTACTACTTTACTGGCTGCTTCAAAAAACACAACCTTTCCCTCTAAACAGCATTTCCATTTCTCAATGTTACAAACCAAAAGGCTTATATTGCCTATTTTCTCAATGCTTAACTTAGAAAAAGAACTATCTGGGCACATATTTCTGTTATATATGGAAATACATATAACATCTATGATTAAATCAATTATAAGATGCACAGTCATTCATACAAATGCTTTGATGCTGATATCACAAAACACACTGAAATACCACAGACATGCAGCCACTTCAAAAAAATACAATGGAACCTACTCTGCAGACAATAATCAGCATCATTTCTTCTTCTACCATGGAAACTAAACCATATACTTCTCTTTCCCAGCATTTTAGATAGACAAACTAAAATGGGTGATATAAATATATATATGGGTGAAACTGTGATGAGCTTCTGCATGAAGCATGAACATCAGAGAATTAGGATCAGACATAGATCATTTGCTCTTGTTCTTAAAACATTAAAATTCTATGTTGAAAATTCTAGGAAAACAAGGTATGTTTATGTAAGAACATGCACAAGTACTTGTACAATTACAATAATCTTTCTCTACAAAGAATTTATAGATATGGATGTATTTAATTCTAAGAACGTGCCATTTGCTGAATTAATTAGTTTTTAATAGTACACTGTTATACACAAAATTAAATCCCTATGTTTCTGTTCCTTTAATCAGAGTGCGTTGACTCACAGTTGGCAGGAAGAATGTATGAAATGTTAGATAACAAAGTCTTATGCAAAATTAAAAAAAAATTTAAAAATCAGTGGCCGCTCATAATTGACTACTATAGACCTGCAAAACAATTTACTCAGATGAGCCTATTGCAATGTTAGGGAATTTGAAGAAAGGTTATATTCAATTATTATCTTAAACTGACTATAATACTACAAACTCAATAATGAACCCTTTGACTAAAAATATTTTTTAGAAACTAAGACTTCAAGAGATTATAAGAAATCTTATTTTAATTGAAAGAAATGTCCCGGTAACTAAATGAATACTGACAGTTGTTGCATAAGAACATGATGTTTTACTGATATTTCCCAGAAAAAAAGTTCAGTTGCCTGACAAGAGAGGAAAAATAGGTCAAAACTTCAAAGATGTGGATATACTGCAAGTTTTTAACACAAGGAGAGATTAAATTTCCACCTGTAATTTTTGTGCTCATTTAATCTTCTCTGTAATAAATTCCAGTACAACTGGCAATGATTATAGTACATTGCAATTTTCATTTTAAAGATGCAAAAGGAGGTTCATGAACACAGCAACATTCTGAGAATCAATTTAAATTCCTTGGAGTGAATTTTTACCATCTGGGAAATGCTTCACACTCAACTTATTTTGAGTAACTCTTTGTAAAATACCAGGGCAGTTCAGTTTTCACCAAATCTTTCTTTATCACAAATCCATAATTCCAATATGCTATCTAATTATAAAAAAAAATGCAGAATCACACTTGAACCGTAACTGAGACAACTTTCCCATCTGTTTTGCTTATTCAGACTTTCAGCTTTCAACCACTTTAGTAAATAGCTTATTGGAAAGGTATATGTCTATTGTTAAGTACATGGATAAGGACATATTTACTGGGCATTTCTGGTTCCAGACAAAAGTTTAAATTCAACAAAAGATAATCCCCTAAAAGAATACTCTCTATATTTCAATTCTCAGATATTATGCTACATACCTTTAAATACTGCAAACACCTTTCACATTTTGGATAAGTATTTTCTATCCTATTACACTTTCTCATATTTGATATTCTAAAGTACTTAGAAGTTCATCCATTTTGTTCATTCCAGAAATCTCAACTCTCAGAAAAGGATGCCAGATTAATTCCCATGTGTTTAACATGCTTATTCTCCACAGCACTTCAGTTTCTGTATTATCAAATTCACTGATGGTTTATGCAGACATAAGCTCCAGTGAAGAGTCATTAGAACAAAAAATGTCCCCCCCAACCTCAGATCAGGAAAGGATTATGAGTTTTGACCTAATCTTGGAAGGCTGTGAATGGAAGGGTAGCAGCTGGAATAGCTTCAGAGATCCAACTTTAGCCACTTCAGAAAACTTGGGTATCCTGGCCAGCTCTACCACTGTCACCAGCATGATCCGAACTTTAGTGGTAACATGCCCCTGCCTTCGTGTTACATAAAATCTCAGTGTGATCTTTAATAACATTGAAAGACATAATTTACCCTAAGGCCTCATCAATAGAGATGATGACATAGTTTATCTTAGCAATGTTAAAATATTTCAGACTTCACAGTTCTGCAGAAAGTTGGTAGAAACATTCTAGCCTCAAAATCAGCCAGCAGTGGTGCGCCTATAGCTGTGATGGTCTGGACTAAACCTCAATTCCAGATACAAAATTTTACATTTGCTATTTATATATTGCTCTAAGTCTACACAGGGCCAGACAAGGAACCACTCCTGATCTCTGGGGTACGTGTGAAAACCTGCCATAAGGCTGTGCATCAGCTAACAGGAGAGCTGCTAAAGAGGAGCAGACAGCAGCTCTCCCTGAACTCTTTTCACACTAGAGACTGAAGATATAAACTGATCCTGTTTTCTTTTTGCACGTTATACATTACATACCAGGCAAGGAGGTAAAAAAAACACTCTTGAGGCTTGAAGAATTCTGCATGAACTTGCAGTCTTAAGATAGAGTCAAAAATGCTGGGAATGGAATGAGCTTTTTCAGCACTTCCATCTTTTGCAATAACCATCTAACAGGTACAATTCAAGGGAACAACTGCCATCGGCAGACCGTGCCGGGAACAGCATTCCTGTCTCATTCTCTTCTTTCCCAGAGCAGATTGTGTCTGACTGAGACACATCATCTTTCCTGCTCTTCCTCAGGAAGAGCTTGTGACTATGTGCCACAGCTTAGCCCAGGACGTTCTGCATGCTAACTGCTAAAGTTAGCATTAGGAGTTTTTTATTATTCTATTTTTATAAATTATATTTTTCCTAAGCATACATTGAGTCCACATTTGAGGAGGCCACAGAGAAAGTTATTTCATCTATGGGCAGAAGTAATTTTTGCTCTTGGCATACACTTCAAAGCAATTTTTAGAATCTGAAACAGAAATAAGTGATGTACTAAAGTGCCCCAATTTTATCTCCGGCCTTAGAAATACGGGAGGCATGCAGATTTAAATGCTTTTTTAAAGCAAAGAATAATCCCATGCATTGTCAGTGTGCCAGTCCAATTCAAACCTGTTTTAAATCATTGTTGAGACTTACCATATGCATTTTTTAGTTTAGAATTATAGATCTAGTTCAGAATGATATCCCACTGTTTTTGAACTGATGTATTTTCCTCCAGTGTTTTAGAAAGAAAAAGCTCTTTCATACTAGTAATTTTAACGTGTTAGAATCTGAATGTATCCAAAATCTGCTAAAATCAGTATGAACATTGCCACTAACACCAATAAGCTTTGGATCAGATTCCTAAAAATATACTTATTTTAACTGTCAATCACCACTCTAAACATATTTCTTTATTGAATTTAATATATTGTTAGCATCAAGTATTCTGGAAAATCTTCTAAAAATAGCCATTATCTCGCAAAGTATATTATTTTGTAAAACACATATATGCACATTAGATATATGCAGAACCTTCAAAGAATGATAAAGTACACATACAAAATTACACTACGGATTATGTAATTAGACTTTTCTAAAGTCTGTTTTTTTCAGAATATATGGAAAATGTTAATTCATCTAGCAAAAGGTTTATGAAATGTAACTGTTGTTTTTTGTGAGGCTTTCCTGGAAAAGCAGAACAAAATGTACTGGGTGGCAATAGAGAAGGAACAAACCTGGAAGACCAGGAGTTTAGGTTATTCTCTAGTAAATTAGAAAACTAGTTTAAATCTCTGCTTGGCACAGGTACTTGAAAGCAGGATTTTATGGTGTACTAACCACCAAACTGTTGACTATTTTCTTCTCTTCTCTCTCTTATTTTTGCCCTAGTTCATTCTTCTTTTTCTCTTTCTCACTCTGTTTTGAGAGGGGACAGTAATTTTAAGGCAAAACAAAAATACTTTTAAATTTCTCATCACATGTTAATATAATCGTGCTGACATTTACTTAGGAGAACCGTTGAACTTACTGCCTTATCTTTATGTTATTTTCAGCTTAGCTCTCAAGTTTCCAAAGATTAAATAATGAATACTAAGGGAAAAAAATTCTATTAGATGAAAAATTACTCACTCGGAATCATACAAATTTCTTCATTATCATTGTCATAATCCTTATGCTATCAGATTTAGTACTAGAATGAGTAATAGCTGTGAAATATAGTTAATGTCCTTTTATTATTTTGTATATTTTTTCCTAATAGTCTTTTAATTCCAGTACTTAGCATTACTTGTCTAAATTTAATTTGCTGACAGATAGAGTGTTAATTGGACAAGATCTGTTGTCTGTGGGGTTAGGGCAGAGCTTAATTATGCACAAACTGTTGGGTGTGTTTTCATTTGGTGGAAATTACTGTAGCTCCGTATCGATATATGATATGGTGTTCCGTATCGTAAGGAATCTGGTTGTGAGAGAAGGGAAGGGAAGGGAAGGGAAGGGAAGGGAAGGGAAGGGAAGGGAAGGGAAGGGAAGGGAAGGGAAGGGAAGGGAAGGGAGGGGAAGGGAGGGGAAGGGAAGGGAAGGGAAGGGAAGGGAAGGGAAGGGAAGGCAAGGCAAGGGAAGGGAAGGGAAGGCAAGGCAAGGCAAGGCAAGGGAAGGGAAGGGAAGGGAAGGGAAGGGAAGGGAAGGGAAGGGAAGGCAAGGGAAGGCAAGGGAAGGCAAGGGAAGGGAAGGGAAGGGAAGGGAAGGGAAGGGAAGGGAAGGGAAGGGAAGGCAAGGCAAGGCAAGGCAAGGGAAGGCAAGGGAAGGGAAGGGAAGGCAAGGCAAGGCAAGGGAAGGCAAGGGAAGGCAAGGGAAGGCAAGGGAAGGGAAGGGAAGGGAAGGGAAGGGAAGGGAAGGGAAGGGAAGGGAAGGGAAGGGAAGGGAAGGGAAGGGAAGGGAAGGGAAGGGAAGGGAAGGCAAGGGAAGGCAAGGGAAGGCAAGGGAAGGGAAGGGAAGGCAAGGGAAGGGAAGGGAAGGGAAGGGAAGGGAAGGGAAGGGAAGTCTCCACCAAGCAGTCTTGGTTTATAGCCAGTTCTCAGAAGGCTGCATTAAAGCTCTCATAAGGAAAAAAAAAAACAAAAAAAATCTAATCATAATGAGAAGTTAAAAAAAATTCAAGGAATAATCATCTGTGATTTTTTAAATTCCAGAGGTGAAAAAAAGAACTGCCGTGTGATACTTTGTAATGTAACTGTCTCAGTAAACTGAGTATTTATGTAGATGGAATAAGTATGTAAGGCAACCCGAGGGCAGCCATGCAGTAACAACATTCAGTATACTTTAGATCAAAATACATGAAATTATTAAACTTACAGAGATATCCCTTAAAAATCTAAAGATCAGGATTCCTGGTGAGCACCGTCAGAAAATGAGCATGCTTTGATATTACTGTATGCACTCCCTTTCTGACAGTGGCTTACTTTCACTGATGGAGAAAAAATATTTCCCCATGGCTACTGTTGCTATAGGTGATATATCAATTTCTGCTACACTGTGGAATGTAGACAAATGTTTTTGATGGAAAAAAATACAATTTAGAATTTCCTGAAAGAAAAACTTATGATTATGACACTTGATTGAAACTTGAAAAATGTTTGTTCTAAAATTTCTCATTAAAATCAAGAAGTCCCTGGGTACTTTGATGCAACATGCCTTATCTGTAAATGAGACACTCTGAAGAAGAGTACATCACTCTGGAAGGTTAAGCAAAGATGGACAAACAGATTACAGTATTTTACAATACAAAACACAACATTGCTTGAATGTTTATTGTTCATTTTACTTCTGTGGCCATGATATAAAACTATTATCTGAGAGAAAAAAAAAAAAAAAGAGGAGGGCATAGGATAGTTCCTATAGCCCATACTGTTCAAGGGAACCAATGAATGTTTTTTTACTAACTACAGACAAAACAGTCTATAAAACCTCTAATTTTAGCAGTATTATTAGTCCTCAGATTGGTGTCTGATCTCTTTATCTCTTTATCATTCCTATGAGTAGCCAGAAAAAAAAAAAAAAAAGAAAAGAAAACCTACCATATTTTGGAGGAAAGAAGCAAAAGCCAAGAATCTTGTAAATGAAGAACAGGCCTTGAGTAACTGACAGAGTAGCCTACAAGAGTGCAGCAGTGAGTACCATCTCACTTGCTTGGAGGGACGTGGTTGTGCTGGGGACAGTTAGGTTTATGCTAACCGAGTAAACAGCAAGTGACTCAAATAACAGGATAAGGACCATTTTAACAACTAGCTTTCCAGGATTTTATCCCAGAAAAGAAAATTAAAGAGTAGTGTTTCTGTGAACCCAAAAGTGCTGCGAGCCCAAAAGCCTGATTTTACACAAACCTGTATCTCAGCACAAAAGATACTGTGAAGAATTGAAGAAAGAAACCTCATATAATTCTTCTCTTGTAGCTCTCATCTAGTAATGGGAATTTTTGACTGAGGAAGCTTTCAAGAGTGTCCCTCCGGCGCCTGGTCAATTTTAAAAGGAAAGACATGAGAACTATACAAGGCATGGTTACAGTCTACAGACTAAATGATCTGTCTCTGCAACAAGTTAGGGAGTTATTTCGCTTCCAGCTTAGTAAGAAGAACAACAAAGCAAAGACTTGGCTGAGATGACATCCTGATAAATCTGAACACTGCCCACAGTTACTGTGCTTCTAGAAATGGCTAGGATTTGCAAATGAATTAATACAGAAAATAAATTTGCTTTTGAACTTGTATCTCATGACAATTATTATAACTGGAAAAGATGCACATAAGATATATAACATTAAAAATGTAATTATCACATTCATAACCTGCTCCTCCAAAAAAAAGCTCTTTAAAATCTCTTTCTAGGTTTATTGCTATAATATCTGATGTTCTTTCAGAAAAGCATTGTATGATGTGATGAACCACTGTTACATCTTCTCAGTCTTCTCACTGCATGCACAGACATTTATACAATTAAATGAAATGTAATATACCTTTAATACTTTTCATAGTGCAAATACTCCCCCACACGCATACAGCAATGTATGTATTTAGGGTGAAGAAAGAGTTAAAGAAATAACTTATATTTGAATCTGATCATAATATAATGTGTAATCATCGAATCATCATAGAATGCTTAAGGTTGGAAGGGACCTCTAGAGGTCATCTAGTCCAACCCCCCTGCACACGTAGGGTCACCTAGAGCACGTGGCACAGGACTGCGTCCAAGCGGGTTTTGAAGATCTCCAGAGAAGGAGACTCCACAACCTCTCTGGGCAGCCTGTTCCAGTGCTCTGTCACCCTCACTGTTAAGAAATATTTCCTTAAGTTCCTGTGGAACTTCTGGTGCTTCAGTTTGTGGCCATTACCTCTAGTTCTGTCGCTGGCCACCACTGAAAAGAGGTCAGCACCATCCTCCTCACTGCATTCCTTGAGGTACTTATAGACACTGATCAGGTCCCCTCTCAGCCTTCTCTTCTCCAGGCTGAACAGGCCCAGCTCCCTCAGCCTCCCCTCATAGGGCAGATGTTCCAGGCCCCTGATCATCCTTGTGGCCCTGCACTGGACTCTCTCCAGCAGCTCCACATCCCTCTTGTACTGTGGAGCCCAGAACTGGACACAATACTCCAGATGTGGCCTCACCAGGGCTGAGTAGAGGGGCAGGATCACCTCCCTCGACCTGCTGGAGACGCTCTTCTTAACGCACCCCAGGATCCCATTGGTCTTCTTGGCCATGAGGGCACACTGCTGCCTCATGGTCAACTTGTCGTCCACCATCACACCCAGGTCTTTCTCTCCAGAAGGTCAGTCCCCAGCCTGTACTGGTGTCTGGGGTTATTCCTCCCCAGGTGCAGGACCTTGCACTTGGCCTTGTTGAATTGCATGAGGTTTTTCACCGCCCAGTTGTCCAGTCTGTCCAGGTCCCTCTGGATGGCAGCGCAGCCCTCTGGGGTATCGGCTACTCCTCCCAGTTTCGTGTCATCAGCAAACTTGCTGAGGGAGCACTCTGTGCCTTCATCCAGGTCACTGATGAATAAATTGAACAGGACTGGACCAAGGACTGACCCCTGGGGGACACTGCTAGCTACAGGCCTCCAACTAGACTCAGCACTGCTGACCACCATCCTAATATCCCTAACCAAAGATACCGAAGGAAATCTTTTCCTCTTTTAGGACAGACACCAAGAAATTCTGGTCTCCTGCAACTTCACAGCATTGCTCTATTTCCTTTCTATTGCATTGAGGCTTAAGAATACAGGCTTTTAAAACCAGCAAAATTAATTCACATACTGTAACATTTTCCTCTCTAATTCTCAACAATTAATATTTGTAGTAAGCAAATAATATGGGGGAAAAAAGTAAATTGTCTGAAAAATAACCAGTTGAACTATAGATAGGCATGCACTTTGCTCCACACATGACTATCTGTACATGGTCAGACAGCTCATAATTTGATTTGAAAACAGATTAAATGTTCATCTCATTTCTTGTCTTAATAACACATCCAATGCTATCTGTGACAATAGGCCTTGGATATGCCATATAAATCTATAGTTTTATTTCTTTGATATGCTTGCTTCAAACTGTTTTATTTTCACATTGTTTTACTGTAGACTTAATGATTAGATTATCTTCGTAATGACACAGGAGATAAAGTATATTTACAGAACAGGTGCACACTAATAGCTACTAAGCAATTTAATTCAGATAGTTTAAGCCTGAGAAAAAAACAAAAGATAACACTGTATAGGTATTACAGAAGAGTAGGTAAAACTGTCATGGTGTTGTGTTGCAGAAATGTAACCATCTAGCTCCAATATTATTTTGGGATTTAGGGGATTATTGTATTTAACTTTTAAACTTTCACATAATTGCGAAAGGTCATTTTATTGCAATACATTGTATTCAGATGAAATTACAAGAGTCATATTCAGCTTCCCAGGCATTTCCTTACTTGTTCGTTCTGCTACTGGATTTTTGGACATTACCCACTGAGTGTTAAAAGAGTCTTTTAACAATGAGATTTAAATGGACACTAACATTGCAATTAAATTACATTACATTACAATTAGCTTTGTCAAGTTCATTATTTAGAAGTTGGAAGCTGTAAAAACAATAATTGCTAACAAATACATGTTTATAAAATTAATTAGTCCCACTTGTCTTTTTGTTCCTATGGAACAGACTGTACATTTGCCTTAAATAACTGTGCAAAGAACAGGTTAGAATGAGAAGGAGCAAAAAGAAAGACAACATAAGGAGACTTTAAAAGGTCTCCTAAGGAGATCCTAAAAGATCTCCAGGACATCTTTAATGACACATGCAATAAATGGTCTGAAACAATACCTAGTATAATCCCCAGTACAAGTTCCTGGAATAGCTCTACTATTTCTTACTAATTGCACAGAGTTGAATTTGGCTATAAATTGGGGGAAAAAAAAAAAGATAATCTTCACAGTTGAGAATGCTCAAATTAGCAAGGTTTGGAAAATGTGCACATTTCAGTGTATTATAATCAGGAAGATGATGAAAAAGAGAGGAAAAAGAGCTTATATTTGACTTTTTAATACATTTCATCTGTAAGATAGTTCTTGGTCAACAACGCGGTGATCAGCTACAGGTTGATAATTACAGCTCTTTGAGGTGTTGCCTACCTGGTTGTGCAGGTGATCATATGCAGGAGATGAGAATGTTTTAATTGCCACCATTTTTGAATAAGATTATTTCATTATACATTAACATTTCTCCCTTTCTCTATAAATGGAGAAAACACATGTATTTTTTTGGCTTAATATAATCTAAATGCATTTTTCTCTTTTCTTTTTATTTCTTTCATTCTGTATTCCACTACTAGTCATTTTGTATTCCACTACTAGCCATCCTCATACAATTTTATGTTGAAGATACAAGGCTTGAAAAGTCCAACTAGACATCACAGTTTGCTCTTATCAAATGAGATATCTGAATAAGAAACTGATGTTGACAAATACATGACCTACTATAAATAGGGCTTTGGTAATGTCACCTAGAGGAATATCTCTCAAGCAGAATAAATTTTGACTCTAACCAGGAATTCAACACAGACAGGAATTTTAGACCATACTTCTTGCAATTCTTAGATCCTTTTGCTATGCATCTAGTCACAGCATACATTAAATATCTTGATTCTCTCCAAAAAGAAAGATTAAGCTGCAAGCTTATCCTGGAGTGTAGACCCACACTTCCTTTGAAAGTCACAGGCTTGTGAGACAAAACAGCTAGATCAGGTATTTGCTTCGAATAAAGATCTCATTATGTTTCTAGAAGGAAACTAAGGTGTGACTCCAGAGTTATTTTTTCCTTGAAAAACAAAACACCTATCAAAGACTGCATTTTTGAATTGCATATTCTACATCACTTACTTAAAGAGGAATATTGCCTTCCAAGATGAATGAAGTAGCAATACCCATAGTGAGAAAATAAGATATATAAAAAGAGGAAGAATCCTAAGGTCCTACAGTACAGACATTATATCTGTAAATCCTTTTAAGTATCACAACAATATGAATGAAAAACTGTATGTCCTTTGACAGAAAAATGACATGCAGAATTTGTTGAAAATTGAGAGATTTGCTTGAACAGAAAATATTATCCTTTTTTTTTTTCAACAAGAAGCTATTGCTGAAGATGCATTGCAATGAGATTACCTTTAGAAATCTGCTTATATTTTTGTTGCATAAATGAACTTCAGATCAGGCTACTTTCTGATCTGAAACAGAACATAAATTTACACAGAAAGGTCTTTAATTGCACAAGCTAATTATATGTAGTACAATAAGATGTAATGAAGTTAATGCGTGTTAGAGAAAGACACATTATTCTGACTGATTAAGCAGAAATGAGAAATAAAATAATCCCAATTATGTGACAATGGGAGAGTGGTAAATTTCAGCTGCAAGTGTTGACTATGCCAAACCGAGGTTAGGAAGATACCATGATTTTGTCTTCTTTGATCTTTGAGTTTATACAGCTTGAAAAGAATTTCAGGGATGCATATAACAAGACATAGAGCCATAAAATTAGAGAGGCAGCTCACTGGAAATCCTGACTGCCCTCTTCTGGAATGAATGAGTTTGCATATTCCGTTGTCTTTGTTCACATTAAAAATTACATGAGGAATATCCCACTGATGAAACAGTCACCTGATTATCAGGTCTGTATTTTTTCATTTGTATTGTCTTGTTCATTAACCATGTGTTTGGATACTCTAGAAGATGACAAACATCTTACCATGGCAGAGCCCAGGCTATCATTGGCCTTCTTTGCCACAGGGGAGAGTTGTTATCTCAGGGTCAAGTTATTCTTCACCAGAACCCCCCAGACCATCCTTTTCACAGATGCTTTCCAGAAGGCTGGCCTTTACTAGTGCTTGGGGTTACTTCTCCCCATCTGTGGGACTTTGCACTTCCCTTTGCTAAACTTTCTCAGGTTTCATGCTACCATTTCTCCAGCCTGTGAGGTCCCTCTGAACAGCTGTGCAATGTGGTGTATCACCTAATTCCTGTGAGTATGCTGAGGGTGCTTCTGGTCTTGTCCCCCAGGTTATTAAAGAAAATGACTTGTGGGGGCCACTACTGACTGACTTCCAACCGGACTCAGTATCACTGACCACAACATTCTGAGCTTGGGAGTTCAGCCAATTTTCAGTCTACCTTACTGTCCACTTACCTAGCCCAAATTTCATCATCTATCTGTGACGATGTTATGGGAGATAGATAGTGATAAAATCTTACTGAAATCAACGCAGACAACATCCATTGCTCTTCCCTCATCTACCAAGCCAGCTATGTCATTGTAGAAAGCTATGATGTTGGTTAAGCATGATTTCCCCTTCACAAATTCATGATGACAATTTCAAATCACCTTCCTGTTTTTCACTTTCCTGGAATTAGTATCCAGGATTAGTTGCTTCTCTGCCTTCCCAGGCATCAAAGCAAGGCTGACCAGCCAGTAGTTCTCCAGATCCTTCTTCTCACCCCTCTGAAAGACAGGGGTGACATTTCCTTTCTTCCTTTGCCACCTTGCCTGATTGCCATGACACTTCAAAGCTATTTGAGAGTGGCTTCACAGTGACATGGGCCAGCCCCCTTGGCCCTCATGAGTGTATCCCTATCAGGGTCAATGAGCTTGTGTATGTCCAGTCTATCTACGTGTTCCCTAACATGATCCTTCTCCGCTGAGGGGAGGTCTTCATTGCTTCAGACTTCCCCTCTGATCACAGAGGCTTTGTTTTAGCAGTAAAGATTAAGGCAAAAGAGTAACTCAGTATTCATTATTCAGCATGAATAATAAGTTCTAAGCAATTTTATTCCTTCTGGACTTTGTTCTGCTCTTTACACTTTAAAGTGTCCTCTAGCTCTCGCAGAAATACAGAGCATCATCTGTATTACTCATGAGCCAAAAGAATTTTTAACAGTGAGCAAAATAAAACCTTGGTCTTTTCATTCAGACTAAGATTGTTACTAATCTGTGATGCCATGTGTTACTAAAATAACTCTAGCATACAAACCATGCTCAGTTATACCAAAATAATTTAATTTGCTGGTGATTAACTACTGATTTACTTACAGGAAACTGCACCCTTGACAAATTTATAAAATATTCCCAGAACTTCAGAATCAGACATTTTGCTTCTGTTATTTTTGATTAAAGACAGTGAAACAAGGAGGAATTCAGTCAGCTTTCACTATATCCATAAATCCAATCATCTGCATATTAAAAGTGTACAATTGTAGTAAGTTATACCTACAGTTTCAGACCAAATGAAATGCAGTGATTAATAGTTACGGACTATGATCTGTTTAAAAATACAACCATACAAGACAAAATCCAAATATTGAAAAGAAATTAACCAGAATTCTGGAAGAGCGGAAAGTTGAAGTTCATTATCCAACTGCAGTGAATTTCCTTCTATCCCTTATTTTTGCTTTTCAACTTCAAGTCATATTTGTTATCATTCAACAATCTAAAACAAAATTCTGATTACTGAAGAGAATTTACAGTACAAAAGGAAAAAAAAAACAATCCCCAACACTAGAAAGAGAGCTGCTATTCAAATTAATAATAGTAACCATTCAAATTAATCATAATCATAACAATACAAATCAATCGTTTTCAGTTATGCTTGAAAAGATTTGCTGTATCAATGAGAATAAGCCTTTTTTTTTTCTCTGAAAGATAACACCAGTCCAGGAAAAGCAATATTAATTCTTTTTGACCATTTTAACTCTTTCTCCATCATAATAGATAGAATTTCTCACTCCTAATTTATTTTAAAGAATTTCTTTAACAATACAATTTTATTCTCATCTAACTACGATGTTCAAATTTTAATGACAATTTAAAAGCTTTAAGTTCTTTAGCTTTCAGATTTTTTAAAACTCTACAGAAATGTATGAAATTCACCTCATTTGAAGTTCTACATGAAATTCTACAGAAGTCAATTGATAAGTTTGTATTTAACTTGTACTTCTATATTTACTGCTATTTTATAGCAATCTGCTTCTATTTATATTTTAAATAGAGCAACCCTTTAAAAGAAATAATTCTTATCTACAAATCCTGTAAATTAGTTATCAAGGAGATTTGTTTCAGTACAATGGCTTTGCTGAATACTATACTCTTCTACTAGATTTTAGCCTAAATAAAGCAATTTGCAAATGACATTTGAAGGGACAGAAGTAGCTAAATGCATGCATTTCTTTTCTCCTTAACTTGTGCCCTAGGAAGAAGAAAATATCTTAATTAATCCCGTTAAAGCATTTTCATTTGTAAACTCTACACATAGATAAAAGCCTTACAGTTACAATCACACTACCACACTGTATCCTTACAGACATGGCAAATATATTAATTTTCTTTGTTAATGAATCCTAGTACTATTGCAGAAACAATGACAGACTGCTTAGAATTTTCCATTTCTCTATTCATATTGAGGGATATACAGTTCCAATATTCCATGTATTTCTGTAGAACAGAGTTGGGTTTATTCAAAATATAACATTCTGGGAAAGTGTATTTTAATAATATTTATGAGATCCCTTTGTTAAGCAGCATAAAAAATAGGGAATAATTTTACATATTTTCAGTAAATGTCATTTCACTATCAGAATTGGTACTGCTATAACTGAAGTTATATATAATAATAAAATGTTTTTTGTGCATAAAACCTCTGTAGTAAAATTGTGAACCATGCTCAGTTGATTTATTATGTACTATCTAAAGAAAGTGATGGTTTATAATACAACTACAATTCCAGCTGAAAACCAGAGACCTATAGTTTCATAAAGCTCTGTTGATAGGCAAGTAAGCTTTTTCTCTATACCTGGAAGTTCTCTCTCTTCAATACTGTCTTCCACAGATCCAAAGGGATAATTAGCTGGGCTGATTGCAGGAGTGGAAATAAAACTTGTACAGCCAATAGATGAGTTGATTTCAAAATAATCATGGCTGTGATTCATTCGGTGAAATTCCAGAGAAGATACTATTGATGTGCGCTGCTTGGGCTACAAGAAAAATAGAAGTTTGAAGTATAAAATACAGACTTGGTATTTGTTTATAGTTTTTATAACTTCATATATAGATATCTTTAGTGTTTCTCTCCTTTCACTGTTTTTTTTAATCTAAAAAGTTATACAACTAAAAATCATTTTATACGACAAGCTCTCGTGAATTAGAATTATTTTCTTCCAAAATGCGCATTAATCTTGAGTAGGAAAAAAAGAATGCATATCACAATTCTAATCAATTTAATTGGGTTTTACAGCCATGCACATAACAATTGCAATCACCTTTTGACAACAAATGGTGCTCTTCACCAGCTGCATTTCTGGGTATGTCTGGCAAAACAATTAGATTGCTGATGCCTGTATAATTAAATTCACAAAATAATATCAACCACACACTATCTTAAAGCAACTCTCTGCTGCTTATTCAGCGTACGAAGGGTGCCTTAGATATTCAAAGACTGAACTGTCTAAAAGCTGAGGGGAAAAAATGTCAGCTTAAAAGACATACATGCAAAGCAAAGCTTAAGGAGTTCTTATGGAATAGCTCTACATTAGTTTGTATCAGTGTATACTTCTGAAATTAATCTCTTTATTAATCCCACTTGATGTGCTGCGGTTTGCCCTGCAGAGATGCATCACAGCACTGCAGAACTGGATTCTTTTTGGATGGATCTTTCTGTATGGACCATAAAGTACACTCCAGGAATTGTACAAAATGGGCTCCAACTCCTCATGGCCATTTGACTACGGGACCACACAGGGCTAGCCCAAACTACAACCTATGAAAACTATACAATGTCAACTGTATAGTCCTGATGGTCCTCAGCACTAGCTGTTTTACTCTGCGGATCTGCTCCTGTTCCACTGAACTGATGCTTAGTATAGACAAAACCTTAGTGCTCTAAGTCACGGGCGGTAAGCCATGGACCAGTGATGGTTTGCAATGCCAGGCTAAAGAGCCTGTTGCCAGCCTGTAGCACACATTATGGCTCCATACTCAAACTATTCTAATCCCACGATGCTCCTTGCCTCCTCAGATGCAATGACCTGAAATACTACATGTCTCCCCCGAAACAGAACAGGCCCTGCAGCCAAGAGTGGAGCAGTCTGTATATTTGTCCCTATTCCTGTATGATAGTGTGAAAAACAGCTTGCAAACTGCTGCCTGAGATAACTAAAATTGTAAAGAGCAAATGGAGAAAGAGGGCAAAAGGAGCTTTAACTCTTGTTTTAACATGTCAGGCAACCAAAACATTTGCAAGGGTCCAGAATTTGCTACTTATCAGTATCAAAAGCAAGTTATTGCCATGGGAGTAATAAGGTCTTCCTTGGACCACTGGACCATGAAGTTATTCACCATCCTTTTCTTAGGACTACCTGTTAAAATACTATCTATCCCAGCGGAGCAATTTTCTATTTGTCTGTGGTCTGTTTCATTTTCAGGTTGTGAGCACTGGAATGTTTGTGCTACAAAGACAGAACCAGACTGTTTTCACTGAAAATTAATTCTTTCTATTGGAACATTAGGAAAAAAATAGACATATTTGTATAGCGTTGGTTGCTTTTTGAAGTTATGCTGGGCACCATATCAATTAACTGTGTTCTGTTAAAACAGAAAAACCGAGGAGGGAAAATTCAGACTTTCATTTGGAACTCTACTGTCTATTTGCTTTCTTTAATAATTCAAAATAGCTTCTATTTTAAAGGCTGATTCTTAGGGCTAGCAATTTCAACACGGACAGACTCTGACAATAAACAGTCTGTTTAAAAGTCATTGTTTTGGACCTGAGCCAAAATAATCATCCGATCACACCAAAAATATCCATGTGTGTTAATTAAACCCAAACCAAACGCTTTTGCTAAACAACAAATACATCAATGACCTAATTATTTCTGAAACTGAGAAAGATCTTTGGTCCTTTAGAAAAATGTCACTGGCCCTTTCCCAAGCAGCGGTGTCTTTACTGTTTTGCAGGAAGTTCGTTTCTGATTTGAAAAGGTGACATGTACCACCTTTTCAATTAATGTCATCCAGACATGCCAGATGTCTGGGTATTCTTAAATTGAAGCAGTTCCTGCCTAAAAGGGCAGCTGGCTCCAGCTCCATCCAGCTCCATCCAGCTGGCCCCAGCTCCCAAGCAGCTTCCAAAATGGCTCCCGCCTTAGTCTCTTCAGGTCTCCAGCCATTCTCTCAACTTATTGCCCTTTTTTGGGGGACAAGAATAGCAGCATCTGACGCATCATATGGCCTTTTACTAATTAGTTGCTAGTCAGCTATATCTTAGTCTAGCATTTCAGGCTACTGTGTCATCTTCTAAAGTTTCACAAAAGCATCTGCCTAAATCTCTGGAAAAAAAAAATGTTGTGAAGCATGTTTTATTGATATGTTAGGTTTGCAAAACTCATAACTTCCAAACATGGCTTCATTAATGAAACGCCATTTTTTTTTTCTGGAGACCCAGATTGTTAGTATAAAATAGGTTTACAGTCATTTTCAGAGATGAATATGGAAGCCAGAAACATGCTTACCATTTCTTTGTGCTTACATGTAACCATCTGCTACCCTGGGTGATATAAATTCTTCTTATATGTACATTAGATGACATGTTAACGTGACATGTTAAATGCCCATGGAGGCATTTATGGTCACAGATTCATCTATGAGTTTTAGCTTTTCTGACTTTAGTAAGTCAGAAAAGTTTCCACTCTGCTTTGATTTTATCCATATATACCATTGATAATGCAAGTGTATTATTATTCTAGCTTAGATATTAATGGCAATTCAGATGAAAATATTTCAGTCTCATAGGTATTTCCAGTCTTAAGATTCTGCACACAACCTCACCCAGCCTCTAGTACTCTACAGCCTAACACTTCTGCTATCCTATTGGGAGTTAACAAGGTCCATCTGTCAGCATGTGCCAATAATTTCACTACATAATTACAAATGAATTTATCATGTGAGCTTTGGTAGCTATATAGACTTCTATTCCTTTGCAGGGTCTTGCAAAATGTTATGTTGCTAAAATCCACTAATTGCTCATTAACATATGTTAACTATACCTGGGAACACAAATTCACCCAGCACAAAGTTAAGACACAGAATAATACTGAAATAAAAAAAATGGCAAGAAAGCCTCATCTGCTGCTACTGAGAGCTGCCAGTTTCTCCTTATGGCACATATGATGGCACATATATGTCTTGTCATTTTCCTCCTTAGGATTCTGGGTGAGAAGTGGTTCAGTAAGTTCAGTTAGGCACAGTATGTGTGGAAAGACTTTTCCTTCTCTGAGTGTATTAACCTCACAAAATCATTACTTATAATGTTGTTTGTGCTTACAGATACACACAAAGTTGGTAAGCCAGGGACATGCAGTTAACCAGTCTGTGTTGACTGTGTCTCTCTGTCTCTCTAAAGCACAGTTTGCACATTCCTGTTGCCATCGTTGGGATTAAATTCAGCTCCATTTTTAGACATTTAAATTTACAGCATAGCTGTTTATATCTGCACAAGGTATCTAAGCTCCCATTACAATCAGCTTAGCTCTAGAGAACAAAATCAACAGAGCCTGGAAAACATTTCATCTCCTCCCAGACACCGAGGTCTCAGTTCCCTGGAGTTCCCGGGGGCATCCCACTTGACATACAGCTGCCATCCAGAGGAGCATCCTGTGTCATATCTGACAGTTTCCATACAGATGTCTAAGACACCTTTACTGCAGAGCAAATTACATGAGATGCCTATTATTGGGCAAATGAATAGAATCCTACATGTCTATTGAGCGTTGTGGGAGATTAGACATGGAGCTCCGAGAGGTTCTACATCGACCAAAGCATAGGTCTTACTCTCGGATTGAATTCTGCCTCTAGATCACATGTATATATATATGTATATACTAAAAGACTTAATTCATTTGTTAAAGTCTGCAGCTAAATACCTGCTCAGATTTCATCAAAAGCAGATTTTCTTTATTATCTCACATATTTGATTTATTTTTATGTGTAAATCTCTTTAATGACTCATTTGGTCTACTTTAAAATGTTTATTGATGATTATTATTTCAATGGTCATAATATAGTCTTAGAAAATCTTAAATGATCTTAAAACAAGATACCAAATCGGCAAAAAAAGTCAATAAAAATGTTGAAGATGTTTCAATAACAAGACTTAATTAACTTTCAGATCAAATTTAATAAGAGGAAAATTTTCCTTTCACGTTAGTAGTGAGCATATATCAATGAAAGCATTGCGCTTTGAGCAATGCATAACAGGAAAGGTGTCAAAATGAACTATCTATTAGAACTACTAGTAAGGCCACACTTACTGCTCCCATGAATGGAAGCGGGATGCAAATTCTTTAATGTATACATGACTCACCAAGTATCACCATGAGCAGGCTAGGGATCATTCTCATAATTTTCAGAACATTCAGGAAGGAGAGTAGAGCAAAATTCCAATTTACCATCAAAATGTTTCTCTAACTTTGAAGTATTCAGCAATGTAAGTTCCAAAAGAAATTTCTTTATGGCTGAACACCTCTCAGTCCTTCATTCTTCCACATGATGCTCATTAATTTTTCTCTTTTTCAGGAAGCTTGGGACTGACTTCTCTTATCTTTGGGATATGCACATCATCAGTGTTTAATGCATTGATTCTCACAGTAGTCCTCTGTGGTACGGCAGAGCTATTAGCCCCATTTTACAGCTGCTGAAGTACGGTAGAGAGCTCTCCCAAGTGACAGATATGTGGCTCATTAAATCACTGAGGGTCAAAGAGCCTGAAGAAATGCTGCAGCATTCCTGCTGAATTCCAGCTGCCTTACATAATGCAAGAACTGGTACCATTTTTTCCCATGCAGAAAAGGTATGATAGAACAGAGAACTGAGCCCACATTTTCCAATCCTAGCTAGTACGCAAAGTATAGACTTACCGAAAGTTAGAGAACTGTACCCACTCCCACATACATGTGAACTGTATATGTATATAGAGAATTGTACCCGCTCATCTGCCATATATGACACTAGTCACATAAATCCCTCAGTCTTTGACACCTGCTCAGACATTTCCATTATTCTCATCAGCTCACTCCCCCTTCCCTTCTCCAACTTCCTTCTTTCTTTAAGATGCTCTTCTCTTTGTACTCAATCATTGTCTCTCTCATCTCTTCCTTTACAGCTCTCTTGTTTCATTCCCTCCTGTTTCTCTGTTTTATTCCCTCCAAACCACTCATTTCAATCTTAAATACCCTTCACTGTATCCTATCTGATTCTAGTTCTACTTGCACCTCCAAAACTTAATCTGGGGCTTGGTCTATACTTTTGTCAACAAGGTCTCTCAAATTGTCCTGTCTTCCACTGACTTTAACAGTCATTGCTCCCTTCCTGTTATCTATCAGTGCATCCAACTTTACCTTTTGTTCTCCCTTTCAAAAGCAACTTTCACATCACTCTTTCAGTTTCCTAATCTCCATTCTCTGCCTCTACATCTCACCATACCATCTATGTCAGTTTTTATCTTCTTCTCTCATGAATATTCACAAAATCCCATAACGCTAATAATTTTCTGGATGAAATATAGCCTTTTCTTGATGAAATTTAGAATATGCAGGCTTCTTCACTTTTTCCTCTCTCCAGAACCAGTTTTGATCTCAGGAATCAGGCAGCCTGATTGGTTCCCATCAGTCAAAAATACTGCTGAAAGGTTTTTGGTTTATCTGATCTGAACTGAGGCGATAAAGTAGCCTCAAAATTTCAAACGTTGTAGATTACAATGGATCTGGGTTTAATTCATCTACATTAGCTAGAAGTGAAAGACTTCGCTGAACTGTTATTAGGCTCCTGAAGCAATTATAATGTCAGGCCTCAAAATAACAAGTTAAATAACCTGAAAACACATTGTCCTTTTAATTAGGTAATCTAATCTTCTCTTATTTCATTTCATAGAATCTTATCTCAAATTACAAGCATGACTATATTTAAAAATAAAACCTATTGAGTTTCAGTGCCCATTGTAATATTCTTGTTTTTAACTGCTCACATCTTAATTTAGTTTTAGAGCAGCAGGCAGAAATTACACAGTGGTTGGCAACAAATATATCACAAGCAGCCACAACAAGGAGCTCATAAAATCATGGGAATTAAAAAAGACCAAAAGATAAAGAAGTGGTTGCACTGTCTTTTAACTATATTTTTTTTCTCCTTTAGGAGTCCTCCATTGCAGTACATAACTAAAGGTCAGGGATTTGCTGCATCATATCATCTTCTGTCTCCGGTCTTATCTCTACTGATGAATCTGCTCAACCTCCGAGACTGAGAACTAATAGGAAGAGATCTTTCCCAGTTTACATTTCCCTTGGGTCCTTTTTATATCTTAATTGCAACAATATTGCTGTTGTGGATTGTGAGGTGTAACAGTCCTGAACACTAAAATCTGTGAAACCTTTGTAGTGGTTTCCATCTTTGACATATGCAACCAGATTTTGAAAATAAACCATTATTCCTGTCCTGGGAAAATATTGCTTGTAATGAGCTCCAAACTGTGAAAAGTAAATTTGATAATTAAGACAAATGTATTATTCCTCAGCTATAACAAGTGAAATTTCTAGCCTTCAAAAATGCAGAAAATGTATTCTTTTAAGTGAGACTGCTGGAAAATGGGTGCTGTGAGCCGTTTTCCAAAAGAGCTCAGTTAGCAATATCTCATTTTGACCTATATATTATGCAAATGGCTTCTATCATTACATTTGAAAGGTCAAGGGCATGGTCATTCTTTAAATTGCATGCTACGCTTATGTGTAAGTATGTGTAAAAATGTGGTGCAGTTGCTGATATACATATAACTAAGGTGCTCAAAACCCACTATGAGAAGGAAAAAAGGAAAAAGGCTACGAAGTTGGGGAGATATCCACAACAGGCAAGGTTTCAATCTTCTGAATTTTGAATGCATTACCTTTTCCAATAATTATGTATGCAAATTCATTGAAAAGTCTCCCCTCTTTACCTATGTGCCTATAAAATGAGCCAGCCACAGTTTCACTGGCAACACAGTACTACTACACTGAATGTTCTATTGAGCACATTCTCAAGAATTGGCATGGAATAGGACTATTCCACAGTATTAAACCCTTTTAGCCTTCAGAGCAGGATCTTCATACCAGAATTGCCTACTGGGAAGGATCCTTGGCCTGTTAAAATTCCAAATCAGGTTCGACAGATGATAATTTTGGAGAAAGAGAATTGTACAGGACCAAAACTGACCCAGAAACTGTTTTAGTAATTTGACAATACAAATGGCTAAATTCCAGAGCTCAGGACATTCTATTGGCATTATTTCACTAGTATAGATGTGCATAGTTGCCCTTCAGTGTATCTTTATGCTCTCTATATGTCACCAGTTTGGACTGTTAAAAGTACAGATATGAAAAAATGTTCACTTCTAAATGATTTATATTTTCATTGAATCAAGAAACTAAAAAACAGAATAACACTCATGATAATAAAGAGCATTATTCTGCTTTAATTTAGACATGCGCCCTGTTGAGCTGAGATTTAATACACTTTGTATATATATACTGTTTGCCATTTTCATCGGTGTATTGAGTAGATATGTTTATGTTTTCATATGATCTCAACTCTAATTAAAATAATATAAATACAATTATGTTTTATAGTGACCTGTCAAAGGAGAAGACTTTTTACAATGCATTTCTGTAATAATATTTTTGTTAATGTTGTTATTAAATAGTCACAGAGTATCCATTATGCTTTGTGGAATTTTTTTTGAAAATCTCTTTCTCTGGAGGAATTACAAGTCTTCTGTGGTAAAACAGGAAGAAAAAAAATCAGTCTAGTGAGACAATTCTAACCATAACCATTTTTTGTAAGTGGTCCTCTGTGTTTTAGAATTAAAAAAAAAAATCATGTCTGTCTCATTTTCAGTCATGTATAGATGAATTGCTAATGACCTCTTAATAACATTGAGAGTATACCTTTTCCTTTTGTTTTCTTTTATTTTTGTTTTAGGGCTATTTATAAGCTTTATTTATTCACTTGTTTCTTTGTTTATTCCTATGAACATCTCTAGTCTGGGGGGATATCACAGAAATATTCACAGCAGATTTGCATAAACACTTTAAAGGTTCACAATAAAAAAAAAAATTATATAGAGATATATGACTCCACAACCTAGAATTAGCGATAAATCATGACTGCTGTCAACTATCTTAAAGTGCATCCCAACCTAATGAAATCAGGCTTTCTTATGAATTAGTGGGGAGGCAGTGCAGGTTGACATGGAAGGTCATTCCAACGAGCTAATTCATAAGTGAGACAGTGGAGGTTGGTTGGTTGCAGGAGAGAGGAAGTTGATCCATGCAACCTCAATAACCTTCCCTAATGCAGGAAAGTGTGCCAGACCAGGCGGGCTAATGATGAGGGCTAAAACTGCCCACCAGTGGACCACAGTGCACATCACTTTATAGGTCAGCTAGAAAGGCTGGGGTGCACCTAACCCTGGATGTGGCTGTCCACTGACTTCCAGCCTTCAGCAGGGGATGGAGTCTCTTGGTCCCTCTCTTTCCATACACACAGAGGAACTTACATTACGTAAATATGCCAGACTCACTGTGCATACTGTGCATAGCTGTACATGAGGCAAGGCACACTCGGCAGCCCAAACAAGTAGTAGCTATAAGAGGCTACAAGTGCCCTGCAGGTCTCTATTTCTGCCTATAAAGAATAATCAAATTTCTCTTCTAAACATTTAAACAGCTATCATCTACTAGATCATCATTGCTATATGTCTTAACCATAGATGGATTTGTAACTTTGTTTAAAAAGGTTAAAAAAATAGAAAAAAAAGATGACTAATATAAAGACAGCACATCCAAACCACAAGAATGATCTTATTATAAAGAATTTGCATAGATTATCGCAGAGCTTAGCAATAAAAACAGCAAGAATGAGACAATGACATGCCATGATGTCAGTAACACTGAAATTCTTTGCTCTCTTGCCTTTTCTTTGCATTACAGAAAGAGCACTCTCAGGAAGCATAGACATAAAACAAGGAAAATGTTATTTATCTTATAGATAATATCCAAGCCAATTTTAAATCACCTAGGCTTAAACATCAAAAGCTACACATACATTTAGCTTTTGAAATATATCTTAGAAAGATGAGAAAATTCAGGTGGTGGATTACAGTAAGCAAAGAATTCAAAAGGTGAGTAGTCAGAAGTCAATTTTATAACTGACCAAAGATCAAAAAGCAAGTAGGACCAGTGTTGCAGATTACTACACTGTTACAGATAGTTAGGGTCCGGCGGCCGGAAGATATCGCGCTGTACGGAAAGGTAGAGCCCCTAATAGCCAATAGTGTTAGTTTATGATGTAAGCAGACGGATGTGACGTTGTAAACCTTAGCTATATAGCACCTTGCTACCCATCAATAAATGCCATTTGCCGTCCACCACATTGGTGTCAGCGAGCTGATGGCCCGAGCGGCCTGGGGGTGGTCGCCGTGCCGTTCCTGAACCAGGTCGCCACGCCGCTTGAACGGCAACAGACCAGGAAATGAAACAGTCTCATAGAAAAACAGTAGATCTTTCTCTATATATGCATATATATAGCTTACTGGTTCAAATGGTGCAAATTAAGTTAAAGCCGGGAGAGCCTTACTAAGTAATGGAGCTGATACCAAAAATACACCAAGTTTCACATGCAGCCCAGTTCTGTCCAGATTTCAACCAGACTGAGTTACAGGAGTTTCGGTAGAACAAGCCAGATTTTACTATCACTCTCTAAATTCCAGTTCTGATATAAGTTCTGTTATATATGTTATATTTTACTATATGTGGTAATGTAAACTAATTTAAAACTTGGAAGACAGCCTAAAATTTTAGAAGACTTCGGTTCATGCAATAGCCTACAGCAGCTCATGAGTTAAAAGCTTAGTAAGATTTATCTGAACCACCCAGAAAGAATGGTCAGGTGAGTCAAAACTCTACATTAAAGTTCTGTTTGATTCTTATCTGCCTATGTTACTTTCTATAAATACACTTAATTGTTTTTTTTTCTTCCTTCACAGACTGACCGATGGATCAAGGGGTAAATTCTTATAGACTGTATGAAACCTGGAAAATAAGAAGTGAACTCTCAAAATATTAGATTACACGTACAGGCACGTAGCATAACAGAGTTAAAGTTAAATGAGCTAACTTCAGGACTGGAAGCAATAAAGGTGGGTGGCACTTTGGCATTGAACTCTCTCAAAACTGATTCTGACTTAATATCCCTCCAGATTGCTACACTGTGCCACAGAGATAAGCCATTTCAGTTAGAATAGGCTTCAGCTTTAATAACAGTGCAGTGAACTGAATAGTTGAGAAATATCTAAAGAGAGTTTTAGTGGGATTTTAGAGAGCAGGGGAATCTCATAAAGGATGAGCTGGTATAGTCATAAGAAACAGTAGGTTTCTCAGCTCAAAATTCATTGTAATTAACCAAAGAAAGGATAAATGTCCAGAAACATTAGTGAAAACCAGAAGGAAAAGAGATGTTCCCAGACAAGTTTTATGGGGTCAATTTTTTATTACGGTAAGGGAAGACGTTGGGCCAGGTTATGGGACAACTGGACAAAAAAGGACAAAACACATTCTGAGTACAGTCTGAAGAAATTGCCCATGACCCACACCTCCCAAGAGTCATACTTTGTGTATGAGATTCACTCATTTTGTTAATCTTCTACTTCCCAGGTCAGCACTGCCTCATTCATTGGCCATGCAGCATCACAGCCTCACCCTTCTTGAGGGACCCCTGTGACAGATGTAATTGGCATGGCCCCTGCACAGCTCTGTTTGGGAGAGGAGAGAGGACTTCAAAGACTCTGGAAGTTTCATCCAAGCTATCAAAGCCTGCATAGGGCAAAACTGGTAGGCAGTTCAATGTTTTGCCCTTCACTGACCAAGTCAGTAGTACTTTTCATGTTGGATGCAGAAGATAAATGAGAAAGGTAAACAAGTGATATCTGTTTTGGCAATTTGTGTGATCTCTGTTTTGGTTCTGTTCTCTTAGGGTTGTTTCTGTTGCCCTTAAAGATCTGTTTACTTTGCTTAAATAGTGCAAAGAGGCCCTGGCAGACAACAAGGAATTAATTATATTTTGTGCACTGTATATAATTATTTATTAGTATTACATGAGTGGTGAGAGGTCAGTAAAGAACTGAATCCCATTTTATTAAACTCCAAGAGCTTGCCATATAAATGAATGCATCGGGGCAGAATAAAGGATTTAAATATACAGTTTGAGTTAACAATAATGGTTTATAAACATCACATTGCAAATATCTGGAACTTCTCTTTTATTGTCTTTGGTTGAGATCTTGGAGAGAAGAAGATTAAGTAAACAGACAAAAATCCTGAGGAACAATACTAATGAAATGTGCATAAAACAAATGGGGAAATGAGGAGCCTAATGGGTTCTAGAGACCATAATAGATCCAACTCCTGTGTCTATACATAAATAGATTTCCAACACACAGTAGGCTACATGTGACATTCTCTTGTTGCTTTCTGCATGGGAAGTAGGGCCACATGAGAGAGATTTTAGCAATGTGGTAAGGTTCTCACCATATATATTGCACTTTTTGTAGAGCTTTTGCCCTATAAAATGATGAGAATACTGGGAGTCAGTAAATGATATGATTTAAATTTGAAAATAGCTCCCCAGAATCTTATGAATCCATTGAAAGTTAACTAGCATGAGAACATTGCCATTCAGTGTTCTGGGTCCATCTGTTGGCAATATCATGATGGAAACAGCTTTTTAAATGCTATTTTCAATAAGCTATCACAAGACAGCTTGTTCCAACAATATTCCAATACCTTTCTGCCGCCTACTATAAAAAACAAGTTAGAGGGAAGGAGGCATTTCAGTATTTTAGTGATGCAGGGTGGGAGAAACAGAGAGACCATAGGAAGAAGCAAAACAAGAAACTATAAAAAGAGAAAAGAAGGAGAAGCTGTTATTTTAGAATCCCTGCAATGTAGATTTAAGCCAGGATATGGAACGCTTCATATCCTGGAGGTTCCACCTCCATCACTTTCAACTCACACAACACCAAAGCAATCCCTCCTTCAGAGTTTTTGCTAAAATATACATACATCCATCAGCTTATCTATCAAGCAACATCTGCCTCAGCAACATACTGATGATACCAGTTCTGCACCCACTAGAGTCAAAGTGGCCTCGTGTCAGAGATCAGCCATTAATAACAGACAGGTGGTTACATTTGAATAATTGCTGGAGAGAGGTAGAGGGGCTTTTTATTAAAGATTCAAACCAAAAAAAAAGTTTCATAATAGCAATTAATCAATTTAGTGTATAGTTTTAGATTTTTTTTCCTTATTCTTCTTGTAAAACATTTAAGGTCACGGCTAGCTAAGCAGGGGCTAGACCAGAAAATCCCCTCAACTTTCTTCTCTATTATTCTATGTTCATATGTATCTAAAATAAATCATTGTATGTATCTAAAATAAATTCTTATATGCTGTTTACTTCCCTCTAAAGTAACCAGCAACTGAATAAAGTTCTTGTTTTTCTTGTTTTAAAGATGTCTCATAGATGAAGCCCAGAATATTTAAGAGACAATGAAAAGAAAGAGATGCATATTTGCTGTATTCCCTGGGGAACTATGAGAAAGCATTCAGATTTCAAAGCACAAAGTATATTGTTTACAAAATACTATTAGAAATGCATGAAAAAGTTTACAGTTAGGAAGGATGAAAGTGAGAAAACAATACCATAAAAAAAGGTAAACTCAAGAAGGTTTAAAGCACTATGGTACCATGTAAATGGAAATCTAGAAAGAGAAAATATGAAGAGAATATATGAAGAAGTAATAGGAAAACACAGTCATAAAAACAGAACATAAACCTGTATGTAAATTAACAGTGCATACAAAATGCAAACTATTTCATAAAGATTCCATTCAGTATTAGTTCTGTGAGAAAAAAACATGTACTGGTATCTCTCTGTATATCAGCTCATTCATAAAATATTCAACTTTCTCCTTATGTTGTCAAAATTGCTTCCTGAGTATAAAAATATTTTGGATTCTATATATCTATCTTGATCTATCTATAGGTATATAGTGCTAACATCCTAATACAGTGCATGCATCATATCCTGCTTGTAAAACGAGAAACACAACTAATAGCAGTATGTTTTTAGTGATCACCTACCTGAGGACGTATAACTTTTACTATGTTTTTAAGTGCAGTGTCTGGTGATGGAGGAGAGCAGTCAGGTGTTGGGCCTGTAGAGCTGTTTCTATGGCTACCAGATCCTGGTGCAGTAATTGCTACCTGGGGTGCATTATCTGTGAATAAAAATAACATTTATGTGAACTTACACATATGTTATAAATTTAAAAATCAGAAACTATTTAGAAAACAAAACATGATTCAGAACAATATTTCAGTTTTCAAAAATTGTTCTGATTTAAATGCATATGGTAAGGAATATATTGCATATAAACTCTTACTTTTTCATTCCATAATTCATTCCATGTTGAGCAAGGATAGAGCACTCTTTTAATACCTAAATATAACAAGTCGCAAAACAACAATATATCTTATGTTCATTTTCCTGAATTACTGATTGTGTATCTAAATGCTGTCATTAAAACAAGGGTGATTTAAAAAGTAGGCTTTCTAATGTAGCTCATATGTCATCTTGGTAAATCATGGCATGTAGATTCCAGTTCAACAAGTTATATAAACACATACTCGATTTAAAACATGCTAATAATTTTCAGTTCTACCTTTCCTGAACATTGTAGCTGATCAGCAAGGAATCATTACATGAAAATATACTCAGCTTCTCAGATGACACTTCTATCCTACATAAAGCTCTGCTCCACAATATCTACCGTTCTAGAAGCAACTCAGCTAAATAACCTAAGAATGTCTTAGAAATGTCCACACACTTGCAGATCTTGGGAAACTCTTCTTCAGACATCTGTTGTGCCCTACAATTATACAGGGAGTTATTGCCCTTCCTATCTTCTTTAAATACTCTTAATGCTGTTAGAACAATATAAAGTAACATTAAGTGAGACTCAGGCCAGAGAACTATGAAATTAAGCCTAACTTCCCAGCTGGGATGGGAATGACTCAGCCTGAGATCAGAATTTCCACATTACTTCAGGCCTTTAAAACTACATTATTAATGAAATAAATTAGTCCAGATTCTGGTAAAATTTCATTGCCTCTGCATGGCCATGGTGGTCTTTAATTATGTATTTATAGACTACCTTTCTTTACAGACTACAGAGACACATGGGCCAAATTCCTCAAAAACTTGCAAAAACCACATTCAAATCTCTTATCTGGGGGCCTTAAATTATGCAGTCTGCAGGATTCATGAAGGAAAGGTTATTAGTTTTTTCTATTAAAAAAAAAAAAGTTGTAGGACTCCTTCCTTCGTACAAAAAAAAATATGTATCAAAAAGTATTAAGCTTTCAGAATCTAAAAATAAAGCACAGAAGAAAATACCAAACAATATTTTTATTGAAATATTTATTGAATAATTCAATAAATATTCAATATTCAATAATTCAATAAATATTTCAATATTTATTGAAATAAACATCCCAGAAGAACCCAACTACACAACATTTCATGGTTTCAATCCTTCCTCAAGCTCAAGGCCTCTGACATATAATGGCTTCTTGTAAACAATAACCTTTTGTGGACAGCTGTTTATTTTCACAGTAGGATCTTCCCATTAGACAACCAATAATTATTTAGTACCTGAGGTTGCTCCAACAGAGAGAAATATCACCATGAAATTAACTACTGCAAATAATTTGGGGCACTTTTTGGATACATACATACATATATATAGTATTCATAGTTTCATTAAGAATAAAGGTGAATATATTTTATTTTATAATTACATGATTTAATAATTATTAATCTCTCATTTGCTTCTCTCTTTTTGCTGGCAATGAAACTAACAAAACTAAAGCACATGTCTGAATAAAAGGTTTGGGATTTTTTTTTTTCTTTATGGAACCATAATCAGATTAGGACCTTGTGGCACAATGGTAGCACGTCTGACTCCAGATCAGAAGGCTGTGTGTTCGAATTGCGTTGGGGTCACTTGTTTTTTTGAGATTCAGTGAGGACAAGTGCAGGGTCCTGTACCTGGGAAGGAATAACCCCAGGCACCAGTACAGATTAGGGGTTGACCTGCTGGAAAGCAGCTCCGTGGAGAGGGATTTGGGAGTCCTGGCTGACAACAGGTTAACCATGAGGCAGAAATGTGCCCTTGTGGCCAAGAAGGCCAATGGGATCCTGGCCTGCATGAGGAGGAGCGTTGCCAGCAGGTCGAGGGAGGGGATCCTGCCCCTCTGCTCAGCTCTGGTGAGGCCGCACCTGGAGTATTTGGTGCAGTTCTGGGCTCCCCAGTACAAGAAGGACATTGAGCTTCTAGAGACTGTCCAGTGGAGAGCCACGAAGATGATTAAGGGATTGGAGCATTTGTCATATGAAGAAAGACTAGGCAAGCTGGGCCTGTTTAGTCTGGAGAAAAGAAGGCTGAGAGGAGATTTGATCAACATGTTTAAGTAACTGAGGGATGATTGTAGGGAGGATGAGGCTGGGCTCTTCTCCGTGGTGGCGGTGACAGGATGAGGGGTAACGGGTGTAAGTTGAAACACAGGAAGTTCCACCTCCGCATGAGGAAGGACTTCTTTGCTGTGACAGTGACAGAGCACTGGAACAGGTTGACCAGAGAGGTTGTGGAGTCTCCTTCTCTGGAGAGACCACCCTGTGCCATGTGCTCTGGGTGTCCCTGCTGCAGCAGGGGGTTGGACTAGATGATCTCTAGAGATCCCTTCCAACCTCAACTATTCTGTGATTCTGTGAGATTACTGCAAGTTTTAGTGCAATTTTTTCATGGCAAAAAAAAGTTTACCTCTGAGATTTACCCAAAATGGATTACTTGCTATACTAAGTTTCTGATAAATGCTTTGGATGGGACAAGCTGGAAAGTATTTTGTGGTTCTTTCATTTTCTTCTAGTTTCTGACTCAAATTACAGTAAGCTAAGGGATGTTTCAGTATAAATCAGATAAGAATAGGCTCCAGGGATCAATTGCAGCTAAAAATTACTGAACTGCAGTATACTCTAACAACACTCTTTCCTGCCTCCCTCAGACATGATAAACTGTTAAAATGATTATCTCACTGGAGCCAATCCTCATTTAAAAAAAAAAAAAAAAAAAGAAGTGTTTCCATATTCCATTTTCTCCGTTTTAGGAAAAAGAGGCTGGTCAGATAAAGAAAATACTCTCCTATGTTTTCTACATTCAGAATAACCAAAATAATTTTTAAAATAAACATAAACTTAGGTTTTGGATGTAACTGGATTCATCTAATGCAAGCAGTAAATATAGCTATGCTGATTTACATTGTGGGAAATCTTACTAATAATCTCACAGATACATTTTTAATATGGTGATACTTAATTTTCTCACCGTGTCATGTATATTTCCACATCTCAGATTCTTAAAACTCTGTTCTCTACTCTTCCCAATTTTTTAAAATATATACTTCAAGAAACAGGCCATTTCAATAGGGTCACACTGCAGTTATTAATGTTTTATACAAAATCATACCGCTTGCCTATACTTACTACTTCTCCCTATGTTCCAAGGCACTACCTGAAAGATAAAGATCTACCATTTCCACCATCATTTAAAAAATCTTTTCACTCTCAAATAATTTTAATATTATTTAAGTGAGAGCCACACCCTTTGATGGCACATAAGTAGCCTGACTTCAGCTTTACTAAAAATCATTGTATTGAACTATCTCCACTCAATTCAATCGTTGTATTGAACTCCTCCAGAAGAGCCTTCAAATTAACTATTCCTGTTACTCCATATTTCACCAGTGGCTCTTTTATATATTCTTACAGACAAATGCTAAAGAGAATTTAAATAGCATTGAACAAGAAGAAGTCCACATAACTACCTTCTTGAAATGTAGCAATTTAAAAGTTTTAGAGTAATTTAATAGGAGGTATGTATATTCTTGTGGCATTTTTAGAATGCTAAGGGACAAAAGAAAGAGTAAGAGAAACATCTCAAAAAATCTATTTTGTCAACACAGTTATATTATCAACACACTGTTGTATACAATAAAAGGTTGAAAAAAAAATGCTTTGTTGCTCTTCCTGTTCATTTTTATCTACTTCCAAGTTCACTATTATTGAAAGAATTCATATTAGCATACACTTACCGTGTTCATAATACATTTAACTCTGAATGTTCTCATGAATATCATGTATCTTACAAAAGAAATTATAGAAGAATTAGCATTTATAACCAGTCTTTCCCTAGGAAGAAAGTTTAGGCTATCATCACTGATACGATAAATACTCAGTGGTTCTTATGTTGCAATGCAAATTTTAAGTACAAAAAGAACTTCTGGATAAAATGAAAAGTGCATTATGTAATATATTCTGTGCATCTACTCAATAAGACTGTTTCTGAAATCAAAACTTGGGACCTAAAGTTAAGCTTCTGTATTCACATGCTGGTAACTAAGTTGCTTTCCAAAAATACAGGCATTCATTTTGCTCTCAAGCTTTTGAGTCATTCGGAAACTGATCTTCAGATTTGCAAGGTCAGTTAGATCTGTCTGAGAAAGTAGGCTACATTTCCATGAGTTATTGGAATTTTTAAGTCAATAGAAATCAGCTTAATACAACACTAGAATTTAGGATATAGCCCAATTAATACCAGAGAACATACTAGGTCATATGATCATGCCCTGAACTTTATAAATTATACTGAAAATATATCCATTGGCTTTTAAAAAGGTCTAGTAAGCTAGGTCAGACGTATCTATGGCAGATAAGTAGGGCAAGATTCAATTGTGAAAATGCACGCTCTATCAAAATCAGTGGTTCCAAGAAATCTAATTTACTTGCAAGAAGCCTGCCGGTACTATGTGATTTCACTGCATTCCTAAACCATTAGCTGAGGAGGCCCTCAGCAGTCAAAGGTCAGTAGATTCCTGCCATGGAGTGTGGGCAACTAAGATCCTGAAATGACATGAAATGAATCCCATCCTTATGTTCTTAAAAACTACAGACATTATTTTCCAGAGACCATTGTGGAAGTGACACCTAATTTATTTCTATCTATCTGAATAGAATTTATTTCTATTTCTATCACCTAGAAAATTGTAGTACCTCTTTTTTTGAAGTACACAGGATAACAGGAGGTCAATCAAAGAAGGGAGTGCAAGGAACTTTTGTTCACGGTGACTGCTTTACACTTTCAAGGATCACTCAGAACCACCCTATGCCTAAAGTAATGCATAGTAACTGGGTGGTATCAGCTGATTTACTTCAAATTCATACCAAATGCTCTGAATGAAAATACAAATATATACACTGCCTGTTTTATTACATATTCCAACTCTTTGTGTCTACATATTCCAACACTTAAATATTTGTATACTCGGCTTTACAATTTGCTATAAGAAAGGAAGAAGTAGGTATTTAACTTCAGAGGTGTGGACAAATAATAAGCTAGAACTGGATTATATGTTATAAATCTAATGGTCTATATAAATATATGAAATTCCAAAACTTCTAAAACAGTTAATAGTAAAGATGAACAAAAGCACAAAAAAACAAGAACAAAAAGCATTATAATCCAGTATGGTTTTATAATAAAGCCATCAAGCCTGGACAGATTTATACACTGCACCTCCAGAGGAATAAAGGAAGTTGTAAAGTGAATGTGCAAATATATATGTACATATGAATATATGTCTACATACATATACATAGGCAACACCCTCAAAGGAATTCCCGTACAACTTCCTTTTATTATTCTGCCCAATGTGGAAGATTCCACATAATGTTCCAAATTATTTGAAGGTGGGACAAAACTCTGAATCTACTTTTTTTTCCCCCTTACCCCAGCATGAAAAAACATGAATAAAGCTCCAGATTACTAGTTGTTGACATGGATTAAAATGTTTTTTAGTATGGCATCAAAACAGTCTGAAGTTTGATCCATTCCAGCAGACTCAACTTACTGGTCCCTTGAAAAACTGTTACAGAAACACTTATTCAATTTCATACTTTCTATGGTTTTGTATCTGTCTTTAGAAAAATATAGTAGAAGACTGTTGGAATGCCTTTGTCTGTGTATGTTATGTCAATGTCCTCTTAGCATTAAATGGATTATTTAGAAGCATAAAGTGCTGACAAGGACATGGGAAGGTTATCATCTAGCTCAGACAGAAATCAACCATAACATCACTACCAACCTTGGAAGGTACAAAAGGAGATAATCTGGAAATAGTACTATTTATACAGGATCACCAATAGCAGAATTTACACCTTCACCAATAGCAGAATTTACACCTGTTGCTTCACAGAGATAACAGGCATCAGAAAGGCTACCTTAATTGACTGGCTGAGAAGGGAGCAGGTTAATATATGCCTAATCATGGACATAAGGACTAGATTTTAGTTCCTATTGATACTTAGAGAGAGCCCAGGTAAGGCCTACTCTCCAGCTATAGTTTTGGCATAATAGAGAAGGAAATGGCTCTTTGACTCTTCATCAAGAGACAAAAAGTGGCCAAATCCTTTGTTTAAACAATCCCAGGATCCTAAGAGCTATGTGGCAGATAAGATTCTTATTTCAGATACATATGCACACATATATAAAAATATATATATATGAAATATACTATTTCCTATACACACATACAGCTTCAGAGACTTACAGCCTCATGGTAGAATGGTGGACCTCAGTTATGCAATACACTGGGATCATACGTCTGTTGCCAAGTGTGCCTGTTGACCACCAGGTTTGCAGTGGTAAGGTAGGACATAAATTTTCAGCTATTCTTCCTGCTCAAAAGCTATTCTGCCCATAGTCTCAAGGTCCCTTGAGACTTGTTTATAAGCGGTGTTACTCAGTTCAAAACTAAGACACTTAAACGTAGATATCTTTATACAGGTGTGAGCTGTTTCACTTTGAACCCAGTGAATGGTGATTCTGTCAATATAATCAGAGTGATCCTGCTACCTGTCACTCTCTAAGACTAACCTAATTTCATTCTGTGCCCCACTGACCATATTAAATAGATCTCCACTTACTGTACTGAAGACTTAGACAGCTGCAGTTAGTCAATTAGGCATTAAACATCCCAAAGTTTAAACATTACAAACCAATCCTCCTGTTGCAGGGAAATAATGTTTGTTCCTTATGGTACTGTCTTTAATGTGCAAATAGAGGGATTCACCTTTCCTGAATCCAAAAGAGGTTACTTCTCCTTTTCTTTCTTTTTGTGACTGGAAAATACATGCTGTGGAACCCTGTTCCTTAAGATGAACGAAGGAAAAACTCACGGAGACTTCCAGAAACAATGGGTTGGTTGGTTCTTGCCAAAACAGTGTATCTTGAAAATGATTGTGGAAAGGCATAGTGAAGGCTTCCAAAAGGCCTGACAAGTAATTCTGTGTAAAGTGTATTAAAGATATACTTGTAAACATTTTTCTCTGTTACAATCAGCATGATGAAAAGTAAAAATTCTCTATCTGAAAGCTTTTTTGAAGAGGAGGACAAAGAATGGCAATTCATCCCTCTGGCTTAACTGCACCTGGAGAGCAACAGCTGGTAAATAGGAATGTGAGTGTGAACTGTGTGTGAATGTAATACCCCACATTATCATCTGAGATGTTGTTTGCCACAGCTGGTAATGCTATGAACAAGGATAATCTTCAGAAAAATTAGACAGTAATCAGACACATTGCTTAAACATGAATCCGGAGATCTTAGAAGAAAAAAAGTATAAAAGAATTGGGTTTTTTTTTAATAGAGGGAGAGAGAGAGGAAGGGAACAGAGCAACAGTCAAGACCTCCTTTGAGACTAGCAGAAGTTGAGACTGTCAACTCATTTGCCTAAAGAGCATCCTCATGTCGGACACCGTGCAGCTCTAAGAAAGGCACAGGAATACCACTGGAAGAGCTGCGAGAAACAGATACATAAGTGGCAGACTCGCCTTTCCTCACCATCCCCAGCAATAATGATTTATAAATCATCAGCAGTATTATTTAAATGAATAATGAAAGAAGCACCATTTCAAAGTCCGGGTGAACAGTGATAACAGTAGATTTGACTGTGAATACACTCTACCTGAATATTTTGTGTGGAGTCAATGCTACCTATGCTCAGGTCATCCTTCAGATATCTTGGGGCAACTCTGGCTGCTTGATTCTTCTAGCAGTAAAATTACAGGAGCCCAAGCCAACAAACATGAAGAAGCCAAAAAGCAAGATCAAAACTGAACGGAGTAGGTCACAAGGTGGTAGCAATTGCCATGATTTGATACAGAGCTGTCAAGCAAAAGATTTTTTGGACAGAATGTGTTGATATAAATGTGATGTCTACTAAAAGTGGTGGATCTACTGTAAAGATTCAGAGCAATGGCAAATAGTAGGTTCAGCCAGGCTGCAGTCCATGAACAAATCCAGGAAAAATTAAGGAAACATTCTAGTTTGTTAGATGGAGAGCAAGACACAAGTGTCATAGATAGTAGCCCCAATTGAGGGACTAAGTAATTTTCCATAGTATAGGATTCAGCTTTAAAATGGTTCTTACTTAGTTTAGTCCCCAAAGCAAATCTTCTCCCTTGCATAGCTGTTCAGTGTGGCAAAAATCTAAGAGCTAATGACATGGACAAAATCATATATTTTGGGATTTCAAGGAACCAAAATTACTGGAGAAATTTTTAAAGAGCAGATGGAAGACCAAATAATAGAATCAGTAGGTAGCTGAACTTGATACATAGGGAGAACAGTTGGATTCAACTGTTTGAATTTGCTCTTTTGAATTTGTGTTGTTTCCCACACACTTAAACCTGAATAACCATTGTTCTGAATAGGATTGTAAATATATATCTGCAAGTGTCTTGATGAAAGCACTTGAAGCTATAACTGGCCTGATCTTGGATGTGGCAGCTATTTCTGGATAGTGTTTGGAATTAATTATCAGTGAAGTACATTCCAGTGGCAGCAGGGGGGCTGCTTAGTTGTTTCTGCATCATCCACGAGACTTGGGTATGACTATTATCAACTTTTTATTTCCTCTAATCACCCACCTGCACAAATAGACTTGGAAGTGCTTCAAGCTTGCATAACCTCTGTAATACCAGGCAACAGTCTGGAAAAACATTTCTCATTAAAAACTAATGAGAAATGATGGGTGATTTCCACAATTTCCTGAGCAACCTTTTGAGACTGCCTCTGCAAGCTGTTGATGCCTAATTGAGCATTCAAAAACAATGCTACACAGTTGCCATATACTTGGTGCTTGTGAAATAGGCTTATGCTTTTTGTTGGCTTATGCATGTTTGAAAGATTTACAGTGAAATGACTGCACTATGACAGATATTTCATAGATTTCCACATTTGTCCTGTTCCAGCTTGTAGTTATTATATTTCTGGAAGTTCAGGGGAAAAAGCACAGGGTTAACATTCTTGTAAAAATGCAGAGGAGAACCACACAGGTTGGGGAAATCCATGCTTACTTGGAAATTTGTGCCATTAGAGAGTGCAGGACTGGGCCTTATTGCACAAAGTTTCTCCTATAAGCCTTCCAGAATACCCATACCATGCTTTGCAGAGAAAACTATTGAGAATATAGCAGATTATAAATGAATTAAGCTAAATATTCAAATCATCTCAGAATGTTAACAATTAAAAGATGATGACAGTAAACGTTCTTAAACTATTAAGTTACTGCTTATGATAGCCATATTCCCCAAGGATTGAGCTTAGTAATATTTACGTTTAAGTAGTCTTGTAAAGAAACCCCCCAATATTCCCTTAGCAAAGAAATGCAATCTATGGCCAAAACAGATTTGCATGCTTCTGTTATTTTGAAGTATCAATTCAGAAGTCTCTTTATCAGAACACTAAAGTAATAAAGCAAACTGTATTATTTAAAAGCTAGAAAGCACTAAAATGATGTTTTAAAATGTTTCAATATTCAGATACTCTTATTTCTTATTTGATAGCTTGTAAATTGTTGAGTGAATTCTGAAAGCAGCCGTCAATTTAAAAGTTTTGCATATATTTTTAGATACTATTTAGAGAAAGTATTTTGTTCCAAACTAGAAAGCTATGTTGTATTTTGCCTAAGAGGATACTGACTGAGCATAAAAAACTTGTCCAGCAGGTAGTGAGCACTACTAATAAAAGATTAGAATTTAAAAAAAAAATAGAGTCTTTACTGCTAATTTCAAAGCAACGTGCACATATCTACCACAGACCAGATCTGGTATCTAGTCCAGTATGTTGCCCAATGATGTCCAGATGTTTTGAGAATGATAAAGGGAATATTGTGAATAATTTTGGAATAACTCATTCAAAGTTCCAACCACAAACAATTAATTTGCGGCACTACTGCATTAGAGCTTTTTGCACTTAAAAATCATCGCTCAATAACATTATTTAATTTTCAAACTTTTTTTTTTCTAATAACCAACACCCCCCAAAAAATTTTCATATATTATTTTGCTTGTTTTTATTTATTCTCAGAATTTTCCGCAAGATATATTTTCCATTAGTATTCCCCTAATATTTTGATTTTCAATTAGCTATACAATTCGTTTAGATGAAATGACATGTTGCAGTAATATTGTATAGTTATGCATTATTAACTCTACTTTCTGTTTGACAAAGCAGCATTTACATTCCTTCAGCTCTGACTGCTTGGAATCTTCTACATAGTTCAACATATTTAATTTGGTTTCTGGCTTACAGTGTGGAAACTGCCTTAGTGTTTTTATTCTTTTTGGTTTGGTTTTAGATCTACAAGCTAGCTCTGCAGATTCCTTAAAATTCTTCCTAACATGTGCTGCCACCAGTGGAATCTTCTTAGGTTTCCTAACAGAGATTGCAGATCCTTGGAAATTTTAAGGGTTGCAGTTAACTACAGAAAAAAAAGAACAAGACACCACAAAATTCAAACAGTCAAGATGTAGTTCTATTGATACCACCTGAATAAATCGAAGTTTCCAGAACATGGAGCTTTGGTCTGCTTTTTGACACACAATAAAATGGACTTAAAAATCAATCAATTGGCAGGAATAAAGGAGCTGATGCCATCTAGACAATTACGACAAAAAATGTATCATAATTAAGTATGCTTTTCTTGCCAAGTCTGATAAAGAAAAATATGGCTTAAAACTATTAAGCTCTCTTAACCTCAAGTTATTCATCAATTCAATTGCACCGGATTTTTTGTTTGTTTGCTTATTTGCTTTTCTTTCTTGAAAGATTGAAATACCCTTTCTCTTTTTCAGACCATATCTCATTGTCATTTTGTCCAAATTTAGAAAGAAACTTCACGCAGAGAAAGTTCATCCAGTCTGTTGAATTCTCCCATAAAGGGCAGGAGAACGGGGAGGCCAAAATAAAACTAACACGGGAAAGGACACCATCTATACAGCAAAGAAACAGTGTATTTTTGTAATTACTAGTGCTCCTTTTTACATTTATTCATTTTCAAGAAGTTTCTAAAGAATAATCTCCCATCTATGATCACATAGGAGTTGCTCCTGATGCCCTATGAGCTACCTAAATTGTAACCTTCTTCATATGAAACATATAATTTGTGTTTCAAATTCAAAAAAGATTGAATGGATTAACAGGGACATATATTTCAGCAGTAATGATCACCAGGGTTCCCTGCTCCTTCTAGCTGAGACATTTCTGCTTACTTTGATTTTCCTCAGATATAATCCTTACACTGTGACAGGAATCTGTCCTGAACAAAAAGCACAGTTCACAGAACTGCTGTCAGCCTCAATGTCAGAACTTCTATCCAGCACTAACTTCATATTTCAAATGTCATTATTTAATTAGAATATGAGTCACACATTCATTTCACATTGTATTTACAAGCTGATATCTAGCAGTTGAACATGCAGTTTATAAAATGTATTGTACCCTTTCTTCTGTTTCAAATGGTTTCATGAGGCATTTAAAACTTAAGTACATAAATATTTAAATTTATCAATGGCTAGTCCTTGTTAGAGTTAATTAGGTTGGTGAGAAAATTCTGAGAGTAACCAATAGAATTTACCCCCCCCCCAAAAAACCTTACCAATATTTCCACATATTACTTACAAGATATTTATAGAATTTGTTAATATTTTTTCATCATAATGTAAGGCAGAAATAGATGTCAAAATAATGAAATTGCTCCGGGAGAGAAATTAGCCTCAACTGCAGTGCTACTGGTAAGAAATTGGTTTTAACTGTAAATTGAAAAATTAAAAATTGAAAAATTAAAATAAAAATTAAATTTTTTAAAAATGTAAATTGTAATAAAAAGAACATGGACTGAACAGCTCCTTTGGAGCTAGAGACTCAAGAATGTTTTTAGTAACAGTAGCTTTTAATATCTTTATCTAGCATATATGCTACTGCATCTTATTCTTAATAAAAGAATAATACACCCTGGAGCAAAAAATATGCAGCAGTTTTCTGAAGACTTTCCCTGCTTTTTGAAAACAATAAAGCAACTGAGTGTTTTATCAAACCTTCTTCCTACAGGTTCTTCCAAGTGTCTGGTGCTTGAAGGCATACCAAAGAAAAAAGAAATTAGCCTGATATCCTGTCTGCACTAGAAACTGATGCTATCGCTAGCTAGGAAATCCATGTTGCATCTAAATGTATAGGGACTGGCAATGTTAGCCCACTCCCCTTCTTTTTTTGCTATACAATATTACCCTAGCAAAACAAAATTCTGTAATTCTTGCATACTTCCAATTTCCTTTGGAGGTGGCCTGCACAAAAATCCAAATGTTATGAGAATAAAAATGCAAATAATAGAAACTTTTTGCCAAAAAGCTACACGCTGCCATCAGGACTGGCAGATGCAGAAAGGGAGACAGAGGCACAGAAAATTGAAGTAAATTTGATTTTTAAATTGCTTATCTTAAAACAGGAGGGAAAATCTCTCTTTTTACAGAATGTAGCACTGATTACCTTAACTAGAAATCTTTTTTTTTCTATTTTTAATCATCTCTGACACTGAACAAAACAAATAAATCTGTTCATTATGTAGAGAAATGTTTTATTTTAGTAATTGCTTAATTACTAATAATAACACATATTGACATATAACACAAATATTTTGATTTTAACAAAATTTACCAAGCTAAGCCAAGATTTCTGCTTTTCAAATGCACTGAAGTGAGTAGAAAAGTTTGTTTAAAAATCTCATAATGCATAGCATAAAAAGTGAGTTCTCAGTAACAGTGAAAAGTTGCAATTAAAAGTATTGAAATAAAAGTATTAAATACAATATTCTTAACTTTTCACAAAGATACTACAATTAAATTCTTATAAAGCTGGAAAAGTAAAGACAGTAGAAACTGCTTATGAAGCATTTATCTTTACAGTAACTATTTAGGATCTGATTTAGGTCAAGACTGAAATAAAATTATTGACAACTAAATTCAGTGGATTGTATGATAAACTAGTAGTTCAGTCTGCTGCAGTCTGTCAGAAAGAAACTGCTGGAGATTGTAAGTCAGAAAGACAATTTTTTTTTTCAGTTTGGTTGAGGTTTTATTGTATTTATTGCTGTTTCAGGTGTCCTAAAACTGTGGAAAAATGAGCAAGGCTACTAATCACCTCCATGCATTCCCACCAAAGCCAGTGGATCTTCCCTGGAACACGTGAGGAAGCCCAGGAAGCACAGGACAGCAGATCCCTAGACAGCAGGAATGGAGGAAAGCAGAGATGGAGGAACGGGCAGAGTTGTGGGTTAGGGAACTCTCAGCGCCTGTCAGCAGAGCCACCAAACTGACATATGGACATGGTGGGTAGCTAGCTGGGAAATTTTTGAAAACAATTTTCACCATTATAAGAGCTGATTAATCAAAATTACTTTTCTTGGGGAAACATATTTTCTTACTGTTTTCTCCAGAAATTATTCTCAGAGGAGGATGTAACTTCTGATGTGTGATTTTGAGAAAGACCAATGGGAGAAAAGGCAAAGATGACAGGGCAGATACCACACAAACCCGATTTTGTGAATATTCAGTTCAGGGGTCTTACTGGAGTGTAACCCAGGTGTGACAGGATGGGGCAGGGCCTGAGGGTATGCATCGTGGCTTGGCATGGATTTGGGATGCACCTAGGACTCGAAATACAGGCCCGGTGCTGAAAAGCACTGCAACATCCCACGATAATGATGTATTTGCTGACATTACAGCCTGGCATTTAGGGTTCTTAGCATCATCCCCTATGTCTCACGTAAGTGCCATGATACAGGACATCATAGAAATACAAGGGATGATACAAATCCATCAGATCTAATCCCAGAATTGCAGGCAATTGTACAATAATTTTGCTGAGAGACCCCTGTAGACTGCACCTCCTCTATTCACCACCCACAGCAAAACACAAAGCACCCCTTATACGGTGTATTAAACTTGCAACCTTTAATACAAAAGATCAAAGGCTCAAAAGCTACACAAAGGGCAGAAGAGCTCAGGAGCACTGTGAATGTGAGAACTTTCTGAGAATGTCTACATGAGAACGTCTAAAATATAGATATTGCAGTTTCTAATGATTAATCATTGTGAGCAAAGCAGTTTTATCATGGGAAAAAGAGACCAAGCAGTGAACAAATTCAGCTTAGCCAAAAGAGAGCCCGGTGCTTCAAGGTGTGCCTATGCAAATTTCCAGTTTCAACTAGACTGTTTCTGAAATCCACTTTAGGCTTCTTTTTAATGCTATTTGAACTGTATTGCATTATAGTCTACTGCCCAGGGAAAATAATGACTCTTAAGGATGAGATTTCTCAAAAGTTCAGAAGGATTCCATTTCATTCCAATACAAAATAGGAGAATATGTAAACTGTTAAGTATTACAAGTATAAGTAGCATGAAGTACAAAACAGTTTCTTCCTACCAGCTTCTAATCTAGAGTAACTTTCAATCTGAATAGGTGTTTTAGAAAATTATTCTTTTTACTGGACACCTAATATTAGATAAGATGCTTACTGAAGATCTGCTTTATATCCATTATACAAACTAGTACTCCTCCGAAACATACCCAATGCATGTAAAATATAAACAAATTAATTGTAGCATATAGCTTTACTATTACTGCAATTACTAGCAATTTAATGGTTTTTATGACAACAAAATATTCCTCACACAGTAAAATAATAATCACATATAAAAGTGCTTATATCTGCTGAATTTTCTTTTGAATTATTGTCTTGATTTCAAAAAAAATTGCTTTGTCTGATAGCATGCAGTCAAGTGTATAGTGAGATCATCCGAGATGGCAATCACATGGGAATGGGTGAAGCTCAGTCTTCATCCGAATGCATGCACTTTGATGAGAAATACTTCCAGCACAAGTTTCCATGCAAAAATTATCCAAAACTCCCTTGAAAGCTAGCTTGTTTTTTTTTTTTAAAGTACTTTAACGATTAATAATAATAAGTAATGAATCAACACAAGATGTTTAACATATGTGAAGCAGCAGCCTCTTTCAATATCCTCCCAGAAAAGCTGTAGGCTAGTCCTTGGAAAGTGAAATTACTTTAATCATATAAACATGTTTATTGGAATATACCAAGCAGCTAGAGATTTGTATGTGTTTTGGCTATAAAATGGTTATCTGATATCACTCATTCCCATGTGCTTTACCTTCATAACTGGCAAAACATTTTTAAGAATAATATTTCCTCATTAAGGATGCTATCAAAGATACTATCCAGAGGAGAATGCGAAGAGGAGCAATTATCTTAATTATATACAAAAACCCGCTTAGAAGAATGATAAGGTTGTAAAGGAAAGTACTGGAATATGTAAGAGTTATAGTGGCTTCTGTAACCTTAATTCAGCCTCTTTGTGCATATGCATTCTGAAGAACTCTTTAATGACATGATTGCAATACTGTTTTTTTCCACATAGCTTCTGCTTCATTATTTTTACCCAAATATAGGAGAAAAACTCATATGATAATATGCTTCCATCCAAAGAAAATGTTAAATGATAGTGACTAAGACTACATTTTTAACAAACTGATTTATCTAATTTATATCCAATAATTTAGAAAAATCTGGCAAAAAAAGCTATCCCGACAAATGATGATTTTTTTTTAATAAGACTTGAAATATTGATAATGTTTGAGAAGACTGGAAAAAAGCTAATGAAACAAGCTGAGCCGTTATAGAGTTTCAGCCTGACATCAGGAATAATAGAATAGCTAATATGGATCACCATTAATAATAAATGAGAGGTGCATAATTCGTGCTAATTAGCATAACTTCAGAGAAACTGGACCTGATTTATCAGCTTGATTTTTAAATGAAATTATAAGTTTGTTTAATAAGAGTAAACAAAGTTAATCTGACATTCACTTCTGTAATCCATTTGGGTTAATATTACATTTGGCTTATGAAAATATTGTCAGGTGGTCCATATGTATGTGCATAAGAACTACTCACTGTATTCTTCACTTACACTGTTCAAACACCCCAAATGAAAAAAAAGAAAGAAAAAGTAACAGTTTTACCCATCTTTATCCTGCAAATATGATTGGATGGATAAGATTAGGGTTAAAAAGCCAGTGTATATTTCCTTTGCTTAGTATTCCCTGTTGAGATTTTGACAGTGACTAGTTAAATGTGCAAGAATCATCCAAGGAAGTATGATCAGTCAAAAAACAATAATCAGTGGATATTTCCACTACCTGCTTCTAAACTTGTGATGCTGAAGCTGTATTTTGGCAGATAAATGCTGTTTTTAACAAAGAGCAAGAAGTGAAACGAAACAAAAAAGTAGGATTGTTTTTCTTCCAAATACAGAAAAGAACACATTGCAGTTGGAGCCTATCACTCAAGGCTAGTCACTCAAGCACCAGAGAAATTAGAGGATTTCACTTTTTTCACTATTGTTTAATACAGGAAGTTAATCCATAACAGAAGTTTGTCCAAGTACAAAATCGGTTATTTAAAACTCAGATTAAGGAAATGGTTGTGTAGAGAAACTCATGGTTTTATCTCATGATCTCCTCTGCTTAGATGACAGGCATCTGTTGGACAAAGAATTATTGAAATTCTTTATCATTCAACTTCTCTCATTAGTTTATTTTGTTAATGCATCTATAATGAGGCACATCATAATTAAATTGGCACTTACTTTGTGCCGAAGGCATTACATATTACTTTCCCTCTCCCTTTGTAAGTATAAGGATAGTAAGCATTCTATCAAGAAAGCTGATTCCTATATAATAGCAATAATTATATAAAGAAGACACTTTTTTTTTCTTTAAAAACTAAATAAGGAACATAGGGTTGGCATAGTTGTACTCATAGCACGCAACAGCCATATCACAGAATCATAGAATGGTTGAGATTGAGAAAGGACCTCTGGAGATCACCTAGTCCAACCCTCCTGCTCAACTAGAGCACCTCCAGCACATTGCCCAGCACCCTGTCCAGACACCTTGTGAGTATCTCCAAGCATGGAGACTCCACAACCTCCCTGGGCAACCTGTGCCATTTCTCACTTACCCTCACAGTAAAAATGAGTTCCTCTTACAGGTATTCTCTTCTGATTTCAGCCAAAATCAGAAGAAACGAGAAAAAAATCTCACTGAAAACACTCCACTTTTAAGTCTTGTACTAGGGGACAAATAGTTTTTGATCTCAGATCAAATTTTAATAACTAATTCTTAATTTTATAATGACTCCTCTTTTGGAAGAATAAATATATGGCAAAAACCTAATCCCAATGAAATCAGTGGCAAAGCACTCCTTGTCATCTGTCTTTGAGATGCAAATGACTTAATGACCTTCTGGTCAAAACTGGTAGGTTAATAACACCTAGAAATCAAACAGAAATCATCATAGCAGCAGAAACACATGTGAACTGCCCTCCTTTGAGCAATACCTTACTGAATAAGTACCTTACATAAAGCATCCTATTGGTATTCCAAGAATTTTAACAATTGTTCAATTGTTGCAGAAATACATTAAAAAAGAAAATGGGTATGAAAATGTTAATACAATAAAACAGACCTCCTCAACTGTCTACATCCTGGAGATTTGTGCTTGGAGCAAAGAAAACTTGATTAGTGTTATTAAATTAATTGTATTATGGGAGTAAAAGCAGATTAAGAATGCTTGCTGTTTTGCATCAGTAGAAAATCCCTGAAAGACAGAGGCAAATTAGTGCTTGCCAGAAAGTACTAAATTGTCCTCCGTTTTAAGAAAATAAGCCTGTAAGTCTGTAAGAGTACAGTAGGTTTCTATATAAATTATTATTCGATTGTAGAGAAGCCTCTGTTTCTTCTTTTCTTCTCATGAGTATGTACATCACCTCTTGGATCTTGGAAAAATATCCAGAAAATGTCCACAGTATTTTTCCCATGGTCAAACATAATTAAGTGGGATAAGAAACTAAAAAAAATCTTGCTGACTTTGAAACAGTTTCCTTGCAGTAACTGATGATTTAAGATCAAGACAATAATTCAGTAATTAAAATTGCATCCCCATGATGTTATGTCTTTTTGCAAACAACAGGAAAAAAATAATCTGAGAAAACAGAATTAGAAATAGCCAGAAAATACTTACAAATAGAAAATAAATTTTAAATTTTAAATTTACATTGTAGTTATATCAGCAAAAACTCTCTAGATATAATTTTCAGAAATCTTTTATTTTACAATTTTGAAAGGTGCTTTGAAAGACAATTGAAGAAAAAATCAAAATTCATTAAAGAACAATTGTTTATTTTATTATGCATCAGCACTCCCTCAGCCTCCATTAAAATTTCAAGTGAAATCACAAAATCCCAATTGTAGACATATGCTAGTACATTAGACAAAGATACTTTTCATAAGCACTGTGCATTCTGTACTATGGCAGTAGAAATGACAAATATGAAATGTGTCATTGCTGAAAGTCAGTTTAAAGAAGGTTACTCTGGGTTCCAAAATACTGTGTTCTGGCAAAGATTTGTATCTTGGAGCTCTGAATGTGATCCTTACCTCTTTATAAATTAACCTGTTTAACAAGTAATTTGAGAAATTCTGTACTATAGCCAAATTCTGTCCATATGGCCCAGAAACGCAGAGGAAAAATGATGCACAGGTCTCAACAAGGGAACTTGAACATATTGTGATACAGAGTACACACCTTTGAAATATCTCAATTGGAAACTTTACTGGCCTTCGGATTCTTCTAGCCACAGTGAGCAGGCAACATGAATAGACACAGAAAAGTGCACTAGTAAATTTTCAGGATCATTCAGGGGCTGCACAAAATTGTTCCTGAAGAGAGAGGCTGGAGAGCTCTGTCCTAGCTGAAGACCATATGTTAGCTCTCTTGCGTGTTGACTTCAAAAAAGTATCATCTGGATTGTCACCATATAGGAAATGTATGGGGATTAGTGAAGAGAAGCCATGTAAGCAAAAAATCAGCTAAGGAGCTGCTGGTGACAAAAAATAGCTAATATTGAATACTGTAAAAGGAATGTGTGGAAATTGTGTTTCTGAAGGATCATTTTGGGCATCATCATTGTTTAATACTTTTATTACTAATCTTGGTAGAAAGTAGAAGCATGTTGATTATGTCTGTTAAATACACCAATTTGTGTCCTTAAGAATATAATGCTACTTTTAGAGATAATGTCAATAACTACAAGGATCAGAATATAATACAGAGCTCTCTCAAAAGCACTTCAAAAAGGCATCTGAAAAGACCTAGAAAACTGTACTAGATACGAAACTATTGATTACTCATTTTCAGTGATGTTCACGTTCAGTTCAGAAATGCAGAAAAAGTCTACTAAAACCACCCAAGGAATAGATTGAGGAAACTTGAATATCTTGACTTCTTGTTAAACAAAGGCTGATAAGGTTGCTATCTAAAAGTTTATCCAAAGATAAGCAATGGAAGGGAGTAAAACTGCTTAAGAAGAAAAACCAAGATGGAAACCTATGAGTATCAGTTGGCCATGAATACATTTAAGCTGAAAAAGAGAAGTTTCTTAATCACCAGCACAGAAATCAGTTATTCAGAAACAGACCTCCAGTCAGCATAAGAGGCACAAAAAAAGCCGGCTATTTCTAAGTGGTATTGAGAAGTTTATTCAAGGAACTAGGCAAAGAAGGTTAAAACCCAAGATTTTTCTCCCTAAGTCCCCTCATCAAGTATTCTCATCATGTCGGTGCACGGTGAGATTCTTCTGCTCATTCTTCTCATGGCCTAAGAGTCTTGATGCTACTCTCTGCTAAAGGCCAGTGGGATTAGATTGCATAAAACACTGTGATAACTGGAAAACTTTCCTGAAAAAGGGGAGCATTTCCTTGAGGCCAAAAATAACTTAGAACAGAAACTAACTGCTTCCTGAGGAAGTATTCAGATACCACGCTGTTGTGGAAACACAATCATGAGCCAGTCATCTGCTCCACCTAATTGATGCAACTATCTCATTAGGTATCAATCAGACACACACCTTGTGTTTCCTATTGACAAGCTCTAAGTGGTTCTACACTTCTCACTCAACATACAGAAGAATTACAGTCTTTGGAGATACTTTGGCAATACTGGTCTCCTTGAAATAAGTAGAAGACTATGATTGAATGATTTATAGGATGAAGGACCTTTATGTGGTCCCTGAGCACACTCCCTTACAGGTCTCTGCCTATCCCCTGGGGACCTCCCTCAACCTTACCCAGCACCAGGACTCCATTTCATCCCAGTCTAGGCCTGTCAGGCCCTGCTCATTGATACTGTAGTGGTGCTGGTGGCTGATTGGCTAGGGAATCCACTGATCCTCACCCTGACTCATGGTCCCTCTTCCCAGCTTGACCTCGAACCTGCCTTGTCACCACGGGCCTGTCTGGCAGCTACTAAGCTGACCTCCACCTCCAGACTGACTTCCTGGCTTGACCTCAAGACTTGTCTCACCACCTTGAACCTACCTAGAGATCTGGACTCTTGGTGGAACATGGTCATGATCTCTGAGTCTGCCCCCTCACTTGGGTACTGGGGGACCTGACCGTGGATGGCAAGGTCCCTGTCATTCCAACCTTGCTATTCCCCTTAACTTTCCAACCCTGAGGGTGAATCCAGACCTTGCTACTCCCTGACAGTTGGCTCAGGTTGGTTGGAGCCCATGCAGCCTAGCCTGAAGCTGAGCAGGGGCCTATGTCTCCTCCTGAGGGGAGGGTTTGGTCTTGCCCTGGCCTCTGGCCCCCCTGTTGTGCTGATCCTTTACTCAACCCCAGGCTCCTGGGTGAACATGCCCAGTGCTACAGGAGTGGGCAGGCTCCTTCATTCCCCCTCTGTCTCACCAGTTTCCACGGCTCATGAACTCCGCACCCCCACCTCCTGCCCCTAACCCCAAGTGTCCCATGGCAGGTCTACTTCCCATCTCCCTGTACCTGCTCTGGCTCTGTCTCTCCTGGAATATCTCACTGGTGAACCACAGGAATTAAGACAGTCTATGGCAAGGCCCTACTGAGCCATGATCTCCATAATGGGTGAAGACACACCTTGATAAGAGAGGAGGCAATTTTCAGAGGCCTGAGGGCATTCATAAGCCTGAACATCACTGATCAGCTTTCCCACCACAGCCCTGTCTCTGCTAAGCAAGGGACCCGGTCAACCTTGACTGTAACTTGCAGGCAACTGCACCGCCCAGCTTTGAACCTTCCCCATCACCACGTACTTGTCCACTGATGGGGGCTCTTGGTTGAACCTGGACAGAATCTCCATTTCTCCCTCACTGCAGGTGGTGGGACAGGCCCTGGCTAGCAAGGCTCCTGCTGGCTGGATGTGCCATCTCCTGTGGTTCTCTGGCCTGAGGGAACTGCTGGCCCTTAGTCCTTCCTCATATAGAAGCTCAAAGTCCCAGTCCTTCGGAAGTGCCGCGCTTCTGGTAGCAGCGATGTGGGATATGCCCCACAGAACCAAAAGCTTTATAGGGCAATCAACTGCCTCAAAAACACCAATCATCTGCTATATGCTGCAACTACTCTGCTTGGTAAGAGATTGTCTCCTTTTTCTCGGCAGCGAAGATGGCTCTTCTTGATCACTGAAAGTATTTAATCTTGAGAAGTAAGAATGCAGATCATGTGTTTAAATTCATTATATCCTGTTATTTCTGGCTTTTAAAGTGTATTTAAATGACATACACACTTCTGGTGCTCTAGTACCTGCCATTCTCTTTGAAACATTTTGAGAAGTGGATTTTAAAAGGTCAGTACATGACCCTTTAGATCAATTATAGTTTGAAAATTAAAGAGCATTAAGTCTAGCCTCTGTAATTTCTGTTCCATAAGACAAATCACATAGCATGCAAGCAATTTGGTATATGTGACAATGTAATGCTCCCTTCTTACAGCCACTTTGCACCAGCTTGCTTATAGCTAGAAAATAGCCACAAAAAATGAGGCTATAAATTTATTATTCAAGAAAAGATGTGGATCTTATCCTAGTCTCAATCTAGAGAATCTCAGTGTTCAAATATTCAAGATAGATCTTATGAAGATTTGTTCTTCAGCTTCTAAACAACTGTCTCCTAGATATCTGATATCTGAGATTGTTAACACAGCGTAAGACAGCAAACACAGGAATGTTTTAAATTTTACTTATATACAGTGTGTGTCTACATATTTATACTTACATTTATACATAAATATATACATGCATGTATATATTTATCAAAATAGATAGGAGGTGAGGTTTCAAATAATTTTAGGCATATTTTCACACTAATTATTGGAGAAAGATATCAGACTGGGAAAGCATAAACAATAATGCAGTAGACTGGTCAGCTTGGGGACAATATATAAATAAATACAAATATAAAAATAAATATAATTATAAATATTTTCATATCTATATATATACATGCTGTGTATACGTAACATGGTATATATACTTATGTATACAGTAATAAGTCAGTGACAGACATTTTTCTTAATTTCCCTGCTAAAATTATGAAGCAGTAAAAATAATAAAAAGGTGTTATTCATTATAGATATTTCAGTATCTTGCATGACCTTACAAGTGACCGTGATTTAACTCAAAGTACATTTTCTGAAAGATGGCATGACTGACAAGACCAAGATTTCTCCAAAATACATTTAGCTGAATAGATAACTAGAAAAACTCCTCCCTGATGTTTCAATCTCTTGCCTTGTGTTTGCCTGCCACAAGCTAGTAACAACACATTTCATGCTAAGAGCTCAGCACCAGCTAAGCACCCAAGTATTTGCCCTGTTTATCAAGTGGATATTGCAGCCAGACTGGGCTCTTAATTTCTGCAGGTGGGACTGGTTCCTGAACTGAAGATGACTCACTAAGTTCTGCTTGACTGCAGTCACTCCAAGGTAACATAACTGAAAAAAAAAAAGGTCCTTAAACTAAAACTCCCTTATCCAAGGAGATTTTCATGCAGTAAACAGGCTGTGATGTTTCTTTCCTTTACTAAGATGCTGTATTAACACCTTCTGCAGTAGGCAGCCAGCCCAAATGGGGATTTTTTTGAAGTTATTCACAGCCAATACAGATTTTGAAAAGTCCTCTGTGTTACCTAATGATGCTCAATGAGAACATAAAAAGCTTTCAAGCAGTAATGGGCATCAATTGTTATTAATAATTTAGCACAGAGGCTGCCACCCAGTCCCACGCTTAGGGACTTTCTGCAGTAGAAACTATAGAGGCACACTGAAGGGGATAGAAAGCAGGGACACACACTGAACTCCAGCCAAAAAAATATATATTTCTCAGATTTTTGTAACGTGGCCAGATTACTTTCTGTGTTTCTGCTAAATAAAATGGGTATGACATCAGGTGGTGGAAGAAGGGAATACGAGGAAAAACACCTAAGCTACTGAGGATATAAAATGATAAGTCTACAAGGGTCTTCAACAGCACAGGTTCAAATGCAACCTAAATTCACCAGCATGGTGCTGTGTACAATCTACTGCTCCTATATTCTAGATACCACATAACTGATCAAAATCATGCAGACATCATGAAGATACTTGATATTAGCAGTTATCCAGTACTCTGAGCTTCAGACATTCATTAATACATTATACCTTTCACAGGATGATGGATTTATTACTAACAGTTCACAAAACTTAATGCCTTATGAGCTACTATAATTTTATGGCTATTTTCAAAGTTAAATATATTGTTTTTTTAATGGAGGGGTAGTTGGAAAATTAAACGAGTGATAAGAAATGTTCAATTTTGGGAAAGTATATACTGTTCTGGAATATCCCAATGGAAAAATTAATACAATTGATTTATGATTTTGTACAAAAGAAAGAATCTTAAAGATCAATTTCTCTTTTATTTAGAAAAACTGAAATAGTTTTTCTACACTTTCTCCCCAAAAATTGTTTAATGTCTTTCCTCCCCCCAGAAAAAGATATCAAATTTTTTTTAATTATACCTTTGTTGTTGTTGTTGTTATCTTATGTTAGTAAGTATTTCAGAATATCCCTGTTAAGTGTTAGCTGTTAGCTCAAAGGTAGAGATACTGTGAAAGGGAGATGCCAACACACTCTGCCAACACTGTCCCATCAATTTATTGCAGAACCAAAGAACAGCTCAACTCAGACTCAGATACACATGCAATCTTTTTACATTTAGATCAGTCCTAATGAGAAGCAGTTGTTTTAGCTGCCAGCATAAACCAATAATGTAGGTCTGCATCTTCCTAAATAAAACTAATATGTTGCAAACAGTCAGACATAAAACTTGTACAACATTAAGGCTCTCAGAGGTGGAAGTAACAGAAACTTTATGACTACTTTTATTCCTTTGCATTCAGGTTTTCCCCCCTATAAGTATAATTTACCATTTGTTGCATGCTCTCATGTTTCAGGAAAAAGCTGCTTCAGGAAATCAAAAATAATTGGGAAAACCACAGAACACTCTTGTCTTTTTTTCCCTCCTTTAGTAGATCAAAGAATGATCCCAGCAACCAGTTAGGAGCTTCCTGGCAGGGCCAGTTAATAATTATAATAATAACTATAACTTGCAGCTGTACAGCTTGAAAGGACCAGTCAGAGCAACCCTTCTTCCCAGTAGAGGGAAGGAGAATTTTCCATCACTGTGTGCAGTCAGTCTCACCTCCACTGGCAAGAGGTAGCAATACTCCAGAGAGCAGGGCAAGTTCACCAGTGTCCAACCACCTGGGGAAAGGAGGCTGACAGATGGAATTTGATATTCACAGTGCTGCCCTGTGCAATGGACGTGTCACGTGTAATGGACTCTACACGTAACATAGTACTGAATTTGGAACAGAGTATTCCCAAAGTTAGTTGCACTCAGTGACAGAATAACAGGGAAATTCAGGAAAAAGGAATGCAAATCAGATACTTGCTTTAAATGAATTATATCTGCAGCAATACATAGCTTATTCATGCAATAAATGTGTAGCAACAATTATGCATACTACTAAGTAACTTAGTACTCTCACTGACACAGTTGGTATTATTTGGGTCTTTTTTAGTGTAAGATAATAGTCAACATGATTACAGATATGACTCACAAGCCATGCCAGTTATCTAATTACTGTATTTACAGTTTAAAATAAAACTACATTTTGGAATCTGCCCAGCCATACAGCCAAATGTTCTCCCAATAAAATTTCAAGGAAAAGATCACATCAGTAAAAGAAATCTGAGGAAACAAAAAGAGGAGGATTACAATACTGTCACCTGGTTCAGTATTACGAATTTGCTGATCTTGTCATATGTTAAAGTTTGAAAGTTTGAAATAGAAGTTTGAAAAACAGAGTTAATATGGCATTTTCTCACTTTATCAGATGACAAACTATAAATTTGTTCAGCATTGAAGAGTCTACTAATTTTCTTAGACTGCCAGAGTCAGTTATCAGCAAAGTAGAGCTTCAGCTCCATGAGCAGGGTCAAATTTATGCTCCTATCTGATAAAGATGTTGTCCTATTTTATGCCATCTATTTGATTGCTGTTCCTAATGCAGCCTCCCTCAAGCTTTCTCTTGCACAACTGTTTTGGAGAGGCAAAATTATCCACTTAGCACTTTTATACTGTGCCTGATTCATCTCAGGCACAGTTTGTTCCAGTTCTAGAGCCTCTATAAAAATCAAGATGATGCTTCCCTTAGGCAGAATAGATGGTTAACATGATGTTAGTAGATAATCACCTGTCATTTTTGTATCCTTCCAAAATTATAATTCATAATCAAGATAATACGAGTTGAAATGGCCCGTTTCAAGTAGCTGTGTGCTGCTGAGACTAATTCCCATTTATCAAAGCAGTCTCTCATTCCAATTAATTACAATGTAATTATTATTTTCTTAAATTATTTTAAGAGGTGATGACTAAGGAAGAGTTCAAGTAAGCATTTTGGAGGAAAGCGCGTATTTTGGGGGAATGTAAATAAAATCCTGTAGATACTATCATTCATACTACTCAGCATAATTTATAGTCTTTTAACTACTGTAACTCATTGCTGTTAGGAGTTGCACAACAGAAATAGATATTTGCCAAACTGAAAAGCTCTTTCTATTTCATTTAATATTTCTATCAATTCTCGTTCACTATTCCATTTTCTAAAAGGGAGCTGACCTTCCTTTATATAATATGGAAATTCAGAAGAATTTTAAATTTTTTATTAGTTCTATAATTAGAATGCTAACTATTTCTTTACAAAAAACAGGATGGTAAACAGATTATTGCAAAAGGCTATGTTTAAAGAAATTTGATTTCTAGTTTTGAATTTTCAATTTCTTCCTATATGTATCTAGAAGATCTTTTAAACCTCTATTTTATCTTCCCTTCTTAGCATTCTGGTATTAACTTACCTTATGGTAGGTTAGTGAAGGCTGTAACTGTGCTATTATTAGTAGACTGAGAGTCTAAAAATATCATAAACAGGTGCAATTCTAAACCCGCCATAATTTTACGCTTACACCAAAGATTATGTAAAGGATTATTTGGTGATTTACCTTGTCTTGAGGAAGGTATTCTTGCTATCTCCAGGGAACAAGGTTTTTTGGTCACTGCTATATCTATTGAATCACAAAGACTGTTGATGTTTTCTGAAGGAACTGCATCCAAAGGAACAGAGGGTATTGCTTCCAATGCATAAAGTCTCTTCTTTGAATAGGATTCCTGAAAAGTAAAAATGCAACTAGGTAAAAGATATACTTGCTGGACAATAACACAAGAAAAGAACCAAGTTCGGTAAGAGGGTTTAAAATTCAGCAAATTAAATATATTCCATCCTGCTGAAATACAATTTGTAATTAAATGGAAGGATTACTTGCATGCTGGAACAAAGAGAAAACATTTTTGTTTTTTTTAAAAAAAACATTCTGTAATATAGCATTGTATAGGCACAGAGATTTATTTATCCATCAAACTTGATATTTAGAAGGTGCTCCAACACAAATGGTCTTGACATACCTGTTTTGGTAGGTTCTCATTTAGAGGATCTCTCTTATTCACATTTTTTCACTCTGTCTCATTAAACACACAACTGTATTTACCATGACAATTACTCTGCCTTTGGGAGTGATTTTACAGTATTTTTATAGTATAAAAAAGAAGGCTAAAGATCTGTCATGTGTATTCTGAAGTCCAAACTCCAAGATGTGAATGGGGATTGATGTCTTCTGTATATTCTGAATGAATAGACTGGTGTAATGTCCCTTAACAGTGATCCATTCAGTGAATTTCTGTCACTAGCACATGTTGAGAAACAGGAATTAGCCAGAAGTTTTGCTGGCACCCTAAACTGCTCAATCCAGCAAACCATGTCTGCTTCAGAACATGAATAAGCACATACCGTATCAATTCACTAGAGCGTCTTGATTTCTGTCATTTTTATCTCAGTAGAAAGCAATTGCATGGACAAAGGCATACATTCCCACATCTTTCATACACCAAGACATATGGATGAATGGGAAAGTCAAGCACTATACGTTAATCAAATACGATATAGTAAGACACGAAGGAATTGAAAACTTCCTGGCATTACTCAGAAAATGACAGAAGAATGTGATGCCCAGAATAGGAGGTAGAATAATGATTTCTTTTTCAATAAGAAAAAATCATATTGCCCAAGGAAGTCTATGTCTGCAGAAAACAGGTTCTTTTTCTACTGTAAATGATATATACTGTTAGTCGGCTCTACCAAACTTTTTGCTGTTTTTATATTATAACCTGATTTTCCTGAAAGTTCAAAATCTGGTAATAATTGAAGGTCTCTGGAATGAAAGGATCAAGATGATAGCAACAGGAACTTCAAAATTCAGCTTGATGACTTGAGTAGAACCTAGTTTTAACCTAGGCTGGCCTGCCAGCTAGGCAGCGAGGTATTCGCTCTCTTGACAATGCATACCGCAAACAGTTAACAGACAAAAATTATATTGGGAAAAACAAAACAAAACATTGATCAGCATTCGTAACAAAGAAAAATTATGCTAGAAAACAACACGAGACCAGTGGTCAGTGTTCAGAAACACATGCCGAAGAAGACTCTGGTTTTGTCTTTTCTTCTGTTCCTTTTTCTGTGTTATGTTTACTCAGAGTATGAGTAAACAATCCTTAACCACCTTCCTGATATATATAAATAATAAATAGCTTAGGCTAAAGAACTCTAAATACCTAACAATTAGACAAAGTTCATCAGTAGGCCAGCTACAACTTCCAAAAAGTTCAATTCCATAAAACTACAATTTTATCACAGGTATAAATGTGCATGATTAGATTTAACCCACAGAAAACTTCAAAACCTTTGTAATTTATTAACAAAAGCACTAATACTTAATTATAAAATATTTCTACCTTTTTATCATAATGAATAATGTTTTTCACACTAGATTGCACTATGTAGCTGTGTAGTGGGGAGGCACTGAAGTGGCAGAAGGGTAAATGCAAGACAAGAGAAGGATTCCTTTCTCTTTGAAAAAATGGAATTGCTACTCTGTTCACTTCTGTCTGCTGTATAATGTCTAGGGCAAAAGATTTTTTGTTTTTGAGAGCAAAATTCAGTATAAATGTTGAACATGCAAGTTTCGGTAAGAATAAGATAAACTGCAGTAATCCTAGCAATAGTAATTCCATCTAGAGAAGCATACAAAGACATCCTGCTGCTTAAAACTGTCACTGAAGGTTGAGCGGGAGGTGGAGCTGTGCTCAACTTCTGAATTCAGCTACACTAAAAATGATTTCAGAACATAAGAGCAGATACTGTGAATCGGACGATGTCTCCTCGCATTCTGTCTGCAGAGGTGGCCAGCAGTGCTTGCCCAGAGAACAGCGTAAGGCCAGTGTAAGCGGGTAGGGGTATCAAGGCCGCAACCCTCTGAGAGTCAGGCACCTCATGACCAAAAAGTGCTGGCTTTGTTTTTCATGTTCACCAGCTGAACTTTCAGAAAGTAACTTGCCCAGTTGCCTTTGGAGCACAAGCAAGCTTTTGTAGGTTGCATGCACCCCATTTTATTTATAACCTGCCTTATTTGCTGCTCCCTAGATCTTGTATTTTAGAAGGCCATTAACAGTGGTTCCTTTTTTATCCTGCCTGATCCACACATGATCCACAGAATATTCCTTGTCCTCTTCTTTAAGAAATGAAAAAAATCTGATATATTCACACATCTGTTCCAGACTGTTGACCATCCCCGTCACCCCTCACTCTCTCAACATTCAGTGATGTGACAGAAGGATCAGATTTTCACATTGTATTCATTATGTGGACTCACCTACTATTTATACAGTGACATAATGATGTTCCCTTTTTTGTTATCTATTCCTTTCCTAATTATTCTTAAAATACAATTTGCTTTTCTGACTGTTATTCAACACTGTATAAATAATGTTGCAAGAATGTAAATGTCAGGCAAGAATAAATAAAAGTGATGGGTTTACTGGGAAAATGGTTGGACTGTACATCAACAACAAGTAAACTCGCAGCCTAAGAATGCAAATATCATACCTGTGTGCCAAACAAAAGATAAATTAGATAAATTAGAGTCAAAAATAATTGCTAATACTGATGAATGTCTAAAATTCTATCAGCTGAACTATTAAGTGAAGTTAATCCTTAATTAAAAATGCATTTGTATCAAAAAGCATCAAGTAACATAATTCTGTCTCTTTTTCTAACATTAAAAGCTCTTCAGCAATCTCTTCAATATCAGTTCTGTTGTCACACTTCACCCAATGTAATGTGCAGTAACTCTACAGTAATCCTACATATGTCCTAGATGTATTCCTCTGCATAATAAATCCTTTCAAAGAAATATATCTGCATTATTACAGAGCAATCTTTATGCCTGGCATCAAAATAATCTGAGTTTAATTTTAAACAATTAGAAATGACTCAATCTTGATTTTTTATATACTATTCCAAAGCTAAAGCTGACATATTTAACTGGCCATCTACTACCAAGTCAGAATTTGTTCTTACTTGGAAACAGAACTTCAGAAAAGTAATGTGCTGGGCTGGCAGTATATTGAAATGAGTATTTTAGTGGAGAGGATTAAAATATAAACACAATAGATGAGAAAGAGGAAAAGTGAGAGTGAGTGAGTCACTGGGAAAGCATTGGAGACCAGTTGTCCGACACTTTTGCCTCCTAGATAAGAAGCAGTAATGTGAGGCTTAGGTTGCTGCAAAGATGCAGGGATATACAGTGCCCATTACCGAGAGGTCGCCAGCCAACTGGACCTCTTCTGAACACATCCTTGATTGTGTAATAGTTACCATAGGTAATCCAAAACAGGACTGGAGAACAGAAAAGGAAAAAAAGAAAGAAATTTGATTGCTGACAAAAGGGAGAGAGTTTGCTTCTGCGAAGTCCTAATGCCAACCATAAAAAGAAAAATATATGTCTGAAAAAAAGTTCCATGAGTAAAATTTCAGAAACTACATGCTTTTAAGTTAAGGGTTTTTTTGTTTGCTTGTTTTTTTTTTTTCTTTTTTCTTTCCCAAGTTTCTGCCAAGCTTTTGCCTTGTAGATGCTCTTGCATCCCTTGTAAGAATCGGTCTGACTAATGATGTATGCTCAAGGTCTGGGATATAAGCAACCTAGAAACTACAGTTTGTATGACCTAAAAATAAAGAAGGATAGAGACGCAGTAAGCATCTAATCTGCATTGGCATTCTGACAAGAAGAAAGATTTTTTTTATTTAACTGAAAACATCCATCTCCTATCCTACAAAAATCAAGTCAATTGAAGCTTCATTAATCCTCTGGAACATGCAAAAACATAGAAGCAACTGCCAGATGAGCAATGACAGAAAACCTGCTGGTTAGGAAAGTTCCATTCTCTCTAATTCACCATTTCTCCACAGGGATAATTCACATAGGCGTGTTGTCTGTCACCACCAGGTAATCATGAACTTAATTACAAACGCAGAAAATCTCCTGGCATCTAGAATATCCATATTTGAAGGCCATACTTTTTCTTGCCATTTGGACACTTTACTAGATCCAAATTTGCAGAAGTCTCTCTTCTGATTTATGGTTCATTTTCATTAAACACTGTCATCACAATTTATGTAAAACATCTAAGAAGAATAGATGAAATAGTCAAACTTTAAGGTACTTTAAGGTACACAGGTACTTTAAGGTACACTACTTTAAGGTACACAGTAGGGGAAGCATAAATGTCCATAAGCCTGCTTGTACTTGAAGTACCACTGATTTCAGAACAGGGTGTACTTCATTCATTTTTGTCTAGCTGCAAGAACCTTTACAGTGAGTGTCAGTGAAATTTATCATGGTAACTTCCATTGGAAGTAAGCTTTTTGTTAAACAAGCTAGTTAACACTTTGGATGGCAGTGCCACTAGAAACAAGAAGCAGAGCAGTGTCTATATTAACAATCAGAGTCTCTTCCTTTTGAACACAGGAAATAGTTACAGTGAAAGGTGTTTCATCCACTAAGAAAATAGCTAACAAGTCTACCCATATTCCTCTGAGATTATTGATACAAAACCAGCTACTCCTGACATTTGTGAAAATTTAGTTTTTTATGAGCACCTGATAAACTCCCACTTGTTAGGCTTTAGCTTGGAAATTAAAGAATTTACAGAGAATAAAATTAAATTCAAGCAATAACCTCCTGCTGTAGTTTACCACTGGTAAGGACATACCATATCTGGTAAGGACTTGACTAAAAAGAGAATGATTGGTGAGCAGCTTTAATGTCTTTAAATTATACTGCCAGATAATTCAGACTTTCAAAGAAACCTTTAAGGCTGTAATTATTGATTAGCTTTAAACATGTAGGAACTGGAAGTAGGACACCCAGGGTTTCCTTTATTTCTGAAGAGTAACTCTCAAAGGAGAAATATTCTATGAAAGATAAACAGGAAAAAAACAAGGTACATGTCATCTTTAGAAAATTTCCTTTCTATTAAAATAGATAAGGAAGAACTGCCACTAAACCTTTCCTGAAAATTCTGACAGAGAAAATTCTGAGATCCTCTGGCTTTTGGTGTATGCTTCCGTGGCTTGCTATATGCCAGAAAATTGGCATGAAGAAACCCAGTGCTTGTTTTTCCAGAACAGTTAGTAGTCTAAAACCTGCTTAGCTATTCTTTAGAAAGAGCATGCTATGGTACCCCTCTTTCTTAGTAATACTTGAGAGAATTATTGATCCTACCAACCCAAACCTGATGATTCTGATAGTAAGCAATGAACTACCGCATTTATCCCATTTTGATGTTTGTATTAAATGATTGTTCATGTTCATAAACAGATTGATGGGGCACTTCACACTGAAATGTTCATGACAAGTCACCACAGGCTTGTGGCAGAGATGGCCATCTGAAAGCTGGTAGCACAGAAATCAAGGAAGGACAGAGTTCAGGCCAGTCACTGACAGTGATTAGCAGAGATTCGTGGCATGCAGTCAAGTGATGGAGGAAATGCCTCAATCTGAAGAACACTATGCATTTGTCACAATAACATACTGAAAAAAACAACTGAAGATATTTCCTATTTTACCGTAACCCAAAATCACAATCAGTATTTGTATTTGTATGTATTTATTTTACTGCCTCTCCATTTAAAGAAAGGCAGTGATATCACTGTAATTTTGCGGCTGGGGGAAATGCTATTTATCTATTGCTAATAATTTAACAAAAGTCACTTTTATAGTATCATGTAATTAGAATCATTTTTCATGAGTCAAACTATGATAAATGTTCATTGTTATGACAGCTAAAAACACTTGAGTATGTAATTTGTTACAGAACAGATAATAAGGTTCACTTCATGATATATTACAGAATTTAGAAAATCCCCAATAATCTCATTTGAGGGTAATGATCTTGGAGAATCTACTCTGATCTGCGCAAAGTATTTTATAATAGAGATTTTAAAAGAGTATTCCATTTTACTCTCTCACAAAATATCTGAAGCAGTAGGTTTGTTGTTGCAGAAATAATACATGTCCAAAGTTATCTGAAATAATTCTTTCTTTCCAGCACCTGAAATAGGTTTTGTGATTATATTTCAGTAAGTCATCCATAAAGCTGGAAAAAAAAATTCCTTCTAAAAAATTTGGACATTTGTTGCCTTCTATTTTGACAATGTTACAAAATTTAGCACTCAGACAACACATGAATAAATGTTCAGAAAACATTTTAGATAACATCTGCATCCCAAATGTACCTAATATGGCCTGAATTACAGCTGTCTGAAAATATAGGTAAATTGTGAGCATAATGAGTGTAGTGTTAATCTCCGTAGCCAAAACATTATGCTGTATTTTACGTAGATTTTTCATAATTCTATCTGGCATATATTTAGAATTTCAATGAAGTTAGATTGTTGCTGGCATGTTACATGCTTTCTATGCATACAACATTACGGTCATGAAAAAGAGCAGATGCATCTTCTAGTAAAAAAGCCACAATGACAAAGCATGTACTGTAAGACTAAAAAATCTGGTTTATGCAAATGCTGTCTGTGGCAATGTAGCAAAATGCAATAATTGGTTTAATAAATTATTCTTAGTTTAGCTGAACAAAATGCAATTACAACCTCTAAAGTAATTTCTAGGTTAAATATCTTTCAATTTTTTTCTACTGTCTTCATAAACAATGCTAAAAAAACCCCAAAATCTTGTATGATTATCAAGCTAAGGGAAAATGCCTATTTAAAATAAAAGCTATTACATTAAAAAGATAAAATGAAGTGAAATTTCAGCTCCATGGAAACAATACTTTTTAGCAAATTGCTTATGCTCTTATGGTAGATTTTAAAATCACACATACGCACAAAAAGAAGTTAGCTCAAATGGAAATTTCAGCAAATTAAAAAAGATTCAGGATGAAAAAGTTTAGAATGTATAAGCATCACTACTTAGTAAGAATACAAGCACTAATTTAATCTTTGTCTGTGAGAGCTTTTATATATCATTGCGTAACTAGAATAGGACACTTCAAATTTGAAGAACATTTTATTTTTGTGCATCACTTTTTTCTAGTACAAAATATAAAAACTCAGTGGAAACCATGAAGCCATGGCCAGAAAATGACTCAGAAAGTGAAAGAAGAGGAGGAGAATAGTTTTTAGATTTCAAGGGTGTGAGTTTCAAAGTTCAAAGCATGCAGAACAACAGGAGGAAGGCTCTTCATATCTGTTTTTTGCTGAGAGTAAAAACAAACTTCTTTCAGGCTCTGAACTTCATTTGGTAGCAGTCCAAAGGTTGGAAGGTGGTTATTAAGGAACATTTTCTATAATATCAGTTAGCTTCATTATCAGATCTCTTCATTAAGAAAAAGAGACTTTTCTTACTTGGAGGTAAAGGTTCACAAGAGGTTTATGGAAGAAATGTTAGAGTTATACAGATCCAGATAGTACTTGACTAACAATTTACAGAATCAATTATTTTGAAAATCACAGAAAATACAAAATCATCTTTTTTCTAAGACAATAACTATTTTGCATTTGCGTTAAGTTTTTTAATATGTCTGAAAGGAGGTGTGAAATAACCACAGGAAGAGTGAATGAGAAGTTAAGAGTTTTGAATCCAGATCAACTCCTATCCTACTAAAATTTTTCTAAGGCTTTCCAATCTTATGTTTGCATGAAGTGAACTCCGAAATTATAATGGCCAATACCATGAAAAGAGTTAGATATTGAGAAACACTGAAGTGGATTAATTAGTTGCTGGGCAAGAAATGCAGCAAACCATTACACTGTTGTGTCTTAATCTGCCCCATCAATTATTGCACCTGTAAATAAAGAATACTCGAGTCCTATGTGGGAGACAGAGGCATTTTAGCACACAGATGAAGTGTTTTGCTTCTGAACCTACCTAGTTATTCAATATTAACACAAAGCAGGAAAGAATCCTAAAACTTTAAACTGCCTCAACAGGAGGGTAGATGCATCAGTAAAAGGAGACATTATGAAACACAGTTTCTCTGAAGGAAATTTTCCTAACTTTACCACTTAAATTTATTAAGCTGTCATTTGTTACTAATAGTCTCTGCATTTATTTCTAGAAAATATTCTGCATATGCCTGTCCAGCTTGTTGTCAAGTCTACAAGTGTAGAAGAACACTTCTACATATTTTGCATTTAGAAACTAATAACCTGAAGACATAGACAATAGATTTAATGCAAGCTACATACATACAAAAATCTTCTATTTTAGGAAAGATAAATTTCTCATTTCTAAAAGTCTTCCAGTTTGATATGAAGAAATATAAATGTAATAGTTTAGTATAAAAACTGTTGCTGCAATAGTGTAAGCTAAGGCTCTCTTAAAAGAAACTCCTCCTACACTTGTTCCCACACTAATACAGAAAGAAAGAACAAGAAAATGTTCCCAAATGGTTATTTTTTTTTCAAATATCAAAATTATTGAAAGTCAAATTATCAAAAATGAACATCTTTTGTTATGAATAATACCGTTATCTGGTACACAGCTGAAGGGAAAAGAAGATGCAAAATCAATGGGAGAAAAATATGTTTCCATTGTTAAAGGTCCCCACATGCAGGAAGAGTTTGGCACGGACTTCCTAATTGCAGAGCAAATAATCTTCAAGTATCTGCAGTGAGCATAATGCTTGTAGTGCGTATTTATGAAAGGAGTGTGTACAATTAACCTGGCAGTAAGAGATAATGAAAGGGAAGCCAACTTCATATTGTAAGTTTTTACAGGACTTTAAATTTATCAAATATTTGTACTGCTGTATTTTAGTTTTGTTTAAATAAGCTTTAATTGTTACCATAATGATTTCTACGGTGTGGTAATATTTATTGGACATACTCATTTTTTCCAGCATGGAATCTGAAAATGTGGCGATTGCATAAAATGTGAGGATTATGAGGGAACTGAGGGTCATTTTTTTAATTAAATTTGAAATAGGATAACTTTGTATAGGAAGAATTCACAAGAATTCTAGTTTCCAAACAGTCACCACAGTATTTTATGAGAAACCCAAAATCTTGCCCCAGTTCTTCCTTTCTATGTGAACAAATTACTAAATCAAACAAAATGATAAAAAGTATCCAAAACTAAGTGCCTGGTGATTCTATTGCTTTCAGTTCTGACTGAAGAAAACTAATTTCTTATTTCAACTCAGAAATAATTTCAATGATTCAGAAAAAAAAAGCAGTGAAAATTCTTAAGAGTTAGTACACAGTCAAATAATTTTCAGAATAAAGACCCTTTAATGATGTCATGAGGAAAACACAGCAGCTTCCTGCTCAACCTCAGTGAGGAATCAACTGTACGTTGTCAGAGATGTCTATGTGTTCCTATAGATATAGGGAGCACAAGCACTCAGGGGGGTGTTTTTTTGCTAAATTCTGAATTAGGTAGGATTAAGTAAGACTTAACCTTGCTGAAAGATTTTATGTTTCCTTTTGTTTTTCACAGGATAAAATGTGGAGAATGAAGAATTAGGATCTTATAAAATTACAGCCACTCTGAAATAACGCAGAGAGTCCGCAGAGAGTCATGATATTGCTATGAATTTATGAAGTTACCTCAGTCTATTCACAAATACATTCTTCATATTGAAAAACCATGCAAAATGCCTGATGAGTTGTTCTGGTTATAGGAAGACATGATTATAACATGTTCGTTTATAAAAGATATCTCCCCTTTTTTTCTGAAGCAACACAAAAAACTATTCTCTCGATTAGTATTACTGTTATTTTTATTTACTATTTTACTATTTACTATTTTTAGTTTACCCTTTCAGTGCTTGGAAAGTGAATAGTCCATGTAAATTTAACAGCAATATAAATAATTATCACTATTCTACCTAGAAAAAAAGATTTAAAAAGGCATTCCTTACTTGCAAGCACTAATACCTTTCAAGAAATCAGCAGAGGCCTTAAAGTCAAAAGACTTACTTGGCAGATCACGTTTTCTATCAAAAAACAGATACAACATGCTTTATCATGAAAATGTACTGTGATGTAGTCTCAAATACTTCGCTTCAATATCTCAGATATTGAGCACTCTTGACTTTGATTTCATTTTATTTGACCTAAAATTTATGAATTCACACTTTGACTAATAGTGATGGAATGATTAATCGTGGGAAAAATAATCAGTTTTAATCAAGTTTTATAAAACTCTTACCTTTACACTGTTTTTGCATTTTTGCTGATAAATGGGGTTTTCCTGATAAAGTTTTGGATGTATGGAAGTCCAAATGGGATTAATGCTTATGCTTTAATGTGCTTACATAGTTTGTTGAATCGGGGTTTATGTTCCATTCAGCCTCAATATAATGGGTACTGGTGATAAAAGCAGTTCTCAATGAAATATAACAGCCACAGCAATAAACCCTAGGCAGGCAATTTCTTTTGTATACTAGGAAAGGATTCACCATTATAGACTACAAGAGGGTTTTTTCCAAATACTCAATTGTAAGTCAAGTCCCAGGAAAAATGAGGTCCTATCGATTTTACAGATTTCTTCAGAGATTTACTCTCACTGTTCTGTGAAGGCATGAATTTCCCTACTACTAAAATGTCCTGAAGAAAAATATTCCCTCACAGTTTTCAGTGTTAGTCTATCAGTGGATGTGAGATATATTTATACCAAAATAAAAAAAAAAAAAGGAAAAAAAAAACAGAAAACTACAGAAAACTGCTAGGTTCATGAGAGTCCCAAAATGCCCAAGTGCCTTAAAACAGCCCTTAATAGTTATATGCTCAAGAGCTGCTACCTTAACATAGTATGACTTAATGACTAATCCCTTATCAGCAACAAACTGATCTCTTTTCTCCAGATACTATCCTCATTGAGCATAAACTCTTCTCCTCCCATTACTGTCTTAGGAACAACAAAGTATATATGATAGTTTTTATTCACAAAAAAGTAATATTGAACAATAATCCCAATTTGGTCAGATTAACCAGGATTTTCTAAGTAAATTTTCAACAGGTTCTTTAAATATTTCTTTTATGAAGCAGCTGAAGCTCAAGCATGATTTTTTATTGCAAAATTGCACTTCCATGTACTAAAATATTTGCTATGTATTATTGCTATCTTTTTGCTGTGCAATTCAAATTCAATATTGAAAGCAAAATTATACCCTGCAAAAGTCTAATGCTGTTTAATAACACTAAATTGCAAACCACCATAAAATAATTATAAAAAAAATGTATATATGGTATTTAAGAACTTCTCAGTTGATCAGAATGCCATATTTCAGTTAGGAATGTGGCAATTTCTGATTCAGCATTTATTTCTACATGAATTTGAATATCTTTAATAGTTATTCAAGTCTATCTCAAAGAAACAATCTGGTAATCCATACTTGAGGTGATTTCTGACATAATAGCTCCAGTATTGTTTCACACGTCTCTTTCTCAGGCTTGTCCCATATAATTTTGCTATTTCAAGATCATACACAGAGGCAACATGGACCAACAATGGATCTAGACTTATTTACCTCTGGACAATGATATCCACTCTTTGACAAACTAATTCACAAAACTGAATAAAACAGTAACCTCTAAAATTTTAAAGAAGCAAGCTCATCTGAGATCACAAGTCTATATGTTTACATAGAATTATAACATAGATTTTTACATAGAATTATATGAAAGAGGGCTCTGGAAGTCAAGTAGTCCAACTTTTTAGTCAAAGTATGTCTCTCCACCATTAGCTTTGGTTGCTGTAGGGTTTGACCAGTCAGCAACAAAAATATCCACAGATCACTAGTGTGCAACCTCTCCAGTTACATTGTACACCTGTCCAATGGTACCTAAATTGTAAGTGTAGTAGAAATGCATATGATACAGCACATCTAAAATCATGGGCAACTGGAAAATTGTATTAGAAGTTAAGTTACCTGCCACATGCAAGAACATAATGCATTCATTGCTTAAAATAAAATCAGAAAATGTAGCATGGTACTAAAATAAGCCACAACTTCTTTAATATAGTTATTTCCCATCACTGTTCAGCAGGGTATAATCATCACCTGCTGATTTTTTCTAGGCAGAATACATATCACACTTTTCAGTAGCTGCTTCAGTGTGTGGGTGGCATATTCCTGAAATTACCAATAAAACTTCAGCTTAGTGCACAGGAGACAATACTAAGTGAAGAATTTAACAGAAACAAAAATTTTATAGGTAATATTGCTTTTCACACTTAAATCCCATTTAAATAAACTCATCATTCAATTTAATAAATTAAGAAGAGAAAAAAAAATCGTATTTTTCACCAAAGGATAGAAAGTACAGGAAAATATTATAAATTATAGAGTAATCTTATTCTGAATATTCATATTTCAGGTGTAGTACACACCAAGAGGTTTCCTGGCTGATTGTACCTGGAAGGTAATTCTTTCTCTACCATCTCTATAACATTACCTATCCAAATACTCCACACAAATCACTTCCTGAATAATTTGGAAAAAATTTCCCAGAATTCTGTGCTGTGCACTAGTGATTTCAAATAAACTATTATCAAGATGATCTTTTCAAAATCTTATATTCTTAAAGATATTATGATTATAATTATGTATGTATTTATATCAGGTTAATGTAAAATGTCAAAACCTCCTATTTATTTACTAATCTCAGGTACAAATTACAATATTGCATGTACGAAAACACACAGTCAGGATAAGAAAAACTTTATGTATTCTATCTTCAGATCTTACAGATCTCTCCCTATCTCTTTTTAGACTCCCTGTAGAAATTAAAAAATATGCTTCACATGTCAAAGATTGGACCTTCCTGCACTCACTCTACAAACCTATCCTTATGTAGTATCAACATAGATGGATAATTAAGTCACATATTATTTTTGTAAGATTTTGGGGAGAGGGAGGAGTAAGCGGGCCAATAGCCTATGAAGTAGGATGAGTAGGTGCCATAAAAAGCTTTAAAAGAGTTGGATCTCTGCTTCCTACACTAGAAAAGGTGAAGCTGCTAGACAAGTAAGCACTGGTACAACACTGTTAAAATACTGAAGCAGGGAAGCTTATGAAGATAAAATCTGCCTACACGGAAAGGAATATTACAGAAAAGACAGAAGATAGTGAATACATGAGTAAGAGTTTTATCTCTGGGTTAACAGAGAAAAGACTAGTTTAAGATGACATGAAGGAAGAATTAGGTATATTTTAGCCAAGAACTGGCAAGCAGGTGAAGAAGAGAAAAAAGTTAAAAAAACAAAAGCCAGAAACCTTTTCCAGGTGATGATTTCAGGGTCTATGGAGGAAACTGGTGTTGGTCACTGTTAGGTAAGGAAGAGTGATGTCTTTTTCTTACGGTGATGCCATACTCTTAGAGAACAGAACGCAACCAAATTTATTTTGGCCACATTGATTTATATAATAACAACTAGCTATAGAGAAAGTAGTGTATGTCAGAAAACAGAGGTGTATACTAACCACCACTTTTTAAAAATATGATTTAGTTTATGAACAATTGAGAGAGAACAGAGTTATAAAAGCCCAATCCAGATTCTCTCTTTTTTCATCCCTTAGCAGTACAAGAGATGGGGTCAGGATGCTGAATTTTCAGTGGTGCAGCAATGTGATGTCAATCCAAGAAAGTTAGTTGTAGTAAAACACAGTCATTACTCAATGACTGACTCAAACTTAATATTGACTTTACAGCATTTGCATCCTGAAAATATTTCTGGCGATGATTTTAAATGTAAGATTCAGCAAACAAGATAACAGATTTCCTGCTATGTAATATTTAGGTTAGATAGCGCCACAAGACTTTCTAACGCTGGTGAACTTCAGTGCTGAGAAACTATTAGCCAAATATGTTTATCAGTCCAACCTGAAATGCATTTCTACTGAATGCACTGAGAGATGAAGCTTTCTGTAAAGTGTCAGGAAAGTGAATGGTTTGATTCACTGTACGCTGTAAGAGATGTAAGAGATGACAGAAGTTCTTGGATACGGCTTATTCAAACACTTCAGCTAATTTCATTTTGCAGGAAAACCCATGGCAAAGTTGCAAATGTTCTTATTTCTAGGAATCCAGGAGTTCTCTAACCAGAATATAGAGCAATGTTATAAGCAACTGTGAAGATATCCCAAAACTTCATTGCTCCTTTTTAGGAAGCAGTTTTTAACATCTTTTTAGATCTATATCTGACATAGCAATGAAGTTCTTACTTAAATATTTAATTAAACACTGCCTATCTGTCTACATATTTTTTCTAGATAACTATTGTTCTAGATAGTTGGTAACATGAAGATTCACGATGAATGCAGAAGTCTCTTATGGGTTTTAAATTGAAGTTCAGTTTTTCAATTGCAAGTGTACTGTGGGTACTGATAAAGCTAGTAAATTAAATGGCAGTATTTTCGAACCTTCTTGATGCTCTATTGCTACACTATGCTGAAAAGATTTCGGTATGACCGGATTACAAGAAAGTACCCCCAAATGACCGTAACTTCACAGTCTTCTTCTTAGGACACTCTAAGTAAACTTTCATAAACAGACAAACATGGAGCAGGGAGCAGAATTCAGGCTCCTTTTATCTAAAAGTCAGAGATGAATCCTGTCTCAACAAAAATTTGCTGTTCTTGCCTTTGGGAGGTCAGAACCTCTGCTCTTTTTACATCTTTGAAAGGTTTCAAAATGGATTTTATTCTATTTTCTTTAAGATTTTTTGAAATTATGGAATCTACAGAAGATAGTTATTCAGCTATCAGCTATTCAGAGTAAAAGTTTGTCTCTTGTATTGACTAGGAGACAGAGTATACACAATAGGGAATATCCTAACACCTTTATTTTTTTTTTTTTGACATTTTCAGTTTTGGAAAGGATGGAATTTCTGCTGGGAAAGAAAGGTTAATTTCAGAAAACCAACAGCCAAGCATTAACCTGGAACATCATACAATTGCAAATGGAATTCCTTCTCCACTAAACTAAGAAAAAACATTTGAATTTCAATCTCCTAAAATATATCTGAGTATCTTTGCTATCTGACTTTTGATTATTTAGAGGGTGGATGAATCTGGTTGTCAGCTTCATTCTAATTTCCAACTAGACAACCTAAAACTTTGAATGTTTTACAAGATATGTAAAAGATTTTCCATCAAGTTCTTGTAGGACTTTACTGCTTATGAGACTATGAAAAAGAGATGCTTATGCCACTTCTGAAAATGCCTGCGTTATTACTATGATAAGATTTAAACAACATTTGAAGAACTTGCACAGATCTTAATATATAGTTCTCTGCTATATATTCTCTGCTGCATTCTGAAGTAAGTGTGATTGATAGAGGTAACGGATTACCTAGTAGTCCAAAAGACTGAAAGCAGCAATGACAAATACATTTTTAACTGAATTCACCTCTTTATAATTTGAAGAATTCTCACTATGTAATTTCTTTTTTTTTTATTTCTGTGAGAAAGAAAAACATGGAAAAACAAATCCATCTTCAATTTTACAGCGAGAACCAATCCTCAAAGGTATGTTGTCATGAATGAACAGTGCATATACTCTTGGTTTTCTACCATAATTAAAAATCTTATTAGTTCTTAGAGTATAAAAACTGAGTTATCATAAAATAGGGTTTAAAATTTATATACAAGAATCAAAGTAATCCAGGAATCACTGTCTAAAAACTCACTTTTTTTTTTATTTACATGAGCATCTCATTATAAGAGATACCAACCAACAAAGCTTACTTTATTCTATTTTACAAATGCATTGCTCAGCCCTTATACACTCTTTGCAAATATCTTACATTAAATAGAGACTAGGAAAATATATGTTTTTTTTAATTATCAAATAATTTCAAATGTCACATGTTCATCACGGGAAGGTTTATGGAGTAATTTCATCATAACCACTTAAGAAATATTTTTTGAAACAAATTCTTAAAAATGAGGAGTTAGTAACTAGCGTGGTCCTATCATAAATCCAGATAACTCCTACAGCACTGCACCTTGCCAACTGTCTAAAATGATAGATAGTGTGAAGCAGAAAACAGCTACTGAAATGGGAAAGAAACAGAAAAGCTGCTTATAAAAACACAGGGCAGTGCTCGTTGTTATTCAAGTACATTAGTTGCCATATCCTGTTTTCATTGACTGCAGTGGAAGCTTTAGCATTGACTTCAAACAGGTGCAGGTCCCACTGGACCAAGGGGAATAAAACGTACAGTCACGGTATGAAAGCAACACTGTATGCAGGGTGGTGAGACAGGATATGTCATCTCAATCTGGTACACAAGAATATGACCAAAGCTATTTAAATGCAGTGCCAAGTAAGGATGCAACTGAAAAAACAGTCATTTCTAAAAAGAAATTTGGCAGGCCTATATTCAACACTACAAGAAAGGAGCAGGAAGATATAACAGAAATGAGAGAACTAAAATATAGTGCAGAAAGAGAACAAGGGAGACCCAGAAACAGCAATAAGTATCATCCTGTTCTGTAGCAATACGATACCACTTGTTCAGGACACAGCTGTTGGCATGTCTTGGTAGATACTGCAGCCTAATTTGCTCCCAAATTATTGGGATTTAGATGCAAGTATATTATCCATTTTATTTATTTTTCTCTGTAGTATCATAAGCATTTGAAAATGTTTGGGGACTTTTTTTAACTTTCATAATCTTCAAAGAGAAGTCCTAGGCTATATTGTTACATCAATTGAGAGAGTTATGTATGGTGTCCTCAATTAATTCTATAAAGAAAGTAGCTGGGATGTCATTATATTAATTAGGAACTGGTCAAAAATAGAGCACATATCCCAAAGGAAAACTACAGGACTGCAGAATTTCATTGCAGGCTGTATCAGAAGGAAATGCTACACAACATAAAAATTGTCTGGCTAAGATGGCACTAATACACACAAAACTCTCTCAGTTTTAAATTTAGGCACATCAACAATACAACTGGATGACTGTATCTCAACATTTAATTTTAAAAATGGATTTTGAAAATAAAATAAAGACCACGTTTTTGAACATCAGAAACATGTGTAACAGATAAGAAAGGGACAAGACTGAGATGCTATCCTAATGAGTAATTTTATGATGAAAATGTAAATGTATACCTGTGCGAGAATGGGGAATCCGAGGTTCCTGCATCCATTACAAGGTGTTAATGCCTCCCATAAACCTGAAGGACCACATGTATTTTCACCTGCATCTTCTTCTTCTTCCTCTCTCGATGACAGACATGTTGAAGAAGGCCTCTGCGCATAAAGAAGCAGTACTTTCCAATTAAACACAATGATAAACATTTTATTTAATAAAAAGATGAACTGAAAAGAAAATCACATTTCTACATGCCAAAGAGTGAACTGCTATTTTAATGCATCAACTGCTCAACTGTTAATCCTTGTATGAAAACAGTACAATCTAAGGAAGGTGTATGTTGAGTTGCTTGTAATTATACTATAAATAGGAATAAACATAAAAATATATATTAAAACGTATACTTATTTACTTCATTACCAGCTAACTGGTGATTTCTGGCTCATATTACTTTATATGAGTTTGCTTCAAAACTTGCCTTAACTTTATTAAGCTTATTATAGCCCAAAGAGGATGAAAACTAATGTTTTTAATGAAATTAAAGGAAATAATACGTGAAAGGGGTCTTGCTCTAACAGTCACTAGTTGCATTCATAAAGCAAAAATAAAACTATACTATATTTGCTTAGATTAGTCCAGGGTTTTTGCAAAAAAAAAAAAGATGCATTCAATCAAAATTTGAGATTTTATTTTTTATTTCAATGTAGACAAACATGTTCACTTACTTTGTATGGCAAATATTTAATTTAAAAATGACCTGGCCTACATTGTCACCTAAGCTAGAATGGAAGGAAGGTTCTAGAAAAAGTCATTCAGTTCTGAGTACTAAAGCTTCCATACTCAGTGATATGGGGATAAACCCTATTTTTGTTTTTAAAAGTATTCTGATATTCTACAATTGGCAGAAAGAGTGACCACTTTCCTCTTCTTTATGTATGATATTTTGCTATGCAGGTGAATCCAACCCCAGAAGAATGAATTTCAGCAGCCCTTTTTTATTGCTTTCAGGAAGAAAAGGAGGAGAAGACATAAGCCAGCGATGAATCATTTTAAGAATCTCATGTTAAAAAGAAAGTTATAACAAAAACAAATTGCAAATTTTACTCCCATCTGATCTCTCTCTGCCACGAATAATCATTTTGTCCATATTTAAACTGGAATATGCAATATCTGTTCTAGCCTGCAAAATATTTGTTTTTGCAGCCTGATAGTAAATGTTAACTTCAAGAATACTTGTTTGTCTTAAAGAATCTTCCAGAAGTGGCTGGATTTTTGTGCGAACAACAAGGCTGTTGGCGACAAGGCCTGACCACAGCAATTTGTCCATCCAAAGCCCATCAACTCCAAAGCACATTTGGGAGGCCTGCGTAGAACAGGACCACTTAACTGTGGGTTATTTTGACCAGTAGAATAAAGATCCGAGGGACCCTGCTTCCGCAGGGAGATTGGACTAGATGATCTTCAAAGGTCCCTTCCAACCTCAACCACTCTGTGAATGGATGGAAAAGCACTTTCCTGATGGGAAAGACAGGGTGGAAAGAGAGAGCAGGAGTAGGAACATAGACTAATGGGTCCTGGTAATCAAGGTGAGGGGAAGGCACCACACAGACCGGCACTAACTCAAATTCTTTAACATCTGAGGGTCATTGAACCTTCCGCCCTCGTGCTAACCTCTTATACATATTTGGCTGCACCCACATAACTTAAGAGGAGGATACTCCTCTAAATTCACCTACATGGCCTTCACTGAGGGTACACCCGACTTCCCCAGTCTGACTCCCCTTGTTCGTCCCTTGTTAAAGAAATGACAAACCTAGCCCCGTATTTTAAAGTTTTTTTTATTATTATTATTGTGGATTTATTTACTTTTCATTATAAAAGTCAATTTCTGAAGCACTCTCTGCGTGCAATTTCACGAGGTTATTTTGACAGGCAAGTAGTACCACCGAATGTGTTGCCATGGCAACCGGTATTCCCGCACGGATGATTATCAGGGCCGGGTTAACTCCGCCGCGTGTGGGTCGCGGAGCACTATTATCGCTATACATTTGCATAGACAAAAGAAGCAAGCTCCAGGTCTTTGAAATCTATTTATGCCACCGTCTTCCATCGCGTGCGCCCTACGCTTGTATTTTAAAACTCCAAATTGTTGTGCCACAGAATCAAAGAGTTTCTTGCCCCCTGGAGCAAAAAGCGAAGTACTGCAGCAGTGCTGGGTACAGGAGAGGATGCAGCACACATGGCTGCGGCCTGAGAAGATGCTATAAATGAATGAAGATGAGAGTCCCAGGAAGGAAGTATAGTCAGTGCACCCTCTAAAAATAAAAATGCACAACACTGTCATGAGAAATTTTGTTAACACAACTAAAGCAGGATGAATAATGAAAATTGATACATCTGAATCATTCGAGGGAGAACTTGTGAGTATCTAGCCATTACAGGAACACATCAGAAAATATAATTGTCAAAATGTTGTTCAACAATGGAAAAATACATAAGCAGTATGAAAGAGAGATATGTTATTTATCTTAGATGTAATGTATACGAACAGCCTAAAATAGACCAGGGACCATGAGAATTTAAAGCAGTGCCACCAGCATGAATGAGGAGAAATGAGCACTTTATGCAGTCAGATCTGACCCTGCAGAAAAGGACAAACAGATGTCAAAGCTCATCAGACAGTTGTTCAGAACAAACTGATTAGTGGTCTTATGCAGCTAGGCTTTCTAGGTATGGATGGCATGATCACTGCTCTTTCATACTGAACTGATTTCTGTCGTCTTCTTGCCCAGATTTCCGCTTCTGCTATCGCTCAAGCACTGAAAAAGACACACTAGGACACACGTATGTGAAGGCGATGAGAAGCAGCTATCACTATCGGCTTTCTCGCCCACCCCCAGTGCCAGAAGCCCAGCTGTAACCAGACAACAGGCACAAAGGGAGATGTAGGAATAGCTGCAGGAAAAGACAGCAGCAGTTGCAAAAAGAGAGGAAAGGAGTTAATATTTGTATAGCCAGGAGTCCCTCAAATCGAATAGACCGGGTTTGCATGTCTTAGGGAAATGAGGGCAGCTGAGGGATGTGGATGAGATACAGATAGACCTGCAAGACATCCATGGACTTCAGACTGTCACACGGGCCCCTGCGACTCCTACCCAGACCACCCAATTTCCTGCTCTCCTCCGCCAGCCTTCACTCCTTTCTCATAACTCCCTCACTTTTCCGTGCTGTGGTAAAAATTAAGTTTGCCTCCTCCAAGATCCTTCAGACACCAAAATCTAATTCTTTGTATGCTGCTGGGAAGCCTTGAGATAGCTCTCTGGGAGAGGTTTAGTGAGGCATATGTATTTACGCCCCCTCCTCATAAAAAAGAAATAAAAAGAGAGGAAGAGATCTCCTTTTATCACCAAAAAAAAAAAAAAACAACAACAAAAAATAAACAAACAAACCCCTAAACAGGCACAGTTAAAAACCTCTTATACATACTAATGCATGGTATAAACCATAAGCTGTAACACTTAGCTTCGAAAGGTCAACCCTGCCTACGCTAAAAGAAGCGTAAGTGTCAGCACCACGTATCTTCTAGATGGAAAAGCTTAGAAGATATTATATATGGTTTGCAAAAAAAAAAAAAAAAAAAGAAGAATTGGTAGGGAAATCACAAGGGATTGACATAGAATAAAAGATTCAATAAAAGAGCTATGATTTTTACTGGAACACCGAGATAAGTATTATAAATTGCTTAGTGCAGAAATAAAGACTAATACAATTTCTCTCTATATAAAATAGAACTAATAATAAAAGAGGATAACAATATATCAGTGAGAGACTAGTAAGATTAAGAGTAAGGTCCCTGGACCATAAAAATGGTGACAAACTTCTTTTCAGCTTCACCAGGCCCCACATGTCATTTCTGATTTTCATAGCTGACAAGCACTTAAATTATGTCTTTGAAAATTTAGGCATGGAAGTCTTCATTTTTCTGTCTCCATCTGCACAAAAAGCAGAAGTTGTCCAGTAGGAAACTTCAGGCTAAAACATGGTTTATCCTATAAAGAGGCTCTATGTTCACAAGGTATATTTAGGTCAGTCAGATTGACTATCACAACTTGACATCATGCTCCCAATCTAACTAATATTCAGCAAGATGGGACAAAAACAGACAGGAAAAAAACAGTGAAAGTCTGTTCTGCTCTTAAAAATCAACAGGAAAAGAGAAAGAGGGCAACCTGAATCCTAGCTATTCCTAAAGAGCTCCAAAGTTCCTATCTCAGAAAGCTTTATGTCATGTATAAAATAGCCCAAAATTTTGGTTTTCCTTTATATTGGTCACAACAATTTCATAAGTACCACGGGAATTCATTATCTAGGCCAGATTTCTCCATGAATACAATAAATCTTGTAAAACCTCTTCCTTTTATTTTTACTCATTTTTTAAAGAAAACTGCTCTCTGCTTTTGGCTTGGCATTTTCAGCAGCCCTTGCTAGACAAAATGTGATTTAATCCCTCAGTTTCAGGAGCAAGAGGAGATTTTCATACTTACACCAGTGAAATATAAAACCAAGCATCACACTCTATATTTACTTATCGCATCTCTGTTTTAGCATAAGTATCATCCACGTGCAGAAGCACAGCAAATATCCTTTCAGACTGTATCCACTAGAACAAGAAAGCAGCAGAAAAAAAAACTATCGAGATAGCTGATAGCTGATTAACTGTTAACTGATGTTAACTTTTTGTCTACCCTACAGCATATCATGTTTAAGAAAAATAAGGAAACACTCTAGTGTGATTATTACCACAGCTACTGTGCTGAAGTTCTGCATTGTCAGGCACGCTGAGGTCTTTGCCCTTTAAACACAAGCTTGAAGTTTAGGATCATTTCAAAATGTCCAGTAATTTTATATTCTTTTATCTCATCTCTCAGAAATGGAGTAACAAAACTGAAATCAACTCTTCCTCTGGAAGGCATCCCTCTGGTTACATGAGGCAGAAAGCAAACAGATGTTTGGTAAGCTTACTAATGCCACTCAGTCTCCAGCAGTAAGCCAATAGGGTATTTCTTCTGAGCAAATAATCTGACAGTCATACAACCAAATATGCAATGTGCAAATATTTCATAGGACCCTACACACACGATTCTAAAGGCATGCTTTTACCAAGGCTTTGTCCGGTGCCAAAGAGAATCAATTATGTTGTGAAATAAAAAAAAAATTAGAAACCTACTTTATTAGTCTAATTTTATATTCTATTGAGGAATTAATAAAAGGGGAGCACGTTTCTTAATATCCCCCACAAGTGATGCTGGGCGGGTTGTGCCGCCCGCGCTGTTCCCAGCGGCTGTGGTGGCCGGGAGGACGGGGAAGGAACCAGGCGAGGAGGACGGGGAAGGAACCCAGAGCAGGAGACTTTTCCCGCTCTCCGTGCTCCCTCTGCTGGTGCCCAGGCCACGCGGAGGAGAAAACGGCAGAGGACGGCAGGAAAACGGGTTTGGGAGGGAAATACAACACCGTCACTTGGGATTTTTACACAGCACTTCCCTGTATTAACCTCACATCCACGTGTAGGAGTCATAAGGTTTCTGACATGAACGACACTCGTTTACAAGACAGGCATCATTCATCACCGGTTGTTCTCACGGAACAACTGTGAGTGTTGGCAGCCTGGGCACACCTTGTCCACCACCTCCAAGACAGCCTCCTGCCTGCTTGGTGCTTTTCCATTTGCCTTCGTCACTGTTTTGTCCTCCCTGTGCGCTGCAAGCCTGCAGCCATTCCTCCCCGATGCCAGAGCCACCACCAAACACGCTCCGAGCTGCCTCCTCTTTCACCAAATACTTGCACTTGTGTGCGTTGAGTTGATCCCACCTTTTGCAATCGGCAAGGGAATGCCACAAGAGCAAGGGTGGGCTTAAAACAGTGGAATGTTGGAGAAGCACGTTCAGGACCTGCCTCTGCCACCGTCCTTGTGCGGGGATGGTCACGTCATTTAAACTTCTCAGAGATGGTCACTAAGTCTGTTCCTCATTTTCCAGCTATATTGCAGTCTTGAAGGCCAGTTTACAAAAGTGCTGGGCTATATCAGAAATAGCGTGAGGTATTCCACGGCCATTTTCAATGGCATGTGAGGCTCTACAAGAAAGCAAGCTGTAGCAGTCTCAAAAAGGGAGAATCTTGACCTCTACACTACCCTACACCAGCCAAGCTGAGAATGGCAGTATTCTCTCCCTGAGACTTTGCAAAAACAGCAGTTGTCTGCAGCTGTTTGAACTCAAAACTTGTTTTGAACTCATGCACAGCCTGCAATTCAGTGGGCAAGTGCTATAGACCCTACCCTGATGAGCATGCCAGGAATTAATCATTCCATCTTCAGAGCAGGACCTGAGAGCAAGCAGTTAATATACCGTACCATTACATGATAAGCAATACAAAAGTACAACATGGAATGACTAGTGAGCTTTAAGATACACACTAAAGAAGGCAAAAATGAAAAGTGAGATTGTAAAATGAATCCTAAAATGATTCAAAACATTTTTAATTGTACATTTTAATCATTTAATCCTTGCACGTAATGCAAATAGTGAGAAGACATGTCTGATCCTTTGCACTGCTTTTAAAACAGGAACTGTATGATATGACAACAGTTTTAGGATTTAAATAAAATGAAAAAGCTATTAATTGATTATCAGCCATAAGCTACAAAAGAGGTCTTTTCTTCTATCTGTAAATAAATTATTATTTTTCAAGATGGAAGGTTAACTTTTCATTTGATAAAAAATAATCATAAAATACAGCTAATCAACAGAAAGTCATGTATTAATACAAGTCTGGGGTTGACGACTGTAGTTTTCACTAGAGGTAAAAGCTTATGAATGGAATGTGTTTATCTTTCTATGAACAATATTTCATCTTTATATAACTACTATTATGAAGAACACTTAATGTATGCAGTTTAAATGCAAAAAAAAATTGAATATATTTCCATAGAAATCAACTATTTTCTGATTTTTTTTTAATGTGGATTGCAAAAGATTTTTAAATGGTAGAAAATTTAGGAATTTAAACTGAAAATTCGAAGAACTGTTTTTTAACTATAGTAAACAGTATTGGTTAAGAATGACTTAGTAGATGTAGTATTTCCATTTTTAGGTATCCTGGGAGGCATATAGTGATTTTTTTTCAGCATGAAATTATTTGAATGAAGTGTTAGCTCCTTGAAGCTGCAATGTGCTAAGCAATGCCCTGATTTATAAAAACAGTTAAATATAAGTCTTTCAGTCAAAACTGTTTAAAAATTAAGCATTTAATCTGAGCTAAATATTTTGTCTGTTCTTAGTCTATGGGAATATAGTTCATGTGCAGTTTATCTATCTAAGATAGATATGCATCCTAAGATATGTGTTTGGGACAGAACATTGAATTAATTGCGTTTCAGATGTATTTCTTTTCTTTTCCAAGAAGAGCTCAGGCAGAGAATACAAGTACATAACATTAAGTCAAATCAACATGGCTGTTAAGCATTAGCCTAGCTTTGAGTGAGCAACCAATACTTACAAATCAAACCGTTTGCATACTTAGTATCAATTAATACAGGTGTTAATATCAAGTGTTTGCTTTAAATGCTTTCCTAGTCACAAGAAGTACTTAGTATTTTGGAGGATAAAGTCCGATAAGGGAATTCAACCCAGCAAGGGGCTACAGAGCACAAGGACAAAATGCAGCAGAAATAAGGATATTTCTAGGGGTACCTTTCCATCCCACGGGCACTGTAGATTTTACCTAAATTACTATGCAGGATGGGTATACATAAATGTAAGAAATGTAGGCAGTACAAAAGCATGAATCTGGCAACTTGTTTTGAGTCTCAAAGTTTAAGCACTCGAATATGAACACTGCCAATTAAGTTAATGGGATTTTTCATATTAATCACAGGCTTATGTGTCTCCCTGAATCAAAGACTGAATGTTTATATTCACATGACTCATTCCGAAATGTGACTCACTGAAAAACTGATGTACCAGTCAAAAAGAAGAGACGGACAATGGAGAATACAAGACAATGAACAAAAGCAAAATTAAGGGTTAATATTTTCAGAAATATTAAAAATTATATATTTTCAGAAATACTAAAAAATAAATATTTACCCTTGTGTGCAGGAAAAAAAGTTAAAAAAATGAAGATTAGCATTTTTGTCTTTAAGTGTCACAGAAAAGAAAGAAAATCTGTTTGGAGAATAACTACAACTATTCAACATCACTATACTATCTGAATGTTATCATATAACATTTGCAAAACTCAGTGCAATATAATTGCAAAGCAAATCAGCTCTAAAACGTGTGTTTTCCATTTTTTTAAAGTTGTGAAAAAGAAGGAGGGTAAGTGGGTGGCCGAATGATTAACTTATAGAAAATGCATTATTTGGCATGAACTAGAGCAGAAGGAACAGAAATTAAAGTAGGGGGAAAAACAGGTGGTAAGTGAGTAGGTAGAAGTCACCACTTTACTACCCTCCTCCACTGCATGCTTTTTTAGTTAGCAGATATATTCTCAGTAAAGGAGTGTTACTGAAAGTGCAGCTATTATTCCATTAAGATGCTGCTGCCTTAATGAAAGATGTAGGAGAAAATCATACCTGAATGGGTAAAGCCAAGCTAATGAGAAACTATATACAGTATTGAGTTAGTCAATTGAACATGAAGGCTGGATAAGACTGGATAATCAAAAAGTCCTTGAAGAATGTATATACCAGGTTATCTCCAGATCCATCGGTAACAAATTGCTAGCAGTTTGCCATATTGTATTCTGAGTACTAAATACACTATAGAAACAATGCAGTGGAGTAACTGGCAATCAGTGAAAGGACGCTTCTTGATATTTGGTTAACAAAAACTGAAGGTCTATTTAGGCAATATCAGTCAAATTCTAATATACTTTTTGACCTCAGTAAAACATGCCAGGGCTCAGACGCTTCTACAGGTATTAGGCAACACCACCACACCACCGTTAAGAGGTGCAGAACACTATCACCAATAGAGGCAACAGCCCTCAATGCAACAACTTCACTTAAAAGGGGCCCAGATAAACCCTGCTTTATATTCCTACTCTTTCTTTATTCAAATGACAGGACAAAGCAGAATTCAAAATGATCTTGGCTGGGAAGGCAAAAGTTTTGCTATATATATACACCGTTATACACAGGAGAAAGTGCCAGTGTGAAGTTCACATACTGCAAGCTCTTCTCCCTGTTTTATGCAATCAAACAGTGATTTCATTGTGGCAATTTCAATAATTAGGAGCCCCAAAAGATTTAGGACAGTTATTGCTCTTCTTGTGCTAGCACATTTCTACTCATCTTTTTACCTGTAGATTCAACACAGAATGGATAGGTCTGTCCCACTACAATCACACCTTATTTTGTTTTCCAGACATATTCTTGGAGAGCTGGGGACCTACTACTTCAATTTGTTTGTCCTCAAGTGTTCTATAAAATACAAATACACAAGTCTGTTAATGACATACCTTCATGTATAACTCCTATGTAACACTGTACTTCTTATGAAATATCTATGGCTAAACAACTGCTCTAGTAAAGTTATTGAGATTCCTTAAATAAAACACCATTTTGGACACAGACAAGGGGAGAGTAATAAGTATTCCAATGCCTGTAAAAATTGACTATTAATAATTTAAAGTAATATCGGTATGCGAATAAAACATTCTTACATTTTAATACGATTTTTGGCCAAGAGTGGCAACCAGCACTGAGGCTGCTTCTTTGCAGGCTGTTAAAAGATCATATTCCAGAGAAAAATTGGGCAAAGCACCAATATCAACAGAAATAACAGCAGCAGTATTAATAGAAACTGCTCATCTCAAGTAACAAATGAAGCAAACGAAAGTGAAGAGCCTCTTCTGGGATTTTTTCTCATGGCACTACAGTCGAAACTTGTAAGTTTAAAATGGACAGGTGCAAAGAGAAAAGAAAAGAGATGATCAAAGATAGCACAAACCATTCAACTCATGTATGCCTCTGGAAAAGTAAAGAAAACCATGTAAAAACAGGGTGTGCATGGTTCTGATTCAGCTTCTAGTTTCAATTATAACAGTTATCCCACTGAATTCAGTCAAGGGTTTCAGTATATAGAAAAGTTTGAAAAAAGTTAAGGGTTGCATTTACAGCACGCTGTTGATCTATATTAATCCCACAGGCCAACATTTTCCAAAGCACAGTAAATACCAGGTAGTTGTCCCTTAGCTGTGAGTTACTCCCGATCTCTTATTTTATTAACCTGTAAGAATCTGGTCCAATATATTTTTCTGCTATTCTTTTTCGACTTCCGCTTATTCATGGGGCCTGAAAAAACTCTTCCAATTGAATGCAACGAATCTCTTCCAATGGTCAATTAGTTTAAGACTTATGCATAAAAATACTTCTTTTTGTGTGTGTGTGTCAACTACAGAACACATGCTAGCAAAAGGGAATAAAAATAACAGTGAGCATGTAGTCAAAACATGCCCAGTTGTCCAACGTTACTTCAGCTACTAAGCTATTCTAAGGAAAATGGTTTTTGGTTTGTTTTATCTTATCGTTGCACATAAATTTGCCCTGTGAAGTATTGCATTTAGTTGTATTTTTCTCCCTCTTACTGAGAAGAAATGGAAGAAGGGAAGGAGGGACTGCTCAGCTAACAGACTGCTTACTAATTCAGCTTCAAAAGAATCATAGAAGATATTACAGTGAAATCCTACATATCTATGCATTATTGCCTGTCTCTCCATGGATCACATAGGGATTCACTTAGTTCTGCTGGACTAATAGGCTCCACCTTCTGTTTGCACCATAAGGGTAAAACTTTTCGTGTATGCTTTTTCACCCACCATATGATTCTTACTCTTCTCATGAATTTCAAACAGATTATGATCACCAAGCTAAATGACTATATTCTTATGACTAGACATGAAATCAATGTTGATTTCAGGTATATACCAAAAAAAATGCATTCACAAATGTTAATATATTTTAATCTGTTTGCAGCCTGTTGTGTGGGCAGAATACTGATTTATTTTAATGTCACTTTATATTAAAACACACAAACTTGTCCTGAAAACTGTCGCCAATAGAGTTCTAGAGATATTACATAAATACCTACCTCTGTAATGTGCAGAAAAGTCAATGCTAAAGAGTTCTAAAATTATCTCTTTCTTGCTTAGGACTGTATGATAGAAAAGAGTAATTTTTAAAGCATTCTTCTTCTTTCCTTTTTAACTCAGTTATCTTTCCTTTAGGGTGAACATCTACATATGACTGAAAAATAAATCTCTCATGTATTCACACTCATGTTCTTCACAAACTATTGCAACTCTTTTTTTCAAAGACAGCAAAAATATATTTTTAGAAATTAAAATCTACTTGTAACTGAAACTTTAAAGAAGTTCTTTATACTCTCTATCTATCTAGCAGATGGATATTTGGGGCTTGATTAAATTGTCTACACACCAAGATTCAGTGTAGGCCGTCTGTCTAGTCTATAACTGCCCCTCCAGAACATCGTGACTTTTAAATTCCTTTGGTACATCTGCCAGCCCAACTTATGTGCCTCAACTACCTGCCCGAATGGCACTAGATGTCTGTTTGAGCAACCAAATTAAGACCTTATGGTAGTCTTTATGGATTCAGCTACCTCATCATAGGCATCCAGTGTCTTTTTAGCCACATGCTGGCCTTTAATCACTGCTCCAGAAGGCCTGGGTCCATACTAGTCTCATGCAAAAGACTCAAAGACCTTGCATGTCTCCAGTGACATGAGATCTATCTTCAGGTAGCTGAATCCCACCCTCACAGCATCCCTCCTGGTGACATTGTGGTCAATTAAGGGGCAAAGGAACATTAAGAAAACCATGAACGATCACAATGGAGAGAACCTTTTGTTCTCTGCTAAAGGAGAAGCTGCAAATCTGATCAGATATGGAACACAGGAGAAGAATCTGAGGAGAGGGGAAATAGCATAGAAACACACGGCAGAATTCCATGTCTTTTGTAGAAGGCCTTCAAGGGAGAACAGGGCTTGAGGGAAACATCTCTGTTGAGTGATGTTCTAGCAAAAGAATAAATCATCACTTCCCCTGATGATCTGATTTTATAATGTTATGAAAAACAGGAAGTCGAGGTTAATATTGCCCAAGCACCTGCCTGGGTGGAAATTAGTATGATTCTCAGTGTATGTTTTTCAGAAGTGATTAGAAAAGCCCAAAATAGAGACTTCTTTTTTTTTTTTAAATACGTATTATGTCGGACAATATTACATACTTATAGGATGATGGACAATAAGGGCATAGAAGAAATGGTGGAGCCAGGTCGTCTACTATGTTGACCAGGCAGCAATGCCCACAATGGCAGACACTATGCAGGCATGATGTGGGAAGAAAAATGCTGTGAGTATGGACCAAAAGGAAGGTTCTCTTAAACACAAAATAGCACAAAAATTAATATTTAAGTAAAGGTAAATATATACTTCATATTGGCAGTTCTGCTAGAATTCCCAGATCCTGGGTAATCCTGTTGAGTTTAGTTGTTTTTTTTTTTTTGCATTCATATGAGTATAATGAAGCAGTGCAGCCTTTAAATTACACATATACACATTACTATAATGTATGAAATACTCTGAACCAATATGGTATTTGTGAAAAAGTACAAAAAGCTACTGAGGTTAATTTAAGAAAACATAGATGTCCAACAAGGTTCTTGAGTAGATAAAGAATTATTAGTCACTTGCAGAGCACTCTGAATTTACATACAGCTTTGTAGCCATAAAGACAAACAAGCTCTTTGATCTAAAAAGCTTATAATATAAAGACTTTATATGGAAAAAATGCTATACCCATATCCAAGATCCATATGTAAAAGAGATTTAGCTAAGATGAAAGAGTCCAGATCATGGCAAATGAAGTGGTTAGTAGCCTGGTAAGATTTACATACAAAATAAACTTGCAAATGCTGGGATTACTTAGTCAGGAAATGATAAGCTGTAAGAAAGAATAAGTCTCAAGTATTCCAAATTAGGGTGTATGAAAACTATTCATTCTTTTCTATTCCATCAGATTTTACTATATAAGAATAAATGCAAGAACAAATGCATCAAACGAAAGGAAATGCCCATATGTACTTCACAAGCTCTGAAAAACATTGCAATACACAGGTCATCGAGGTAAATCATGTGGCAGATTGAAGCAAAGGGATTAGATACATTTAGGATTCACCAGTGAAAGATAAAAGACATAGCAGCATTCAGAGAGGTTCATTTGTCTGTAAGCTATTTTCCTGCAAGTATCTGATAGTCAAGGAATTTGTCACACACATACATAATTGCACAGGCTGCCTAAATATTCCAGAAAATCATTCTGTGGAAAAGAAGTAGACACTTCTAACTGATGAACCACTGTTTCATGGCCAGTGTTTCCCTATAGTTCTACTTTATTCCGCCATACTAAGTGTTGTCATGTTTCCAGATTTTCTATTCCTAAGGGCTGTATGCCATGGGGAACGTCCATGGAGCACATTGCAGGACTGTGCAGCAACTGCTCTGCCAGAAGCCTCAGCAGCAGCAAACTGGCTACTTCACTTGCCTGTGAAAAAGGCAAATAAATCTATGTGGAGATATACAGTATTGCAGTTAGAATGCCTCTGATGCAGAAATCTTTACCACTCTTGTATTTGAAACATATCATAGCCTACAGATGCAGCCAGTAATGGAAGCAGTTATTTTAATAATTATCAACCATAGCTTGAAAAATGGTACCTTAAAAACTTCCAAACTTCTCTGGGCTGTTTTTTCTCAATGAGAAATACCACCAGCCCATTACAAATTAGAACTACAACCTGGTTTTTAGTTGGGTGTTAGCTTTAAAAACATCTTTTAAAGTTGAATAATCTTACCACCAGAGGGTAGGTAAACCTTTGCAACAAGGGAATCTATTAAAAAAAAATGTTTATGTTTTTTCCGGGAGAGATGGCCTTCATATTTTTATTTCCAAAATAAATAAGAGTCAGCATTTGTAAAATAAGATTCATAACTAAAGTGGATATATGAGTTGAAGAACAACAATGATTCTTGCATGACATGATTCTTGCAAAGTCAAAACTTGGCAACACATGAATTATGTATCACTATCATTACAGTGGAATTAAATAAATCAACAACATTCCATATACTGCATCAGTATTCAGCAAAAATTAAAAAATGCATTGTAAGTACCAGCAAAGCAAAAAAAAGACAGCAACATAACATAACATAAGTTCAAATATATCTGATGCTTGTTTCCATGCAGTCCCCCAAAAATCAGGCCTTATTGTCTTGCTATTTCTTAATTAACCAGCACAATGTTGGAATGTGTTTTGGATGTGTTCTCATTAGCCTCAGCCACTGTGTGTATTTCTAGCTTACTGATCAGCATTTGTCTTATATTTCAATAATGCATATGCATGTGCCTGTAGTACTTTTAGAGAGCTCACTTTTAATCCACGATATCTATCACTTTCTTCCAGCATATTTGGTCACTCTTAGTCTTTATAATACTTATAAAATAATACTAATTTAAATATTAGGTTAAATGATCAATATCATTGGTTCTTTGAGTCATGTCATCAAATTGTTTGCCACCATATCTTTTAACAATAAATTCCACTGATTATTGCTACATAAAATTAAATATAATTCATTTTATTCATTTTGCGTATGTGTTAACAAATTGTGGCTTTTATTACAGAACAAAATTAATAAGAATAATTAACTTCAAAGTACCATGCATATTCTTAGCCATCTTATTTCAAAATCAGTTCTACCCTTTGAAATTTCTCCTTAGGTATAAAGCAAACACAGTCTTACTGCTATTGTCTTTATAAACCCTGACCTGTTTGATTTTTTTGAACTAAAAGATTATATTCTCCTTAAATATGTATGGTCAATATTTTCAGTCATGTTAACATAAGAAATTTTAAATTACAATTTTTCCATTCTCTCTTAATACATAAGCATCAACTTCGTGTTTCGGATGACAGGTGTAAGTAGAAATTGACATTTATACGCCCGTGATGAAACCCAAATCACTTTCTTGAGATATACAGAAACTTTCTTAGTGTTTAAAATTAAATTACTGCTGCCACTCAGTATCTTGTATTATATAACCACATTAAATTTAATCAGATAGACTGCTGCCACTTCTGTGAATTCCCTCTGTAGTGCAGTCCCCATAATCCTGCTTGTTTTTATTATCTTCAGATTTATTTTGTAAGCAAAAAATAATAGGAGCACCTTATTGTTTTTTTCTTCAAGTTTCCTGATATTTATTCCAAGTAACTAACCCTAACTATATGACTGTGCTGTTAACAGCACAAAAGTGCTTCATTCTTAAATTTAAAATCATGTCACACATTCAAAGACCTGTAAGGTACCTGCACTTGCAAATCGATCATGTAGTTTACGCATTATGATTCTGAATGCAATAGCTTAAATGTAAAAGCAAAAACACACACAAAAAAAGCAAGTTAAATATCAGCTTTCCAAAATTAAATGGACTGGTATGAAAAAAATACTTTCATTGGCAGCTTCATTTTTTTAAGTGTATATGGCAGGTTTTTAATACGTTAAAATCAATTTAGTTCCAATATTCACATGGCTTTTTAAAAACTATGGAAGATATTTATTGTTGTTGAAGCTAGATAGAATAAAACATTTTTCAATTTCATTCCTAATTGAGAATTGCATATATAGAATAATCTTGCGAACACAGAATAAGACCAAGCCCTTTTAAGTTAGCATTTTTCATAAATATATTCATTAAATTAAAACATCAAATTTATTAAAGGAAAAAAGAATGAGATGCATTCCAGTGCGTCAAATATGCAGAAATTGTTTATATATACATGGGACTGTAGAAGTCCGTATGAGCAAATTTTGTTTTGCGACCAGTCTGCCCAAAACAAATGAAAAGCAGCATATCATTCAGCACTATTGATAGGATTTTTGGTTTTGGGGTGGACAAAAAAAAAAAGCCATATTTATGCTTTCTATGCTTTCTGCTTTTTCTCATTCAGAAACATGATGAAGAAAACACACTGCTATACATGCAGCATATTTCTGGTTGCAATATTATGTTCAGATTAATTTGTTCTTCCATGAACACAAATACAGGAATATCAAACCTGACAAGAAACCTGTAATGAGTTATTACTCTAACAGTAGTATTATTATCAGAGTTACTACTCTAGGAATAGAGGAATCTAAATTAAAACAACTTACTTGCTGAAGCATTGCACTTTGACATTCTTCTGTTTTCCTAACACACCTGATTCTTCTGGATTCCTGCCTTGCAAGTTACACCCATTTAAGTTTTCTTACCTGCTCTTCAACTTCCACAGATTGCTTGAATACATGCTTGACATGTAACCTTTGAGCTATAACATACTTCTAAATACAACTCTGACATTTTAGTTTGTACTTTAAATTAATGATATGATATTCAGTAATTTTTCTTCTTTTAGAAATGCAGACTTTTAATTTTGATCGGTTTGCTCTATTAGTCTTGTTAAAAATCTATGACTTTAACATGGCAATAAAAAAAGAGTTAGAAAACTCTTACATAAGATGGCTGCTTTTGTTCTTGAAATTCCTGAGCCAGACTGCCATCTATTGGAAAATAAATATTTTCAAAAACTATACTTTAAAAAAAGAAAAAGAAACTGAAACAAGCTATTGTCAAAGGCCGATTTTCTTAACAATCATGCTTAAAATAGCCTTTTTTAAAGAGTGCCTGTTATCTAGGCTGTTAGAATCAAGGATTTTCCCTGCATCCTTTTCCATCTCAAATTTGACCAAAAATGGTGTGAAGCAAAGCACACAGCGCCTTTTCCCCCTTTCTGTACAGTAAGATCTCTGTTGAGGAGCAATTTATACATTTAGCAGGCACAGTAAAAGTGTAATATGTTACCACTGAACAATAAATTGCTAGAATGCTCTCCCAGCTTGCCTGGGATGCTGTCAGGACTTCCCAGATCTTTGCATACATAGAAGAGTCACAATGGACAAAATTAAAAAGAAGAATAAAAATGTGGAAGGGTACTGAGAGTAATAATCTATGAATTTTTACTCATGTGAACATCACCTGCATTCAGTGCACAAGCCATCTTTGAGAAAGCTGGGGAATTCCAACTAAAATACTGCCTAGGTACGTGAATGACTTTTCAGAACTCTCTGAAATAATATAACAAGCCACATCTCCCAGTTTACCTGCAGTCGGGCCTTCTAATTTTGTGCAGAGTGAAAGCTGTTGTCTGGTAACTCATATTTTGTCCGATAACTATGAATATTATACATTTTTTTTTTACTGACCAGTGAGGATAGATAATCCAATCATAGAAGTAAAATCTTACATGACAGCACATGGAATGTATATTAGAAGAAAGTCAGGGTCATAAACTCAACCACTGAACATTTTGAAGTTTCCAGTATAGCTCTAACTTGACCATCTTTGGTGTTTTCATTATAATGAGCTCCTCAATTAAATGATTAAGTAACTTTTTCTCATCTCACTCTGCATTATCCAACAAGTGTTCATAGTTGATCTTCTTCATTACCTGTGCTCCTTCAGGAAGGTAAAACAGTCTGTTCTGTGTCCCTGCTTAGCACTGGGGCTGGATTAGATGATCTCTAGAGGTCCTTTCCAATCTCAGCCATTCTGTGATTCTGTGTAATCCCAAATTTTACCTTTCAGCTTCTGGAATGGCTACGGGAACATTTTTACTCATTTCCCCTTATGCCCCTATTCACGTTTATATTGTTGTGTCTGTGCTTACTCTTTTTAGTCATACTCACTACTCCACTGTCCCCTCCCCTCCTCAGATGTCCAACCCTTCTAGTACTCCAGCTTCTGCCCTTTGCTTTTTCACTTTTCCTTTTGATTTTTCTATGCCCGATGCAGACTCAGAACCAAAACAGAACTCATAGGCAATTTGGAATTAAGATGCCTAAGCCAAAATTTTTGATCCAAAACCCATCTTTTTCAGATGTCACCTAGCCTTATAGCTGTACAAACTTTACCCTCTGTCTGATTTTAAGATTCTGCAAGCACATAAGGCTCAGATTTTGTTAATGTCTCATAGTCTTTATAGGCTGATCAGCTTTGACATATATTCCTATTTAACCACAATTGGATATATAAAATACCTACTCTTCAACCTATCATGACTCTTGTCATAACAGTATCTTCATCATCATAACTCATTTTTAAAGTCAGGACAAATACCACACAATCAGTCAAGAGGAAACATTACACAGAAATTGTGTAGTATTTTCAGTGCTAAATGCACCAAAGAGCTTTTGCTGAAGGCTGGAGGAAGTCTATTAGTGTAAACCATATCAGTACCACTGGCTGAGTGATTGGATGAATACTTTCTGAAATAGAAGACAGGATTCAATTCTTTCCTTGACCTAAAGAAGTTTGAAACCACATCACCTTCAAAAGAAAAAGTTTTTCGAAAGAAAAATTCTGCAGGTTTTGTACCACTGAGCAATAGGCAGTGCAAGACAACTGACCTAGGACAGAAAGGGTACAGAATTTAGTAGCGAACAGGGAGATCACAAGGTCTGTCTTCAGGATTGCTTTAGTATTTTTATGGTCATTGTAAAATGCAGAAAGAATACTGGAGGGGACTAGTAGGTTGGTACTTAAGGCCTTTTATTTGGAAGACTGTAAATGTTTTATGTCATGGATAGAACTGAACACCACATTTCCACTTGCTAGATGAAGTAACTGACAAGTTGTTACATAAATGTGGGCATCCCCACAATCCTTATGCTAAATAAAAACAGTGAGCCCTGCTCTTTCAAAGAAAGACCTTGAATCCTAAATTGGCAGATATTCCTTTCTGCAGTTGTGAATCTAGCTAAACCTTATCTACCCAGAATAGCACCATAGATGGTTTGATACTCTTCAGCAGAATCAGTTGTTTAAAAACATTTCTAGAGACACCTGCCTCCTGCTGCTTTCTCTTTCATGCGCCCCTGCTAGGCTCAGGAGACAGTTTCTGCTGTTCATTTCTCCATCTCATCAGGTTTCAATCCACAAGTTACTACTATTTCCCACTGAATCTCCCCAATTTTTGCCTGATACCATTCTGAAGAATAGCATGATGCAAAGACAGGGGAAAGGTATCTCCAGGTACCCAGATCCTGGTACGTACTTTTGAAGATTCTCCCCAGGGATCACAAAATGTCATGATTTTAGGTTTTTAGTCTTGGTCACCCGCACTGTACACGTAGTTGAAAAGACTGCACTAGTCCTAGTCTCCGGAAGCAAAATTTGTGGAGGAAATGGCTTTATGTGACACATTACCAACAAGGACCTAACTTCTGCCCCCATGTCGAGTGGCTATTGGCAAGTTGGCACAGTCAGGATGAACGTTAGAGGAGCAGCTGCTCAACTGAAGCCAGTGGCTTCTACAGGGTCACCTAGTGCAGTTCTCCCCACGTGCACTCCCTGCTCCTGCAGCAACACTGAATAGGGACTGAATGAGCACAGGTAATAGGGGGCATCCCACTGCCCTCCTGAGATCACCTGCCCAGGATTCCCAGTGAGGGGAAACCTAGAGTCAAAAAAAGCTAAGTGACCTTAAATACTTTAAAATATAAAATGTATCCGTTAGATGAAACAGGATAATCATGAATCACAGCAAAGAGCTCTTTCCACATAGGACTGTATAGCTGGGTCAATGGTAACAGAAAATGTGCTCTGCTTTGTATCTTGACTTCATGTTGGAAGTGTGCACCCTGACTCTAGTTTCTTTGAAAGGAAAGCTGGATGCACAAGTCGGAAACAGCCAAAACATGACCAAAAAATGACCGCAGGCGGGATAATTACAGGAACAGAGCTATGGAGTTCACCATGGCAGCTATCTGTAATGCAATATAGTCATGAACTGTGGTGCTACAGACTCTATCTTAACTCCAAGATACAGTCCACTCTATCAAATAATTCTATCAAAAGAATACTACTAAAAAAAAAGAAACATATTAAAATGTAATGAAGTACTCCATTATGATTTGCCTGTAGGTGCCTTTAGACTTACCGAGTCTGTTAATATTCCTACAATACCTTAAAAAAATCTTTCCATTATAAATAGAGTTTTTCTTAGGATTAAGCTGGAGAAAAGCAAAAAAAAAAGGCTTTCTCCTCTTTTTCCCTGGAAATTTTTAGTAATTAGATACCATATTTTGAAGACTTTTTTCACCTCAAAGTCTATACACAAATGAATACAATCCCAGCCTAATTTGGTTTTGTATTTGCCTGCTGCATGTAAATTACAGAGTTAGTGTCTGAACACTTCCTATTCACATTTTGTGTAATTTAGGCCTGTAAAAATTCCAGTCAGAGTAGACAGGATTAATGAATTGCATTTTCTGCAAATAGAGACAGAGCAGTTTTAAATAGCAGTTAGCAGCTAAATGCAGAAAAACACTAGAAAGACCTGTAAAATGCTTAAATGAGATCAGTATCTTGTGCAGACTGACTTCAGCATGATTTATGTATCTAATCACTCAAGTATCTAGAAGGGTTGTACAGAAATATTTACTGTAGTTTTGGACACCTATCCGTCTTTGTAAATCTCATTCAGTCCATAGTAAAAAAATTCCTTAACTTGTTATGCTGTTTTTCCCCCATGTATGAGAGCATTTAATTTTTCTTAACATGCAAAAAAAATGAATTGGAAGCTGGCAGTTTGCATTTTCTTCCTCGTCCGTGCATTATTCCCTGGCAATCCTGTTTATCCTGTTTACTTTATCTACTAGAGAAGAGAGAATTCAGATTTTAAAAAATCTGTCACCCTGCAACGAAAAAAACAAAACAAAACAAAAAAACAAACCAGAAACCTATAGCATTTTATTCACAGGAATAGTATTAATGAAGTCTTTTTTTTTCTGTAGTTAGAAATTGCTGAATTGTCACAACCACAACAACTTCCAGTGTCACACATTCAGCCTTTAATAAAATCAGCCTGTTGTAAAAACCATATAATAATACAATGTCTATGAACTGAAGATGCTTAGCTCCTCATTTGTTTGAGCCCTTCTCATATAATTCTGCAAGCATTTAGTTACAGTAGTATATAATATGCAGACTGATTTCAATGATTTCTCACAAAACCCTCCCCGACACCCTCCATGCTCAAAAGGACAATTAGATTGAACTTTTGCTCAAATTAGTGGTGCTATCAAAGCCATTCTTAATTCTGGGAGGTAATACCTTTGTAAATTAAAGGAAATAATAAATTCTAAATCTGTAATGCATATGCTATACTGTTTTTCACTGTTACATTATTAGACTCGTATTATTCTTGCTGATTATTTCTTTTTTGAATATGCAGGAAGTAAAACACATAAAAGTAAATATATTTTCTTTATATCCCATCTTACTTACTACATTAAGCTTGGTTTGGCTTCCACTGGTCACAAATTCTTCCTCTGATACTTTACTAAGATTGTCCAGATAATGGTCTGATATTGTATGAGAGAGATCTTCAAAAGAATATTCCTTTTCTTGGCACAATTTGATTTCATCTAGGAGCTTTGATAATTCTCCCGTCACAACTTCACCTTTAAAAACAGACAAAGAATTAGATAATAATTAGAATACCAAGGATAATTTGTGCCCAGAAAGGAAATGCATATTCTTTAAAATTCTTTGCAATATTTCTAATATTCTGTATATTATCATCTCAGCTGTGACCTTCATGTCCAAGTCCCCAGAAAGGAAAACATAATAGTATCTCACACTAGAAAGGGAACCACTGGAGATAATTTACATGCTCTTGCATTCCACTGTACTGTATATTTAGTAAGGATGAAATACAATATATATTTATCCTTTCTGTTTCCTGACCCTGAAAAATGGCTAGAAATAACAACTATCTGAAAACGTAAAGATTAACCCAAGAATAAGAAGGTTTATATAAACACCTAATTATATAAACACCTAAGACTAGTGTCCCATATTCTGCCTTGGATTAAGGTAATATGCTGTGAGCATATAAAATGTTATATAGGTTCCACAAACTGTAAGTAGCTTGGAACCGAGTTTCTGAGAAAGTGAAACAGTCCCATTGATGGGAAGGATTTAAATTCTTGCTCACTTTCCCTGCATTAAATCTTGGAACTGTGGCAGGATATACTGGGCAAAACCCACGAGTCTAAAATATGCCTCTACCAGTCTACTAGTCTGAACATCTACTTGTTGCAAACACCTGCACTAGGCTCCAGCATTCTATTGCAGGAGGATCATACAGCTGCCTTCAGTAAGAGCATGTAAGAGAACATTAAGTTTTTCCAGGTATAAATAAGAAAACCCTTCTCCTGCTTAGGTTTTCAAGAGTCATGTTGCTCGCTATATTGGGATATAATCCCAATATAACACAGAGATTATTCCATTTTATTCCAACTTGGGGAATAAAATGCTGGAAAGGATAATAGACTGAGTGTATTCAGCCCAGCACACATAAAATGCCCACAAATGTACACTCATGTGTGCATATAACTAAAGAAGTGCCAGATAAGACTGTATCTGCTTAGTTTAGTTTTGTGTCACTTTTCTTCATAGTCATTTTTTCATAGCCTTTTATGATAGGCAAGCACAAATGACAATATTTTCTTAAGTTACATTACTGGCGAGTTAGGACTGAGATTTTCAAGGTCAAGAACAGAAGTGGCAAATTACAAGCGTCTTATTTGTCTTTTACTGTCTAAGTAAGAGAAAAGTCTCATTACCCTCAGTCAATTGTAATTTTGCACAAAAATTGTAAACGAATCAAAGCTATAGGTAGGTTTATATTCATTTTTCCAATCAGAAAAATTAAATCCTTGAAGATCAATGCTAGAGTAAATAAAAAATGGAAGTTAAAGACTGAGAGACTTATTTTCAAATCATGTCTCAGTACATTAAAAAGAAACAGGATTAGATTTATACCTACAGATTTATACGTTGTTCCCTAGCTCTCACTTCCTCAGTGCAAAAATCCCATGCTCTTCACTGATGCACTTTGTTATTTCCCACTGGACAAGAATGAGATCTGTGTATTGCAGACAGAACTACAAATGTGCTGATGGATTTTTCACTAAGTTTATTCTAACTAGCTAGCTCACTGCTGCCAAAAAAAGATATATAAAAGATGAATTTTGCCTACCCTTCTTTCAGTGCAAGCACTAATTAAGGTCTCTGTCCTCTATCCAACTACTATTTTTTTCTGAAAGTTGAAGGAAGGTAAATGATACTGCTATCCCTCTTTGACTTTTTGTTTTTTTGAAATTAGATTGTTAGAGAAAGAATGACAGACAGATGGACAGGAAGCACAATGATGTACCATTTCTTTCCTTTAGGTTCAGATTACAAAATACACAAGCAAAAGCAAGCTAGCATGTATTCCATTATTTTTACCCTGGAAGTAGAAAAAAAGAAATTTCATGAGCTTAACTTCAGGAAATACAATTTCTTTTAGAAATATTTATTACTTAATTTCATGACAGACTTATTTCTTTTGCATACAACAGTTGACTTCATAAATGATCTATTAATGTAAAAGGAAATACTTATCTTCATACAGCATATGTTGGCTCATTATCCCAATGGGAAACATGAATGGATCTCCAAGGCTTATGCAATTAGTCAGAGGTGAAAGCATGTACATGCAGCAGCAATAGGCATGGTACATGACAGATATGGTAGAAGATTTATCTATAGCAAGAGTGGCAGAGCAGTACCCAAATCACTCTTAAAGAGTCATCCAAATATAACATAATGGAAAAAGGTTGTCTGGGAAGCGCAAAGTAAACTGAGCCTGTAACTTGAATACGAACAATGTTTGGCGTATCTAGCACACTTGTGTTATACTTCATTATGAAATGCATAATGAAAGATAAATTGAAAAGATTAAAGATCAACAATGTAACACATTGCAATCCATCAGTGACTTGTACATCCTGGGAAACCAGTTCTGCACTTTCCGATATGACACAAGTTAAAGCATATGTAGTTAAGCTAGTTACTTCATGGGGGAGAAAAAGCTTCCCAATACCAGTAAGTTCTTTTTTCATTTGACATATGCTATAAATGTGTTAGTGATATAATTATGATATTACAGAAAACTTTAACAGAGCTTGTCCATTCATAGAGCACATGTATTTACTTTTAGCCTTTGGAGACGGAGAAACTTCTGGGGACAAAATGCAAGACTGATGTTCTGCGCATTCCAGTGGGGCTTCCTCTGAAACACTTGCATTTCCTGTTTCCATATATTCTGCAATTTAAAGATATACATAGGCTTAAACTCCTGATTTAATGGGTTTTTATTCCAATCAAAAGTATATTTCTAATTTGTTTTTATGAAAGCCTGTTAAATTTTTCATATTATAACTTTACAGTTATTCATAAATAATTCATTTAAAGTATAAAACACTATAATGGGCAGTTATTCCATCTAACCTGCAGAAAACATAAAAATCTCCTTGTAGACTTAGTAAGTAGTGACTACCACAGTGTCCTTTCTGATTCCTTGCAATATCTACAGAACTCTTCTGTTCTACTATTATTGTTGAAAGAGTCTTCTTTAAGCTTAAGTTTATTTAGTGCTTTTATTCAAGGAGCAAAAAATTAAAAATGTTGATTCTGTTAAGAAAAATACATTAAGAAAATATTCTGTTTGAGATACAGAGACAGTTCATGAAAAAAAAATGAAGAATGGGATCTCAAAAACTTAATTCTAATTAGCAGTCTGGAAAAAATGTTTTATTTTTTTCATACTTCTCCCCTTTGAAATTTCTCTAGTCCCACCTTCATGACAATGCTTAGAAAAACAGATACATACAAACTGTTGGACTAACTAAATTTCAACTTCATTACTATTCTTTTGTGTATATACAAACAGACACAGTCTAGCTCAATGGAGCATCAAGACCTTAATGCATGTCAGTGTAGGATAAATATTAAAAAATAAATTTGAAAATAATTTATGCAATGAAAATTTTGATTTCGAGCAGGATGACTGGCTCACAGTGCAGGCAGCTATTCTGCATCTTCATTTTCTTTATTTCCTTAAGTTGCTTAGACATGCAGTTTCCAGTACCTGCAGGTAATCACAGCAGTACATGGTGCTGCACACACAAAAGCAGCTAAACTACTTTCATCAAAATCGCACTGAAAGAGTGAAAGGGTTTCTGAGAAGTGAAATTTTCCCCATTTAATATCTACAGTCTATAACATACCCAATAAGCTTGTTTTTATTCATAATTAAATAACAACCCTCCAAACCAAATACAATGTATGATAAAATAGGCCTCTGAGAAAATGAAATTGGAAATGGCAGAGAAACAGCATGCTCTTTCAGAATGCTTTGCAGGTTGTTGTTTTTGTTAAGAATATGTGTTCTGAAGGTGTCGTTTAAGCCTGATGGCTGGCAACGGCCACCTGGTTCTTCTGTCACGCACTTCTCCATACAGCAATTGGGACTGTCATTTGTTCCTGTTGTGCTGGAAGCAAAGATGTTTAGATGTAAAGATGAGCTGTAAGTAAGAGACCATAAGGAAACCAGTAGCCTGATGAAATATTCTGGAAGGTTTTCCATTTCTGTTAGATACAGAATTTTCAAGTTAATGTGTGAGTTGGAGGAGACATAAAAAGGAAGGCTAGACCCTCCCAAAGAAAGGGGGAAAAAAAAGGAATTAATGGTTGAACACATGTTCTTGATAACTTTGCAACCATCTAAAAGAAAATGTAGGGGAGATTGTGAAGAACTTTAATTTTGCTGTCTTATTCATATATATATATAAATGTTGTATTTTTATTCTTTGTGAGGTCCCACTTTCAGACTAATGCAGCTACCCGAAAACTAGTCCTGAAGAGGAAATGCCAAGTTCAATATATGTCTCATAAATACTGACTTTAAAACTGCACAGTTCCTTCCAGAAGACCTCTACAAAAGGTTCAGCATTATATTGTAGAGGCTTACAATATGACTAATGGAAGCTTGTGTCCTTTTAAGAAGCACAGTGAAATCCCTAAAACTTAGACTGCTAGGGAACTTTTAGTCTTCATTTTATGTAATTAAAAATTCTACCTGATATATATAACAAATAAAGACAAGAATTTGACTATGAGAAGTTTCAAGTCCAGGCATTTACCTATAACTTTATCAGAGAAACAGGTTTTGAAACAAAAATATTGTTTCTTGATCTATTTTAATTGCCAAAACCAAAATACTACAAATAAAAGAGTGGATGCTTTTACCAGCAATACAAGTTTGTTTGTCTGAAGCTGGCTATAAATTTACCTGCAAAACCTTCCCAAACTTATTGAAAAAGAGTACACTGTTCTCATTATCTGCTGTGATTATGGAGTACCTGAGATCCTGCTCTGAATTCTATCACTCTCCTCCAAAAGGACCAGTAGAGAGACCTCTCTCTCCAACAGAGAGAGAAAGAAATAAAACGCAATCTTAACCAATTACACCACCTAATGACCAGAGGAGTTTTGCCAGTTTTGATCTCACAGAGTTTAGAGAAAAGACTACTATTCTTGTGCTAAAGGACAGTATAATCTGTTAAAATGCAAACTATCAGATTCCAAATGCTTCTTTCATCCTTATGGAAGGGGCAAGAGAAGCATATGTTAATACAGACACTTCAGAGACTGTTCCTCACTGTGTCACCCTGGGAAGAAGGGAGTATGCTATATCTGTTAACTCAAAGAACAGATTACAATTCCATGAGGATCAATACTGCGAATCCAAAAAGCTTTGCTTATTTAACAGCATTCTTTTTTACAGTTATCTGGTTTTAATCCAGTCTTATTTCATCTAAAGAGTACTATGTGCACAAAAAAGTCATAGGATAGGAGCGGTCACACAGCAATGGAATTAACAGCAGTGGGTGAACATAAAGCCTCAAAGACAGCAAGTGCTGGAAAGGTGAAATGTTTGGAACTGGAGCTCTCTCCGTTTCGGTGTAGTCTCTAGGCCGCAGCCATGCAGAAGGGAAAGTGTTAATGCAGGCAGAAAGACACAGCTGCCTCTCCTCAGAGGGAAGGTGCCAGGAATCCCGGCCATGGAAGGAGCACAGCCTGGCTCAGCTGGAGTCGCTGCCGAACTGCGAGGAGCAGGAAAAGCCCTGGCTCTAGAGAACAGCTTGCTTTAACCTCAGCTCCTCTAGATGCTAATTTCTTAGTCAGGAAGAGCATCAAGATTTCTGCTTTATTCATAAATCTGGGTTTCTAGAGTAATGCTTTGCCTCCTAGTGGTTATATTAGCCTTAGAGAACTTTTTACTTGTAAGGAAAGGGAAAAAAATGTTTTAATGAGCTCCTTAAGCTCCTTTCCCTTTTCATTTAAGAGTCTACGTCAGTCAGGCTATAGGAGCGGATTGGCCAAGACTTCCTCCCAAGGGCAAATTTCACCAAAGAGACTGAACGGCTTTTAAATTCAAAAAGCCAAATCTGATTAGAATCTGAAAACTTGCCTTTTGAAATAGAAGAGTCCTACAGTAACTAGATTAGAGGAATAGAACAGGTTTATAAACCACTCCTCTGAGGCCTCTGCTTCTCACAACATCTGCCTGAGACTCCTGCATTTCCATTGCTTCCTACCTCAGCCCATGAACTCTCTGGAAGCTCCTGCTGAAATGCTTCACTTGATCTCCAGAGAAGAAGCAATTCCCAGCCCACCCAAGGAGATTACAGTCCCCGTAACCCACTTTCTTCTTCTCTTTCTCTTCTCTTTACAGCAGTATCATATACAGAACCATCTGATAAGTGTTACCTCTGATCTGCGAATGAGACAGATTGAACTAGGGCTGGGCTAACTTTAGTATTCTAAATTTCAGAGAAGAGTTGAACTGAATGACTCATATTCAGCTTAAACCCAGAAAAAAAAACCTAAAATCAGGAAATACTTAAGAGACAAACACACAAGTGAACATCTGTGCTTGTGTTCACGGCAGACAAACATATAGTGATGTGATTCTGAGACAGGTAATCTAAACTTCAAGCCCCAAGAAGAAATATCTTAGCCTTATAAAAAGACATGGGAAAAAAAAAACTCAGAAAAGAAGGGGTTTGAGATAACAGTTGAGATAACAATGAGGCAGCAAGAAATCGTAGCCTGAAAACATGTCCCAAGCTTCCAATAAACTAGGCATTTGCAGTGAAGGGAATGGAAGATCTGCTCATCTACAGAATGAGTGGGAGCAAAAGGGAAAGCAAGAATAAACCAAATGAGGCCTATACTAATTATACTGCTGCTATTTAAGCAGAGAGGGAAAGGAGTCCTGGTTCTGCTTCCCATTCAAGCAGCTGTGTATGCATTTTCCATTTATGAATAACTGGATAACATGTAGAGACAATGTTAGATTCTTTAGCAGCTCCAACAGAAGAGAGAGGAAATAGCTTGCCATTAAATCTCTCTCCACATTGTCTATGCTTGTTGTGCCTTTCTCGTGCTCTTGTCATTTCTAGTTTGTTTATCTACTACCTCCTTCTTTCCATAATAACAAGAATTCTGTTTCCAGAAATAGTAAAAGAGTAAGATTCTAATAGGGAGGATAGTAGGCTATGGAGGAAGAGTTGCAATATGGCATAACATGCACCTGCGTCATGTTCACATGTGCTAAAACACAGCTGGTCCGTTTAATTTTAGGCCTACAAGCCTTGGCAGCATCCCTTTTATCTTCGGTGCCTAATTATAAAGCTCTAAGTGCCAATAATGTTAACTGTTTGTGCCCTGAATGCTGTCATTCCACTACATCCAAGAAACGTATTCTGTTTCTCTACTCTTCAAGTATGGCTGTTTCTTCATTATCACATAATGAATATAATTGTATTAAATATTTTAAACTCAATCTCAATACCACTCAGACCTGAACAAAACAAAGAAGATGATGAGAAATAAAGGGAAGACAAAGAATTAGAACTTGAACTGCTGTTTTTAATAATCCTGTCTAGACTTAACAGACAGTAAAAAAACGTTGATGATGTAGTTTACTCAGCCTTTTTCAGATGCCTCTTCAAAGAGATCTCAACCCTTTTTTTTCTTTTCTTCTAGCAGAGAATGGCTCAACTTCTCCAAAGAGCTGGCAGACTCTTCAAGCACACACAAAAATGTTATTGTAGGAACTTCAGTTGTTTTCTCGGGATGATGGAAAATGATGTCAAGATCACTGAAACACCAGGATCCCTTCCTAAATCTCACTGGCAAAAAAAAATCCATTTATTTTTAACCTATAATCTGTCAGAAGTAGTTTTGTAAATATTCTTAAATAAAAGCAGAACATGAAGAGAAACTTCAGTCCAAGGTTCTCAAGTTGTCCAAGTCTTGCAGGATACCCATTACATTACTGAAGATAATAGAGACTTCCATTATCTCCATTGATGATAACAGAGCTCTCCTTTTTTCACCCAAGACTGACAGCCCTGTAAGTTTTAGAATTAGCCGGACAGCTTTGATTTTACTCTTCCATGAACTGACTCCAAAGAAGTAAATAAGTTTCTTATTTCAAGTAACTTCTTTTCCTTCAAAGAAGTTCCTCATAAATATCCTCAAAACCAACTCATTATTCTCCCTCAGACCTCTCCCTACAACTCTCTTACCCCTCTACTTACAGGAGACAGTATGACTTATCATAAAAAGCAGTAATACTGGTCACATTATTTCCTTGTTTGTTGCTACCAATCTGTTTATATGCATCTTTCAGCTTTTGTTTCATATTTAGAAAGCCAAAGGTATGGGGCTGGGCAAAATACTTTGCTCCTTTGTTTTGTATTAGTAGTACATGCCGTACCGTGATACTTTGGGACCTAGTTAAGGTTAATAAGTGAGGGGGAGATGGTAATATTTAATAAGAGTGCTAGGCAACAAAATCTTACAGTGGCAGCAAGGTGAAAGAATCAACTCAATTCCATTGTGTCTGCAGAAAAAAATAGGAAGAAATTCTTGCAAAACCTGGCAAATGATTGACTGACACCATTCATTTCATTTTGTTCTCCTGGAAATCTGCATGAACAACGCGATCTGCAAGCCTTTTTAGAGAGGAAGTGGAGACAGGAGCATTAACAGGGTGTATTTGCATGCCATTAAATATTTCTCAGCCACTGTCCCTTCTCCTCCTGGAAATCATTACCCAGTGAAGTAGAACTCAACTAGAGTACATTTGAGTTTCCCCAAATCCCAATGGTTTGCTGATCTTTCAGCTACAACCAGATAAATGCTTATGCTTCACAGGGGAATACACTAATCTGGCTTTTAAACGAAGGGTGTCATCTGTAATGTTAGTAGTGAATTCTGCCACTCATGCTTTTATTTCTTAATTTTAGCTCACAATTGAATCTTTGACAGCTAAAGCTTCAGTGAACTCTTTGCTGACGTAGAAGCATCTGAAATGGGTTCCACATAGAAGTTCTGAAGGAGCTTCTCATGTTTGCTCAAGGCTCAAAGTGGCATCTTGGTAAATATTTTTCATCCTTACAGATCATTTCTGACTATAATGTAAATAATAACACAAAAATAATCAACTGCCTATCGCAGGCACAATTTTCTCACTCTAATATGGGCTGAAGCTACTGAGCAACCTTCTTTATGCTTTGATACTTTAATCACACTGTGATTAAAAAGACTGCATGTCAAAGCCCCCCAAAGCCTTGATATTGTGTGTGTGGTTAAAAATAAGGGCAGATACTGACCCATGAAAGTAACACTTAAAAGGTTGAAAAGAAACTTTGTTGATCAATGGGGTTGAGACTACAGAGATATCAATGCAGGTGGAAATGCAGCAATGATATCTTCAATGAACTCCATAAATCACAGCTAAGGAAAGACTAACATGAAAATCACAAAATAACAAATTGCATACAAGAGAAGGAGTGATGTATAACGATGAATTATGGACTAGCTCATGTTTCTCCACTTTACCACCATCTTCTAGAGTATAAAATTGAAGTAAATTACGGAGTTTCACCAGTCTTGCACCATGAAACTAGTATGAGAAATGAAACACTAACATATGTATTGACTACAATTATTGCCTATTTTTTGAAATTTAAGGAAAATGAGAAAAATACAATGAAGTATATTTGATTTTTTTTCATCATCTTGCACTCACAGTTATTTATGAACTGATGAAATATTCCAATTGCACTTTACCATCATAACTGAATGGAACTGCAATAGATATTGCAACCTGTTATTTTATAATGAACAAAGTACAAAGAGCAGTTATAAGTAACACACCATATTAATGTCTATTGTCAGAAAAATAAAGGGGTTACCTCTGAAATGCAGACTCGACCAGTCAATTTTGTCTATCTAGGAGAATTAGGCCCTTTTGGTCAACACACTTCCATTTTGAATAATGAACATTATAAGAGTAGAAACTACAATATATGGTAGTATTAACTACTGTATATATTTTCTGCAATACTATTTCGATTTGTCTCTAATAAATGTAAGATTGAATATAACTTACCTTGAAGCAGAGCAGCAATTTGGAGTGACTGCTGAGATGGATGTTCTTTAAGAATATCTAGAACTGTTCTACCCAAACTGTCCTTTATGTTGGTATCAATTCCTGAAACAGAAAATGATCTGTGGTGAAATCTTTAACCACAAATCTTTTTGATTATTAATGTGGTATACCAGACTTCCTTATCCGGTAATTTGAATGCAAGCAGTTATACAGTTGTGCTATAGTTGAAATCCAATATCCATTTCTATTCAACACTTGGGCTGCCTAAAATTCATACCTTGACATGGATTATTTATATGTTAGCATAACTCAAGAAAATATAAAATAACCTTCCTGAACAAGATTTTCTATTATTTTAACAGACGGTTCCTAAGAAAGATTCTATCTAAAATGAATGTTTTGTGAACTCTGGAATTTATCTAATCTGAATGTTTCTTTTACATGCCTAGATTCTAATTCATCCCAAACATGAATTTGGGATTTATCACATCCAGTTTGCAGTACCAGTATGTGCGTTGGAAGCAATACTGAAAAGCTTACTATGTTTTTTTGTATTTCATGGTGACATGTTCCAAATTCATTCTTCAGAGAGACCAAAATACCCATATGTAATGAAAGGGCTATGTGAACTGCTAGGGGGCTTCCACACAGACTTTTTAGGCTGTTACATTCAAACTGTGAATGTAAATATACATATGCAATTGGAAGTCTTATCCTGGGTAGGTCTCAAAGAACACGTGCTGCACATGATCCTGCTCAATTCTCTACTCTTACATAGCAGGGGCTGCTTTGGGAAGTTGGCCTTATAGAATTAGAATGAAGGGCATGAATGATCCTAATAAACAAAACTGAGATTTTCCTGAGGAAACTGAATAGAGGAAGTTAGGGAAGCAGGACTTAAGACACTCTGGAAGTATGGAAGCATTTCTCTGCTCACCAGAAATGGTTTGCAGTTCTCTAGATCACGCCTAGCATGATCAAGAGTTTCCTAGTATGTTTTGTGGGAAAAAGGTACTTGTTTTCTCACTGAAAATAAAGCCAAAAAACTGCCTGTGCCATGGCAGTACCATGGCAGCCTAATTTCAGAAGCCAGAGACACCAACTCGCATCTTTATTTCCTTTCCAATAGCTGTTCCTAACATGAGTCTTTTCTGAAGCAGTTAAGAGAAATAAGGATTGACAGATGAAGAGAGAGAGCACGTGGGGAATGTTGCAAAGAGTTTGGGGTTGAAGGTTTTCATGGTGAAGGCTTTGCTCTGCAGCCTAGCACAATTGTGGTCTGTCAGGGGCTACTAGTCTGTGAGAAGTCCTAGTCATCTGTGGTCTAAGCACTTCCTAGCTCTCTGTGATGTCCTCTGTTCCTTCTTCTTTTAGGCAGATTAGTATAAAAGGGCTCTGCCTTTCTGAGTGCATGTGAAGATCCCTTTCTGCTTCAACAGGAAAGCACCTTGGAACAACTTTCTTTTCCGAACATAGATCTCAGATCAGGTAGGCACTAGCTCAATCTGACTGGGGTGAGGAGCTGTGAGTGGGACATTCTTTTGCACTGCACCAACCCACAGGTAATGATAATGAAGATCAGTGAGAAGTCCCACTAAAACAGAAGCATATCTCAAAGAGGTTATTTCTGGATATCTTCATTGATTTTTCTCCTTTATCTAAAACATTTTTTTAAAATGAGTAATTTACTTGCAAAATATATGCAACTCTCATTTGCAGATAGATTCTGTATCCCTGTTCTTTTCCCTGTTTAAAAAAATACAACTCTCAGAGATCTGGTGCCTTCCTCTGACTTCACAGTCACTCTAAATTTGTCCAGGAAATGAAGGAGAAAGCAAGATGGTATGATTGTTAGGAATAGATGAAGGATGTAAATGTGAAGATAAGCCCTCTTGAACAAAGAAGTAAACTTCTGCCTCAGTTTTGCCATTCCTTCTGCCTTAAGAAATTAAATCCCACAAATCTTGCTTAATAAAAGGCCCAGTAATTTTGAAATTCTCTTTAATATATGGGAGAATTGCTAAAAATTACTAATGTCTTTTTTTGCTATGCTGAACCCAAATATTCTTGGCTGTCTTTCAGTGTGAATAACAAAATTTTATGCAGCCATTTTTTCTTCAAATTTGTATTGAGCTTGCCATACACTGAGTCATATATGGAATTTCTCAGTCATAAATGAAAATGTTCTTTTTGCTCTCTTTGTGTATGGTAATTTCCTATTCTAGAGGAACACTATTTTAAGCAGTGGTACATGTGATTAGATTTGCAAAAGCTTAAAAAGATAATAGTAATTTATATGACCAAAATTTGAGAAGGCAATCATCAGATCAGCAATAGTAGGAATATTTGTTCGGTGTTTCCTGGAAGTTAGATTTACCTGTTTCAAGCAAAATGCGTACTACCTCCACCTTCCCAAATAGGGCTGCTTCATGCAGTGCACTTCCTTTTTCTGTCTAGGAAACAAAAAAGTTGTGACATTTAAAATGCAAATGTAAAATGCCGAATAATACTTTTGAAAATAATACATTTAGAAAAGGAGCACTTTTTTCACTATATTTTGGCGACATTAGAAACACTGAATGGGCAACAACCAAATACCACCCAAAAATAATTCCTTTATCTAGGATAGCAACATAAATGCTGTCAGTCCTACCATAAATATTAATAACTCTAGAAGAAAATATGGCAGGGTAGGGTGTAATACAGCTCCTGATTAAGGTACCTGCACTTGAGTAAGATTTCCAGCCTCCTAAGAGTCAGCAAAGATTGAATCAAATACAGTCAGTGAAACAACAGAGTTGTTCAGCACATACAGCAATGTAGATATCTCCACAGAGATATCTACATTTAGATGTTTCAAACTAAAATCGGATCATGCCCTTGGGGTTCAATTCAGTTGCACAGTGAGAGACGCCCTGGGCTATCCCACCTGGCCTCCAGCTGATGTTCCAGTTGATGTTCCATTTCATCTGCATTATATCTGCCCCATGTAGATGCCCTAAGGCATCTCCAGCAGCATTACATGTCTATGTTTAGATCATTTCAATCCTGGCTTAGATATCTGTGAACCTGATTTTGCATAGACGGCTGCAAAGATGGGTGCCAGATGTGCCTTCACTGAAGCTTTATAGATCTTCGTGTATAAACACTAAGAAGGGACCTTTTTATTGGCAAAAATGAGATATAGTTTAGTGACAAGACCTATCTAAAGTTCATTGCTGTGGAGTGGCCTGAAGAGGATTAGTGCTCTAGCATGCCGTATCAACAACTTTGAGGAGAAGGAAGAGGATCATTGGACATCTCAGCCAATAGTGGAAAAAGTCCTGATAGCAGAATTGTCAGAACTGGCAGCAAACCCTTATACTGATATTGCTATTCCATGGACAGTCCTTTCTTGACAACTCCAAGCTATCAGACAATCTCGAAAAATGCCATATCCCAGAAAGGAGGTTTACATTTGAAAGACAATATATATGGATAAAGTCAATCTATGGATCAACCTGTTCACTATATAGGTTATTGTCTAACTAAGGAAATATTACTAGAAAAATGAAAGAAAATCAGTCTGGAAATACTGAACAATCAATTTGAAAGCTTAGTAAAATGGAGACATGCAATTCTGCATGAGATGTCATAAAGATAAATGCTACCATAAATCTTAAAAGTTAAGTAGGATTTTAGGGTAATAGTGAATATCTAATGATTGAATCGGTTCTTCTTGATCCCCCAAAACGTGTCCAGAAGACAAAAATTTCCTTGCTATCAGAAAATGCTCAGGATGAACAGGTTGAATAGATATTGGAAGGACTGACAAGAGTAGATGCATATCCCCTTTTAAACATCCATGCGGACTATTACTTAGACAGAAATCACAGGAGGGTGAAGTACAGCATGCTACATAAATTTGGAGTATTAAAAATGTAGTTGCAAACTATGCAAAAATGTAGTTTCTATAGTCTATGTCATTTTAAAATGTGCTAGAATTTTTAACTGTAAATACTTTAATGTATAATGTACAGCTGTGCTAATTTTTTTTCTGTTGTCTTTATTACAGTAATCGAATTTAGGATTTATAGACAGTATTCTCAGTTTTACTACCCACTGCTTGGGATCATATTTTTCTGGCAAAGTAAACACTGCTATTGCATCTAGAAATTCTCCCACAATGACATTTAATGCAAAAAATGCCGAAGTTTTCTCATGAACACAGTGAGATAGTCTGCTCACAGCTAAATACAACCACAGTGTCACACAAAAAAGCAAGGGGAGAAGATCATTGTCAATAAGAACAGCAGGCTACACAAATCAACTAAGTGTATGATTTGCAGGCTCATGTACAATATTAAGGGTTCTACTAATTAGAGATTTTTTTGTTATTATGTAAATATGAAAAAACCTGTGATGAGGTCACCTGTCTCATCCTTATTAATAGGCAGCTAACCATAGGTTTAGTTTCAAAGATGATCTGAAGGACAGGATGGTAACTTTGGAGATTCATTTATAGAATCTCCTCCACACATTGTGACAGCCAGAAGGAAGCGGCATAGCTCTTACCACAGAAACTATGGTGGCCAGCAATGGTATTTGTCATCATAGTGGAACAGACCAGGAAAGCAAATGGAGTTGGATAGGCAGAAGGAGCTAAACTGTGCCGAGTTTTATAATTGCAAAATTACTGCTCATATGACCCACACCAAACTGTGCAATATCTTATTTTATACTAAGGGCCCACTCACCAAAACCTGTGTTTTTCCATATGTTTCAATTAAAATGAACACTTCAAAGCATAAAGAGATGAAGCAGATTTGTATTGCCTGCTTCTAAATAATTTCAGATTGAAGAATATTGGATAGACCTGGGAAATGAATAAAATGTGTGATTAATTCAATCAAAAATTAGATGCTATGTCTATTACTAGTCCAAATATTTGCTATGTTTAAAATGTTTAGAGAGTACAGAAGAGAAAATAACACATCTGAAGTAAACTTTGCATATAAACAAATAAATATTTACAATTACAGAGAATGATAGCAGATAGGCTGCTCCTATAAATTGTCCTTCTACATTCTGAGAGTTCTATATTGCTGATAAACTGAGTTTATTTAATGTGTATGAATGTGTGCTATTTAATTTACCGCATGGGATTGTATTTTGTATCTTGTTCTTTCCCAATCAGTGATGCAGATCAATTTAATGAATATTAAAACAGCTGAGTTCATTTTTAAGTAACAGGCTGCTATTGTATGCTCTGTTCAGTTTAATGAGCTGACAGCAATCATCCACAAATAAAATTTGAGAGGTTATAGAAGTGTAGCATGTTAACAATATGTACAGAGCCAGCTTGGCAGCAGGTTAAGATGCAGAATGAAAGGAACATATTGATGGAGAAAATGGATATCACTGAAGAAATAAATTTTATTTCCTTATGGCAAGTAGGGCAAACTGAAAAATATGACCTAGTACAAAATATATAACCCCTGCCTAAAACTGAGAAAAAGTAAGAATATGAATGACTTATAACAATTCAGAAGGACAAAAAGGAAAAACAGTCCTAGGATTTTAGTGTGGAAGGCAAACACCACAATTACTAAGAAAATCACTCACATCTTTTCAACATACATTGGAAGCATCTGTTATTTGTTGCTTTAGAATGAAACTTCTCTAACTTACTGAACATGCAATAACAGTAAAAAACAGTTTCTGAAACAGAAAGCGGTTTGCATTAACCTTTGCAAGCATCTCACTGGCTACCAAAAAAAACATTGAAACCTAATTCTTGTAGCTGTAGATGAAAGCACAATAGTAGGCAGATACAAAAGTGGGCAAAGCACATTAAAAAAGTGTTTCAGTTTGGAATAGCTTGAAGCAATTAACAAGGCTAACTTAGAATATACAGACCTAATAGAAGTAACAAGATAATTTTTAACAAAACTTCATTTTGAAGGCATTAAAGGGATTCAATATCCATTTTTAATCTTGCAATGCATTGTTCATATTTTCCCTGTTTTTCTTTTTTATTTTTTTAATCTGTCCTTTCTCACTTTGCATTCTTTTGCAGTAGTAAAGTGCAAGAAATACAGGAGTAATTATTACATATGAAAAGGAATTAGTATTTGATTAAAATACACCTAAAGCTTAGGATAGTTGGAAATCTTAGTCAAGGTTTAGGCAAAGGTCACCAGATTTATTACAATACCTATTGATAGAGATTGCCTGGATGTGACTCTACAATAAACATGACTATGTTTTTCTTGTATTTTTGAAAATGCATATTATACATATTATGCAGAAACCACCTTAATTTAAAGAATATTATTTATGCTCAGGCAGCAAGAAAGCTGCTTTAAATCTGAAATACATTTTAACCTAAAATTCAGTGCCAGGAATCAAACGAAGAGAAATTAGAAGTAGGAGAGAAGACTACACACATAACAGAATTAGTTCATTCTTCCCTTTTAACTAAAGGTTTGGATAATTTATTTGACAAAGAAGTAAATAAAAAATTTACTGCTAATGTAACTTGTCTCTGTTACCATATAGATCTATGCTATGTCTCTTATCTAAAGTTAACCTTGCCTACGCCATGGTAACTTATTGTGCCCAGCATCATATGCAGGAAATGGTTGGAATCAGTAGCTGAAAAAGTGCATTCCTATAGAATTTTTTTTTAGACTTATACAACAAGCATTAAAAAAGCAGAAAAAATAAAAAGTATTAGCAGCTATAACTCTACCTCTAGATAGGGATAATGCTGGGGAAATGAGATGTCAGTTAAACACTGTTTCAGATTTCCATGCCCACTTAAACAAGGGCCACAGTTTTAGCCAGTCAGCTTTGCTTCATTAAAGTCAACAGCATTATATACATAGGGATTTTTGATATCATTATCTGCATCTGTATGTCTCAAGGAAGCATTAAAATATATGCTTGACTTTAAAGTCCTGGATCTTTCCTGAAATATAATATCCACTGGATGAACCCATTACTTAAGATTGTGAAAAAATGTCTGGTTTAGACATTTGCAGCGTTTCTAGCAAAGTCATTGTAAATGTATTGTAAAAGAAAAATATAAGATGATTAATTTAAAAGATATTCTAATGAAAAAGGAAAGAAAGGAAGGGAAGAAGAAGGGAGAATTTCACACTAACTTGGCAGCTGACATCCATCCCAGCCTCCAGCAGCACCTGCACAACAGCTTTGTGGCCATTCCGCGCAGCGAGATGCAAAGGTGTGTGTTTCCTTGTATTGCAGTTCATCAGGTTTGGATACGCTTTGATGATCATTTTTACAACCCGCAGACGCCCATAAAGTGCTGCCAGATCCAGAGGTGTTTCTAGTTTGTTGTTCCTTATTGTAGGATCCGTTAGCTCTTCTAACAGGACAGCAACTACTTCGGAATGACCATACTGAGCTGCACAATGCAACGCTGTTTCGTTTTCGTTGTTCTGTTAAAACAAAACAAAATTTTGTGTTTAATCACACAGCAGAACTGCTCTGCTTCCAAATCGCCTTCCTGAGATTACTGCAGACCTAGGGTATGGAATTTAATATATATTTCAGAATGATTCCACTATTATTTTATTAATAATGCCGTAATATCGCAACTTTGTGGCCATCAAGCAGATCAGCTCCCTGTGTGTTAATATTGTTCTCAATCCATTTTTTACAACATATACCAAAAAAAGTTGTTGCCATTTATAATATGCCAAAGCCTGTAACCTCTTTCTTGATTAAACTGTTCCTGAAATCATAGTTCATGGTCCTTCACTTAGAAATACCAAACATTTAAATTCCTCTTGCCAGTACAGTTGTTTTTAGAACATAATGGTTTATTCATAGAACTGTAAAATGAAAATGTATCAAACATTAGGCTAGTTTCTTCTATCACTATAAAAGTATCAAGATAACCATCATATCTTAGGATCAAGCAAAATTAGATGGCAGATATTAGAAAAACCCTGTCTAGCACATAAGCAGGTAGCATTCCCAGAGCTCCAGGAAGATGCTAAGTGCATTATAAGGCAGACCAATATTTGTATGCTGGAGGTTGTAGGTGTTATTGCCTTAGGCAGAGAGGACGAAATAAATTCATCAAAAAATATGAACCATCACAATAGTATGTCTGCATCAATGATCTATCTGTCATGTTTTTCTACCTGTGATATGTTTTCTTTGCTCTAGTGACTTCTGGTGTGACTTATACAAGACAGTATTTTGTGCACTATCGTATACTCCAAATCATGGGCACATTTTATTAGAATTTATTTGTGTAGTTTTATGGGAGTTTCTTTACAAAAGCACAAATTTTCAATATTTCATGGACAGAGCTGCATAGAAATGAATAGTCAATTGCAGGATAATTCCATGTACAATTACCACAATTATGTATGAAAATCAGATAATTGCACATAAAATGGCCAATTATGGTAATTTGTGCTTACAGTTACTGTATTTGCATATGCAATGGAAGTAGTTCCACGAAGAAATTGGATGTATAACTATATCTACACTCAGAGAGGTAAATAGCAAAATGCACATTTAACAGATAATTATCAAACAGATAAATCTATCAACCAAATATATGCTTACATTTGAATTTTCTTCAAACATTTATGGATAATACAAAAAGCATCTTGAATCTCATTCCACTGCACTGTTATAAAAATAATCTGATTAAATTTTCTAAGAAAAAGGAAGTTTAACTTGCCTATAACCACCTTCTGAAAATACTCCAACATTTCAACTGGAGAAACGCATAGATAGAAACTAACCAGTTCAAATCCCTGTTGTAGTGAACTGAAATTTACTCCATCTAAATAAAAAATATCCAGATGAACTTTCTTGCAGGAGTATATTTACAGCATGGTGTGTATTAAGACACTGCTGAGCAAAAGTGCATCTATCATCTGAACAAAGTGTTATTATTTTCAAATGAATATTGTTGCACATTTTTGTATGGTTTATTTCTTTGCATTTGCCATAGTAAAACTACATTTCAAGTTTTGAATAACAAACTAATTTGAAATTAGCAAGAATTTGCTATTGCTAAGTAAAATAGAAGAATCCAACATAGACAAATACAATAATTAAATTACCTATGCATATGCAGCCAGAACAACCATTACATATTTTATCAGGGCTGAGCAGTATTTCCTAATTAAAACTCAATGATATAACATCCACCTCTCCTTAAAATATAAAGGAACAGACTACATTCATGAACAAAAGGCAGAATATTTTTTTTAATTTTCAAGAGAGAATTACATTAAATGCCCTCTAAAATTGTAATTTATATGCTTTGACAATCTAGCTGTGCCTACATACCATAACTTGTCTTGTAAACAAGTCTTTTTTTCCTGAGGAGAGAGGATAGAGTTCTTGAGTAGGTCTTACAAGAGTCTGCCATCTTCAAATCTAGGAAAGGAGGGAATGCCTAGCAGATGGATATAATAGATTCTTGCATTTCTCTAATTACATTCTCTTCCACGTCCTTTCAAAACTCAGACTTCTATTGCTGCAAAACTGAAGTATGCCTTAACAGAAATATATGTGGTCAATACTGCAGGCTGTACAGCACTATTTAGCTACTAAACCACATGCAACCAGAAATTCTCTATCATATCTGAAGGTCTATTCTGTAGTGGAGAGATTAGCAAATCTTTCCCTCTGCTCCAACTGTAATTGTATAAGGCTAAAAAATTATTCCAAGCTTACATTTAAAATTTTAGGAACTACAGAGTTCACTGCTATGAGTTGCTTAAAAGAAATTCTATGTGTTTTTCTTTGAGTGAATTTTCTCCCATTTTTTGTTGCCATTCTTTGAGTGATCGTTCCTGCTTGAAATTCTGTCTGACAAGGTCTTGTTCTTTTGCAAAAGAAGATTCTGTCCCTGTCTAAAGCTGATTTGCTAAAAGTCTAAGTATATTGATGTTTTTTAATACAGAAATGAGAATGGGTTTAATTGCAAACTCTAAAAGGAATTGCACTTGCATAAATAATGTTTCCTACACAAGATATTATTTCTAATGGTGACATCCAAACACAAAAGGCCATTTAGGCACAGAAAATCTTATTTTCAGCAGAATTAAATGAGATGCTGAATGTGGCTTCTAGGGCTGTCTACTACAGCACAAATGCTGACATTATGTAAAATCTGGCTTTGGGCAGAACCAGAAATGAACATAAAAAGTTAAACACACAGACAATTGCCAATAAAAGCACGTCAAGGGATCAGTCAAGCCCATTGTTTTAATAACTTAGGCAAACTATTTTGAGGAATAGAAGTAGTTCACATGTATTTGCAAGAGCAAAGTAATAAAAATGCAAATATTTTGCTTAAACTAGAAATATCAGTTGTAAGAGGTAAAATGCTCACGGATAACTTAATTGGATTTCTCCATCCCTGTAGCATTACTGCGTTTCTCCATGTTTCTCTTCTTTAGCAACAATAAATTCATACTGAAATTCTTTACGGTATACTTAGCTCTTTGGGTTTTTTTTTTCTTTGTGTATTTTACAGTGAGATTTCTTTAAAAAAAAGATAATTTTTGTAAAAGTTATTAGACTAAATTCTGTCACAAGCTAACTACTGTTAATCGATGAAATTACTGAATTTCTATTGAAATTTACCTTTACTTATATGCAAAAATGATTTGAAAGGTAAATCTGTAATTTTTGTCACTTTGAATGTATCATTTCTTCCACTTATTATTGAAATCAGAATGCTATTACATTCTTTTCTGACAATGCTATTCAAAATGGAAGAGTTGTATCAGAAATTCTGAAATTCATTCTCATGTTCTCTGATCTGAAGTAGAGAAAATGTTATCAAACGAAAATGATCGGTTTTGCAAACTACTTTGGAATTGGAACAGGCTGCCCAGAGAGGTTGTGGAGTCTCCTTCTCTGGAGATCTTCCAAACCCACCTGGATGCCACCCTGTGCCACATGCTCTGGGTGTCCCTGCTGGAGCAGGGGGTTGGACTAGATGGTCTCTAAGAGGTCCCTTCCAACCTCAACCATTCTGTGATTGGGTGATTCTGTGAATTAGTACTTCTGTCACTGAAGTCATTGAAGTGTATTAAGAGAAGCATATATTGCCTTGTTTCATTCTGATGATTCGGTAAAGTCAGTAAATATGTTAGGTGTTGGGTGTTTGCATATTATAAATGAATCCAGAACTCCTTTCCCTCACATTTCATAAGAAATGTCGAAAGCCATCAGGGAAATGAAAAAAAGGTGGATTCTTTTATGGTATTTATGATTTGATTCAAAGAAAAAAATATACAGTACATTAAATACATAAATGTAAGGAAAAATATGGGCTATTTGAGGAAAGAAAAAGTCACAAAACAAAGAGGAATAGCATTGAGAAATTTTGGGAGTGTTCACAAGTTTTCCTTTTTTTTTTTTTTTTGCTATTCATATTTCTTCAATATCTAGTAAAACTATATTTTGAACTTGATATTTATTTCTGGTGAACAGTATGTATTGAGTTATCTGTGATTCTTACTTACTGTGTATTAACTTTTACCTTTCTGTATATTAGGATCACTGATGTAATTTTATAATGGGAGTTGCCATAGTAAATGTTTGCACTACCTGGATCTTGTTACATAAACAAATAACGTAAGCAGCTTGAGTTTTAGAGCGTACACTTTCATTATATTTTGTACTTATTTACTGATAAAACTTGATCTCTTAACATGTACTTCGTCTTCATACGTTTTATCATTTATACATTTCTATCATCTTCATCAGTGGAGTTTGAACACATTTTGCAATTTCACCACATTTTGTAATTTTGAATATACATCCTGCATGTCAACTAAAACACCTCTATTAAACAATTATATAATTATTCTTACACTTTTGTCACACTGTAGCCATTTTCTGTATGTAGAGTTGCTTGTTTTCATTTTACCATCCACAAAAAGTAATTGTCATTTAACTGTTGGCCTATTTACTGTTTTTTCAATTTTATGTAATAGGAACAGTAGGGGGCATTCAGAGCTTAAGATGCTAGTTATTATCCGATGATGTTACTTGATTGCATTTTAAATACATAGAATAAAGTTTAATTAATTTACAGTCCACTACATTAAATACCTTAATTCTCATGAAATACATTTATGCATGAGCTTCCCATTTACTTCTTTGTTATGTTGTTTTAACATTAGTTCCTTTTACTTAAGTTTATTGAAGTATTTACATGAAATATAATTTCAATAAAATACATGAAAAGCAAGGATATATTACAAACTAGTTGTAACAGCTTTAAATAATGAACAAAATTAGTGTGCAGGTATTATTACCGTGAACCTTGTAAAAAAAAAAAAAAAAAAAAGGCTGATTTCAGAGGATAATTTTCTGTGGTAAGTGGCAGGAAACACACAGTGGCTATAGTATAGCGGCTATACTCCCCAGCACTCACAAAAAAAAAGGCAGTCCAAGGTTTTCTGTAGCTTCTGCTCTAGAGCTCTTTGGAACCACCCACCTCTTCTAGGCCCTACAGCAAATAAGCAAATGCCATGCTGCTATATCGTTCTTCAGGGAAACCTACAGACTCACAAAAATACACAGTATTAGGGTGGTATGTCACTCTGATGTTACTTGAGGATATGTGGGGGTAGGCAGCTTTATGTCAATGTGGCATTTCCCTCATCCCATGATCTGGATAACTGTCTCCAGGGTAGACTGTTATGCAGAGGGGAAAGAGAAGGTACCAAGTGGTCCATGTGCTAAAGCTGGTCATTATCTAGGAACAACAGGGGGATTTACAGATAAAAACTGTGCAGGCGTGAATTTAACTCAACGGTTCGGCATGACTTCCGCTGCCTTCCGAAAGACTTCGGGACCAGTATCCGTTGTGAGAATTGCTCATACATTTTGTATTATGGAGTGTTTGGATATGCATAAATAGCAGTGGATCTGAAGACAAGAATCCAGAGCCGCCTTCTTTCAGGCAGCGGATTGTAAAATCAGGCTCATTTCTGCTTATTTGTTCCAGTGACAGAACCACAGAGACTGGTCATCATACCTAATGAAGCTAGAGAATATTCTAGAAATTCTGAGTTATTCATTAGACTGGGAAGAAGTAGGTTTGGATTTACTTTTTTTTCAAAAGGTTTTCCTTTGACAAAAAGATCATCTTGTAAATCAACTAGTATTATCCTATACACAACAGGTGAGGAGAATGAGAAACTCAAAGAAACTCATAACCTACAAATCAAACCACAGAATAGCAAGTTCTATTTCTTGTATTTTTTCTTGGATAAGCCAGGGTATTACATGATTTCCCAGAATTCTATCACTTGGGGGAGATTTTATTTCCTGATTTTTCTACACTTCCTGCACTAATATTACTCGATTCTCGGATTATAGTTATCATATTGATTGCAACAGCTACGTGTGTAACTTCAAGTATCAAGTATTCAGGGGAAGGCTTCTCACAGTGGTTAGAGATCGCTATTTAGGTGTATCATTGCTTATTCTACGGTTTGCCCTCCAGCCACATCAACGTAGACACTGACAGTGCAACTAGCCCTCTAAACAGAAGTGCAATTTACCATTTGAGATGCTCTAGGGCATCCTACCTGGAGTCCAGTGGCCCCTGCAAAAAGACAGGGAAGGCACAAACATCCTCTGTGACACCCTCTGACCCAAAAAGGAACTGCGGAACAACCTTTCTGGCTCCTGTAACTACCCTGACTAGATCTGTGTGACATAATGATGCACATTCAAGCAGTGAAGACACTAAAATTCAGCTCTGAATCTGGAATGATTCCCACCTTTGCATTCCGATGGCTTTCTGATTACCCGGGCAAGTTCAACGGCTTGTGGTTACTACTCTTACATTTCACAGTCTACTGCCAGTTCCTTCTTAGCATCAAGAGCTAGATTCAGGATCCTGTTTCACACAGTAGGAATCACTTTCTGCAACAAAATTTTCTCTAGTTTGTTGTGGTAATTGATAAAGAACCAGCTCAGGACAGATGGCTTCAGTTTATAACTGCTTGCTTCCTCTGTTTCTAATTACTAACTCCAAAAACAGACCTATATTGCACACATATATATGGAGAACATAAATATACAGAAAGAAAACAGAAGGAGTGTCTTATGTTTTATAACAGAATGTGACACCCTCCTACTCTTACCCACTCTAATATTGTCAGAATTTTTTGCTACTATTTATATGACCTTTTTGTTGTTTGTGCTAGACAGATTCATCTACTTCATTTTGGATCGTCCTGTCAGACATGTATATATACACCTATATGCACGCACACAGTCCATGTAACTTGGACATTCATGTCTGCACAGCTATTCATTTATGGTACACTCAAAATATACCAAAAATATCAATTTTAGCACAAAAAAAAATAAAATAAATTGACATCAAATAAAGTAAAAAGTTTATGTAAATTTATATTAATATTCATAATGCATTAGCTAGGATATTCCTTAGTATGATTTTTTTGAAACAAACATAATTTTCCTGATACTCCTTCAACATAATATCCTTTAGGTCAGTGCTCTTCCACAATAAATTTATCTTGTATGTTTACCATGGAAGATTTTCTAAGTCTTGAAGAAAAAATTACTAGAACCATGGAAAAATTTTCAATTTGGTTATAAATTTGCCAGACCTAAAGAATATGTGCTGCTCTTTTCTGATGATGTAAACAAATAATTTTAATTGTTTCACCTGTTCATTCACTCTGGAGTGTGATGGACCATGATGGATAAGAATCTTCACAATGTCCACATCTCCTCTCCACGCAGCCAAGTGAATAGGAAAATAACCTTTATTATCTGCCACATTAGTTGATGCTTCATACTGAAGTAATTTGAGAACTATATCCCTGGAAAACAGGAAGCAAAACTAAAAATTGGCAAGAAGTTATTTTATGGTTGTACAAATAAATGAACAAGGATATATATTATCCTTTTTTTTCTCAATAAAAGAGAAACATCTGAAATTCAATTGAAACGGCTATAAAAATTAACGGCAATCATTTCTAAAAACAAAATAAATATTAAAATGTAGCCCAAATGTAGCCAACTTTTACTGAAGAAAACTCTTCAACAATATTGTCATCCATTCTCGGAATCTGTTCCTTTCAACAGCACGACCTGATTGTAGAAATGTATTTGTCAGTGAAAGGGAGCATACACATCCCTCAAGACCTACGTTGCAGGGACTAGAGGTAGAAATACTCTATCCTCACACTTGCTGAGCTCAGGAGGCTGGAAGATAAAAGGGTTCATGGACACAGTTCTTGAAGTAAAGCTTAAAAGTACCAATTTTCATTTTCCTTTATGGTATTGTCTCATTTTATTCCTTCAGAAGAAGCAATTTAATGACAAACTACTTTGATATATACTACCTTCTATGGAAATACTGCTTCTGTTCCAGTTTCCAACAAGCATCTTCCTGGGAGTGAGAAGAGTGTCTTTACCATTTTAATTTATATTACATTCCTTTTAATATTTTCAGTGTGGCTTACCATACATTAAAATGAAAGATTAGTATAAGCTGGTTTATTGCATCCCTGATTTTTAAGCAGTATCCTGTATTTACTTCAAAAGAAGTTAAAAATAAGAATCAGCTGTGTGGTATAAATGTTGACTAGCAACGAGGTCAGAAATTACATCAATTTTGTCTTATCTCTCAGTTTGCCTTACCAGAGGATGACAAAGTCGGGCCTCATTAGTTGCTAAGTTAATAGTATCTATAATCCAGTTTGAGCAGTTCTAGGCATGCTTTTGCTGAATATGGGAACACTAGCTCTTTATTTACTGATTTGGGCTCCAAAAAAGCCAGGATAGGGAGAGAGGGTTTCAGTGCGGCAGGAGTGCAAACAAAGGTCTTGAGGACAACTGAAGGTAAGGGGTAGACACCATAGACACCAGGAACTGCTCTCTCAGTCTTAATGGAACCTTATTTTATTGCCTGCTGAAGATGAACCATTGCAAAGAAGAGTGAATATACCTAGGTCAACAGAAACTCGAAAAGAAGACAGAGATATTAAAGTCATTAAGCATTGAGGGAGACTTTAGGTTGGACTTTGCTTACTCCTGACATGGTTAAATAACATGAAGACGTTCAAGAAATGTGACAGAAAGAGTAGCCTCACTACTGAAAAAGTTTTGCTATGTAAAATATTCTCCAAAAAGTGACTTCTGAAAAAGGCTCTGTAGCTCAATAAGACTTGAAAAGTTTGTCATGTCTTAACAGTCGATCTTGCAGTAGATCCTGTAATCTTCTTTGTTAGAGCTACAAAGTAGTTTGAAAGGGACATAAATCACAGGAAACTGAACTAAGTGGGGAAAAAACAGCAAAAAAAGCCTCCACAGCTAACGTCTGTAGATAGCAATGATATAGAGCAACTATCAGGAATATTAGTTCAGAATTTTCTTCAGACAGATAATATTATCTATTTGATTCAAAGAAATCCATCATTTTTTACAAGTTTCTTTCAGAAAATCCTTCCCAGATCTGGAATTGGATTTCAAGTAAAATCCAGTAAAAAAGCATGTCACAATGTACTCCAGAATAGTTGACTGAACAGTGGACACTGGGAATTTGGAAAATCAAGATTTTAGCCCACTGCTTGTGGGAATCAATCTCCAAAACAGAACCTAAGTCTCCTTCAGAACCCTTCAGGAATGTTCTGACGTATCACATCCTCTGGAGTGGGTCTTTTTCAGTCTTCCTTTAGAACTTTTTCATTTTGTAGAAATACATTAGAGACTGCAGAAGACCGAGAGTCCTTAGCCCAGTAACTGGGCAACTCACTTGGGAAGGAAGATGAAGATTCAAGTCTCTGCCCCAGATATAATTTAATTACTTACATAAAGTAGAATAGCTTCAATAGGAGAGAAAACTGCCCTAGAATGAGGAGGGAATTCATCATAGGCAATAATCAAACAAGGACTTCAACAATGGAGTACAACACCACCGATGACTGGCTAGGTCACCGAGCCCCATGTTCTCACTTCTCCTTTTTTTTTCTTTTCCCCAAAACTTTGAATCACTCAAGTTCATTCTAATGAGAAACGGGAAAATTTGAAACCCCTGAAGTTTCACAGGACAAAGCTCATCTATGCAATCTATAAATTTTGGTGTGCCAGGAACTGCCACATAGCCTGCTGAATGGGTAAGAGATAATAATCTAAAATTGGTTTACACTCACTATTAAATGTATTTAAACCATCTTAAGTATATCTAAGAACTGAGCATTTTTGCAAGCCTTACCTCAGACTTTTGGCAATCAAAAAATAAAACAACAAAAGAAAAAAGCCATAAATATAAAAAGAGAAATTCCATGTTTTCCTTTTTGAGAAAGACAGAGGCTAACAAATCTTATTAAAGACTTACAGCTAATTCCAGAGAGATAAAATATATTAATAGGTTATTCTGAAACTTGCTACAGAAATGAAATTTTGTCAAATGTATATTATCTGATTTGAAAGGATTTAACATTTATTCAATTTGGAAACAGATTATTCTATATTCACCAAAAGATGAAACTGGTCTAAAGACAACATACAGGTTTTTAGCACACAATTAAATAGACATCGTATTGTCTTTTTCCTAGCAAGAGTACAAAAATATGAAAAAAGAAACTACATATACAGTTAATATGGACTCATGTAATCTTATATAGAGTCTGAAACCACATTACAGTTCCAACAAGCTAGTCTTAATTTCATTTTGTTTTTGACCAGTTCCTTATCTCCCACAGAGGAATAATGAAAAGTCTTATATCAAAGTGTTCTCCAGTGAAACTCGTGACAGTGTTAACCTCAGTTTACAAACAGGCTAGCTGGATAGCAGGAACACAGGAGGTTCTTACCACGGTGATAGCGGTGTCCATGGTGTCCAGCCCATCAGATGTTTATAACTTCCTAAAAATTTATTTTTTCTTGTTCTGTCTTATTATCAACATGCAGTTAGCAGCTGCATAATGCAATGGAGGTAACATTGCAAGGGGCAGAATATTGAAGAGGCAACAGAGAACAAATTATAGTATATAATAACTTACTACATGCAGCAAGTTCCCACATTTTTTTAAAATGACACTTAAATTTCTTAAAGGGTTTTCCTGCATTGGTATGCCTGTGCAGTAGGCCTCGGGGGATTTTTCCAAGCAAAATTTGGTAACTAGAGCTGAGGGGAAGGAGGTAAAAGCTACATGGTGTTTTATGAGGTAATGGACATTTTTTGTTTTCCACCTTATAACAAATATTCTTATCATGTTAGATTTATTCTGATAATGAGTAACTTATATTATTCTTGTTTTACACAAGATCCATTGCACTATATATGTGTACTACATAGAGTCAAGTCTACTACAAAATTTTCTGCTAAGGCTTCCCTCCAGTAAGGAGCACTAGAGCCATGACTAGCAAGAACAATAAGAAATTTATTCAAAATCAAACAAGGATTTGGAAGAATCAGTATAGAATCAATAATTTGCATGCTATAATTGCCATTTGCAATTACCGGATCTTGATGTCAATGACAATGTCAAAAGAATCTTAACTAAATATATCCTATGAGAAACAGGCTTATTGTCAATCTTTTAGCGAGTCAGCTTGTTGCCCTTCAGTGAAAATTTCGGTGCTACATTAAGTATTTCTAAGTTATGCAGTTAAAAAAAACTCCTACATAAATACTAAATATAAGGCACTTACTTGTGTCCATTTAAAGCTGCATGGTGTAAGGCAGTATAACCTGAACTGTCTGTGCAGTTTATATTTGGTCCTCTCCAGATGCTGCAAATAAAGCACATTTTAGAAGTTATTTTTTTGTGATTTGGCAAGAAAAGAAATACCAGAAATTGGATGAATAATTAATCTAAAGATCACTGCAACAAAAGTGATAAAATTTTAAGAGACAAATTATCTAGAAAAGACCTCAAAATGGCAAGTGTCATGTTGATATGAATATAATTTATTTATAAAAATCATTTTAAATATATTCATTTTTATAGCAATCATGAACTTTATGTAGGACAGTTCTCAAAGACTAATGACTCTTCTGTCACTTCAATTAGATCTGTTCTCCCAGTAATACGCTGGTAATTACACTGAGGTTATAATCTAATTTTGCAGTACTTTTTCCAGAAGTATATATTCATTGACTTTAGGTCAGTAGCTCTAGATTCATAAAAAGGTTAGATTAGTGAGTACTAATCAGATCCTTAAAGCAAATTTATAATTATTATATGCTGTGATATTTTCTCTCTCATTTGGAAAAATTATATTTTTATATAAATTATACTTGTATTATACAGCAAAAGTTTAATGAATAGTGTTTTACTTTTAAATTTGTTACCTTTCTAAATTTCCCAGCACTTACTTTACAGGCAGTTTCATTACGTGCCTAATCAGATTTCTTTTATCTATTACAGATTGTTGATAAGACAGTAAAGGAGAATTTTGGCTTAAAGCAGAAAAATACGATCACTAACTCACAAAACCTGACAGGGTATCAGAGGCATATTCACCATTTGAAGCTCTTTTTTTAAAGTGACTTTATTTGAAGCTGACTGTGTCCTTTTTGGAAGCAACTTTCTAGCTATTTTTTATTCAGTAACAGATTCTCAATCATTAGTATTACAATTTGCAGAAAAAAAAATTATGAGGCTTCGATTACAGTCTATTTTCTTACAGATTTGCAGTGTTAAACATTCACCAGCAAACTGTATTTCCCTTTTTCATATCTTAGAATAACACGCTGTAGTTTCAAGACAATAATCTGAAGCTAATCAACATAAAGAATTTCTGATACTATCATTTTTCATGATCTCCATCAATAAAACAGCATAGGATGCATAACATAAGCTTTTAAAATTCTTTTCTACTGAATCTGTATTTTATTACCTGTTGAATACCCATTTTGCAGACATTCTTATTACATATGTTTGAATGCTTAATTCATTCACAGGTTTAATCAGGTGTTTCCCATTAACAATATTGTATGCATTCAGTATTATTGGTGTGACACAATGTCCTCAGGGAGTGTAATTAATTCTTCATAGTGTCGGGTGTCTCCTTCACCTTGCAATTTCATCTCTTGGAGGAAAAGGATGAAAATATTTTCTTGTATGCAAAAGGCCGCCAATCAAGTTTTCTTTTCTAGAGAATGCAACTTGCAGCAGGAAAAGTCACACTATTTTTTGCAAGTGAACAAAATAATTTTAACTACCCAAAATAGTAAGAAATTAGAGCCCTTGAAATTATAACCCTTCTCTAATAAACAAATAATACTTATATGGCAAAGAAGGACTGTCCTTATCTATTGGAAGGAAAGCCCTTATGGATATTTTATAATTCTTATATACTTTTTACTTATGGATTTTCTTACAACTTCTTTTATACTTTTGCATAATACATTATTAGTTACTTCCTTGCTTATTGGATTTTACTTTCTTTCTTTGACTTGTACAAGCCTACAGGAGATCGAAGCAGAAAACTGCAAGTGGTATAGCAAGGCATATTTTAAATATTAAAATAATACATAAACAGAATATTAATTTATTCAGATGTGCTTGCTAGCTTGTTTGGTTTAGAGTTGGTAGAGTTTGTTGGCTGGTTTTACTACATGAACAAGATTCACTAGGTCATATATTATTCCTAATACATTAGACCATTTCTAAAAAAAAATAGTGTTTTTCTCCCCTGATTTTCTCCTTTAATTCAGAAGATAGATAGTCTTCACTGCATTCCCCACTCTGCTTTTAGAGAACAATTTTCAGAACTGAAAATATAAAAATGGGTATGCAAATGCATTCACGTGCAGCTTCTCAGGGTTGGGAGACAAAGGACAAAGAAAATTGAATAAATCCTGATGACTCAGAGAGATGAGCCAGGATGGAGAGACTCATCACTGACAGCTCTCACAAGGGTAGAAACCACATACCCCAAATGAGAAGTTCAGCATCAAACTAAGGAACACAAGAGACATGAGCAGGGCTCATGCAAGGAATCCCCTCCTCAGAGACCTTGCACTGCTACGGTACTGCAACGTTATTTCCCACAACATGAATGTGCAGTCAACATACACCCTGGATATTCATGCCTGAGTTACGGACAATCAAACCCAACTTGGACAGCTAACAGACAGAAATTCTTACATGATAAAATGCCCAGATGTGGTGAATTGATCATTTAAAATTCTTCCTTTGTACTTAGAATAAAGCAGGGCAAAAGTACTACGTTGTATTATCTAGTAAAAAGCTTCAAAGAAAAGTGGAGTGCAGAAAGAAAAATAGCATGAAGAAACTTTGTTTAGTGCAATAAATACATACAACATATGAGGAACTATCAAGCACAATTAATTTACCTTGGTGCTACATCACTAAAACAGTTACCGTGAAATAAACTTTTGTCACTACAGAGAATGTGAAACAAGAATATTCATGGACAGAAAATTAACCGCTCTTTAAACTGACATTATTTAATGTTCTCAAAAACATGTTATTCATATTTATTTGGTACAATCAACAATGAGAAAATTACTGATTTTATGTACATTATCAGGTTTAAAAAATAAATTTTTCTTTACAGGAAAACCTCTCTGTCACTTGCATTCTAAGGAATAAATTAAACCTACCAAAAATGTTTAAAATACAGTGGCATTTTAGTTTATGGGGTACTTTGGCTCTATAAAGACTACTTGCTTGTCCAAAGAACCAGGTTTCAGTCAATGATAAATTAAAACTCTGAATTAAAACACTATCATCAATGACATTCTTCCTTATAAATTGCCAAAAAGAAGCCCAAACAAAATCTGTTGTACTACTACAATTATCTAAAGCCGATTTACAGTTACAGTTTGCTCACACTGTGGGCAAAGAATACTGATCTTTCAAACAGATGTCAAATATTAAATTAATATATTCTTTACATAATAAGAAAGTTAACTTTTTCTTTTTCTGTAAGCTGAAGATGGTCATGTACAAAAAGCAGCATTGCAAAGGTATGAAATATGAAAATGATATGAAAACGACAGATCAGTTATGAAAGAGACAGTTGACAAATTTGCTATTTTGCTGTGTTTTTTTTGTTTCATGGACAGAAATCTTAACTGTGAAGGAGCCGTTGCTGCACACATATGAACAGAAGAACAAGGAAATGAAAAATTAATTCATTTAATCTTTGTCACCCTATCAATAGTGCAATAATGATCACACAGGTGTAGAATGCCCATCACAACCTTAAATTGCTCCTCATAATATTTCTTTCTTTACATATGCTTTCACTATATAACATTATCCATGCACTAACAGTGATGTTCCTAATAAGATTGTTTTGGCATGGGAAAAGTATTTTGGTACAATAATGATAAGCCTATAAAACATGTAGAAAGCAGCCTGATGACATCAGTGTCTGCCTGTCCATTGGTTTCCCTCAAACTTCAGCTAACATTGGGATGATGTTTTGGAATTTCTTTCCTCCATAAAATAATGCGTGAAGGCAGAGGATGCATCACTAGAAGGAAACCAGTTCTGTAGATGACTGATAGAGGTTTACTATCTATCTGCCACATCCTTCCCATTGCTCCATGCCCCCCTTCTCTCCTATACCTTTAGTTTCTTTTGAAGCTGCTCCTATAAACTAAAGCTGTGGGTTCTTCAAGTCCATGAAAGTCACGAATCTCATCTTGTCAACAGTTTTAACAGTGGAAAACCTTAAGCTTCATCCTTTTCCTGTTGATGTCCATGGCAAGCACCAAGCAGCTCAGAAAACCACAGCCTCCATATTGTTAGTGTGGTCCGCAGAGTGAATATACAGCACAAGTAATTCTGTTGTCATGAGCCAAAATCTTCCAAAATTTCTATGTTTATTATTGCACAACCTGACATACACACATTACCTAACGGTATTACATTATTTGGTCAAGTTCCTATACTAGTATTGCTCTGCCTACGTTCATAAACATTAGAGCTTTTGCGAACTGAGCTGACACAAAATATATGGACTACTTTAAAATGCATTCTTATAAATGTAAATTTTTCCACAACATAATACAAACAATCTGTTATTCAAACACATAATAGTAATTTTGCTTATTGTGAACAGCAACAAAACAGCTCCCATTATCTATTTATGCACAAGTAATTCAAACCCACAACCATGTCACTCTAAACCATTTAAATTAATAATGTTACATACAAATAATGAATAGGCACCATCGCATTAAATGTAGTAGTCTTTTCCTTCTCAAAAATTGCTTTTTGGTGAGATCTATTGTTAAATAAGGCGTATGACTCTTTGAAAAGATTTTTTTTTTGGTGCATAGTTTCATCTATTATTTACACTACTTTGCTAAATCTGAGGTACATTTTCAAATTATTCTAAGGGAAGTACATTTGGGTACTTGTCTTTAATGAAACCAGGCAAAACCCCCTCTTAGAAATTCATAATGTACAATATATGGCACTCAAAATTTGTGCACGGGAAAAAAAAAATATATTGGATGATTTTTTGTGAGCAAGCACAGCTATATGTTTTAAATTAACAGAAGTAGATGCTATCTTTAGTGAGATTGTCTAACTTAGACATTCTTTTCATTTCTACAAAACAGCTATTACACACAGCAACTGAGAGTTAAAGTTCAGAATAAAATAATCATAATCAAACAATGCAAAGCTGAACTTGTAATAGTCAACACTTACGATACTATCGCATTAATTTGTAAAAGTGGTATGGCAGTGTAATTCATAATACTTATGATATTCAATATTTGTTACTGAACAGAAATGACTTTTTAGTTGATGAAAATCATGGTTCATCAAAGCTCCACCTCCATGTGAGGAAGAACCTCTTTCCTGTGACAGTGACAGAGCCCTGGAACAGGCTGCCCAGAGAGGTTGTGGAGTCTCCTTCTCTGGAGATCTTCCAAACCCGCCTGGATGCCGCCCTGTGCCACGTGCTCTGGGTGTCCCTGCTGGAGCAGGGGGGTTGGACTAGGTGATCTCTAGAGGTCACTTCCAACCTCAACCATTCTGTGATTCTGTGATTCTGTGAACGCTCAATTATTTTAAACTAGTAACATTAGCAGCATTAAAATGGCCAGCCGTATTATTATTCTCTGAAACATTCACCAATTTTATTAGAAATTGTTAACTTTAGAAATGCAAAATGAAGCAGTTATTAAAAGATAGTTTTAATTTAAAATATTAATAATTCTAGAAATGAAATTCTGCAATAAGTAAGTAAAATTAATTAGAGGAATTATTTGGGGAAAATATGGGTCAGCAGCTTGTGATAAGAACCACAAAGCAACCCTGAAAGTTCTGCAAAGTACAGAGCAAGGAAAGTGGCTAATAGTACTTTGTGTATTCTTTTGACCCAAAGTAGTTATTTATTTCAGCTGTATTGTGGAACATGTAGGTGGGAAGGCAGTACAACTGAGTAGCTGCAACTTCTGTGCAAGTGTCCTTTTGAATTTCTTGGATTAGAATTAAGATATGCAAGAGCATTAATGTTTCTTGCAATATAAACTGTCCATAGATGAAGACTAACTATGCACACACCACACGAAAGTCAGTGATGAAAGTGAGCTGTATCCGCCCCATCAATGAAAACAGAGAGAAAAAGCAAGGCCTGGATCATTTCTCTGAAACGGAACTTCAGGAACAGTTTTATTTCCTCTTGGGCAGTGATTAAGAGTCTCCACACTCCAGATCAAGTTAGAATTTTTCTATCCCTTGATAGATTAGAAGAGAATCTCTGACTGAATCTCAGAAATCCTCCGAACTTGTCTCTCCTCTTAGTTTTTAAAAAGGTAAGGATTATACATTCAACATTATTGGTTCAACTGATAATAACTGTATTTTTAAAGTTTGCTGTAAATATTATTTGCATATATAATTCCAATTTTATTTTTTTAAATTAGTGTGAAATGTGTCTCAAATACACTATATTTTGAATGCGTGGCATGTGCTTAGGTTGTTCTGATCTCCGCAGCTTAGCTGTCTAAGAATATATAATACAACAAAAATTTATGGTCAAATAATTCATGTGATTAAGTATATTATTGAAGTCCTCGCTCCAAGCAGTTTATTCTTTCTATTTTCTTTAAATTTGATCTGTTTATAATCTTGGTAATGTACAGTTTAGTGTGGAAATCTGCGTAACTTCACTGAACCATGATGTTATTTCTATTCTGATTTTCATCAACTAAAGTGATTTCTGTTCAGTAACAAATATTGAATATCATAAGTATTATGAATTACACTGCCATACCACATTTACAAATTAATGGGATAGTAAGTATTGTAAGTGTTGACTATCACAAGTAATTAAACAGGGTAAGAATCATACTTAGAGTGGCTCCTATTCATTGAAGTCTGAATCCTACAGAGCGGTCTGATAATGAGGTAGAGTTTGGAACAATAAACTACTTTCTCCTTAAATAGCTTATGCAAAAATCTCAGTTAGAAACACGGAAGCCATCAATCTGGGGACTGTAACATAGAAACCTGCTGAATAGCTGGATATCATGCATTCAACTGGAATTTCACTAGCAGTGACCAAAGCAGAAAACACAACAAAGAAATTGTAGATTGTTCTTCCTCTTCACAGGTGCATTGGCCAAGTTATTATTTCGGCCAGAAAAAAAAATCTTTATACACAATATCTATAAATACAGCCTACATATTCTGTAACTTTAAATATCTTTTTATAACAACATGAAATTACTATCGGAATGCCCTGCAGATCCAGCATCCACTTTTCTTTTCCTATTAAGATCTCCAGGGTAGAGGAAACTGCAGATACAAAGATTCCGTTCAGATATCTCCATTGCCTTGCTAGCACGGAATTAGGCACTTCAGCTTGGAAATGTGAAGAACAAATAGGATTAAGCTAAGAAAGGAAGCCACGTAAGAAGCCATTTCATTAGTCATTATGGAGGCACAGTAGCCATTCCCAAGAAATACTATTAGGAGCTTTCAGGAGTGTCTGCTAGTGATTCTGTACCACTCCGAAGGTCAAAGAAGGGTTTCTTCCAGCTGTTGTAGCAGCCTCCAATATGCAATAAACTCCTTTTAACCGGGAGCTAAGATGTGGAGATAAATTAGAAAAAGAAGGATCATTCACTACCTCTGGCTTATTTAAGAGGTGAGCATCAATAACTTATAATACTGCCTTTCAGAGAGCATTTCTATTACACCTAATTGTGCTCAGTTTCAGAATTTTTTTCTACTTCCGAAAATCTTTTTAAGGAATAGGATGTGCAGTTGTGGTTCCACAATGGCAGATATCAAGCAGTAAGAAGCCAAAAAAAGCCACGCACTCACAAAACTATTAATTCAGCACTACTCTCATGTCTATCTTCTTTGAAACATGGTTCCCTCCTCCATAGGAGACCACCACAGTTGATGAAAATGATCTCTTTCCAAATATATACAAAAAGCAGGATCAGCATTTAAAGTGATAACACGAAAATGGACAAGGATGTAAAAAATGTAATTTAAAAAAATAATGTAGAATAAATGCATCCTGTCCAACAGTATAAGACTCAGAAAAAAATGCATCTTACCTATACTGACCTGTAATTGTTAATTTTTAAGCTTTGCCAAACATCACTGCTAAACAAACACTAACAGGCTTAACACACTCAAATTTGGAGCATGGCAGCAGCATTTAGAGATACACAAGTATCCTGAACACCCAACAGAAAGCCTAGCATACTCGACCGTTACCATTCTTTCTATGGCAATTTTTTTATTTCCAAGTTGAGAGCTACAAGGCTAATATAGTTATATATTCCATCTGTCACCTATACTTTATTTGGGGAAGGAAGCTGGAAAAGGCTGATATAAGCGACAGAAGTTTGGTGTGTGCCTGAGGAGAGGCAGCTGTACAGCCTTCTAGAAAGGCCTGGAATAACCCCAGCCATGGCGAGTCCTACGGAGCCAATGTGACCCTGACGAGCCTTGGCATCTGAATAACCTTCAGGCAGGCAACAGAAGGATTGCGCTTGAAGGAAATAGAGAAAACCTTATAAAAGCAAATTCTGATAGAAACAGGACTTTAGAATGGCCTCTAAAGGGTTTTTTGAGGCAACATACTATAGAACCCATACGTGAGGGCAGCCTGAGTGTGACTACCCAAAAAAATAACAGGCCAACACAACTTGGTCAGATGGCAGAGAGCATAAATATATATATATATATATATATGTGAAAATGTATGAAGATTTTATAAAATCAAAAATGTTGGAATTTTTTTATGTAAAAAAAATCCAGAAGCAACAAAAATGTGCTTCACGAAGCATTCCATAAATTAAGGGCTTCAAGTTGTCTTCATGTTGCCACCTTAAAAGAAGAAACAGCTTCTTACATAGACTAGACAGCCCATTGAAGCTGGCAGAGTTTTGCTCAGCTGGCACACTTTTAACTCAATCAGAGCTGCCATTCTTCCTGAAAAGAGAAATTTAATGAGGTAAGGCAAAAACTGCTTTCAGTACATAACTGGCCAGCGAGGATTCTGCTCTCTATACCTGAAAAAAAAAGATTAAATGTTGCAGTGCAACATGTTGCAGTGCAAAATGTGCAGTAGGCTTTTACAGAAGCTGAAGAAACTATTTTGCTTTTTAGCCTACTCTGAAAATTTTAAGAGAAATACACAGTGTTGTGTGGCTGACACCACTATGAGGCGTGTTCCAGGAACGTGCAGGTCAGGCAGTCTGTGCACGTACAACACATGCAAATTCAGCTACATCCAAGGTGGGAAAGAATGTGGCTAGTCAAGGAAAGAGCTCAGATAATGAAACCAAACAGTGGGACTCTAAAGAAAAAACACATGAGCTGGTTTCAACATCCTCAACAGACTCCTCATCGGGGAGTAAACCGGCTGGGTATATTGCATGTAACTGTGGCTGTACTGCACCCCTCGTGCAACATGTTCCTGACTGGCAGCAGCTGGTCCTTACAGCCAAGGCCAATTTGCCTTGACTGGTTCAGGGGAGGAAGCTCTCAGCAGCTATGGCAGCAGGGCCCTCTGTATTCCTGTGCTCTGCAGGGACGAGCTGGGGCTTTGCGTAGTTCACAGGCGAGCTTGGCGGCTCCAGCTTCTCTTTGATGAGTCAGGCAGATCCTTGGATCTATTCCAGACTTCCGTCCTTGAGACTCCAGTCATCCAGAGAGTGGAAAATGTTAACTCCCCTTTTGCATCATACTGCACAAACACACTGTTGGAATGGCTATTAATTAAATTATGAAAATGCTCAGTCCAAAGCCAGACCAGCAGTCAATACCTTTAACAAGTAGGATCATTCGTATTTCAGCAGTTGAACCATGTTTTAAAACTGTTGTCAATGACATCTTCAGGTATGATCTTATATAGTCCAAACTTCACACCGGTAGTCTGCGGGATGCCGTGGCCAGTACTGAAAGTCAGAGTATCAGAAAAACAGGTCCTATGCAGGACATCTTGACACTACATTTCATGAGTCCCTATATATCTGAGGTAGGAGGGTTCCACATATGTTATGAATCAGACCTATGGATTTTGCAGAAAATCTCCACATCACTCAAGATCAGTCAGAAACAGGGCTCCATTTGTTGGGTAGTATTAGGTCATAGAATAGAGGAAGAAAAGCAATCAAATCATATCTATTTTAAGGACACATAAAATATAATATGTATACACTTTGTAACACCATTTATAAACAAATAGTGGGTTCTTTCAATTCTTATGAGACAGCTACTCTTTACTGCAGACACATGAACAACTACTCCTCTTTAAGCATAGCAGTGAAAGTGGTTTTTCTGAATGATTGTGAAAGACCTTCCATATGTTGTGATTATGAGATACACTTACATTACTCTATCTATAAGTACTGAAATATAGTATATAGGGGTTTCAAAATAGAGGTGCTTACACTCACTCTTGTCATTAGCATTGCATCAACTTTGCTAACAAGCTAAAAAAACAAACCTAAGACAGATATCTGAATGATAAAGATGGATTGACATATGTGGCAAACGTATGATGCATAGTCCACAGAAAAAAATTGATACTTATTCAGATGACGCTTATAAAATATTGCATACCATTTACATATTATAATTTAGTATTTTCTTTAGCTCTTTTAACGTGATGAACAGATTAAACAAGAAAACTAAATAGTGTGAAATCACCTACTGACTGAGCAAAACCAAAGCACTGGCCATGTTTTCTAAAAGGTTTAACCACTGTATTACAGAATGGTGGCTATACATAACCTAAATCTTTGTAATATCTGATCTTTTAGAGATACAGCTATTATAATGTATCTTTTACAGATACAGAAAATCTGGATTTTAAAGATACAGGATGAATCTATGTTTTCCAAAGCAAAAGTTACTAAATCAGGAAATGTCATCAACTAAAGACAACTGGGCATAAATTCTCTATCCTACACTCAAGCTTAACAAAATGGTTGGACAAAAAGAGTTTTCCAAGAGCAAAATGGAGGATGAATCCCTTTGTTTCTTCTCTCAGAAACATCTTATGTCTGAAATAATACCAAAACAGCCGTGTGCTGAGCATGCATTTCATTTGCCTTGCTTTGCCAACAGAGGTCAGAATTACCTCAGGAGCATCCAAAGCATTACTGTGATGATGACCAGGATTACTATATTAGCATAAAATTACTTTTGAAAGACAAAGAGGATACTTCAACTGGGTATGCTAAGGTTTCAAAATTTTAGGTATCATGAATGTCTTCAAAAGTATATGGACATCAAACAAAAATATCACCATTTTAAAATTTCATTTAACACTGTAACTGAAATAATTAGAAAGGTCATATCCACAACATCACCAGCAAAATAGTGCATAGGCTATTCTTCTAATCACCTGGATCACGCATAAAAAAATAAATTCATACTACACAATACCTTGTATAGAACAAAATAATTTATGACACATAGCTTAGAAGGCAAAATGTAATTACAGTAAAACCCTTCACTAAATCTGCAGTCTGTTTATGCGAGAATTTCCTGTTCAAATCCATTATGAGCTATTGTTTCTTTCTATTAAAACCCTTACCAAATGAAGGAATGAAATCCAAGACTAAGAGGTTTAAATGACACAGAAGCTTCTACTACAAAGGAAGATCTGGCTGATGTAGAATAAGCACGGCAACAGATTAAAAAGAAGAAAAACCCACTTGATTTTAAATGTAAACACACTATTTTTGTGCTATGCAAAAAAACTATGATATACTAACTGCAGAGAGTTCTGATAAGTTCTGATTTTCTGGAAAATAAAACAGACGTCTAATCCGCAAGTATTGCAAGTGCTCAGTTCAACTGCAGACTCATGAATCATGAATTTACCATCAATCTTAAAGGTAAAATAATAAATTTGGAAAAAAAATATTTATAGGAAGTTAAATGAATAATCTTATCATCTTTCTACTCTTAAAACAGAACTGGTAGGATAGCCCACAAAAATCTGGTTTGGCAGGTATCTTTATATGAAATGTATTACAGGAGTTAGCCATTGGACGAATAATTTAGTATTCTTCTTGAACTGCCTCTCTGGTAAGAGATATTTGGAAAACCCTAATTTGGATGCAAATATTTCTCCCAATATCATCGACTTTGAGAAGTTTTGAATGCAAAACAGTTCATCGCAACTCCCTCTCTATCATCTACCATTAACACCATAGGATACACAGTAGTCATGAAACAATTATTATTACTACTAATTTTTCATTTGAATTTAATTCCAAGAATGGTCCTAGTAACAGTAATCCTAGTAATCCTAGTAATCCGCGACCAAATGTTTCAGGTACACGTATGGACACGTCATAACACGTATGGACAGACTAGCCTGGAATTTAAAAAGTGATACACTAAACAAAAGGTTATGGAACACTTCTGTGGGATGGCAGATTATGCTTTAATTTCCTTTATTATGTATATAAATCATATTTGTTTTGCTATTGTGTATAAATTCATTAACCTTTGATTATTTGCATGGAGGACGGGATTATCATTTGCAAAACCACTAGAAAGGTGTAACTTTCCAGGAAATGAGGATGGAAGGTCTGTCATATACAGGAATAAAGGTGATATACATATGAGCTGGATTGTCTGACAGCTGCATAACAGTAACCATTAAAATAATCCAGTCATTCAAACAGGGCATCCTAAAGGGCATTAGAACTTGTCCTAAATTCATATGAAATGTCTATGTTCAAACTCATGATTTGAAAAACAAAAAACAACAACAACAAGAACAGAGCAGAACTGCAGCAGTACTAACACTGATACCAGAGAAGTGACAGGATACATCACTAGCATAGAGAATTGCAACCCTTATCCAAATAATTGAGTATAGACTCCTATTGTGCCATTCCAGAGTAATCTGAACGGACAAACAGAAAAAGTTCTCAGAAAGTTGAGAGATTAATTTATCCTTGGGAATAGAAACATTCTGTTCTGGACAGCTTATTGTGGAAATTTTTAATAATCAATCTTTGCCAGACAAAACCATAAACAAAATTTCCGATCCTCTAAAAAAACAAAATATAGTTCTACAACCAGTCCAGCAATAAATACCCATGATAGCAAAATATTTCTTTTTCCTATTTGACAGAACAATTCGGTCATGTCAGAGACAAAAATTTTATATCAAATTCAGGACATAAAATGATTTCAGAACAGCTTTGGAGGCTTTTTTATATGTCAAGATGAATATTACAAATGCAGGGGTGAAAAATGGCCAGAAGATAAGGAACTGGATGGGACAGGTTAAAAGCCTGGTTCTACCCCTTTATATAACTTTGAATTGATCTTGTTTGACAGTGTACATACTACTGTCTTCAAAAGGCAAAAAATAAAATGGTGAGTGAGTACAACTATATATTTAGATGAGATATAAACTTAGCTCGATGCTCCATAAAATTGCTTGGAATCTCAATTTAAGAACTTCCATTCCTTTCCATGGGAAAGGTTAGCACTACTAAAGCAAGAGCCTTCGTTAGGCTGACAGATTAATTTCAGGATTGTCTATGATATTTTTGCCATCTGATTCTCAAAAGAGTTAATTAAAGATTGTCTTCTTTCTCATTAACCAAAGACTTAGTTAAATTCAACCAAATAACTTGCCAATCTCATCTGAAGAATCAAACTTCCTAATTACTTTTGTTGTTATCTGTCACTCCAATAACAGGCATTGCTTCTGGGCTTCGAGACTTTATTATTATTTAGCTAACATCTAGCTAACATCTATGCTAGGTGAAATGAAAGTATGGGGCCTCTGAATCTAACAAAAGCAATGATGTGCACTGTACGTAGTTGAGAAATCTAGAGCTAATTTGTGTAATGAAGAAGCATCTCAGAGAGTCTGAAATCCTGTTATCCTTTTCTCCTTATCTGAACATCTCCCAACATATACTCAAAAGAAGAGAGAACACTAATTAAACAAAGAATCTCAGAAATCTCTGAGGAGATGAAATGTGGCTGATGCATTTATGTGACCAGTTAGATGTTTATAAACTCTGCACAATTTAATCCTTGATTTCAATAATAAAATTGTAGCCACCATGGTTATGAAAATCTTCACTTTGAACTAATATTGGTTAAATTCACAAACAGAATGTATTTCTCTGACACACTTTCATTTATCCCCAGTCACTCTCAACAATTTAAAAGCCTTAAGCAGCTTCCAGACAACCATTCTTAGGTGCTTCGGCTAAATGTAACAGAGAGGGAACTACATCAGCCTCATCACACATCTTAACTTACAAAATGTCAGAAGACAATCTGGGGTCTAGAATATTTACATAACTTGACATGATTTTAAAGTATAATCAGGATCCTTAGAACCATCTGGGTCTGCTCGCCTCCCCCAAGTTTTTGTACATAGGTTAGGGCCCTCCGATATGCCAGGCTCTGAATGCCATGTCAGTTCCCTTAAGACTTGAGTTTGAATCGTTTAGGGACTCAGGCTTCATGAGCGAGAGGCAATTAAACATGTTCAGCATTACCCTCTGCAAAGAGGTCACACTGGCATAGAAAGTTCCACATCTATACTATTAAAACCTTCCAAAACAGCACAGATTCATCCAAACTGTCAGCTGGAAAAGTCCTAGGCCCATACTAATCCTTGAACTGTGCCTGGTGATCAATCCATGTCAGACCATTCAAACAATTCAATCACATCTAATTCCAATATCCAGGAATGTTCCCTAGCATATTGAAGTTAGATGTGACCTCACAGTCTTGTCATAGGCTGGGCAGAAGCCAGTCTCCCAACAACAGCACTTCTCCCTTTATGGGATGCAAGAGTAGCACTGTTCAGGGTTCACTTCAGGTAAGTATCTGGCCGCTGCTCCCATATGTCCTCCGTGCCTTTGAGCACAGAGAGGACACAAAAGGGTGGAACGGTGACCCACAGCATCCTTTGCCAGCCCTACTGAGAGGATAAGAGGAAGAAAAGATGTATGTATGAATATCCCCCCAAATGTGCCATTATTTTAAGTCATCTTCCTTTCTCCTCCACATGCACATTCATGCTGTGGGAAACATTCCTAACCGTGCAGTCTACCTGCAAGAAGGTCTAGAAATCCCAAGCAAAGCAGGTCCTATTCCAAGATTGCTAATGGCTACAGTGACACGAAAGTGCTCAACTTCTTAACAGAATACTAACCAAAAAATATCTTTCTCAAATTCCCGAATGATTCAGAAAAGACCAGGTAGACACAGATCTGAAAAATTCACAAGGAAAATATCCGAAGTTCTACAGAGGAACAGGATGTCTTGCAAAAATATCTCCCATCCAAACTTGATGAGAGGATCCCAGAACTGACAAAGTGTGGGGGAAAAAAAAAAAAAAAAAAAAAAAAAAAAAAACCCAGCACTAGGAAAAGAGATGATATTTAGGCCAGATTTAGGCCTATTTTCACTTCTAAATTTCCAGTCAGGGTGAAAGCCACCATATTAGGTGAGAGGGACCTAGTTATACATTTGAAATTTGGCCTATTTATCAGAAATATTATTTCCTACAATTAATTAGATTGTCTCTCCAGAAGCAAGGACAAGACTGCATATTATGAGAAGACATGTATATTATGGTCTTTCACAACAATGAAGAAGGAAGCCCTGGAACTTGGACTGCTCTAGTTGACCCAATTATAATTTCCATAGTGCACAATTTCCATCTTGTCACACCTCTTTGAAGCTTCCTGGAAGAAAAGGAAAAGCATATACTAGGGAATTTAACCTGAGAAGGAATAAAGAATAGAGAGAAAAATTGCAGGGATCACACTAGAACCAGAGCAGCTGACACTTTCTATTGATTTCTAAGATAAAAATATCAGCTTCTGGAAGCCTCAGGTCATAAAATTAAATTTTAGAATGTTATCCTAAATCTCCTACTCACCGCCCACAAGCCTAAAATAGGTCAAATTTGCTGTTAGTGTATTCAGAGCTTCTAGGAATTCGTACGGTAAAGCTGACACTGGACACCCTAATCTGAAAGCTTAACCAGCTCCTAGCACAGCAGAAAGAATTCCAGTCTGTTCACGTACCACACCGTGACAAGTTCCTGTATCTTTTAATGTGGTAAAGAAATTTGCATATTCTTTGAGGAGCACATTCGTAAAAATATGAGTCTTCCTCTGATCCATGATGACCAGAGATTCTTTGCTCCAAGGCTGAGTGGCTTGTCCAGGAGAGTAAAGGGGCACGGACAGGATTATGGAATGAGTAGCTCTTTCGATACACTGAAGGGATCTTGCCAACACTGTGGAAAATTTAAAATTTACAGGTGAAATTACGGGCTGCATAGTCTTGCAGTGCTTTTCAGAGCCATAATCAGCTGTGCCTCTATGTTCTGATAGGAAAGGTCATTAAAGTAAATGGCACTATGTAGTCCAGCACAGCCTGACAGAAGTTTGAAAACGTGTTAGATGTTCTTCACTTTTAGAAATTGTGAGGAATTGTGAGCCATGTGACCATGGCTTAATGAGATTTTTGCATAACCACCTTTAGTCCAACAGACTAGAGAAAGTATAAGTGAAAACCTAACACTCATTCAAGAGAACTACCTTTCTCCAGCTAATCTTCATAGTGAGGACAGAAAGGCCATCCACGGCCTCTGAGAACGGGACACCATCACCATGGGCACTCTGAAGATATGGAGAGACCAAACTCTGCAGTGGTCCTGGCAAATAATACAAAATACTTCCCAGACATATACATCACACTATGGAAACAAAAGCCTTACAAACTGAGAGATACAAATCACACTAATTGAAGCAAACATAAAATAGCATCAAATTTTATCTTTTGATTTCTTCTTTATGTTGCAAATGGACCTCTGTACTCTTTTGACTTGAAAGTAGCTGCATCCCTACTGGTTTCCTGTGCAGCAAAAGGGAACTGATATTTTTAGCCACACTCATCCAAAGCAAAAATGGGAATGGTCCCCGTCAGTAATAGGGTTGGGAGATGTTTTAACCAATGCCAGTGATGTCCAGCACCGGGACACCCAATGAAAGGACAGACCCCCTATTCTAAACACAATTCTGAAGAACAGGGAATATTTCTGAAAAAGAGAAATGGCAGTCTAAGAGTATTAAACACACAGACATTGTGTTTATGCTTCAAACATTGTCGACACTTTGGCTGCTCACAAAACCACAAGAGTGCCATATTTTGCAGTGTGTTCCCTCATGCCAAACTCCCCAAAACAGTTTGTAGCACGGGATAGCACAGAACAGCACATTCCTAGAAAGGCAAAACAGAATAATGACTTCATGAACTAAAACGCAGCATGACAGAGGTTCGAACTCTCCTTCACATGGCATTTTCCTTGTGCTGATAGTCTTTAGACAGTGAACTTTGTAATTAATGAGACAAGTCTTCATTCATAGCTTATCTAACCTAGGTAATCAGGCTTTTATTACAACCATTCCCTGAAAAACTTCAGCATTAGTATTTCTGGTACCAGTAATTAGAACTTGGAGATATCCTAACTCTCCTCAGGGTGCAGATGAGCATGGGGACAACACACGTTTGCATTAAAACTGACTAGGTTATCGTCATCTCAATCATCTTCCACATGCAGGATCAACTCAGAGTACCTGACAGGAGAAGATGTCTACTGAAAATATGTTCGAAAGGCTCTTGGTTGCTTCTTCTTCACAGATGGTAAAGAATTCATAGGGGATGTATGACTACTTGGGTCCAAAGAAAGACATCTCATAGACGGAGAGTGCTGAAGTTTCTAGTGTTCGCCTTTTCCCTTGAGCCTCGACAAACAAAGTACTGAATGGGTAAAAACTAAAAAAACTATTAAAAATAACTACAATTAATACCTTGTATTAAAAATAGCTAAATAAAAGACAAGAAAAGGGAATAAAGAAATCGGAAATTCCCATAATCAACTTCTGCCAGCCAATGCCATCACTATGCGTATGCAAAAGAGAAAAAACACCACCACCATCAACAACAACAACAAAACTTTAACTGGATGTCATGAATTGAAGATACCAGTGGTCAAAAAGTCCCAATTTCACCTTCTTTGAGGACATACGTGTACAGAAGTTGAGCACAGAGCAAAATTAAGAAGAATGTCTTCCAGGTCTTAAGGAATGGGGAAAAAGTGAGCTAGAAGCAAAGCGCTCTCAGATGGGATTGTGTATTGTTACAGAGGGGAATGTATAGAGAAAGGAAAAGGATGCTATTAAAGAAGAATAATGATACAAAAGTTGAAAAGGGAAAAAAAAAAAAAAAACAGGAAAAAATGGCTATGGTCCTACTCAGTTATAAAGAGTATAAGTCTACCGTAAGATTAAAATGTATTAATAGCTAGAAGTTAAGTAGAATACAGAAGTCATACTACTTCGTTAACACTTTTTTGTTCACACTTTGTAGTGATATGGTTCATTGTGAATTAAAAATAGTATATAGTTCTAAACTTATATTCCATCCCATGGACCTCAATTAGAAATAAAAGAACAAGAGGCTATACACATACAATCCAGAGTTAGACCTTAAACCTCTCTCAACACACTGCGTAATGGAACTTTATTTTAAACAATTTTATATATAGTTATTGTTATTAGCAAAAACATACATCTACCTACAAATGGAGGATGACATAATCTTTTAGATTGTGTCTCCACACAGTGTGGAGGATTTTTTAAATAAGGAGTATATGGATACAGTGCAACTATTCACTTACTCCTAAGGCCAAAAGAGGCATCATGCTTATATGAAATGGATTACCAATCCCATACATTGCGCTATATCAAGAAAAAAATCATATTTTTAATATCTCTGAGTAAAGCTTCTCATTTTCTAGAAAACTATCTGTTTTTTATTCTTAGAAAGCAGCCCATTCCGGGGCTTACTACACAGAACCAAGCTTTGAATGAATATGAAAAAAACAAAAGTCACTTTCATTACTGCAGAAAACAAGACCAGTATTTCAACATAGAAAAGACAGCAATACAAATTATTTTTTGCTGCAATATTTGGTAACTATCCTATCAAACATGCATTTTTAAGTTGAATGAGCTAACTTACTATATCAATAACTCAGGCTATATACGAACAACGGTTCTTGAAGCGGATATATAGTATCAGTCTTCCTAATAGTGTTTGGTTCTATTTTTATTCCTTTTCTTCTTATTATATTCTGAAGTTAATTTAAAAAATATAAAATGAGGATAAATGAAAGGATAAAGTTTCTCTAAATAAGGTTATTTTTCCAGGATAAAGGAAATTAAGAGGATCATACCAATTCTCATTCAAACCATCACCACTGTTACGTCCAGTTGCTACTAAGACAAAAAATGAATTTGTTTGACCTACTCAAATAATTTTATAGGATATAATGAGGAATCCACTGGCAATGACGTTTTGAGTTCTGCCTGGCAACCCTTCCTTATGGCACCTGGTGAGCTCTCTCTACTGCAGTGATGTTTGTTTTCAGTCACATTATCAGCAGCTATCAGTCACCTTATCAAACACTACTAAATGCACTAAAGTATGTGCTACTACATATTCACTTTAAGCAGCCACTCTGCAAATTTTATCAGGGATAAATCAGGTTTAGCAAGGTCTGTTTTCCATACTAGCACTATCACTATTATTATTTCTTTTTATTATTTATTAATGCCAGTAATAATTTATTGTCAGTCATAGTTGTCATGCTAGCTGGACTTTAATTCCTCATGGTAAATTTGCTAGTCTTTTCTTAATATTACTGTTAGAATCGTTCCAAAACTTCCCTGATTTCCAGAAGTTAGACATCTTCTCAAGCCATTCTTATGATTTTTCCAAGTTATCTATTACCTTTAATATCTACTAGCTTTAAAATGTCAACCACTAGAAAATTCTTGTTACAATGGATAGTGGATAATTGGTCATTCTCTTTCATTTCCATCTTTAAAAAATATTTTGAAAAGCCTTGTTTTTTCTTTACAATCTTGTAACTTTTAACATTTACACTTTTAGTAGATATTTCCTAATTGTAGTATTGCTTTTGATCTTTTTTCCTTACTTTTTATAAAAAGGTGAATGGAGAGAAATGTCCATATTTTGCTTCTCTTCTTAATTTATTATGTATCATTTTACATTCATTTTTTTCTGTACATGGTAGTGCTTCCATTAATTGGTTTGCAATTCTTGATCTTGCTTCCTTAGACTGGAGCCTAGGTATTAAATCTTCAGTGTTGCAGAGCCCTTTTATTTTCACAAATCTCTTCTCAAAAGGAGAGTATACCAAACTGTGAGCAAATACTATCTGTCTGAAGCTGGAAGGCTTCTTTGTTATGTGCTTTGTATTCACGTTCGCATGACCTGAAGTTCTTGTTCATTCCCTTTAAATGCAGTTTTGCTACTGCATATTGAATTATGAAAAGGTTAGTGCATGCAAAACAGGCATCACTTGGCTTTTAAATACCCGGCTCCCCAGAAGGCAATTCAGAACCTTTGACTTAAACAGCTACAATACCTGCCCACAAATGGCACAGTGAGACTTAGGCACATCAGCTAGCTCTTTGGCAGAGAATCATCTAAAATGAGAATACCCAGTGTGCAGGTGCCTAAAAGAAGTCAAAGAAAAGAAACACTGAAGGTTCATCTATTTCTGACAACCACTCCTGTTTCAAGGATAAGGATCTATCCCAGGGCCTGTGAAATACACCCACCTTAATTTAAGACCAGTGAGTATAAGCAGCCATATCCTCTTATGAAAGAACTGAGAAAAGCTGACTTTCCTTTCAAAGGTGCTCAGTGATGGTGGCAAACCCTTGAAGAGAGGGACTGGCACATCCACATGGGAAAAAAACATCCTGGCCTCTACTCCCTTAACCACTGAATGCCTCTATACGTTATCTTTGGTTTAATCTACAGAAAATATCGAAACAATCGTAAGAATATTACACCATTTGACAGTTCAACACCATCTTTGCAAAGAACATTTCAAGCATAAAGGGCAAGGATTTCCTCCGAGTAACTATGAATAGTGTCTATAAGAAAGTCTGTACGGAATCTCTGAATGTCGGCTAAAAACTGGCAGAGACATTGAAAATGGCTTGTGTTTTCAATGACAGTCAGGTTAATTAAAACAAACAAACAAGCAAAAATAACCAAAGCAGTTTGTAGTAAAATACTCATTTTTTTAATCTAATAAATCATACAAAAAGAAAATAAGATCATCTCACTTTGCATACAGACTGCCCCAACCCCTGAGAGATATTCCTGAAATGCACCATACTCGTGATGGATTTGCTTGTAGAATTTAAAAATAATAAATTCCTACATATCAGAAAGGATAAAATATATATTGTCCCACACTCCATATGATCTGGATCCTCCCAGCTCCAAACAGAGCCTAATTCCAGCTCCCATTGCCGCGGGTCCTTGCAGCGGGAAGCAGCAAAGGCCGCACGTTTCTCGGAGCCAGGCAGATGGGAGAGCAGAGCAGCCACAGGACCCGGAATACTCCAGCATTAAACAGGCTGCTTACGACATTAACAGGAAAAAGTGAACGGGGAATCTCATTTTGCTTTGCTGATTTCTGTTGGGAAGAGAAATTAGTGAAGCAGCAGGCAATTTTCAGTAAGACAAGCTTCAGATTATGCCATGGTGATATATGAGAGAGAAAAAGGTAAGGGAACTGTATTGCCTTAAAATTCTTTGGACTTGTCCTGTGGGATTAAAGGGTTAAAGCAACAGATATTCTCAATGCTCTCAGCCCGGGCTGTCGGAGTTCAAATTTACCAATTATCCTGAAGCCAGCTGTCCCTACTATTCCGTTCTAAATTTAATAGCCTTGAGAAAATGGTATCTTTCTAAATTAAAATCATTTGCAGAAGACGGGGTAAAACCACTGCCAAGTAAGATATCCACTGAGCCACACACACACATTCACTCTTACCAAATACGTCTTGCTTTTACTATCTCACACCATATATACTTGTTCCTGAAGAGCACTTACAGTTTTAATGAAGATACTTTGGTATTTTTATACTTTTCAGCTGTAATCCCTTCCTCCTACTTTATTGCTCCCCAAAACAAATCAATTTTAATATAAGCCTCCATTTTCCAGATGCTTATGTATATACTAAGTTCTGTGAATCTGAATGCCTACAGAAATATGTACTCTGTCCACGTTTAATTAAGTTCTTGCTTTCCTGATTTATCCTGAATTTTGCAACTGCCAAAGAACTAACATTTTTATTTGTAAACAGGTATTGCCTATTTTCACTCTCTTGCTAAAAACTGACTGAAATGGAACTCAAACTGAAAACACTGCAATTAAAAAGAAGTGCTGTATGGCAGAAGATAAATAGGCAACAATTTGATAATGAGACTTGGTATGATATTGTATTCATAGCTCAAACACAAATAGGAAGACAAACATTAAACGCAATTATTATCCTTAAAGGACCTGTTCAAGACTTATTAAGATGTATACCTAAGTAATAATATTTCAATAGCTGACCTATTAATTTAGATTAATAGGTCATTAAGAAATTAATGATATTACATAATGAATTGTCTTCTGAAGTTCTTATAAAATATTATCTCTAACAAAAAGTGCATGAAAACCTATGCTTTACTTTGGCCACAACTATCACAAAATCACTTTAGAAGGCAAACCTGCCTGCATGAAAGACATTTGCTATGTCTAATGCTAGATCTGTTTTAATTAAGCCTCAGTGGGTTTGATTAATCTGGTGTTGGTCACCTGTATGATGTTTCACTCACATTACTCCTTGTCACTTCTAATTCACTATTACACTTCCCATGAATTTTTAAATCATGGATTTCACTAGTCATATTCACAACCCCTGAAAAAAAAATGCACTACTCCTGACATGGAATAAACTAATATAGAACTCAGACAGGATGGGACAATTCCAACTGTTAACTGTAATACTCTTCTCAGAAGGTCCACAAAAGACACTGATGATGTGTTTAAAATCCTGCTGGCTTCAATAGCCCTGATCAGGTACTGGAAGTGAGAATTGTGTTTCTTGATGTTCACAGAAGCATTTCAGGCCTCAGATTTAGTTTTGAGCAGCTCCAGCTGAAGATTGTTTTGCAGATTCATTGCAAATCACATTTTCAGTGCAGAAGGGTTAGAGAGGGCAGTTATCACACACTCGGTATTAATTATAAGGATATATTTCAAAATACAGACACCTACAGGTCCAGTTTAAGCTATAAACAAATACGTTAGGTATACCTATAGTAACAGTGAAAGACATATTAAAATTAAGTTTGACAAAGTTTCTGAAAATAAAATAGCAAACCTGCAGATTCAAGGCATCAGGTTACCACATGAAAGTAGAATAGGTTAAATCAGCAGTCCACCATCAGAAAACTTCCAGTAAACTCAGGATTTGGTTTGGCCTCACATTGTTTAAGAAAGCAGTGAAAAGAAGTCACAACTAAGAGTTTAAATGCTGGCCTTAACCCACAATGTAAGTCAGAAAATGTTCATTACCAGAGACGGTAGAAATGCACCTGGGTGTAGTTTGCTAGGTAAGTCATTAGCTACAGAACAGACTTTGCCCTAGCTAATGAAGAGCAGGTACTGCCAGACAAGAATTCCCCAGTGTATCCCAATACAAAAGGCACCAGGTACTATATGGTCTCCCTGGTACCAAGCACGTAAGTGACACCTTTTTTGTTACACACATCAAGGAGGAGGAAAACAGACACCAAATTGCTGTAACTCCTGCGGGAGCGCTGGAAAAAACATACAAGACTGAAAGTTGACCAGCTGAAGTTGGAAGAAACTGACTATCTAGATGTAGACATCTGAGGAACTCTAGGCTAAAAAAGGCAAGAATCAGTTACCTGTATTAAAAAACACGAGAACAACAACCCAATTCTAACTCACTTTTTTTGTAGAAGAAAATATTGAGATAACCTGTTTCATCTATTGAGATTACCTTTTTCCACACCTTTTCTTTGCCTGTGTCTTTGTATTGTAAAATATTTGGGACTGGAAGTATTTTTATGATATGTTGGTAGAGAGTTTAGGAACCAGGAGCTTTCCAGGAGCTTTTCCTCTCAATTCTTTTGTTAGCCTGAGCAGAAGGCACTACAGGGAGGAGCTAAATACAGGATATCTTATTAATGCCTACCTACTCAGTACTCTTGCTATAGTCTGTCTTTATCATTATAACTGCATTCTTAAAAATACTGCCTATTTATCAAAGTGTTCTATTGATTTTTACCCTGATCAGAATTTTACCGTGGTCGCATCCTGTCCTGTAAGTATTTCGTTTTTTTCTGCATAGGTGCCCCTGCTGGAGCAGGAGCACTGGGCTAGGTGATCTCTGAAGGTCCCTTCCCATTCTGTGACTCTGCGATTCTGTGAAACTTGGTTAATGCCATTTTTGACTTCCTCCTCCAAAAAGCAAATAAAGAGGTTGGAGGAACAGGACAGCCTTTATACCGGAGCTTCTTGAGATTACATTGAGGTACATTAAATGCATACCTTTCGTTTAGAATTAAAGTAACCCTCTAGTTACTGTCCTTAATATCTGGCACACTAAGCTATCATTATCAGCATCTGCTTTTATAGTGTCTCATCCATTAAATCGTTAATCCATTACATCATTCATATTCAAGATAATGCATTTTTCCTAATTAAGGTTTTAAGAATCTCAGTATCATTTGGTTTACCTAAATCCAATTATGTAATTAAAATAAAAATGTAACATATTATGTAGTCTCTTCATTATCCAATTTGATAATGCTATTTTAAAATTGAACTAAGTTTTTTTCATAAATTATGATTCATGAATCATTAATATTTTCTGTTCAGGTTCTAGATAATTAATGATTTCTTTTCTTCATATTCAGAATAAAATTATAGAAAAACATGATATTGGATTTATTGAAAGCAATCTTTAGCATTATGCTTTTTCCTTTCTGAAAACTATAAACAATATTTTTTCAAATCTCTACAGTTTGCTATTAAAAAAAATCAGATGTGATTTCACTAGCTAATAACTTTAATAAAATAACAGATGCCATTTTAACAAAAAAGATACTTTACCATGTAATGTATAATTTCTGTATCTTCTTAAACAAATTTTACAAGGTTTTCCCACTTTATTTACCAATTAAGTACTTAGAGAATTTATCTTTCTCAGGCACGTCTAGTAAAGGTGATCAACGCACTACTGTTCTGAAGCTGCTTCTACACTTGGAACACGCTACTGGCAGAGTCTCACCAATATAAGGCAAAGTATCTGGAGCGCCCACATAAAGTAGAGACCAGCAAATTTGTGCTTTTGTTGGCAAAACGGACTTCTCATTTGATCCCCACTGTAACTAGTTCATCCTATAAAAATAACTTCCTTTACCGATTTTTTTCTCAAAGACATATACATACATAAATATATAATATATATATATAAATATATATATATATATATATGAATTTATATATGAATATATATATATATATTGCCTTCCCTACTGTTTCACAAAATTTCCTAGTTCATTTAGCCTGTTGAGTATCATCAGTTTACTGGGGTTTTTTTCTGCTCTTCTTTGCAAAGTTTATCTGACTGAAAATTATTTCATATTTTTTTTCTTAAATAAATGGTAGGTTTTATTTAATCCCTAAATTTTCCTACACTTTCACATGAAACCTTACGAATACTTTAGGATATCCCAAATTATTTCCATACGACTGGATTAAAGTATTTCCCCCATCTACTATAATCATCAGCTTGTTTTTTATATATATACATATATAGACACAGCTTGTTCCTCAAGTATTCTGTTCATGCACTAATGCACTCCATGAATTTGTCCATCCTACCATGCTGAATTAAATAAATCACGGACTCCTGTACAAACCATGTTATAAAGTTACTGCCAATCAGTAAAAAAACAGATCCACGCATGTTCTTTCTCTGTCTGGCTTTTCATCTTTCTTAATGGTAAATTTAGAGGATGTCTAGCAACACTGCCTGTTACTAAGCTTTACCTCTACTCCTCATTGTAAAGCCATGTTTTCCTTAGCTTATGACCACAGCTGCTTTATTTGGGCTGGAACTCTTATGTCAAATATCTATCTCCGATGGAAGAATCCTAAGAAAGGAGGCACTGACTCTTCGGAGAAAAACTGGAACTTTTAAAGGCAAGAAATGCAAATAAGCAGCTGAGAGGAAATTAAAAAACAATAATAAAACTAACTTAAACAGGAAGATAGGCAACAGGACTGAACTAATACAGGCTAGACAAGGAATACAGAGAGCAGAAGTCGAAGGAATGGAAAGAACTGAGTGAAAAGCCAGGAAATGTCAGCCTTTGGGGTGAGACCAAGAGCTGTGAAAGGCTCCAAGAGTGGTATAAGAAGCATGTGATGCCTGGAGTAAAAGCTAAGGCCAAGATGAAAGTGGGACAGATTTTCAGAGTTAAGCTTGCGTGGAGTAGGTAGCAACATTTGTAAAACCCTGTGGTAGAGCACATTTTTCCAGGCCTAAGCTGAAGCCCATGATAAGGGAGCAAGCACCACCGACACCTCCAGCAGAACGGTAGCGCTCGTGGCCATGGGCTGCCCTGCCGAGCACCTCCCGAGAGCACCGACCTCCGCAGCGCCGCTCCAGGGGCCCAGCCCATCCAACGGGGCTTGCAAGCCTCACCCGGCCTCAGAGATGGACCTTCTGCTTTTCATTCTTTCAAAAAAAGAAGAAAATACGTATATATGTATTTTATCAAAAGAGCGTTAAAACAAGACAGGCGCTAAAAACTTAAGAAGTATCAATTAAGACTGATATGTGAAGACCGTCTTTGTGATCTCCATGCATCTGCTTATGTATGCATGATCTTTAATTCCATGATCTATAAACTCCATGCTGTTTTTTACCTCAGTAATCCTGCCCCAACACACTATATGTGACCTACTGCAAAGCCAGGTCGCAATTCTGTAGCAATAGAGGCTGCTGAATGCAGAACCCGTTGAATATAAGGCCAGACTGCAAGGGGAATATTTTTAAATGAACTTGAGAATTGCAAGGAAAAAAAATTAAAAATCACGTGCAGAGCCATACAGCGTTGTCTGTAGTATCTACAGGGACATAGATTATTCTACAACAGAGTTTTTTTTTTTTTTTTTTTTTTTTTTTTGACATTAGCAAAGTCTCTTAAATCTAATCTGGCAAAAACGCCCATTAAACATGTGTTCCTGATCTTCTGGGTGCTCAACTTCTTATCTTGTTTTTGACTTTAAAAGTGTTGACTGTGGCCATTGTAGCCAGAATAAACTGTGTTCTGCATTTGTAAATAGCAGAAGATAGATCTTCTGCAAAATTCGGTTTTAGGCATTTTAAACTAGGCATCCACACTTACTGAATAACATAGAGCCTAACTGTCCTTTCACGGAGCCATTTGGGAGCCAATATTGCTCCTTAGCCAAACGAGTGCAGTTACAGTGCTTTGAGCTAGCTACGGTCTAGGAGAATTACAGCTTGGGTGAAGATTGAGGCTGGTGTCATTCCTCCATGTCACTCCTTCCAGATGGCTCTTGGCGTTGACCCTGCCGCAGATAACTTGATCCACAGGAAATACAGGCAGCTGTTGCTTCTTCTTGGTGCTTCTGGATCTAAGATAACTTATTAGCTTGTAGGTAGTAAAATACTAACTGCTCCAACCACAAACTTGCTTTCTGTGCCTGTGTGGCTCTGTGCCTATATCTTACCACAGGTAAGATCTTCCAAAAATGGACTTTAGGCAGTGCAGAACCTTGCTCTTTGCAAGACAGATTCTTTTTCCCTCCTTGTGAATTACCTCGTCCTCTAGAAAACTACAAACTGATGGCCAAGAACTACCCTTCCACATCTTCTGTTTCTACCTGTTCTAAATGGAATAGAATATACCCATCTATACTCATAACTATTAGCTTTGCCATGTGAATCATAATCCTAGGCTTGTGTTACAGACCACTAAGTTATAGTCAGTAACTCTTACCTTTCCCACTTTTCTTGACTTTCTATACAAACTGTTAGTGTTCTTGATGCTTATTCCAAAGCAACTTCATCATACATTTGAAGCACCTGTGTGTTAATTTACATTCTTCTTTGCTTACAACACACTAAAAAAAAACATTTCAACGTGATATCCACCCAACACAGCCTAGTAATCTCACCTAGTCAGTCAAATGTTCATGAATCCAAAACCTCTCTCTTCATCCCCAGCCACAGCTTTTTTTCTTTTCACTTACTTACAACTGCCATCTAAATTATCTTGAGATAATATAATATATGAGATAGTTGGAGCTTAGGCTTTTTTATAAATGCCTGAAGTGCCTCATACTCCTATCAATTATTTCTCCACAGGCTTTCATTCCCTCATGAACTTAAGTATAAACACTCAAATATTTAAGGAATTCTTTAGGATATTTAGAGTCTTATTATAACACTTTTGATTCCTAGAAGAAAATCACATAAACCAAGCATATTTCCATACTCTAAGTAAAATAAGCCTCTTCTCCCATCTCACTCTTTTCCTTTTTAATATTTCACAGGATTATGTGCAGCTTTGGCCTATTCTAATCTGATCATACTTGTAATTGACTCATCCTCTGGGAAGAATAATTTTTTTGTAAAAAAAAATAAGACAATAACTTCTGTTTTCACATAACTTTTTTCACTATGTCTTTCCATCCAACTATTTATGTGCAGCTCACTAGACAATGTTTCTCGATTTGTTTTCTTATATGACTTTGGTTTATCTGATTCTTTTTGAGATGGAGAGAGGTAATAAGAGGGAGATTCTTAAGAGAGATCTCTACTCTCTAAATCTTCGAATTCAATAATTTTCATATTTCAATAATATTATTTTTTTTACTATACATTATTTTCCCTGAACAGTTCAGCTAGAATTCATTATGGACAGGAATGACTTCAGCTGATGAAAATTATAGTATAAATATAACGTATTTCATCATGGATAAGAATGGACTGGTACTCATCTGAGAAAGGAACAGTTTTAAATCTTGTTCAGGGTCAGACCTATCACTGATACACACTAAAGTGTGAAGTTGCTGCTAAGTCTCTAGAAGTACAGTCATACTATTTAAAAGAAATCAGTTAAGTGTTTTGTTCTGCTATGAAGTCCACATAAAAAAAAAGAAAAGAGAGAGAGAGGGAGAGAGAGAGAAAATCGCCAGTTCACTTCAAACCGTGCGAACATCTCTGAAGGTACCGTGAAAGCTCTCACATGTTCCTTGCTAGTTCAGAAAAGCTTTCACCAAAAAGAAAGTAGATTAGAACAGTAATTTAGAAAGGATTGAATGGCATGTGTACACAAATCTCATTCATTTTGCATCATATTGCAGTAACAGTCCAGTGAAGTGTTTGTCTTCCACTCTTTGAGTTTTTCATAATTCTATTTCTCTATGTAAGAATAAAACTAAGGTTGGTTCTGAGGCTTGTTTCTATTTTTCTTAAATGGCAATGAAACTCAGATTATGACTTGAAAAGTTTCATTCCAACTTTATCACTGTCTGTTTGTCAAGTGAGTGTCCTGACTATAATGTTTTGTCCTGCTTGTGTATTTTCTGCAGGATAAAAACCTGACTTCATTAGCATTTATAAGTAACATCACTACTTAAACAGAAAAAGATGAAGATAAAGTGAACACTTAAATTATTTAGAAAAACTGTAAGAGATCTGACTTACTGAGAAGCTGAGGCTGACTGTAAAACTGACAGTGAAACACATAAAGACAACTTGGTATTGTTTCCAATGGAAAGGAGAACCTAACGATCAAAGTGATACCAGAATTTGATACGTGTGATATTAAGCACATACAAACGTAATAACACTATCTTTAGTGTATCCAGTTACATTGTGCCATTAAATGTTCTGTGTCCAGTTACTGAACACATTTCTAATTCCAGTTAGTCAAAATATTTTTTCTTTACTTGGAACAAAAACCTACTACTTTTAATAGAAGTTGAAATAAGTCATTGCACAAAACAATCCTGCAGAAAGCTACCCCTAAGAATACGAGGCGTATAAAGCAAAATGTTGCTGAGCAACAAAAAGAGCAGAAAATAAATATAATTGAAATGTGAATTGATGCTTAAGTGCAGATGCTAAGGATATGTGGTGACAGACTGAGCCTGAGAATCAAATTTAAGGGATGAGGGGCACACTTCTTTTCAAGTATAGCAATTACTACTCAGAGTATATGCTTATTGCCCCCCCCCCAAAAAAAAAAATTTCCAAAAAAAGTCAAAGAATCACTTCATTATGATGGAAAAAAAAAAAAAAAAACAGATACTGTATTACTCCAAGCCTCGACAGAGAAATTTAATACAAAATTATCAGAAGGATTATATTTCAGACAAGAAGATGAAGTAAGGTCATTATTTTCTTCTCTGAAAACTTTCAGTATAGGTACAGAAACCACGAATCTAGTCCAATTTGTGTGTTTACAGATTTCTTCAACACTTTGACATCTAGCTAAAACTCTTTGCCCTGTGTCTATCAAAACTAAATTGAAAATACATTCAGAAAGAAACTAATTCTTCATAAATCAATCAAAAACATTTTGTAAACCAACTTCAAATGAAAAACAAGTATTTAATTGCTTTTATTATTGCCAAGTTCTGTATGCTTGGGTGTACAAAAACGAACCCTAATAGAGTTGCAAAGGGCAAGAGATTTGCCATCAAAACTATAAAGCATCTGCCTGTAATGATCTGAATGTGAGGGCGTGCGACTCGCACTGCATGTGATTAGAAGAACGCACTGAGCCATGCTAAAAGGGACAGGGCCGTCCCCTTAGCTGCTCTGATAAATCTACCCTCATTTAAACTGTTCCTGACAACTCCCTCTGCAAGTGTCAATCTATCTAACTGCTTGAAAGGTAGCATCTGCTTTGTAGCTACAGTAAAATACATCAATCCCTTGCAGAGTTTTTTTTTTTTTTTACACTTTGCAGGTGGCTCATCCAATGGCCAATAAGTGTGGTAGCACAATAGGTCTTTGCCTGGAACTACTTTGGCATGTGGATTGCTCTGCATGAAATGGTGAGTGGAAATCCCAGAACACTCAAACTCAACATTCTTTTCAGGAATGTTACAAATTGCCCATTTTACCAAAAATGTCATTTCTATGGAGAACATTTCAAATATATTTTGGACTTCCCAAAAAGCCCAAAAGACTGCAAGAGTACATGCTGTCTGGTGGCTGGTGACACCACTGACAGCACCGTGGCATCTCACAAGTCAAGCGAAACTTGGAAAGATGTGAAATGTGAGATGAGCTTGTGGAAAAAGCTCTTCTTTAGAGCTGAAGGGGAATTTACCCAGAAATGGAGACAACTTGTGTCATTTAGGAAAGGCATAGTTTGAAAGGAAATTGGGGCAATGAACCACTATGAAATGAAGCCTAGCATTTTACTTTCTTTCGAGAGGTCTAGACACTTTGGCACCACCCTTTAAAGAGCAGTCCAGAGACCTGCTGTCTCATTCTCTCCTGAGTTTCTTCAGTCCAAGAATACATTTAAACAGAAGTACCACAAAGAGACTCAGCTCCTTCCCGCTGCCTTTTTTCAGAGGTGGTGGTTTTGGTTTGGGCATTTTCCCAAGTAGCAATTGCAGATTCATTCAGATAGATACACTACAGATCTGCTGGGCAAAGATCCGACAACATCCAATAGCTTATGTGCCTTTTCTTGTCTCTCTCCAAATAAGCTTACCTGCCATTTCTTAATCTTTCTCAGCCTTAGAGCAAGGTTCTGAAAGTGAGCATATACCTCTCTGCCCAAGAAATGCTCTTACCACTTTTACCCACCACTGAGTCTGTTCTTCAAGCTTCCAATTAATATTGCCCTGATTATGTTCCCTCTTTATATGTCTTTGTCTTAGTAACATCCCTCCATTCTCCAAAAGCATGAGTTTAGGTTTCCTTCAATTTTTCTTACGGGCCTCCCTGGCCTTGGAATGGGTATCTGCAGCAAGGCCCTCTTTTTCTACCTTTTGAGTTGGCAGAATAAATATCAGGGTTCTTCATTCCTTCGATTTTTCCTCTTGAGCTGGTGGTCACAGTGAAAGAAAGGAAGCTATATTACAAAAAGGAGCAAAGAAGGGGAGAAGAAATTCTCTGAAAACCATAGGGTTTTCTCTGAAACCCTATGGTTTTCAGAGGGAAAGGAAGACAAAGCTCTGCTCGTCACGGCGCTCCTCGTGAGCCGAGGTACCCCCTGGAGCCTGCGCGCTGAGGCAGGCAGCCTCGCGGGGAGGATGTTCCCTCGGCTGCTACCAGACGGACATTTCTTATCAACCTCCCTTTCTTTCCTCAGAATCTACTTCCCGGGCCTTTGCCCTGGCATAACCAGGTGAGCTTTAACGCAAGACTGGGAGGAGAAGTAAATATTACAACATTCATTTGGTGGCAAAAAATATTTATGCATTGGAAACCCACCAAAGTGTTGCTGAGGCTATGATTCGTAGATGTTTGTGGAGTACTTAAATGATTCCTGTGGCAAGGACCTTGTCAAAATTGCTGCTGAGTGTCTGAGTCTTATGAGCTCTTGTATACCCTCAGGTTTGATCACAGCTGTGAAGAGACCATATGATTAACGTCATCTCCAAGAATGTTTTGCAAGCTAACAACAGAAAACATTTTTCCACCACATAACTCTCGCCAAGGCAAAATTCAAGAGCTTGCGTTAACCATCATAGTTAAACGAGCACCTTACATTTTAAAGCTGACTGGAGTTTGTTTAGCCATGAGACTAATGATCTAATATTGTGTAGGAAATAGTACCCCAAAAAATATTCCTAAATGTTATCTGAAGGAATTATTGGTACGGTTTTAGTCAGTGAGCCAAAGAGTCTCCATGATTGTATCAGACATATTCAACAACAGAAAATACACAATGAAAAGAAAATGTTCTCATTGCAGCATGTCTGTGTCTTTTTTTCCCCCACAAGTTAATATCGTAATGCTTTTGTTGCTGCCAGCCTTTTAATTATATAAATTCCCAGATCTCTCTTTTCAGCAAAAATTTACTTGTTTTAAGCTATTATCTTACACTACATTACACATAAAATGAAATATCTATTAAAAATATACAAAAGAAATACATTCCCACCCTTTAAAAAGTCAGTATAAATTATGTTGTCCATATAGCAATCATCTGAAGTGTCAAATAAACCAGTTACTTTGGTACGATTTTTAATTTGTTCATTTACAAGAATGGTAGAATTATGGAATATGAGTTAACTCTAGCTTTCCAGATCTGATTACCTTATTTTAATAATAGTACTATATTAAAAAGAACAAAAGACTGCAGTGCCTTCATAATACATATTTCCACCTCAGTAATAAGATTTCAGCACTGCTGTCCTGGAATGGAGAAACAAATACTGCAAAATAAACTGGTAGTCTTTAGGAGTGCCCCATTAAAGAGGGGTTTGCTAAATGTAAAAGCAGGTAGAAATATATATTGGACAGAAATGCGTATTACTAAGGTTGCAAAGCCAAGAACTGAAATTCTAATATATCCTAGGACTAAAGTGCTCGTCCTAATTCATCCCTCTTACACATTATGTATTAGCCCTAGTTACATGATTTTGTATTATCTTCCCCTTTGCAACCAGTCTTTGAAGGGTCTATAATGGCTTGAGAGTCTAAAACAGAGATAAGTGTTTTAAGAACTGCTTCATTTTTGCAGATCAGATGAGTTAGGAGGCGCGCTCATATTTACGAATGTAGTTAAACGAGTGAAGAAAGCCGAAGGTTGCACGTTGGAAGCGTGTTCTATCTGCTTGTCCTCCAGGAACAAGCCAGGAACAACTGAATAGATCTCTCAGAAACATTCGGGAACAACGATCCCCACTTTCTGGACAACCAGAGTACAAGAATAGTTATGTCTGAACATGTAAAATGCTACGCAATGTATAAAGTTTTTCACATAACACTTCATTAAGATGTGAAACTCTTATTGTGGGAAGCTATGAATGGTAAAAATTTGCATTGCTTCAAAGACCAATTGAGCAAATTCATGGAAGAAAAATACACTGCAGCTATTAAATACAAAGACAATACATCTGGCTCAGAAAGCTGTTGTAAATTGTTGGAAGCTGTAATAACATGCTGGAGGAAGTATTGCTACAAGCTTTGGTGTTTATACTCTTATCAAGACACCAGCTTTTAACGTCTAATTTCCAGCCACTTCTACACACAGGATATTGGGCCAGATAGACCTTTATCTACCTCAGAATGACACAGCACAGCCTCCTTATGCTTTTACACCACTTGAAAATGAGTTCCTAATAAGCTTCAACTGGAAAGCCAAAATCAGTGGATACTTCTCGCCTTAACCTTACTGTGCTTCAGTCAGTTATCCTTTGAAAACTGTAGATATCAACACCCTTCCCCAGTCACAGGAGAACTGTGAAAATAAACTCATTAAAGTTGTGAAGCAGTCAGAAACTATAGTGACAGATACCACAGAAAAGCCCAGGAGAAAAATTAATCATTCTTTTTCTAGAGCAGAGTTGGAACAGTGTGCAGTAAATAAGGCTCAGGGCTAAACACTGAATCATAAGGAGAAAAAAATATTGAATTCAATTGACAATTCAATAAGAATTCAATAAGAATTGTCTGTCCTGAGCCACGACTGAGGCAAGGGCCTTATGCAAAAGAGTGTGTGATCACATCATTAAACAAATATAATGTCTACACTCTGGAGGGTCTGAATAAAAACTGCACAACCAACCTCATTTTTACCACTAAGGGCTTCTGAATGATTGACTTTCTATGATGGTAACAATCTTTTAGCATAGTTCTGTGTAGGTAAAAAAAAAAAAAATCTAATTGCTCTAAAAAAGCAGACTAAAACTCCAGACATTGCACCACATGGTGTCAAATTTGCAAAATTTTGCCAGATGAATTAGGACATCTATATCCATCACAACAAGCTCTTCCACTTAAACTAATGGAGTGACTGATGGCACTTTGTTAGCATCTATTTTAACACTAAAGAAAATGAGACAGTTTGCCAATAAGTTTCACAGATATTTGTTAACAGCAGAGAAATATGGAATTGTCAGGCTCTGAATTAAAAGCATATTTCAGTGGATATACAGTCTCTCTTCGTTCTTCTGAATATAACTCCTTTTGCCTTGCTGTCTGTCCATTAAAATTGCCTCTTCTATACATCCACCAGTGCTACCTTCCTTAGCCAACCAGTCTCAGTTCCAATATTCATTTCCTTGCGCAATAACCTTTTCAGATTTTATATACAGTCAGCTCACCCAGTCAGTTCAAATACCCCTAATTCAAGGCTCTCCTTACTTGCTTCCCTCTTCAACCTGAATCTTCCAGCTACACCTCGCTCAGAACACATGCCTATGAGGTGTACATGAAAAAAAGGAAAATAACAGCAAATAATAGATTTGTAACATATACATGTTCTATTTACAATGTACTTTATTTCTCTGAAATGTTACCTGTGTGCATTATGTGAGAAGGTCTCTAATAGAGTGTTAGGTTACTTGGTTATGTAAGATACTGCTCGGCAATAGATGAGCACCAAACAGGAAGCAAAGTGATTGCAAATTACTTAAGAGCATAATCTGACAAATTAGCTGTATAGATGACAAGGAGGATATGGAAGCGGATAAATAATTACTTGAGAAAATTGAAAACTAAAAATAAGAGTAAATTATGTCATTTAACAAACCTTATCATTGACCTGCTTCAGGGGTCAAACTGCTAATATTAGGAGTTTTTTAAACTGCAAAAATAACCTAGATATAAACAGAATCGTTGCTCACATATAATGACATCTAAAGAACAAAAATAATGACCCTGTCAAATCAGCAAGTAAACATAAAAGACATTAAATTCAGAGTCAACTTTCAGAACTACCAATAACCAACACACTGGAAAAAATGAAGGTTTGTAACTCAAGCTACATTCAGTGCAAAAAAATATATACATTCCAAAAATATTCCCAAATCTAATCTATAAGAGTCCTCTTTTTCACTTTCCTAAGAGGCGCCTCCTTCCAGGTCCTGTGACAACACCAGTGCTGTACAGCTTAACCCACTGCAACACTTGTCTGGCCTAGGGTGTAAGCAAGGGTGTAAATTCGACAAGCAAATGTGACAGAAATAAATATATGTCTATTTTGAAATAAAATCTGTTAGTGCCTATTTGGGGATGAGCTGAATCGGTCTCTTTGCTCCCACTACTGTATTGACTAGGTCTACTTTGGCTGTAATGGGAACTTGGACACATAGCTTGGACATCAGCACCTATGGTTGCCATTTGGTGTCTTAAACTGGAACTCATTTTCTTTTCTTAGAAAATGTGTATGCAATGGATGGGAAATAGTGTAAAATGATTTTAATAAAAACATAATCTCATGAAATTAAATTTCACCAAACCTTTCTTATAGTAGATAGCTATACATAATTAGAAATTAATAAAGATTAAATTAGGTACAGAAAAGTTGCAATACTACATCTTAAAAGCAAAACAAACATATTGCAAATACTGTCAATAGGAGGGAGTAATTAAAAAGTAATAAAAGTCACCACATAAAGGCTATAAAGTTCAAACAAAACGTATTCCCTATTTCCCCAAAGGACCTAGGTACACAAAAATGTCATAGCAGCAGGCGGGAGTTTACACCGTGTATTATGCTTTACGTACATAACCCAAAAAGCTGTCAAAATATTTGATCTGGAAATAATAAGAAGGGTTAGGATGTGCGCTCTGATTGGCAATGGCCGGGGAGACATCCCCGGGCGCCGGGGGCTCTCCAGCCGCGGAGCGTTTGCGCCGCTCCCTGGGGCGAAGGGAGGGACCTGCTGAGCGCCGGGTCACACCGCGCTCCATCGTCTCGTAGGGATTGTGGTCCAGTCGCATAAATCAAAGCAGCTTGTAAAATGCTTCAACTAGTGAGGAATGCAATGAAAAATTACCCAGCACTTTTACCTGCTCCTTAATGGCTCCATCATGAATATTCGTAAAGCTTAAACTGAGGCAAAGGGGAGAATCTGATCAGAGACTTTCAAAAACAGTGATCTGTCCTTCTTGATCACTAGTGCAGCCACTGTGAAAATGCTTGCCCTGAGAGCATCTGTATTTGCTCATCATAACATTTCTAACCTTGACAAGACACAAGATAACATCTTTAAAAATACATCAGCCTTCACTTTTCTGCTTCACTCTATTCCCCTCTTCGTTTCTGCTGTAACACCACCACTTAGAACCAGCGACATCATTCATCAAATTTAAAGAGGTAGAAAGCAGGATTAATTCTATTGGATCACCAAATGACTAAAATGGTCGACGTCAGCCTGGAAAGAAAGCAAGATGGTAATCAAAATGTATCGACGTGGTCCATGGCAGAGTTAAAAATCACTTATCTTCTGCAGAATTACTGGAAGTTACAGGTAAATCAACTGCCATCCTCTTTTTCCTTTCCTTCTCCTTAACCATTTTGTAAAATTTCCTGTCTTAGTCTTCCCTGACTCCATCAGTCCTCCCAGGACTGCTCTGTTCTGTATCTTGACTCTTTCTATTGGTATTGGCAAATACTCTGACTGCAAAAGATTTTAGAGCAGATCCTCAGTTCTTGCTGGCCACTGTCAACATTTGCTCTAACAGACTTCAGAAATTCACAGAGGGAGGAGGCAGAAGGAGAAGGCAGAAGTTCATCTGCAGAGATTGACTACAGAGCTGCAAATCTAGGGTCACGTTGAGCTTCTACAGAATATTTATTACACAAACTTCCTGAATTTGCCTAACCCTCAATAGTATGTTTTCTACCAGATGTCCTGAAAACTCATCATGCTGCTACCTATACACATTGCAAATATTTCAAACTTGTGAAGAAATTCAAGGAACTCAGTACAGAGAAACTTCTCTAAACTTTGACTGAGAGCATTTATGAGAAACGAGAATAAGTCTAAAAAATATATAAAATACAAAGTGAAGATTAAGTTTCAAAAGAAGCCCATGTATTTGAAAGGGCAAACATGCAGATTCAAGACAGGAATCAACAATCACTAATACTGAGCAGCTGCTGTAATCATTAATTTGCATTTCACACTGATGGACAAAAGGAGGAAAATTAAATATATATCTTCCAAAGACTTAATATTCCTCCTCCATATCGTTCTTGACAGGATAAGGGAAAAAAATAGGGAATCTGGGAATGCTGGTGGTGCTCGAGACATCAGGACAAAAACTTGCACCTATTAATTCAAGTAACTAAAATTAGAATAATTTTACTAATTGGGTACCCTGTTGACCTACACGTAACATCCTTGCCAGTCTATTATTTGTCTCAAATAAACAACTTCTAAGATACAAACATGGGACTAGCTCTAGGATCACCAGGAAAGAATCTCAGAAGTAGGGGAGAACTTCAGCCTAGGAAAGTTTGTTTCTCTCTTTTTTACTTTTTTTCTCTCCAAACAATGCAATATGTAACAAAAAGCAGAATTAGCATCGTTATTGATACTGGCATTCATCTGTAATTTCAACTAAAATGTGAAAACAGCTTTCTTAAACTCTATTTAGAGCTTCATACAGTACTTTAATACTTTAAACACTTTCTGCTCTACAAATGGCTTTCACGATCTGATTTTGCAGGGGAAGCCGAAAGAATCACGGGGCCCTGCACAAGCACAGCAGTAAATTCGTGCGGCTCCCGGCACGCACGGGGGCCATCGGGCTAAACTGGGACTTTGCTGCGAGCAAGACGCTGCTGGGAGAAACAGCTGAGGAAACAGATTGCGACTCGCAGACTGGCAACCTGCTTGCTGGGTGTCTTGTACGTTACAGGAGAAATATCTTGGGCCAGGGCTGAACACGGCGGAGCGGCGCTAAGCAGCAACAAGCCAGGCCGGAGCCAGGCCCTGCCAGGCCGGGAAGGGGAAGGCGGCTCCGCACGGGGACGGAAGGAGCCCTCGGGAGCGGCGGGAGGATTTGTGTCGGGATCGAGGACTCCATGCCCGGCCGCACGGTAGCTCCGTCCTGACGCGGATGCAGCGCTCTTTTAAAACGGAGTTCAAGTTGCAAGAAGACTACAAGTTCGCACTTTATCAAAAGCTTGCCATTTTGCTTTACGCTGCAGTATAAGAGCTGTATGTGCTGCCTAGTGCCAAATCTCAGAGATTTATGGAAACCTTTAAGGCTGTTTTTACTGAAATTAAGACCATCTCTAGCTATTAAATAAAAACTATTATCCATTATATATTCTCCATAACATAGTTCAATTGGTCAATCAAAGTAAAAGAAATTACTGTTTTGAAGAGTTTTGTATTTTCTTATATTACTGTATATTTTTAACTATTTCATGTGTATTTAAGGCCTTGGCATACAGGAACTGAATGACACATTCTGTTAGGTAAAGCATGGGATTTTGCCCCCGCTTTTCTACTTTGTGCTGCAATCATACAAGACCATTTAAAAAATAAGTGAAAAATTTCCACTCCGCTTTACAATCTATTATGCTCATTAAAAAAAATTTGCAAAGTTCAGAAACACAGTTAATATATGAATGCGCGGCAATTCCAAGAAAAACAATCCCAGAAGAAGCAAAGGAAAGAAAAAAAAAAAAAAAAAAAAAAACCTTCTACATTTTTCTAAGATATCTCAAAATCCCCTAGTTTTGCAATTAAAGGCCAGATCCCAGACCTGCCCTGCGCGGCTGCTCTGCCTGCAGTCAGTAGCCGCCACACAGGCTAAAGTGCAACTTCAGGTGCTACTTCATCCCGCCGGGCCTCTAGCTCCAGAGGACATGGGACGTTGTCCTTAAATTCCCACAGGAATCTACATGCATTCCTATACGCCTGCTTAAACAACCTTCCTAAACAGAGCGGTGTTGTCCCAAACTGTGATCATAATTCAACATAATGACTTTTAAGTGAAAAGACAGCCCTTTGAAAGCTAGATGATTTACTAAGTAATCAACATCACTGTTCAGCTACTAAATAACCAAACAAAGAGTTGCCTGGTATTTCCTCCCAAATGCTGTAAAATTATCCTAAGAGCGAGGAAAAAAAAAAAAGGTTATAAAAATGTAAATAGAAGATGAGAGTTCAGATAGAGTGTGTTCCCTGTTTCCAAAGACGATCGATGTGCATTTGTCAATTCGTGAATATTAAATTTTATTTACAGGGCACGTAATTACAGCACAAGCAAATTTCCAAAGACAAAGAAATGCATCAAACCACGGGAGGTTTGGCCACCCGAGCCCAGTTGGGTCCAGCAGCGCTCAGGCACCATGGAGAGCGGGAACGCCGGCTGGTCCCTAGGCCCGCACGGCACGGTGGACGTTGGCGCACGTGGAAACACCTGAAGTTTCCCAGTCCCGCACTAGCAGCAGCGTGGCCGGAGGGCACTGAAACATCAACACGGGATTTTCTTACCGCACCGGGGCAGGCCCAGTGCCGGGGCGCTGCTTGGGGAACCCAACAAAATTCCAAGCAATGAGATTATTAGGAGCCACTATCAAGCACAACTCCTAGAGATCCCATGACACAACTCTGCCATGGCTTTAAAATCTGGCATTTCTCTAAAGGCATTATTATAGCCCACATTCTATAAAAAGAAGAAAAATATGCCCATCTCTCTTTTCTCTAGCTTGTTCTTCATTATAACACATGTCAAAACTAGCTTTCAGTCTAATAAACTATGAAAGAAATACAAATATAAGGCTATTTCAATTAGTTCTCTATGAAAAAACTTTAGGCTCTCCCGCCATCAAGCTCATACTTTTACAGAGTAAAACAATGGCTCTTCCTTACTATTGGTAGTAAAAGTGTTGTTTTCCTGAACGGGCTCAAGATGTTGGTATGACTTCCTTTCAATACCCTTTTCTTGTCTCCATGTGCTCTTAAGACATATCTGACCCTTTTGGCTTCATTTTGCGTGTCATTCTGGACTTGGTCCATTATATCCATAACTACCAACATCAGTTAAATCAGGCAACTTCTTCACACAAAGGTATGTTAAAAACCATAAAAAGGTATGTGTTTAAACCCTAGCACATACAAGTGTTTCCTGAAAATCCTTCCTGGTGAAATCAATGAAATTATCATCATTCCCTCTGAAAAGCATTATGTTCAATAGTATGTTAGATCATGAATGTTTATGTATTATTAACTCTTACTAAATGCATCAACTTTTTAAAATTAAAAAAAAATAGCAGCAGTAAATTAAATTTTTAAGTCACCTTTATAGATGCTATAAGCATGCTTTATTGAAAAGGATTTTTTAAAGAATATTACAAATAAAACAGTGCATGTTTTCCTTTGCTTTTCTCCTATTTCAGCTAAGTGCCAGTAGAGAAAAAGAATATACTTGAGTTTACAATGCGAAATACTTGAATTCTCAAGCGTGAACAACAGTCATGACCCATCCGTACATACAAAACACGTGGTGAATGTGTTCTGTGTATATGAAGAAACGCACTTCTGTTCAATGGAGAAGGAGGAACACAGGCAAACGCACTCCCTCTGGATAGACAGCGTCTGTGCCACACAACATGAAAGTAACAGTGCACGAACAGAGCAGAGCCACTAACGAGCTCTAAATCAAGTCACCACACAAATCATCCGGGAGAATTGGATTATAAATTCCATTCTTACCCAAAACAGATACCACATTTTAAAGAGCGACATTTATCTTTTGAATTGGACTGACTAGCTGGCACGGCAAGCTGCGCAGGCTATTCCAAAGGCAGCGGTACAAAATGCAGTCGTATGGTGCATTTCGATTTTGGTCAGTGGGCTGGTGATCTGAGGATAGCTCAACAGCTAATTGAACTGGGACACCACAGAACTTGGGCAAACTGAATATCTGGACTGTTGTTTTCTACAGCGCTAAAAATGCCTTTAGAATAAAAAGAATTTGGAGTTTGAACAGGTATAATTTTGATAACTACACTAAATTTAGTCCTAGAAGGAATATTAGAAATCATAAAATGCATTGACTAGGAAGGCACCAGCAAAACAACCTCAAAGACATTTTCATTAAAGCAATTTCCATTTCCCTAGGCCTCTTCTTTCTTTACAGACAAAAAAAAAAACCAAAACAAAACAGAACATTTCTAGTTCTAGGTCAAGAGTGTTTCGGAGCATTTTGGGCTCCTTGGGGCTGTGCCTGCCGTGGCGCTTCCCGCTCGCCCTGCTGCAGCCCTCCTTTGTCTGGATAATGCCAAATGTCGTAAACGCTTGCGATAACACTCTGACTTACAGCACGGTGAAACTTAGCATCCGAGCCCTGCTGCAGATCGCATGAGATGCGAGGGATGCCTGAAGTTGAGCCCTTTCACCCAGCATGGCCAGTAACCCAGTTTCGCTCCCCTGAAACCCAGGTCCATTTAAAGTAACGCTGCTATTACCTAACCTGCTCAAGTTTTGCACATCCTCTGCCTTGACCTCGTAAGAGGCCTCTCCAAAAACATCCCTGTTCTTTGTTTTATAGACCCAGTACTCTGACATGCTTAATTTCGGCCACAAGTGAGGGTGGCAGCTATAGGCAAGGGAGGGGGGTAAAGCTGTGTATGGCTTTTTACCCAAGTTTCAAGCATGCATTAGCTTTTCCGTGATTAACACCTCCATCAGACATCAAAAGTAGTAATTTGAAGATGAAATATCAAAGGGAAGGTGGGAGTGATTCATTGAATCGTGCACACGAGCCCAGGAATGGAAATACAAGTTCTGCACCAGAGCTAGTAACACGGAATGAGCAGGTGCCTGGTGTCGCATTGAAGGCACGAAATTCACTATTACTATATTAATAAAATGACTGCCTGTGACTTTAAACCAAGACTCGCACTCGGCGAGAGCGTGAACCATTTATTGTCACTGGGAAGAACACGGGGATGGGAGCGAGGATGAGAGGAGCGATGATGATGGTGACACGAAAGAGGAGGTTCGTCTCCCCAGCGCCTGGAAGGGGAGCGGCGTCCCTACCTCAGTAAGCTGGAGAGGGGGATAGCGCCGGATCCAGTGCCCAGGATCCCTCCTTTCCTCCCGGACAGGAGTTTCTCCACCAGGGCCACATTCCCGGTGCGAGCCGCCTCCAGCAGTTCCTGGTCCTTGCCCATGGCCGGGGCTGCGCTCCGCGCCGAGCGGCCTCCTCTGCCCCCCGGACCCCCGATCCCCCCGCCTGGGCGCGGAGATTCCTGCAGTGCCTTCCCCGGCAGCGGGAGCAGCGGCGGCAGCGGGGAAGGAAGGAGGGAGGAGGAGAGTCACCTCCTCCTAGTTTCCCTGGATCATTTCTGGGTGGAGTGTGGGAGAGCAGAGGGCGGGGGGGGAACGAGGCCAATCAAGGACCTTCCCCCCCCGCGCCATGCGCACACCCCGAACCGCGGCGCGGGGCGGGGGAGCCGGGCGGGGCGGCGGGACGAGCCCCGCGCGCCGGGGAGGCGGGCGGCCATGGAGGAGCCGCAGCCCCGAGCAGGCCCGTTGCTGCGGAGACGCGGCTCGCGCGCGCTCAATGGCCGCCCGGGCCCCCTGCCCTGCCCTCCCCTCCCCGCGCCGCCCGCCCCGGCCCCTTCCCCGCCGACCCGAGGATGGGATTGGGGACGGGGATGGGGATCGGGATGGGGAAGGGGATCGGGACGGGGATGCTCGCGGCGCCCTTGGGTGCGGCAAGGGGCGAGGCCGCCCCGCACAGGGAGGGGAGCGGGAAGGGCGGGCGGGCCAGGTCCGTTAGGGACGCGGGAGGGCGCTGGGCTCGCAGCCCCGAGGCGAATTAGCGGCGACGAGCGCGGCGTTATCCATAAAGGTGCGGGCAGAGCAGCGGGACGCGGGGTTAACCCGCGCGGGAACATGGCTGAGCGCCCGACTGAGCCCGCCGGGGTGCGCAAAAAAAGGGAGGAAAACGCGGGCCCCGCGCAGCGCGGGAGCCCAACGGGCTTCTCGGCTCCCCGGGTCCGGCAGATGGACCTGCCTGACACGGCTCGGTCTGCAGGGGCGCCGCTCTTGGGGCTGCGACAGGGAGGAAAATGCAGCTGGGTTTATTCGGGGTGCGTTGAGTGCAGCATCTCTTGTTCTGGTACTAGGGTTCTGCTGCGGGTTTCTGACGTGTAGCCCTTTAAATATTATATCTACATATGTATACACATCTACACATATATGTATGTATATATATAAAAGTATATATACACATGCACTTTTTTGTGTCCTTTTTTTTTTTTTTTTAATGTTCTGTATAACTTCGGGTTTCCTACCAGCTGCACTGAAAATTTTCTGTCTTGGCCAAGTCACTAGCACATCCTTCTTCAATGCACCGCCTGACTCTGTGGTTACATGGAAAGCCAAATAACAGCCCTCGGCAGGGGTACAAGAGGCAGATAAGACAAGTGCTGATCCTCCCTGGAGATCAGTGCCCCCCATTCAGTGTCCTCACAAAACGAGGTGAAGAATCAGGTCCTGGCCCTGTGATCAGTGCTGGAGGATGGTTCGTCTAAGGCACACCAATAACAAAATAACGTGGCAGTAGGGAGGATTTTAGTGTTTTGCTTTTGGAGAGATGCTGATTACTTCAGATGTGTAGTAAGTTTTGAATCAATGGAAAGATCATTGCGGATTTCAAAAATTACTGCTTTTAGTCCTTGAAAGCCACTGTTTTTGCACAAATATTCTTTCAAGTATTTTTAGCTAGTTAAATCATTTTAGAGACTTAAACATTAATTGAAATCTCTTTCTCTTACCGAGGAAAAAATGATCATCAAGACCCATTGTTCCAATGTAGTTTTCTATAACAACAAAACAAAATCTATCTTCTAGTCAGAAGACATATTTTACTTAGTTCGGCATTTCCAGAATGTGAAATGATATCTTCTCCAATATTGTCAGCAGGACATGTAATTGAGCATTGACATAAAATTATTAGGTGCAGAGATTCCATAGCTATGGCCTTCCTAATTGAAGCTGATGACGGTGGTCTGATTTTTATGGTCTAATATTGTGTTCACAAGTGTTTCATTGAAGTTTGTTCTGGAATAAATAATGGTGTGGTCACGTGAATTGGGATGTAAGTAAGTCCTTAGTTGAAATAGGGACAATTTAAGTCCTTAGTCATAACTGTGTCACAGTGGAAGGCACTGATTTAAAGCTGGAATCAAAAGTTCTGTATCTTGTTACCAATCACTTGAGTCAGTAACCTAGTTCCAAAAGGATAGCCATAAACAAAGAATACCCCTTCTTTATACCATTTTGAGGCTCCTTGATGCCCTTTAACGGGATAGCTATATTTTCTCAATCTTTTTCTGTCAGCCTTGGGTTTTGCATGCACTCTCATGATTACCTGATAAATACCTCCTTGCATTTCCGCATATCCTACAGCATGCTCTGCATGGAGAGGCTTCTTCACGTTTGCTGAAGAGACACCAGTAGTCTCTGCTTGTGAAGAGCTTATCATAAGGCAGACACCAGCCCTGCACATTTGTGAATAATTAGAAGTAGATACCAAAGGGAACTCAAGTTTTTTAAGAATTTGGATTGTTTATGTGGTTGGATCAGCAGATGGCAAATATGACTCAGTATAAACGTTACATAATTCTTCTTGGGAAAATAAAATCTCAAGACTGCTCTAATTGAAAAGATGATGCAGAAAACTGTTCAAGAACAATATGGAGAATCAAGGTAGATATATCAATGGAGTAGATGCACTCACTAACCAACAAATTCAGAAAGATCTTACGAATGTAGTGAGGTTCAAAACATGTCCCACTAAAGCTGTCAACTTTAGAACTGCCCAGCAGTTCTAAAAACTCCATACAGAGGATTTGGTTTCATAGCAAATAGAAGTGAAAACAGTTATTCTAACAATTTGAAAAATTAAAAGGAATATAAGCAGAAGTCTTTAAGGGAAGGATTAAATATGGGCAAGTTATTAGGGTTACTGAAGCGAACAGTTCAAAACATCAGTTGTTCTGTTTCCAGAGATAAAATCAATAGTGGGCTATAGTAAAAAACAAACAAGCAACCAACCAACCAACCAACAAAAAAACACCGAGCACTGAGACTGAGTGGAATCCAGATAGTCAAAATTATTAGATCAGCTGGGCTCCTTTGTGTTTTTAAATGTCTTATGTGCCTTGTTATTGTTAATAGCAGGGTAATGGGGTAGACAGTGTTAAAAATTATGTTCCATAAAAATTTTAAATAGACATAGAATGCAGAAGAATTGCATTGTGATTTGAAGCAGTCAGTGATGAGAAAGATGATATGTAAAATAGTCAAAATATATTTCAAAATATTGACTGCTTTAAACCGGTGCTGTTCCATACCACAACAGAATTTTGATTATATGGTTTTAGTACTTGGGCAGACGTTTTCATTTGTGACCACTGCAGCTGTCAGTGCCTGAGTGGCATCACACCTTCAATTTCAAGATTCCTCTTAACACAACATATGCCTTACCTTCTGTTTTCTTCCATTTTCTAAAATAGAAAGCAGTTGGCTTACCTAGAAATTCTTTTAACAGATTTGTCATTTGAAAAGGCTGGGTTTGACCGTAATAGGAGGGGGAATAATTGGTTGTTACAATGCAACTATCACATGACACCAATCACATTGGTTCTCATTTCAGGCAAATGTTCTCATTTTAGGGAATACAGAAGATACAGAATACAGAAGATGCAACTTCTTGATTTCCCCCTTCTTAAGACTTTCTCACCTTCCGTGGCTTTCCCTTCTCTGTTTTCAAGCAGAAGTATGGAAGAGACATGAGAAACTGAGTAGCAACTACTGAAAACTAAACCTGTGATATTAAAAATAGTTGTGCAGGACAGCAAACACGAACATTTTATTTCAAAAGACTCTTTTGTCAATTCTCTCATGTGAAGACTATTTAAGGAAAGTCTTAAGATCCCAATTACAAATTCTGACAAAAAAAAAAGAAAGAAAACAAAACCCAAGTTGTTACTGAGCAGGCCTGATTGTTTATCTCAGCGTTATACACTCCATGGAAGGAGTCTAGTGTTATTTCTCATGTATTTTCTGGACATGGAGAGTTTCTGAGGCTTGGTGTTGTCCTTTGCTCCTTACAGTGTGTGTATATAGTGCAGGGAAGGCACAGGGAACCTCAGCCATGGCTTCCTTTGCTCGTTTGCCAGGAATGCCCTTGGCTCACAGGCTGAGCCCGAAGTGGAGGTCCCAAATGCCCGTCTTGTTCTCATTTCCCGTCAAGGTGAAGTCAAGATGCACATGGGGCTCCCTCTGACGGAAGAAAGCCTCGGTGCGCGGCCCAGCGGGGAGACGTGGCGCGCAGTGGACGTGTCCTTAGTTTGAATAACTGGGTCACACTGTGGTACTTCCATGCTGCTGCCTCCAGCTCTGCTCATTGAAATATGCACAAGACTGCGGCGATTTCAACAGAGACCATGAGTACCTGCACTAGACAGATTAAGTGGAAGTTAATGTGTAAGGAAAAAGACATATAAGTTTTGATGAGATATCCACATCAATCATGAACGACTATACAATTCTGTTTAGATACAGCATCTGTGTACACCTACATGGTCCTCGTTCTCAGTGATGTTGCACCACAGCAAGATGCTGTCACAGTGCTTGCACTGACTGATCCTAGCACACCATTCTCATGAGGCTCAGTACACACTGAAGAAAAGGAGCAATAAATTAAACTGTTTTTCTCTCACCCAGAAACTGACCTACAGAGTCAGCTGAACGTATCATAGAGAATGATGTGCCGCATTCCCCAAAGGGGAGCAGAGATGTCCCACTGCTCCAAAGTCCAGGGTGTGATGTGTGCAGACTGCAGATTGTGCCTGCCCTCAAGAACGGCGTCTCCAGAAAGCAGCGTTGGGACAGCGCTGACACTGAGGGAAATGTCTGCCATGCTGTCGCCAGTGCAATTTTGTTCTCACAGTAGATGCTAAGATTAACTGGCATATCTATACATTTCTTTACATGCATTTGTTGTGTGACAGCAGGTGGGATTAGCGGTATAATTATTCATCCAATCCTTCTGCCATGTAGTTGGTTTATATCAGTTTGCTATCAAAATATGCCTAAGACTGTTTCTCTTGCGTTACAGAGAAATGCAGAATGAAATGTGATTACAAGTAGGTAAGAGCAGCATGCTGATTATATGCCCCAATCCAGTGTATGCTGACAGACAGGCTATAACATTTAAGCTTTGCATGTGCAGCTCAGCATACAGCTTTTTGCAATAAAAATAGCTTGTTTCAACCCTTATATATTGCAGCTTCTTTTGGACTTTAAAGCATCGCCCACTTTCTTGTCTTCCTTTTTAAGATGTGCACAACATTGCCAACGCATCAGTTTTTGACTGCTGGAGGAATGACCATAGAGTGGTCTCAGCCAAAACATGCTGGCAGTGAGGAACCACGATTGAAGGTACACACAGCTATTAAAATTCACAGATACTGTTGTTGGCTCTCAAGCAGCCGAGTGCGGGAATGCCACCCCAGAGGGCCTGCTACGCTGTAAGACAATAGCATATTTAGAGGTATTTTGCCAATGATTCCCATTCTCTTTGTGTCTCCACCGATAACAATTAGTATATAAGGAATATATAGTGGTAAGTCAGTCAGAGCTCATCTAAATGGTTGAATAATCACTTGCACATCAAATATCCTTTGGGTATCTTTATGCTTATGGATACACATTTTGATGACCTATAAGGCAGACTGTGTTTGAAATTCCAACTGTGCAGCTCCACATCACATAGCTTCAAACCTCACTGGGTCCAAAAGAAGTAGTGGTTAATGGAAATGAATTATGCATAAAGAAGAAAATAGAATATACTGAGGTAGAGATCTGGGAAGCGTTAGAACCGTCTATGAGTATTTAAAAGGTATAAATTTCAGAAGGGTAGATAGAGAAGTATTAGTTTGATATAACTAAGAATAGCAGGAAGATACTTGACAAACATGGCAAACATGATCAATATTGCAGTGAGAGTTAACTGTCAAAAAAAAACGGAGACACTGTCAAATATACAGAGAAGAACAGTCTGCCATGGATTCTGTTAGTCATAATTCAGCAAATCTTTGCAATTTCCAATTTTGATAGTTGCTCTTAAAGAATATCAATGATGCAACAACTAACAAACTTTGGACTGGATTATTGGATCTGGACAATTCTTTTTGAGTGAACATAAGTTTTTGTGGTTAAAAAAAAAAAAACTTGTCATTTCAACTAATAGCATAGTATCGTAGAATCATTATGGTTGGAAAAGACCTTCAAGATCATCGAGTCCAACTGTAAACCCCTCGACACCATGCCTGTTAAACCATGTCCCTAAGTAAGTAAGTGCTTCATCTACAGGTTTCTTGAACACGGCCAGGGACGGTGACTCCACCACCTCCCTGGGCAGCCTGTTCCAATGCTTGACTATTCTTTCCATGTAGAAATTCTTCCTACTGTCTAACTTGAACCTCCCTTGGTACAACTTGAGGCCATTTCCTCATGTCCTATTTTCGGTAGTTATTCTGGAGAAGAGATCGACCCCTGCCTCACAACAACCTCCTTTCAGGCAGCTGTAGAGAGCAATAAGGTCTCCCCTGAGCCTCCTCCAGGCTAAATAACCACAGCTCCCTCAGCACTCCACATCTATGCTCCAGCCCCTTCACTAGCTTCCTTGCCCCAACCCTTGCTCCAACCCTCCCAGATCCTTTTCTGCCATGTGGCTCTCCAGCCGCTCTGCCCCAAGCGTGTAGCGCTGCACGGGGTTGTTGTGACCGAAGTGCAGGACCCAGCACTTGGCCTTGTTGCACCTCATGCAACTGGTCTCAGCCCATCAACCCAGCCTGTTGAGATCCCTCTCTAGAGCTTTCCCACCCTCAAGCAGATCTACTCTTCCTTCCAGGGCTGTTCTTCCCAGGGCAAAGCAAAGGGGGAACTCAAATTGTTGTGCCACAAGAAAAGGTGTTTGAAACAGATTGATGAATACAAATAGCTTGCATGGACCGTATTATATTCACCAAACAGTCTGAAGGCACTTCAAATATAAAACGAATGAATTAAAACCTGAGGTGGCAGCTATTGCTTAAATTGCCCTTGTTACTAGATAAATGGAAGATAGCAAAAGCAATGCTCATGACTTTTAAAGGGCTTGAAGAAAGATTTGGAGAACTACAGAGTTCGTTTTCTGTGTCTGGCAATTTAGTAGACATCTGGTTACACATATTTGTAAAGATTCAGGACAACTCTTGCAGAATCAAGTCATGCCTCATGACTCCGTTACAGTTCGTTGAAGGAGTCAAAGAGCGTATGGCAAATGGCAATGCAATCAATACATTTTATTTGGATTTCCAGAAAGCTTTTAGGAAGGTTCTTGCTGAATACTTTAAAATAAACTAACTGGTACCAAGTAAGAGGGAAGATTCTGTTATGAATGAAGAATTGGTTAAAAGACTGAAAGCAAAAGGGAAGAATAGTCAGTTTTCACAATGGCAAAGAGGTTGCCAGGGCAGCTGTTAGGGCCTGCGCTATTGAACATGCACATAAAGAGTCTCTGCAGAGTGTGAAAAGAGAAGTGATCAAGTTTGCTAATGAGACAACAGATTTCAGAATAGATGTTAACTGCTGTTAACATCTTCATAGTTTCAAATCTTTGAGGATACTTCTCTGTAAACGTCAGTTTAATGCTGCACAGTAATCAAAACAGCATACAAAAGTGGTAGGAATCATTAGGAAGAGAATTGGGCACACAATAAATAGCGTCATTATGTCAATGTAAAAAAACATTGTGGTTGTCCTATCTCAAAAAGGTTACATCAGAACTAGACAAGGTACAGTAAAAGATAAATGGCATAGCCAGAGGTATAATACAGTCTTCATATAGCTTAAAGAGACAAGGCCACTTCAGCTTTTAAGAAAAAAGGTAAGTATAGGATGGTATAGGATCATATAAAATCATAAATGAGATGGAAAAGGTAAGCTAGAAAACAATTATCCATTATTTTTCCCTAAACAAGAAATAGGGGCCTGCAGTAAAATTGCCAGGGGCCAGGTTTCAAACACTTGAACATACATTTCGTACTTGATTCACAGGCTGTGGGCTGCTCTATATTAGGCTGCACATGCTCTTATTCTGACAACTTGCTTTTCAGCATGGAGGCTGATCGTTACCTATGCAGCACACCGATATCAACAGCACAAGATTTGCTCTTCCTCTTGCTAACGTGCCTCTGACTTCTTGCATGCGTGTAGTGTAACGTCTTCCAGGAAAATGGAGATACACAAGCTATGGCATCCTGTGTTTTTGTACAGCACGCACACAACCACAGAGACGTACGGAAGGGCATCTCTGATATCTGCCCAGAGGGCCAGTTAATAGCCAATATGACCGAGATGGTAATTTTCTGAACTTGATACTTTGCTCCCAGCACAAGATGGGGACACCTGATATATTTTATTCAGTTAGCCCGACGGTAAAAAGGCTCTTCACTCTTAATTACTTCTCCATGTTCCACAAAATATAATTCAAGAGTGTTTATTAAAATTTGGCAGCTAGTACCATCACTGCCGAGGGAAGTAACTTACTGCTTTTCTGTGTGTAAGAGGACGTGGTTATGCAGTGAATGTCTGAACCTCATTTATCTTGTGTGTAACTGGATTAGGGAAAAAAATACTAGCATGAATAATTTGTTTGCTAATGTGACAACTCTCTCATTTTCAGCCTTCAGACAATACAATAGATTTTGGTCAAAAATAATAACTGGTAAAATCTATGGCTATAACAGCCAATTTTATGATTTATGTTTAGTATTTGCCTGGACTGAAGATGACCACTGACCCCAGGCAAAGAACCCAACTAATTTTATTTCAGCAGCTGAGTTAAAGTTCAGAGGCAGAAACATATACAAAAACATTACATGTAAGATAAATGTTTAAAGAACAAAAGAATATATTGACCCACACTGGAGCATCAGTAGCAGAAAGGAAGTTCACTGGAACTTCAGCATATCCCTTACTGACTGGGGCTGACTCAGCAAAACACGTTTAGGGGCTAAATTTGGGATTTTTTTTCTGCAGGAAGCAAGTTGACATGACTACTTATGGCAGAGGGTCTATTTCCATAGGATAGAGTATAGAGACACGCTCTGTATGTTATGGATGTGCAAATAGGCTAATATCACCCTAACAAAATTTGCAATAGTATATGCGATGCAGTCTTAAATCACATAACTGAGTAGGGTGCAGCAAGGCTCAGCATCTCTCGGAAGTCAGCTAAACCATTTTCTTCTACATATATCCCAAATCGGAGCTAAAATCATTTAAAAAAAGAGAGAGAGAGAGAGAGAGATGCAAGGAGAGGGTGTTAAAGTGTGTTAAGGTAGGATGAATAATTAAAGTAAGAAAATTATTAAGCCAGATAAATTTGATAATTGCTATGATGGCTCTTTTCTTAGATTTGTGTTTTCACTTTCACATCTCTGAAACTGTCAAGCACTTTTCTTGAAAACAAAGTTTTCCCTGGCAAATTAGTGAGCTTCTGTGATACTACTGTTTTATCACAGAATTCCTCTTAATGGTGAAGAAAATGCCACAAAATATTTTTAAAATGAAACACTCAGATTTGCTCTAGAAGCTGAGCTGATTTCATTTGCTTCATGTAGGACTGTTTTTGACATCAAATAATCTTTTCCAGTTATGTAGAATCTTTTGGTGCACTTGACAATGCACCTGATCTGCTCTACACTGTCCATCATGTCTTCAGAGTACCTAAACACGCCACATGATTTAGTGCATCTTCAGATATTGTGCATTTCTCTCTTGTCATAATTCTTAGACTTCCTATTATAAAACTTTTCTCTTTGTCTTCTTTAATATAATTTCATACAGCTCCCAGGAAAGATTGCTCGGTTAGGACAGTTTTAGTGAAAAGGCACATGCTGTGTAGGACCTGTTTGAGTTGCAATCTTTGGGGGTTGCTTTGACTTGTGTCATCTCCAGCGCTCAGGTCTCACACTAGGTTCTTCTGTCAGGCCCGTTTCTGAGGGGCCTCAAGAATGGGCCTGTGAGGGAGGTCACAGCTGCAGCGTCTCATGCAGCCAAGCCTCATTTATCAGTGAATCACATCGTATGTAGGAGTTAATGACAAGGATAAGACGTTTCTAGGTGTCCCTGCTTGAGCAGAGGGGTCGGACTGGATGATCCCTAGGGTCCCTTCCAACCTCAGCCATTCTGTGATTGTGTGATTCTGTTTCCAGTGGTCCTTACAGTGAAGGGATGTAAACCAAGGCGGAAATTACCACAGCAATATTCACATGGCAGTCCTCATCATTAAGCAGCCAGTTAGGACGTACAATGTAGTTTTGCTCCATCTACAAATTCTTAGCGTAAATGGGAAAAAAAAATCTGTCACTTGACTTTACAAATCATTAGGTAAAATCTTATTTTTTTTCTCAAACGCGTATAGACTTAAAGACCCTGCCAGTGATTGTAAGGATGACAATTTTTCAGCCAGACAGAATCATATTTTCTGAAATAAGGTATGCAGAATTTCTTCTACTGTAGAACTGTGCTACTTTCCCTGCGCTTATTTCAAGTACCCCTCTTTTTCCTCTTTCCTGAGAGCATTGACTTGTAGGATCTAAAGAGGAGCCAAGTTTTGCATATTGGAAAGGCACAAGAGATTAACTCTACTTTGTCTTTGCCATTGAAGTATTTTTTCCTGCCTCATTTCAAGAAGCCTTTCTAAATCTTCTTAACGTTATAACTTTGAAGGAATACTTTTCTATCTTATAAGCTGGAAATGCTTCTGATAATTGCAAAGGAAGGCTTAAACACCTTAGCATTCAGATCATGACCCCTCTCAGATAACGTCTCCAGATGAGATGAGCTGGAAACTTAACATGCTGTTTTCCATAAGAGTTACTTATTGGCAGCTGTTAGTGATTTGGGAGGTTATAGCTAAAGCTTGGCAAACACCTCTCACACTGCTTTAAAGAACTTCTCAATGACTGTCTGCAACTTACTATATTTCTTGCTTTATTCTCAGATATGTATTGAAATGCTGGAGACTATATGTTTTTTCATTTTTAGGATAGTTCTTGTCTAAATATTTTCATTATTTAGAAATTAAATACACAAGATCTCTGTAAGTGGATATTTTTGGTTAATATTTTTTCTGGCACACAGAAATACCGCATCTCATATTTTAGGTAAAAATCTTTTCCCAGGATTCTTCATGTGAAGTACTTGAGCATAAATGCCTCATTTCTCTACCAATTTCAGTTCATATTTGTTGCTGTGATTGTGCTCATGTCCACTTTATTGTAAGATTCTCTATTATGTTCTAGTTTGCTGTATTACAGGATCATACCTTAAAAAACTTTCTCATTCATTTGGACCATCAGACCTATTCTGAAATGTAGTCTGTCTTTTTAAAAATAAAAAATAAAAAAAGGGAAGGAACGAACCACATTAAGATTCCAGTGGAATGAAAAGACATCTGCTTTCTATGTTATTTTCTCCAACTATTTGACAAAAATGAAGCGACCCCATTCCTACGGTAAATTTTATATAGATTGTTTTTCTCTGCTTAGTCATTCTGCCTAGGAGCTTTTGAAACACCAAGCATGATATAAAAAGAAATGGCTTCAGATCACTTACCACATGCTATAGTTTTAATGTAAAATAACTTGATAGATTACCGTCTGGTGAAGGTGGGTGAGGTGAGCATTTTTAAAGAGGTTGTATTTCGTTATTTCCGAAGAAACATAAAAAGCTTTATATTAAAAAGTAAAAGAATAAAATCAGAGGTTGTTTTTTCCATATAGCAGCAATATTGAACAAATAAACTGATAATATCAAAGTGGAGTTGTGGTAGTAAACATTTCCTAAAATGTCTGTGTTAGCAGATAATCATAGAATCACAGAATGCTTAAGGTTAGAAGGGACCTCTAGAGATCATCTAGTCCAAACCCCTGCACACGCAGGGTCACCTAGAGCACAGGACTGCATCCAAGCGGGTTTTGAAGATCTCCAGAGAAGGATATATATATCATTATAAACCACTACAACTATTGTAAATATTTTACTATAAAAAGGGACCAAATATACAAAAAAAGATTTTAAATTTTGTTTAAACTTGGAAACTAAAAATCTTTCCTCCTATAACATTCGGATATTTCATGTAGATGTAAAGAAAAAAAAAATTGAATCCTCCAGAAAGAAGCCAGTAGAACCAAAGATAAGCTATCTAAATTGAAAGTGGAAAAGTCCTGATTTAAAATCATGATATAAAATTAATCACCAAAAGAGGATAAATACTCTGAATGCATGCCGAGGTTTTCAAGTTTCCCCAGGCCCTTCACAAGGCGGGAAGGAGACGTCTTGGCGACCACAAGTGACTTCTCGGGCTGCCATCTAGCGGTGCCGAGGGAGGAGAGCCCCGCTCCCCATCGCCGCGGTGCTGCGAGGCCTAGGACGGAGAAACTCCTGTTGCTGAGAGCTGGCGCGGCACTGTTGGCAGCCACACGTTAACCGTCATACACTTCAGTATGATGATTCTCATGACAAAAGTGCTCAAAGCCTCATTAGTAACCAGCGCCGTTTAATTACACATTGATAAAAGTGCTTATGGCAGTTGCTCATTCTGTGGTAACGGCGTGCTGAGATTTGGAAACTGTAGAGACACCCCAACGTGCTCCCCAGAGCGGTCGCTGTATTCAGCACTCACCAGAACAGAGCCGCGCTTCCGAAGGACTCCTCCAGCCGGGGGTTTCTGTCCGGTGCTAAGACCCGCGACAATCATCCACCTTGCCTCAAATCTTGGTGGTTTCAAACAGTCCAACCTAGACGAACTGCGAAAGCCACCACATGCCTTACACTCACCAAACCACCCCTTACCGCCCAGCGTTAGTCCTTGTCTTGCACTTCCTATAAACCTTGAATTGTTTCCAGTGGTTCTTCAGGTGCAGAACGGGTTTTTACTTTCAAAACTCTCAAGAACTCTCAAAATGTTAAAATGGCAGCAACAACAACAACAACAAAAGGAAGGCTCTAGTGAAGAAACAATAAAATAAAGGCAATTTCATGTAGCTGGTTAGGCATGGTTTGGCTGGCTGACAGATAAAAGCAAAATAGCCTTTAGCAGAAGTCTATTGACCTGCTGAAGTAGGTGACAATGCAAGTCTCTTCTCTTTGGTATGCAGAAGTTTCCTTTGATTTTAGGGTGAGAACACAGGAATTTAAGAGAGCTTAGTTGTTTGGGGAAGATTTTTTTTTCCTTTTTTTTTTCAGCTAGCAAAATAACATGACACAAACTTGAAAGATGTTCTGTGGTATTTGAGGAGCTGAAAGTTGCCAAAAAAATTTAAAAAATCATTTTAAAATGTTCTAAAATGCCTCTTTCATAATTAGAATTCTTATTTTAATATCCAAAATACATTAGCTGGTATGTAAAAAAGAATTTAATTAGTAGCCAGGAAAAAGCCCAACAGTTGCTTACACTCATTTTGCAGTAATTTTTAAGCTGCTTGAAACTTATGTAAAGTAAGTAATCTGTAATTACTTCACTGAAGTGAGAGGCTTTCTATTCTCAGTGAAGAGACCATTTTATTTAAATTAGATCCTAAAACAAGTTTCAAAGAAAAAAATAATAAAAAATAGGATTTAAAAGCTTTTTCAGGTTTGATATAAAAATGATTAAAAATGCAAGGTTTAGATAACACAAACTGTGACTACACAGCTCCTGTTTTCTCTCCAGTTCAAGATTTAGGCTTTTTCTTATTTAGACTTGAAATAGAAATTTATTCCTCCAGCAAAAGACCAACTATTGTAGCCTTTTGCCATGCCTGTTTTTACATCACGTTTAAGAGGGACTGGCATGAGTTCCACCTTTCTGGTGCTCACGTTCTCAGATTCCACGTTATTGCCAAATAGGAGCCTTACACTAAAACAAGTAACACCGCGGCCAGGCCGCACGTTGCCACCAAAGCCATGAGGGTGAATTCCCCTTGGTTTGGTGAAGAGTTTCTGTGCCCACAAGAGCCCTGCGTTTGCCTCGCTACCTCGTGGAGGCGCGTGCGCACAGCCAGCCCCGGTACCTTAACCGACCCGCGCTCTTGTTAACGGGGCTGCTCTTCTGAAGCTGCAAACCACACTGAAATGAGGCGTAGGTGGAGACAGAAAAAGAGAAGGTTGCGTTGCAGAGCTGCTGAAAAACCCATTTGCCCATTGAGAGGGATGGATTAGCGGATTTCACAGCGAGTATCCAAATTTTCATTGCTACTTGACATATTAGCAAGGTCATTTTCAGCTGCTGCAACAGATAAAAGACTGATTTAAATCAATAGCTGAATCAATTTGAAGTACTCTCTAAAATTTGTAGATAGCAGCAGTGAGCTTAAAATCTACCTTGTGCATTTTGCAATAAATGCTTTAAGAATCAAACCACTACAACTACATTGTTATATAGAACTGTTTTTCTCCATCTTATCATCTCGACTTGTTTGCTTCTGCAGTATGTGAGCATATTTTGCACTGTCACATTTGTAGATATGCAGGTTTTTATGCTTATTAGCATGTTCCATTTATACTGACTATGGACTTTACTATGAATAAAGGTAAGTGCCCCCATGGCGGGTTTAGCAGACCTTCTGTACCTAGCAAGTATCCTTTAGAGATCAACTACATGATTCCAGTCTAAGACAACAACTAGAGTGCGAGCACAGGAATCAGAAGCTATGGCTTAAGGGACCAGGAAACACGGCTGCAGGTGGAGGAAATGCCATTCCCTGAATCCCGCAATCCCAACGCCCCAATCCTGTACCCTGATCCTGTCGGGGAGCAGCCATGGCGGGATGGTTTCCTGCCAGGATTAAAGCACGGAGCGGGCGCGGGGGCGGCCCAGGACAGGGCTCATGATCGCGTGTTCTCCTGAGCGGCCCCACGGAGGCTGCATTGGGGGAACTCGAGAGTTCATGAACCAAGTTGCCTCTCTAGGAAGCCTTTTTACAAGGAATTCTGCAAGCAGCAGCATTCCCGTTTAAATTGGCGCTAATCAGTATGGTAGAATTATTGCGAGAGCTGAGGCAGGGCCTGCCGCATTCAGGGGAAGAGGCTTTCCAAGGTGGGCTACCTTCAAAGCGTTACGAGACACAAAAACAGCATTTCTGAATAGACCGAATGAGTGCTAAGCTGATCTGTAGACTTGAAATTCCCAAAGAAAACTTGGTAACCGACTGCAAGATTTCTGGTGTGAGCTTTCTGCATATACTGAAGTTCTCCCAATGCTGTTCTGCTTAGTTGTGCACGGAATAAAAGCCAAAATTCATTTAACAGTCTCTCCTGCCGGCACGTATTTCCTGGCTAGGGCTTAGGTGGTTACAAACAGCACCAGCAGCAAACACATGTTGTTTAACCTGGGGCCATTAATTGCCATTTTTCATGTATCATGTTAAGGTTTAGTTTACCTCTGTACTTTTAAAACATTGAGATGAAAGCTCTCCACTCCCTCCCTACGACGAAGCACCCCGAGCCGCGGCCGTGTCCGCCTGCAGCAAGGCGGAGGGGGACACCCGGAACCTCCACACTCATACGGAGAAAAGCAGCATCTCTTTAAGAAGCAGATGATGGCCTGGGCAGTGACACGGCGAGGCTTTTGATATTGCTGTTTATTTCTTTTTAAAAATTAAACAAATATCAACATATTATTCCAGCAACATGCTACTAAGCAGTCTATACATTCCTTTCATTAGGATCATTCTACCTAGACCGTAGTTGGAGGGAACTGAGTTACAATTCAGACCTTTAATAGTACCAGGCAGAATTAAACCAGCTCAGAACTCCTCCCCCGAATCTGACATTATATCTCTTTTAATTTGGACTATCCACATTAAATACTGCATTGCCTTTAATACCTTTCTGAAATATAAATATTAAGTTTCTCTAGGAGAAACCCAGTCTCAAGAATATATTTTTTTCATCTTATTCAGGGTCACTTACCCTGTTCAGATAAAAATTTCCATGGCAGGAAAGGGATTTTCAACCAGGATCTTGGGAAGCAGGCTTTTAAATAGTGCCTGAATCAGTTCTTCCGTAAAATTTCTGATTAAAACCCAAATATTTTCCGTAACTATTTTCAGCAGTGCAAATTATGTGTGTCCTCCAAAAAGTTTTAATCAAAATCAGTTTAATTAAAACCAGTTTGATAGCTTGAATATGCAAAGTCGAACCACAGGATATTAAATACTTTTTGCGATTTATCTGCATATCTACAAACAAAACATCCCTCAAATATCCCATGGTGTAGAAACAATTGCAGTAGCAATTAAAAGATTTTCAGTCGTCAGATTCAAGGTCACTAGTTAAATTATTCAGTCGTTTTTACTCCTACCAAATACAGTATTTTATAGGCATGTATGCTTTTTTGTTCGATGTTCCCTACATTGTTTAGAAGCACACTCTTATACTCTCTATTTTACAGTGCTGTGCTTTTTTATTTGTTTGTACCATTTTTAGCTGAAAATTATTGTTCAGTTTATACAAATCACCCATGGTTTCAACTGTACAATTACATATCATGTAATCTCACAATTCCATAGGGTAATGAATGATTCTCTGCATTTTTTTTTTTTTTATCAAAAAAGCAATATACAATTAATGAATCCCAGTAGGATTTTTGTTACAAGCATTGACCTTCTTACACATTTAGATCCGGACCGAACAGAATCCTCAGGCAGGTCTGAAGACGTGTGCGCAGATCGGCCCGGCGCGCGGCACCACCGAAAGCTCTCGCCGTCCGCCAGCTGCCAGATCCTCCTGAGGGGCTGTTTCCTCATCACGGAGACAGGGAAAAACAAGACAGACCAGCTGTGATGGCACAGTGGACTTTCACGCAGGAAGAAGGCCCAACGGTAACCCTTGATAACTGATAAATTCTCATTTACTGTGGTATTTCGGGATCCTACATGGAATGGGTACAAAGAGCTCCGCAGCATTGGAAGATTCTTCTTACAATCTTCCCCGGGCAAATCACACCAAATTTAGGGCCACGCTATTATTGGTATTTTAATTTGCAGTAGCTTTGCCATCAGGGAGGATCTAACCCACATCATCATAGTGCAAATGTAACCTCCTGTACAGGTACCTCCTGGCAACACAATCTTAACCAAGAGAGGTCCTGTATAAAGAGGCATGGGACATTTTACTCAGTTATGCACACAGGCACCTTCTTTCTTTGCTGAGCTACCCAGTTTTCTGAAAACGTTTTAAAAATAACACCTTCTTTGACAATATTAAAATTATCACAGGTATCCATTTCCTCCTCAGTAAACTGATGAAGTACAGTATAGACTGATTTTTCCAACATCAGTTTAAAAAGGGCTGAAAAAAATAACAATGTTGAATCATAATTTCTTCCAGCATTTTGCAAAAGTATTTTAGATGCCCCCATCCTTGCACCAAGAGAACACTATCCTACAGATGACGATCAACATTCATCTTCTTTATACGATGAAGCAGGGCATCCTTCTCCATCTGGACCTCTGCAAGAGCCATTTTAGCTTTGGCTAGTTCCTGTTTGAGACATTCATTTTCTTCAATAAGCTAAAAAGATCAGGTTAGAAAAGAAAGTTAGCAGTGCTTCTGCATACTCATTACAGTAATCAGTAAAATATCAGTTTGTTGCTGGGTGCAGGTTGGTTGGGGCCAGAGATTGACTCCCACTTAGTGGGACATGGAGAGAGGTGATCATAGCTCGAAAAACAAGATTCCCAGACTGCAAGTAGTGTGGAAATGACACCGGGCTCTCAACTCTGGGAATGGATTCCCATCCAATAGCAGAAACTGCTGTGCACGTTTTGTCACCAGCAATTCACAATCCAAGTATAAGTGATGTATTACCATGGGTCTGACCCATGGGCCTGGTCCTTGGCCTTTGGCCGTCACGTTGCACAGGCCTGAGGAAGAGAGGAGGCTGATGGAGGCAGCTGGTGACACTCAGAACGCTCCCCTCGTGTAAAGCACAACTGCTCTGTAGTGTACGACTGTATTTAGAGAGTAACACTAAATTTACTTTATGTGACAGTGTATTAAACATGCCAGTTCAATTTACATGCCAGAATTTACATGCCAGTGTATTGAACTATACTGCAATATCTGCAATTTGTATTTTCTACGTCTAAAAGAGATTTATACTCAGAACATTTAACAACTGTCATGTCTAATGATTGAAATGATTTTGTAAAAAGAGGTAAATAAATAAGTACATCAAAAGGCATTCTTAATACCTGATCTCTGGGGACGGCAGCTGAATCCCTGCTTGGTGTGTAAGGCCTGGGAGTTCCACAAGATATCTGTGTGGCCTGGTCCCGTGTTCTATGTCTGGCAGGTCCAGGTGCTTGTTGCACTGTATCACTTGTTTTCTTGATCTTCGACACATCATTTACTCTTTGATTGTCTGTTTCACAGAGAAATACTTGAGATTAAGGAGCTTCAGGGGTTTTGTTGTTGTTGTTAGATTGATTCTTATCAGCACCAAATTAAAACTCCTTCAACAAACACACTTGTAGTATTAACATGTATCAACCACGCAGAATCAGATTAAAAAATAAGTAATACATTATTTAAAATCACATACCCTTCTGGAGAAAGGGAGAAGGGAAAGGAGGAATGAGAAGAAAGAATATGGATGCATGTATCTACCAGGTTGAAGAATATTAACACATTTTTGTACTGATCACTATCATCACAGAATATGGATTCTGAGTAATTACGAGCTATAGAACAACATTGAAGCCTGCTATTCAGAAAACACATCCGAATAACTATGTATTTTAGATCATAATTATCTAAATTATCCTGATTATCTTGGAATAGGCATTGAAATTGGAGGAGTGTGGCAAAGGAAAAACAATCCTACTAATAATTACTGAGATACCAGACTGCAGGAACATACATACCTCTAATGAGAAAAGAGCCATCATCATTTCTTTCTATCGAGAGTATGTCAATATGCAGTGTTATGGGCACCAGTTCAGATACCTTGAGATTTTCACGAGGGCTGTCATCCTAAAATACACAGATATTCAAAAATTACTTTGAAGGTTTAGTAGATTGAAATAGTTAATTAAGATGTTAAATTACACATAAGTGGATTTAATGAAATTTGAAAGGCAACACTTCAGAGTGGAAATTTCTAGCCTTTTTTTTTTTTTCTCTCCTCACCAAACTTTTGCTCCATACATTTTTTTTTTTTCCTCTGGATCATACTAAAGATGTGAAATTATCTCTGGAGTGACTCTGCTGAACTCAGTATATACAGGCTAAAATACTTCAAAGTATTTCACAGACGTCTCAGTAATATTAAATCCCAACTCAAGATGTTCTTTAATGCAGGAGCTCTCAGAGATAAGAACCCCACGCTATAAAATAACTTGTATCTGATTTTCCTTCGAACTATTTCAAGATTGAATAGATAAAACTATCATTCTTGAGGGGATTTTGTCTTTTTAGAATATAGATGACAGCAGCTGCAGTTCAGTTACATTAGTGTACTCAACAGAAGAGAAACATCACAAATTGCTTCTGGTTGGGTCTCTCCAGGAAGTAATTTATAGGTCATTATTCCTGTCAAGCAGAGTAATGCATCCAGTCTAATCAAGAACTTGCATCCAGTCTAATCAAGAACTGTATGTACTATCAACATTGAACACACTGCAAGATCGAACTGTTGAGGTGTAGCTGCCAAAATACCTTGGAAAAGAAAATGAGATTGCAGCAGAAAGTGCAAAAATAAAACGAGAATTTAAGAAAGGCGGTGAGTTTTCTTTTCTTTTTTACTTCCCCCTCGCTCCCCTGCAGGAAACATGCTACATCAAATCTCACAGAGGAAACATGCTGCACTGAACAGGCAATGCAGCATAAAGTTGAAGCGTATCCTCCTGCTCTTTATGGTCCCAAAGCTCAAGAGAAATGAATCATTTGCATGGCAAATGGGCACTCCAATCCACACTGCCTCTACCTGCAGCTTGTCAGCCATCGAGACTGACTTCACCGTGACTTACAGGCGCTGCTGAGGGCTTCAGCGCCTCTGCTGCCAAGCAGATTGTGCCAGCTTATTCAGGTGCAATCAGAGATAGCTATTTTCTCTGAAACATTTTGCACAAGTCTGACATCTTGCCAATAAGCCAGAACAATCCTGTTTCAAATTTAGATGACTAAATATTGAGATCTTCCTTCTTCACTTTTGTGCTAACAGTGCAGCCTGGGGATCCATTCCGCAGCCCTGATGGTGAGGCCTGGTGCTGCTGCTCTAGCAGAATGGGTGCTATAGGACTGCCTAAGGATCCACAGGGGATGGAAAAGCTGCACCAGTGCTCAGGGAATACAGATGCGTTTTGATATTCAAGTGTTCAGACTAGACTGTACAGATACAGCTCATGTTAGGTTTAAGAGTGATCTCAGCAGAATCAAGGCCCTACTTAGCACAAGATGCAGAACTGGAGGTGTTATTTTGCTTATCACTTTGGTAAATTTACATAAGTGATTATTTATGCAATGTTACAGTGATCGTTTTTTAAAATCAGCCTTACCTTTTAGCCCATGGCTGCACAGCACAGAGCTCACTGTCTCTTTTAAGTGTCTGAAAGGAGACTTGAGCAGCAGTGCCCTCTTAATGTTACTATTTTAAGCTTCACTAGTGAGAAAAGCCTATATTATTTAGTAACTGTTTCTAGGCAAGGCAGAACAAGAAATCTGGGCTCTAAGCAGCCATATTCGAGTGACTGGACCTGGAATTCTAATAAGCTGTTTCCTTCTTTTGTACTTAACTTTATCTTCTAAGTAGGAGAGACAATTAACCTCTACAATCTGTGTTTCATAATTAGAAAACCAGCACTATGACAAGCAAAAAGCTCACCTAAATAAAAATAAAAAAGACAAAGTACAAAATATGTTCACACAACTAATCTGCAACCATGCAGAGAAATTATCTCTGGGCCTACCACGGAACTAACCAAATCTATGGATTTTTAAATTGTTTAAGTGTTATCTACAGACTTTATACAGTAAGTATGATAGCAGTTTCTTTGAAGTTAGCTATACCCAGATTACTAGTTTATCATCAAAGAAACAAGAACATATTTTTTTTTGAAGAAGCCAAATAGCTTTTTGTCAACATACTTTTAAATTAATCCTTGCATTCGAAACTTTTATCTTCATAGGCATCACTGCTGCAACAGTTTCATCTTCTAGAAAATGCTGAATATTGGTGAGGGAAGATGTTAGAAATTCCGCGCTGAAGTTCTCTATGTGACACTGAAGAAAGCCATTTTTTACAGCCAGCAGAGAATGCACGATAGCACTCGGCCCACTTTCCCACCTCAGACTAATCTCAGGTGATGAATTAACTGGTCCAGCCACAAATTTACAGTCCGAACCTATTGCAAAAGGAAAAGAAACTTGCATTAAAATTTTGCAGTGCCAATTTGAAAGCAAGTGTGACGCAATTACTTTTACCTATATTGCCTCATATTAGCCAAGAATTACAGCTGTATATTTGCATATCGATTTGATATGCAATCAATTGCAAGCGTATCACTTAAAAAGTACTACAGGGAAATCAATGGTACATAGAAGTACTTGTACCTCACAGTGAGGACAGAAAAGGACAGTAGAGAAGTATTACTGAGCATACAGGATTGCTGTTGTCTTCAATGCCTTGCCAAGGGAAAAACGTTATTTTGCATACTCCTCAATTAATGCATTTGTAATTCAGGAAAACATTTAAAGTCAGTTTACACTTTCAGGAGAGCAGGTTTTCTCTGGAAAAGATAGAATTTCCTGACTTGGGAACACACACGCTAACACTGAACATGGGGACACTGAAACAGCGGGTCAGTAAGATAGAGAACAGGACCGTCTGTTGCTTCCACTGTTGGGGGTCAGCAGATTTGAACCTTAAATGCAAACTGGCAGTTTCTTGTTAGTTTCAGTGTAGGAGGATTCACCACCACAAACAAACAAGCACCACACACACAAGGGCAAATTTTAAAAAAGAGTTTTAAGAAGTCGTTTCAGTCACTTTCATGGTAGTCCTATGGAAATGACATGCGAAAAGAACACATAATGTTCACAGCAATTACTTATATTAAAGAGCAAAATTACTGAAGTTTGAAAGACTGTTGAAATCAAAGGAGAGATTGTACTTGAAGTCAAGTAAAATTAACTAAATTGTGTAAAGTTTACATTGAGTATCCACCAGTTAAACAAATTTGAACAAGAAGGCAGTATTAAACAAAAAAATGGTTAATATAGATACTTTTTTTGATTTAACCTCTGATTACCTCAGCAAAGTTCAACACTTAAAAATTCAGAAATAGAAAAAAATACCTTGCAATTAAATGGAAGCAATTCAATTTAAAGTACAAGTAAACCCATGCTTCCTTCCTCTAGTTTTGCTTCTTCTCTCTTATCTCATTCTATCATATTGCTGACATGCTGTTTATATAAGATATATTGAAATCTGCATGCTATACATTAAAATCTCCACCTCTGGCTGTGAGTATATGAGCAATTACTGTCTTATGGGCAGCCTAAGAGCTGCCTGTCCCCCTCCGTGAGGAGATTACTGCCCAGACAAGCAGGCCTTTCCAAGGCTGCTTGGTGGCAGGATGAGGGAACAGGCACAGGCTGAAACGAGACAGGTTCAGGCCAGGTGTAGGGAGTTAGGAGTGTCCGGCAGCCCGGCAGCTCCCAGAGATGCCGGCTCTGTCACTGGAGGTTTTCCAGACCTGACTCTATAAAGCCCTGAGCAACCTGGTCTGATCTCACGGCTGACCCTGCTTCGAGCTGCAGGTTACACTCGAGACCATCCTGCCAAATTGAGGTAGCCTGTGACGCTCTGAAGTGTGAATTTCCTGTGTGGCAAGATGCTTTGCTCCTCTTTCGGAGATAACCTGTTTTGAATAAATTTGCATTTGCTGCCAAAAAGATAAAAAATAAAAATAAATTAATAAAAACCATGCAAGTTAGCTACCTTCCTTCTTGTTCAGAGACTCATACACCCTTTTAATACACTGCTTTCGCTGCGGTTAGCAGGAGTTGTGACATCCAGGAAATAAGAATTTATTCCGTACAGCACACCCCCCCCACACGCCTTTAAACACAAGAAAGCCACAGTTCTCAGAGCCAGGACTGCTGCTGAATTAGGCATCCAGTTCGCAGGGCACTTTGTTAAAGCTGCAGGATGTCACTGCTGAGCACAATACGCTGGTGAGCCACAAGCTTTTTCGATATAGCAACTCTCTACAGATACACTCAAGCCTGCTGTTGAAGAAAAGAGACATTTGTAGCACAGGAACACATTTTCAAAGGCTGGTTTGCTGTTAATTGCTAGGTAGCATGTCCATGATAAAGCTCCAGTAGCCCTTGCACTGGTATCCCACAGATTTTGCTAGTTGCTTTTGCCTTTTCCCCAAGATCGATGGGTCTAGATTGTTTTTCTTGTGCTTTTGCTCATGGATTCTCTTGGTTGCTCTTTGCTGCTGTTAATTCATTTAAATTGCTTCTCTTGATCTCATTCTCAAGTTTTTCCTAACCTTGATCCTCTAGAAAAAAACTTTGGTTTTGAACTGTTTTTCTCCTTAATTCTTCTATCAGAAAAAAAAAAATGGAGGAAAGGGAGAGCAGCAGCCACTGCAGAGGATTCCTAACTAAGTGCAGAAAGCACAGCCCTACGGAAGAGAGAAGATGGAAGTCCTGAAAGGAGAGTATCCAGGAACGCAGGAACAACCAGCGTTACTCACTTGGTCCCACCCAGGCAGATACTCACCAGAAAACAGGCAGGAAGAGTTGGAAAACAGCTGCAGTATTTGGAGACCCCAAGCCCACCACAGCCTTTTGTCCGTCCCAGCAGCCAGGCAGGGCACTGGGCCCTCACGGCAGGGCACGCAGGCCCCACGCTCCCGCCCGCGCGAGCAGGAGGGCGCCCGGCTCTCCCTGCCCATTCCCAGGCGCTTCCACAGCGGGCCGGAGCAGCCGGAGGGCTCGGAGCTCAGCCGTGGAGTCTCCCCCGCTGGAGCCCCCTTTGCCTGCAGGGCTCTGACCGCAGCTGCAACATCAGCTGCTGGCAACTGCTCAGCTCACCAGTAAGTGGGATCTTAGCGAGGGCATCACGGGCCACAGCACCCAGCAGAGCTCCCTCAAGGAAGCCCGGGCTGCTGCAAGGCTGGAAATTAGGGGCAACCAACCACTGCGAGGGCTGTTTCCTGGGCAAGCAGAGGAGCCAGAAGCAGAAGGCAGGTGCACCAGAGCTGCCCTGAGAACCTACCGAGCAGCAGAGCCGGCAGGCAGCAACCCTGCGGAGGCTGGCAGAGGGGAACGAGGCGAGCTGCGGCACGGAGGGGCATGCCAACGAGGCGTGCCAAGGCAAAACAGAACAAAAGGAAAAATCACAGCATGCCACTAGGCTTTTTGGCAGACAGTGTCCATGTACAGCTCTACCTTAATACACTGGTTCTAGATGTGCATATATCTGGCATGAAACCACACCCTGTATTTCAAATCTTGATAGGAAAATACCTCTTATGACCGCTCATCTTTCCTGATGCAGAGTTGGTTTCAAACTCTCTTGTTTAAGGAAAGTTAAGTCAGTTTATACTGTGAGTGTTAACCTCATCTAACGAAGCAGATCAGAAGAGATGAACAAGCTGTTTTCAGAAACAGTTTTTCAAACCAAGATATTTAAACATAGTATTAAGTAAGGGTATTCCAGCTTCATAAAAATAATGTAGAGCAACATATTTAATAATAATAAAACAAAATCAGGAAAATTCAATGCAATTAAAGTTTTCTGCTTTTTTTTTTCTTTCTTTACCCCCACCACTAGAACAGTCCCGTTTTCTTTCCCTCCCACTCAAAGAATGATTACTTCAAAAGAAACTAGTCAGAACAGATATCCCAAGCCAGCAGATGAAGGACGCTCTTGTACTAACATGAGCACAAAGCTGTTTTTGTGCTTTAGGGTTCACACTTTTTCATTTTCCAACCAAAGGGCATCCACAAAATGACCAGTCACTAGTTAGTTGCTATAATAAATGTTCCCAACTCCAATTTCACTGTACTGAGATTAAGTCTTACCCACAGTTCTGTTGCAAAGATAGTGTCGAACACTGATATTGCCCAGTTGATTTGGTATCACCCGGTTGACCTGGAGGCATATTTCTGTATCTTCACCTCTGATATCAATTTCACCATTAACACCAAATATTTGAAAAACTACAACAGACATCTGTTAAAAAATTAAGATAAAAAAGAGATTATGAACTGAATTATAGTGGTTATTGTTTATGCAGTTCTGTCTAACCCATTTCTGTCCCAAAGAAAAGAATCTTCGTATCCATAACCCTTGCCCTGAGAAGGGCACAAAGTTTTCTCATTTCTTCTTTTTTTGCACTCCTTAACTGGACAATGTCCAGTCTCTGTGTCCCCAGCACAACCCAGAACTGGACGGCAAAGGCATGGAAGTGAGCAAGGCTTCCCCCACCGTGCCCAAGCAGCACATGGCCTCTGTAGTACCTGAAATTGCCCAGACATGCACTCATCTTCGTATATCATAAACAGATGCAAGCATTCTGAGTGTTGAATCAGGCCAGGGTAAAACACCAGGACGGACTACCAAACTTTGGCAATCTGCAGAGCACTCGGTCCTTTTCCTCTATTTTTGTGTTGCAGTATCTTTCATTAAAAGCAGTAGCCAGTTTTCAAAAGTCAGTTCTGGTGTCTATTACACAAGATAAACACTCACCATCCACTACTCCTTCGGGCTTGTTTTTTCCTAATGATTTTCTAGTTATCTAGTTTTCTAGTTATCTTCTATGCACAGAAAAAAAACCACGCCAGCACACATTTGCATAAGAGAATCTGCACAAATTTTGTTTTGTCTATTGCCTACATGCACAGATTATTGAGAACTTATTTCAAAGGAAACAATCATTTAAGTAAGATTTCAGTTTTTTTTAAATGAGAATGATCCACAGATGTTTTAAAGCAAAGGCAGGATTACACAATTAACATTACCAACAAGGAAAATAAGAGGGCAATAAGAACACAAGCCATGTCAGTAGATCTGTTGCCTTTCCTTGGGCACATAAACTTTGAAAATTCCAGTTCCTGACCTGAATTATGACAAGACCACAATTTAAGAAGCATTGGGTAGTGCAAAAATCAGCAAGAAGTAATTGGAGCGCTAGCTGGAAAAAGTCAGAAGTTGGCATGGAGTTACCCAGGAAGCACTTCTCTCTACAGGCCCTGTTCTTGCATCCTTCTCTGAATACTGAGCCCTGTCAGTACAAAGTGCTAGTCAGAAGGTATCTCTGATAGGCCTCTGCAGGACAGTTGTTAAACTCCCATATGTAAATACTGTAGAATTCTACAAGAGCTAAGACAGCATCTCTGTGTGAGAGATGTCAACTGTAGGGTGCTCTTCTAGCTATAAGGACAATTTACCAAGAGCATTTTAAGTATCATATCCTATACTTAGAACACAGAAGGACATGCCAATATTACAAAATACTGCTACATGCTAAAGCATTTATCAACAGCTGCTTTAGAGGAAGTACCAAGGGCAGAGAATGCTCAGTGGAACTGGGATTACAATTTCCATTACTACAAGTCCATTAAATCTAGAGGCTTATATAATGCACAAAGAAACTCCCTAGAAATACTTCTGAAACGTAATGGATTTCAGAAATATTACCATTTCTTCACTAGTCTCAGGTGCATTCTCTGACGCAGCGCTCATGGCATCTGGGGACGACCCGCCACAATTTTCAGTCACTGCACTTCTTTCCTGGGCATGTTCTGATGGGCTTTGCAAGTTTGTGGCTGTAATGCCTTCCACACACACACCCAGAAAAAGATGTAAAGTTAGCACAGCATGATGTGAATCACTCCTGCATAAAGGTCACTGTCTGTAGCTATACACATACCTTAGCTTATTTTTTAAGATGAGTTAAATTATTAAACAAACTCTTAGAGTTTGCACTGCCAAATCCATTCTTTTCACAGAGCATTCAAAATGCTACATGCTCTGCAGGTAAGGCAGGATACACTGACAAAAATTAAACTGAGCTCCAATTTAATTTTAAAAATTGTGAAGAGCCTTTTTTTTTTCCAGTCTACCACATCACATATTAAACTGGTCCAGCAAAACAAAAAAAAAAACCAACAAAAAATATTCCAAGCAATATTATGCCTATATCCAAAATCCATGTATCTAAATTTGGCTTTACAGGAAATGGTTGCAGTTTTATCTTTACAGAAATAAGCTACATATGTATGTTTTTATTTTGCTAGTGTGACCATGGTAGGTAGTGTTTCCTTGACAACTAAAAAGCATGCAAATTTAACCTTCAGTTAAATATTTGCTTAACAAGTTAAAAAGGCATGTAAAGATTATCAAAAACGGAAAAGTTATTTTCCGGCATGTCCCACATGCATATGCAGGAATACTCCCACAATCCAAATATGTATCAGGTTTGCAAATGAAGCAGTCTTCTCATCATTTCTGGAGACTAAAAAAGAAAACCTACATTAAAAAAACACTGAATTGTTTTTTATTTCAAGCGGAAGTTATCAGAAAGCAGCTACTCATACAGCTTAGGGAATTATCATATTGCTGAATTCTCTCCTCCAATTAGGAGCAAGTGCTGACACACAGAAAGAAGGAATTGAACAAGTATATTCCTTTACTTGGATCAGAGAAAGTCCATTTCTTTTTTCATCTACTTTTAAACCTGAAGCTCCTTTACCTTTTCAAGCAGAACACTATGATTCAGGGTACAAGTCTGTAAGCACTTAGAGCCAAAGCAAGGGCTTGCAAGCAGGGAGCAGTTCTGCTTAATTCTGGGTTGCAATGCAGCCCTGCAAAGCTTTTGCTGTCCTCAAGAGAGGAAAATTAAGTAGTACTTAACTAAGTAGCACTGCTTCAGTAGCACATCCTATGGTTTTCCCTTGAACTGATCCGCTGTGCAAATATTTAGTGTTAATAATAGAGAATCTAACAATTAGTTCTGTGAAGAAGCATCTAGTATTTGCTGCGCTAGAACCTTCTTGAGTATTGTTTTAGTAACAAACATTTGCACGTATTGCTTAAATATATTTTCTTAAATCTACTTACCTTTCTCCAGAAAGCTTTGGCTGTCACTTCCATCACTCTCTATCAAATGTTCCTCTAACATCATACTATCGATAGAAATGGTATCCAGAGAGACTTGTGATGGACTTCTCTTCATACTCTTGTAAGAAACAGAGAACGCGGGGAGGCTGGATGGGCAGCGTTCCTTGGACTTTGCACTTTTTAAATACAAAGACATTAGGAAGATATTAATAAAAATTGAGGAAATTTCATATAATTATTTTTATTTCCAAAGGAGGCAAGATATAAAAGAAAACCTAACTATAATCCTCTAGGAAGAAAAAGAGATAAACATAGCAACAGCATGCACTTCTGTAGGCAACTTTGTCAATATTTTTCTTAACATATATGCATTGTATGTCAGGATAACTAAATATTACATAAACAGTTTTGAACAGCTAAGAATTAATTTTAGATCTCACAGAATGCTAGTGCATAGCTTCAGAATTTACATACTTTTATAATTTGCATACACATGTTCACACCTGTCGACAGTTATCGATACTAGTTGCTTTGTACTTTTAGAAATTATTTTAAAATACCAAGAAAAGTGATTTATTGTTAAATCTTCTATACCTTAACGAGGACTGGGAGGCAAACATTTTAACTGAGGTCACTTTTTCTTTGTTGATTTCAAGCTCTTCGGATTCTAAGGCAGTTTCTGTTTCCAAGTCAGCGACTTGATCAGGGCAGCCTTCAGTTGTCCCTTCCTGTTCATTTAACTTACTTGAGAAGGTATTTTTGCCATCCTCTTTTTCAAAGAAAAATTCAGCAGAATCTTCTCTCTTACTCAGGATGGTTCCCGAATCCCTATGATGCCAGCTGCTTCTGTCACCCAGCGGCCCACAGACCTCCTCTGAATCACTTCTGCTAAAAAGCCCACTGCTTCCCCCTTCACTTGTGTCTCCCAAACCTTTATCTGAAGCATCATCTGACAATGACATTCCCTTCTGAAAATCCATACTGCTGTCCGATTTAGACAAAAGATGATCCATTGAAATGCCTCTGTTACCTTCAGCATTCATAGGCTTGCAGTCAGACGCATAATCAAAATTAGTAGCACCACCTTGCACTACCTTATTACCTAATTTACTCTCTGAGGCAAGACTTTCCCCATTTTCCAAAGGGGAGAGCACCGATGCCACCGGACTTTCTTCTTCCACAGCTGGAGATTTACAGGGGTTTCCCTGAGTCACTGGATGGAGCAATAAGGCCAATTCTGCACTCTTCAGGAGGATCCCAATGCAGACATCTGTCTGCTTTGCAGGTTTACCTGTCACGGCTTCTACATCATTTTGTAAGTTTTCCAGGAGTAATACAAGGGATTCATGGAGGAACAGCAAGAAGAGATACTGGTAATGATTGATCTGCATGCTTACATGCTTTTGAATATGGACAAGAACATGAACGTCTGCATTAGAGGAAGAACTTTCAGACAGTGCTCCGGAGGTGTCAGAGAAGGGGGGCATCTGAATGCGATTATTTAAGGGCTCTGCCTCACTGCTATAATACTCCTTCAGAAGTTTTTTGCGTTGCAGTCTGTTAGCAAGATCACTAGAATCACTTTTGGGAATGTTAAAAGCTGTCTGATTATTTGAAAAAAGCTCTTTTTGCGACTTTGCAAATCTCACTGGTTGGCAAATCCAAAGTGAAAGGGGGAAGGAGTCCACAAAGCTTACTGGCCGACCTTTCCCGCTTTTCGTTCCTTCATAATCTATCCAAAACTGGGAAAAATGCAAGGCCCAAACATCAGTAGCTGCAGATGTCTTTAACGCATACTTATTCAACTTTGGGGCGATATAACCTTTATAAACATCGTGCATTTTTGTGTCTTGCTCATGAGCGTGTCTCTGGAAGATTGGATGCAAAAGGTTAAAATTCTGCTGGGACTTAGGAAATGCAGTGAAAGTTCTACTGAAGAATTCACAGTCTTTGAAGTTCTGAAACAAAGCTTCCAGATCGGAGTGCCTGCAGTTTGGCGAGAATCTTGTGTTCGTCGCGATCATTTCTGAGCTTTGAATGGAAATTGCACGTGGTTGATCTTTATGAATTTCAGGTTTACTTTCACACGGGATGATGAACTGCAATGAAGAAATACATTTCATCTGGTTATAAAGACATAGGTTAAGGTGGTATACAATTAAAGAAACAAAATAGTAGTAATGACAGGTAAAACAAAACAATATCATTCAAAAGCTATGAGAATTGAGTTATACTGATGCAGGCCATGGATAAGTCAAGCTCATGGATTTTGTTTCCTCTCATTTTTAAAAAACGATGTTGTGACAAAGCTACAGTCACTGAAAAACTCAGGCTTTTCTTATTGGAAGGATTTAGATTTAGGACAGATATATTAAAGTGAAATGTCTCGTATTCATCTCAGAAATGACTTTGCAAAAACTATCTTCAATTGTTCAAAAAAAGTTCAAATTCTGAATTTTAGTTACATCATGAATTGTCAGGGATTTTCACCTCACTGAGCACTATAATATTTTATTTCTATGGTAAAACATAAGGAAGCTATAGAACATACTAACACGGTTAATATTCTTAGCATTGCAGAATAGATATTTGTGACCATGATCTCAAAATCATACAATAAATGTTTGTTATGACAAAAACAAAAATACACTGCAGCTCCTAACAAAAATCAAAATTTTGCAGTTTGAAGAATCCGTTTTAACTTGCATATCTTTAGTCTGAGTTTTAAAGAAAAGAAATATTCTATGCCTGAAGCTGAATTTTTTATCGCTGCTGTGAACCTTGCCCACACTAGTCTTGCTAGTATCAGTAAAACTACCTTCTGTCATAGTATCTCCATGCTGGATCTAGAAACATCAGAGTAAAAGATAATTCTGAAATCACTTGAAAGATGGTAGGGACTAAGACTGTTAGTGTGATTAAAAAGACTCATGTCAAAACAACTAAGCACATAAATATATAACAAAATATATGTAACTAAATATTAATTAAACTAAAAGGAAAAATCGTTAATTTGCCAGAATGAAAACAACGTAGTTAAGACAGGAAAGAAACAATTATCATTAAGCAGGGTTTAAGGGACTTAAGAGCACTTTTAGCTTTACCTTCTTATACCTTAGTAGGCTATTCACATCTAATCATTAAGCATGAGCATTCACAAGCTGACCGGTTGTTCACTCTCAGTAATTATTTTCAGTCAGTACAAATAATTGCCCTTTAAAATTCTACTTAAAGATGCACCAAGAACCTTAAAAAGGCAACCGTCTCTCAGTAAGCTGACTATTTTAGAGACCTTGAAACCTCTCCTGTGGGCACAACTGAAAGGGCTCATTGTTAATTCTGCCTCTGAATCTTGGAAGCAGAGGCCCTGGTCAAATCAAGTGAGAAAAAACACTGTCTGCATGGTAATTCTTCTCCCAAAATGAAAAGGCAACGGAAGAAAAATCTGATGTATTGTTGCATTAACACGGGTCATTCTTCTGGAATAAATGATGTCTGGCAAACAAACTCTTGTACCTGAATTATAGCCAAGGGCCACTGTGAAATAGAAAATAGTGGGACAAGATTTTTAAGAACCACCTTCCAAAAATATGCAGAACTCCTTTCTTTAAACCAGAGATTCAATAACAAGACCAAGGAGTTTCAATATCCTATAGCCAGGGCATAAGGCATTAATACAGAGATTGCAATTATGAACAGCTTGCTAGCTTATTCCACGTCACCGCTTGATTTTTTCTTCTTCTGTGTCAGCCTCATTGAAAACAGTGAAGTGAGTTATGTTAATATTCCCACCGAGGTTTTCAGTACTAAAAATACTAGGAAGTAAATGAAGTAGTACAGAAGACAGGTATGTCTCATTAAACTGTCATATTCTGCCTAGCTTTTGTGAGCAGTGTTGTTTATTCTATAGGTTCTGTTTGTTTTTCAAGCTGCCTGGCTAATAGGTTTTCACAATAAAAGTTTTTTTTCCCTAAAGAACCACCAAACACCTTATCAATCACGAGTTACCTTTAACATTAGTCCATCAACTCTCACATCAACATGTTCATCCGACTTCGAATTGTCATTTAACTTGTACATGGCCATGAATTGAACAAGACTCTGTTTCAAATCCAGCACAAACTGATTTAGCCAAAGAATACTTCTCTCATCCAGGGTGAACTGTAAAGCATTCAGCTGACCATACAAATTTGGACTTGGAACTAAAAGAGAAAGTAGAATACAATCATGAGAACAAATGAAAGCTTTAAGGTTTGCCTTTTTATTTTTTTAATGCATGAAAGTCTTACATTTGCACCTATATTTTACATAAGAAATGAAATCAAAATCTACTCCTCTGATCCCCAGGAAAGAATAAACAGGAGATGCCTGAAGTGATACAACTTTCCTTCTCTCATTTCAGACAACTAACTAAATTTTTGAATGTAAAAGCCAATATTAAAAGATAATGGAGTTGGAGGACAAGGAGAGCATGTCCTCATTACAAAGGGAGGGCAGGACCAAGGAGAGTTGCTGTATTCAAGTCCCATCCCCAGGAAATCCACTGACATTTCTTTATATAAAACAAGGCCAGCCCTGCAACACATTGATAAAAATAACTCTGCCAGATCTCTTGTTGCATCTTAGATAATACTAATAATACAGAGTTTGACTTCTTTTCAGTAGCCAGGTACTGAAAACACATTAAAAGACGCTTGTATATTGCAGAATGTATTTTTATGTCTTAGTAAAAATGTTGTGTGTGTTTTCATATTTAAAACACAGCATTTGTTAGAACCAGTATTTACAGTGGCTTGCTAGGAGCGAAAACTGGAAATAGAGCAGTGTTTTGTTCTTTGCAGTGACTCTGTTTTAAAAAGTCATTACCAATTTTCAACTGTCAATATGGAATCAATATGATTTATACATCAATACAAAAAAAAAAAAGAAAAAATCTTACTAGGAAAGTCTTTTCCATCTGGGTAGTAATATTCAGTGAATTCAAAATGAATAGCTGGCATTTCTGGTGGAAGATAAAGTGACTTTTTATTGCAAGAGATCAGAGTTTTAGGGGAAGAACGACACTGGTCTGCAGTAGAGACCTGTAAAAGATAAAAGATCAATTTCATTAATATATATTTTTGTGAATCATTGAATGTTTGTAGTTGTCAAGGCACTGCCCCTAGGAGGGTAACAGAGTGCACTGCACTATACATCTCAAATTACACAAAGCACAGGCAGCAACAAGCATCTAGTTGCCTTGCAGTGGAAGCAATCTGCATATAATAAAGAGTTTCACAAGAAAACCACAAAGTATTCATGGTACCATAACCCCTTCATTCATGTGAGGCAGGAAGCAGCAGGTCACTTTCAAAGGCACTCAGGAGAAGCCTTGAACGGCTGGATACTTTTCCTGCAGATCCTGTATAAGCAAATACACCAGACCAGGGTATATTTGCACACTGGGCACCTGAAAGGATTCCGTAGTCAGATAAGGGTTTGCTAAGGCTACCAGATAACTTGTCTGAATCCTGGCACTGTCATATGGACAGGCTCCAGGACATGGGGATTGTATTCTGCTAAGCAAGTGTTCAACATGCACCTGGAGGAACCTGTGTATTTGGCTATGTGCCAATGTCTACTTGGCAGGAGAAACAAAGCAGTATAGAACAGTAATTCTCCATTTCTGCTTCCTTCCAATGTAATTTACAAAGCAGTAAAAAGATAATCTTTTGATATATAATATATCTGTCTGTGGATTTCCTGGAAGACACTCTAGTTTAGAACAAAGCTGTTGACCCAATGCCTTGTATGCCAGATTATTATCTTCAAATTAGCAGACCTTTTAATATTAAGTGTATGATGATGTCTACTTTATTTTGCATTAGTCTGTTTGGAAATTCTAAATAGATACCCTTTATAAGCCTGCTTCATAGTATGTAGTTGTTTTTAAAATTGCATACATCTCCATTAAGACACACAAAAATTCAAAGTAATAATACAGATAGATCTACTTCGAAAAATAGTTTTTGTATACTGTACAGAGCTAACTATGGTAGAAAAAGCTGAAAAGGTAGCTATAAGGGGAGAGAAGGAGACAAGCATCTAAGAAGAACAGAAGGCAAATTAAAACACTAACAGTACAAAACAATACTATAAAACCACTTGAAATCCGAACGAAGGCTCCTGGCAGCAAGCTGCAACCTCCTACTCTGCCAGAAAGGATGTGGCAAGAAAAATATTGGAATTGGGTGCAAGAACAAATAAAAGACATACTGGCCAAGGGCACAAGCATTTTTCTTAGCATGTGAAATTTATAACAGACCCTCTAAATTCTGCACTGGAGAATACCCCACCTTTATCCAGTTGCCTTCTCTCTGCAAAGAGAGTGAAATACAACTAGCAACTAGGAGTATTCATTGAAAAAAAATAAAAAAGAAAAAAAAAGGGTTAAAAAAATCCATTCAAAATATCACCAGGGGGAGAGGATAACCCCTTAATGTTTTGTTTTAAAAGAGTTCAGTGTACTCTGAAAAGCGTAGTAGTAAGGCAAGCATGAAACAGAAGCCCATATACTAAAATACTGGGTACCTAACATAAGTACAATTAACGAATAAAGTCTGAATGTCAGGATCTGGGGAATAGTAGAACTTGAATCAAAACATAACTGCAATAGGGTATCATCTAATAAAGTTAGCAAGAGTATATGCATTGAGAATATGCACAGGAGAAGCAGGCCCATAAAGGTCTCATCCAGTAACAAATGGCAAGATTTCTGTTAATTTCCATGGGCTTTGGATCTGCCCCTTAAAAAGCATAGCTACACAACAGTCAAGGGCAAAGTAGACCCAGTTGTACTAACTAGAAGAAATGTACCTGATATATATTGAAATCTGCAAGTCTAACCACAATAGGACTAGACATCAGTTTGCCCTTTGGTTGTTGGGAAGATACAGAGGAAGCCCTAGATGTTCCTTTCGGTATCTGTTCGTTGCCTGTAGGAAAGAATAGTGATGGAATCATTGAAATGAACAGTCGTCTGTAGAACAGTTTTAATATTTCACAAAAGTAGAACCTCAATGGTGCAAGCAAAGTACCTGTTGGTAGGTTTTCAGGAGATATAGCAGGTGGAGATTTGGGAGGAGAATCTGCAGCCTGATCCTTTACGGCTTGCTTAAGCAATTCAACATTGTTTTTGAATTCATTTAGTAATTCTTTGGCCCATCCACTTCTGGCTTTAGTGGCATCGCTATAATGCATCCAGTGATCGCAGCTGTCTCCTGCAAAGAGGGCAAAAAAATATCTGACAGTTTGCTTGTGATTGGAAAACTAGTTTTCAGTATTTTACAGGTTTTCTTCCAGCTATAATGCAATTATATAACAACAGAACTTATAACAGACTATATCACAGAAGTTGTGTATTACATAAACATAAGCTACACTGCTTCACAAGCTCACTGCTGAAAACAACATAACATTCCACCTGCCTTTAAAGACTCATTGGATATTTCCTGTTAGGAGAAATGTCATGATATATTTGTTTGATATAAGAGAACATGCAAGAATTCTGTTTTCCAGAAAAAAAAAAGGGAGCAAAATGTAGGAGCACATAACAGAATGCAGTTTCCATGCTGTTTCCAGACTTTTCTGCCAGAACTGTGTCTTAACAAGTTCCTGCTCCCTTTTCAGGAATGTCTTCATTTTGTCTCAGCTTTCCGTGACCTTCATGATATACCAATAAGATGAATTTAATCAATGCCCATGCACGTGGGCTGAAAAATCAAGCCCGGTTTACAGTTTTCGATCTATAACATCTTTCTCCTGCTAAAGTATTTAAAGTTTTGAAAGAATCTAAGCTCTCTGCAAACAATCCTTGTAAAGTCAATCTGCTAACCTGTTCAATAAAAAAAGGACAGAATACAAATAACATTCTATCAAACAGTACGTCAGTCTTTAAACATCAGCATATAAGAGCTTACTTAATTTGGAATTTAATGAAGGTTCAGAAGGTGGCACTGGAAATGATGAGATATAGTGGACATTAAAAAAGGAAAATGTCTGGGGAAAAAACCTGGTTTCAAGTCTAAATTCAAAGATTTCAGCATGGAAAACTTTGTAAGGGAAGGGGCTACCATAAGAAATGACATTTCTCCCATCATCTTGCCTGATAGCTGCACTGATGGTCATTTTTGTCCCCCTAGCTGAGATTAAAAGTGAGTAGGGAAAGAAAAAGGAATGAGAGCAAATGAAGACACATGCATTAGATTCAGGTCCCTGAGGCTGGCGTTTGCCGAACCAATATATTAAAATATATAATGAAACTTGCAAAAGAAAACCATGCATCACAAAGCACTACAGAACACTTCCTTCTTTTATCAGAGGACAACAGGGCAATGCTCAGAGGCACGAAGGGCCAGGTGGTCTTCCCTTCAGTCCTGCTGGTGAGTGGGTAGATTCTGCAGAACAAACAACCAGGTTGCACAACAGGTATCTGCAACAGGAGTTTGGTTTCTATGACCACAGGGCACTCTTTGAGGACTAAAGTCTGCTTGGAAGAGATGGGATTCATCTAAGTGGGACAAACATCTTTGCCATCAGGTTGGCCAACCTGGTAAGAAAACTAAACTAGAATATATGAAAGAGACTGTAGGAGCATGGTGTAGGAAAGGAAGGTGACCATCAATCAAGTGAGGAAGTAGTGGGTCAGGGTGATGTAGGCTGGTGTGCAGAGAATGAATCTGGTAATTAAAAACAAAACAAAACACGGCTGAAATTGTCCCAAGCACATGCTTATAAATAAAGAAGTGTCAACAGGACAATATTACTGCAAAAGTTATAAGCAGACAGTATAATGGGGTGCCTCTCTGAAGTGCCTGTAAACTAGTCTATACAGCCTTGGGAACTAACAGGAGGAATTAGAGGCCTGGGCATCTACATAAACATTGAGATCATGGGGACATGGTGGGATATTGATATGACAGGAGTGCTGTAATGGATGCTCTTTAGGAAAGACAGGCCAGGAAGGCAGGGAGAGGGAATTGCCCCGTATGTGAGACAGAGCAGGGAATGCCTAGAGCTCTGCCTTGGGATGCGTGAGAAGCCAGATGAGAGCTTGTGACCCAGGATTAGTGAGCAAACTAACATGGAGGATGTTGGGGTTGGTGTCTGCTGCAGACTGTCTGACAAGGAAGAAGGTGAGGTCTTCTTCAGACCCTCAGGATGAAGAACCTCACGTTCAGGCTCTTCGGGGAAGAAGCCTAACTTTTAAATGACCCTGGTCCTCCCAAGAAATTTGAACCACCCTGGCATCTGTGGGAAGTACCATACAGTGGGCACAAGCAATCCAGGTCTGTGGAAGGCAGGGCTGCTGACTGATAACAGGTGATCAAGGAACCAACAAAAGGAGATGATCTGCTGGATCTATTTCTGACAAACAGGAAAGAACGGGATTGGACACATGAAAGTCACTGTCAGCCTTGGCTGCAGTGACACGACAGTGGAGTTCAGGATCCTGAGAGGATGGGACAAGACTCTCTTCAGTGGTGCTCCGTGCAGGACGTGAGGCAACAGGCATACACCGAAACGTGGAAGTTCTGACAGAGCACTGGAAGAAGCTTCACAGAGAGGCTGCAGAGCCTCCATCCTTGCAGACATTCAGAAGTTGTCTGGACCTGGTCCTGAGCAACATGCTCTAGGTGTCTGCCCCTGATTGAGGGGGAAGGTTGGACTAGATCATCTCCAGAGGTTCCTTTCAGCCTCACCTATTCTACGGGTCTGTGAATCTCAGTCCTCTGGGACGCATGAGAAAGTCTGGGGCAAGGAAAACTTATCCTCAATAGAGGAGCATCAACTTAGGGAGCATTTACATATATTGGACATACAAAAGTCCACAGGCCCTGATGGGATGCACCAACAAGTGCTGAGGAGATGAGCCCATGTCATTACAAGGCCATTCTTGGTTATCTTTGAAAGGTCATGCTGACTGGGAGAGGTTCCTGAGGACTTGGGAAATAGCATCTGTCACTTCTATCTTCAGGAAGGACAAGAAAGGGGATTTGGGGAAGTACAAGCCTGGCAGCCTTACCTTGATCCCTGGGAAGGTGACAGAGCAAATATTAAGGATAAGAAGGTGATTGCGAGAGGTCATCATAAATTTATGGATGGGAAACCATGCTTGACCAACCTGATAGCCTTCTAACCTGAAGATGGCTGGTTTGGTGGAAAAACGAGAAGCAGTGGGGGAAGAAGTTGTTTATCTCAACTTCGGCATGGCTTTCAGCACCCTAAAATCCTCATTGACAAAGAGAGGAAGTATAGACTAGATTAGCGGACAGCAAAGTGGCCTGGAAACTGGCTCAACTTGCAGGCACAAACAGTTGTGCTCAGCAGCACAGTCCAGCTAGAGGCTGGTTATTAATGGGGTACCTCCCGGGTCAATACTGAAGCCAGTTTGTCTTCATCAGCGATCTGGATGAAGGGACAGAGTGTACCCTAGCACACTGGCAGATCATACAGACCTGGGCTACATCCTGGCTGTCATCCCAACCATCTGTTGAATGAACCTCCGCTCCCAGTTCTGTATCATCCGCAAACTTGTAGTCTGTCCCTTCATCCAGACTGGAGAAATGGGCAAAGAGGAACCTCATGAGGTTCAGATATGTAAAGTCCTGCACCAAGGGAGGAATAAGTCCATCCAGCAACACATGTTGATCATCGGGGAAGAAGCTTTGCAGAAGAAAAGACCTGGAGATCCTGGTGGACACCATGTGGACCATGAAACAGCCATGTGCCCTTGTGGCAAAGCCCAACTGCATCCTAGACTGCATTAGGCAGTAGCTCAAAGATGATCCTTCCTCTCTGTTCAGTTCTGGTGAGACCACACTGGGAGTGCTGTGTTCAGCGTTCCCCAGTGCAAGAGAGAGACATGGACAGACTGGGGTGTGTCCACTGACTAGCCATGAGGACAATGAAGAGATTGGAGCATCTGTCATAGGAAGACAGGAGGGTACTGTTCTATGTGGGGATGAGAAGGATCAGTGGATCTTAACCATGTGTGTATCATGTGTGTATATGTGTCTGATTAGATGGTATAAAGACAACTGAGACAGACTCTTCTCACTGCAAGAGGCAATGGGCACAAACTGAAATACAGGGAACTCGATTTAAATTAAATTTACTGTGAGGACAATCAAACACTGGAACAGATTGCTTAAAGATATTTTGGAGTATTTATCCCCGGAGATATTCAGAATTTGACTGGTTTTGATTCTAGGCAGCCTGCTGTAGCAGGCCTGCTTCATGCAGGACATTTGACCCAGACAATCTCCCCAGGTCCTTTCCTATCTCAACTATTCTAAGATTCTGTATACAGAGATATACTGACCTGAGCAAAGTAAAAAGAGACCAGAATGTCACAAGAAAACAGAAATGAAGCCAAATTAATTTGTTACAGGTTGCCCAGAAGGAAAATGCTTCCCATTTGTCTCAATATGTCAGCTTGGTCAAGAATTTCCTATGCTGCAAAACATCATATCCCAATGATATAGCTTCTTTCTCTGATCATCATTCAGCAACAATAATCAGCTACACAAAAAATGGATCTGGATGAAAGTTTCCGTGACAGCACATCTGGGAAGATTAGTAATGTGATGGGTTGCTGTAGAGACAGATTTACAACATCCAGGAACCTGAACTGTCTGGTTTATGCTAGGATATCACAGTTAATAGACCCACATCCTGCTTCATTTTTCTTAAGAGTACTATAAATCACAGATATTGTTGAAAGGATTGAAGCTGAATGAATTAGAAATGTATCCTACAGGAATTGTGTGCCAGAGTCCCATTAGAGACATTACTGGCATCTGTCACCAAAAGAATAATCTGTAAGAATCCCATCTGCAGAGATGATTAATTGTTGAGAGCTTTTTTTTTTCTTGAAGGGCTAATTGCAATTGCCAGGAAGTTTGGGACCAGAAGAGACATTTCTACACATTACCCAGGCCAACGAGGTACAAAACTAGAAAATAGTCTCATAACAGTCTCATAGGTGCAAAGCTCTTTCTTTCCTGCCCACAGCGTAAGGAACCAACATGGTATTGTCCATTGCTTAGCCCTTGCTTACAGGTAAGGATTCTATCTTCTTAGTTAATTTAGCAGTGTACATAACCAAGACAGCTACATGGATAGACCTTTGAACACCCAAGATTGGTATGTGCTCTTCTTCTGTCCAGTGAAGTCTCTCTCCTGTGACGATGGTTTACCCACAGAACTATCACACCTTTCTGCAGCAGTGAGAAGACAGCAACAGAAACTATACAGCGTGTTCCATGTTCCTCCCCACCTTATTTGGCCAAAGAGAAAGACCTTTGACAGTTTCTTCTTATAGTTTAAGAATGGGAATTTTAAGCTCTTTTATTCAAATATATCTGTACAGAACACCATTTAAAATTGTAGGAAAACACTATCTTTAGAGAGATTATCTTTGCTCTGCAAATGATCTTTGCTAGCTCTGGTTTCATGCAACCATTACCCAAGAACATCTTCAGTGAGCTTCTAAAGTGCCTACAGTGCTTACTTCAATCTTGCTAAGTCTGGCCAAGTGAGTTCTTCAAAATTCCTAAATTCTCAATCTGGGTCACACACTACTTGTTAGAATCCTTCCTAAATGAACAATTCTGGTTTTACTTGATTATTTTCTTTGCTCTCTATGCCTCCTCAGAGGAGAGCTCATAGAAAAAAAAATAAAGAGTGAGATCAGCCTCTTACCTGAAGAGAGTTGAAGTGATAATATATGACAAATATAGCTGGGTTACAAGATAGGCATATGTTAAAACCCCACTAACTTTGGGTCCACCTTTATAGGAGCGGAAACCAACACCACAAAGATCAAACCACTGATATATGGCAGGAAAAGAATACTGCTACTCTTAAATATACACAGCTGTATAAGAGAATATGCTATCTGAACTACACTAAATTGCAGTACATTTTTTAAGGTGCAAAAGCCACAATTATTTCCTTATGAGACAAGTATAATGAGTTTTCTGAAAAATACATTTAAACGCTTTTTTACAAATCATTAGTAGTAGTTGTAGTTACCTAAATCTTAGCAAAAGACTACACAGATAACTTCAGATACCAGCATGCTTGTTCAGCAAAATAAAACAAAAATGAAACACTGGAAGTTGGAACAAAATGGTAGTCCTCTACGTGTAAAGTGTAAGTTTGCTAGATGAGTGGATTGCATCTGACTCTCTGGCAAAAATCTAGAGAATTCACAGTCTGATGTACACTGCCTGCCCCATCAATTCTGATGTGATAAACATGTAAACATCTTTTTGTTGACTAAGCTAGAAACAGTGAACAGGAAAAGTGTTTGGTCTAAAGAGGTAAACACGTCATTTACAGGAAATGACCTGTTGGTTTGGGGTTTTTTTTAGGTTGTTAGGTTTGAGTTAGCTTTTGTTGTTTTTGTTTGTTTTGCATGTACATCTCAAATACTTATGATGTTACTATGCAAGCCCCAAGCATAAATATGTAAATAAATTCAGTAATTAAGCAATAAATATGCTTACAGATACTTGTGAAACACTCACTTTCATACCTGCTTTGTGAAATGGATAATAGTCCACTGTTAAATAGCTGAAGGAAAGCTGCATTGCCCCTCCTGTAACACGTCTATTTGAGTCTGTAAAATAAAACAAAGCTCAGCTCTGCACACATTGTTTTTAGAAAACAAGTTCTTGCATTTATGCTTTCCTTGGAATGTCTAAAATATCTTCCTCCCCTCTACCAGCTCTTGGCACAACCTCAATCTCTTCCCTCAAAATTTCCATTCATAAAGCCTCCAAAGGTCTCCAAGGATCATCCTGTAGAAATCTCTGTTCTATGAGCAGTCACTGGTAACAAATTGGGTACTGTTGCTACTGAAAAAATAAAAACAATTCTTTGTAGACAAATTACTGAAAGTTTTCTGCAATAGAACTTTTTGTACTGAATACATGATTATGATCAGTCATTCAAAACCAGGAAAATTAATTTCAAGAACATTGTAAACATAATTTGACTTCTTATTTGTCAAATATTATTTCAGTGAAGAGGACTTCTGAGACTCCTCTATTCTCATTTTTTCTACTACTAAATTTAATCTTCATGGCCCAAAATATCAGGTCAAAATAGAGGTCTCACTAAGCACTATAAATCCTAATTTCAGTAGAAACATTACATGTTAAAAAAAAAAAAACACTCTAATTAGCAGGTTTCATTCTTTGGGGTCAAGCATCTTCTCTAAAGGGAAGTACATTCACCAAATCTTACGTTCTTCATTAATTCTTTCTCAGCAGACCTGTACCCTTGTAACCTGCTACACATTTTCTAGTGATTAGACAGTTCCTCGAGTACACAGGGATAAACCAAAATGTCATTTGTCTTTTTTTTTCCCCAATGGCAAATACCTTTCATTAAAAACACGCAGGCAAAACTATAAGGCTTTGGAAAACGTTTCATTCTTTCAATTTGCTGGAGAGCCTTGCAAGTTTTCTAAATTAGTAATTAATAAAAGAGGACTGCTCTTTCATTAGTCCAAACTATTTGTCTATTACAGATGATGATTGTACATTTCAAGCCACAGTAACATTGCCACTACACTTCTGATAACCTAGTTAGTTCATAAAATAAAACATGAGTAACAGTCTAAATGGACAGAACCTGTTTCTAGAACGTAGAAAAAGCACTGAAGCTACTATCACGATGTTGTATGTATTCCAAAATGATTATAGAACAATAAAGAAACAGGAGTCCTCACTGAGGCATCTAGCCAATTTAAATATGCCTGGAAATTCAGGAAGACAAGCCTGAATATTATCCTAAAATAAAATAAATACAGAAAAACATTAGTGGGTTCCTCAAAAATGTCTTTTAAAGAAGATTAGGTAGCACGGACGCATTAAAACATACACACACGCAGAGAAAATGTTTACCTTTTTCTTTAGAATGGATATCGTCACAAATATGTAGGTCCAAATGGGAAATTACTAAATGATGAGAAGTCTCCTTAACATCATAATCATTAAACAGCTTCACAATGGCATCATTCTGATCAGGTGCTGCTGTTGTCTGGTGTGCTTTCACCTGCTGAGAGCTGGGTGCAGGGGCAGAGCTCTGAAAATATTTAGTCATATCACTTCACAGAATTTTATCCTTTCACAAGTATGCTTTTACTTACTCAAAACAGATCTTTCAAAACAAACAAACAAAAAAGCATCCAGTGTATTAGTGTTCACCTTATATCATTTATCAGTGCTGTTTTACAGTAGAGCTAAGGTGAGCTAACAGCTCGCTGTCACAAAGACACAATCCTGCTCCATCCTTCCTACCTCCTATACATATCTCCATCCTGTCACTTGCAGCACTGAGATTTCTCTTATGGTTTTGGTAAGTTCTTCAGGGAACTAAAATGGCAGATCGTTTTTTTTTTTTTTTTTTTTCTTCCCTGGGCTAATTTCTCCCAGTTTAGTTCCCCAAACTGTACCAGTATGGGTCAAATGTGGGTCAGTGCCAGCACCAAAGAATTGCTGGAATGAGAGAGAGCTGAAGAATCAGGACCACCCTGTTCAGTAAAAGCTAATTAAATGGCTGTAATTGATCTGCCATATCACCCCATTAAGTCACTGTGAGCACACGAAATGAACTCTCCATTACAGTACACCAGCTTTGTTGCAGAAGATTCCACACAGATGGCTTCATCTAGTCAGCCTCAGTAATAAACAGGCCTTTGCTGTTTTGTGTTATTTAATTATTTATTAATAGGGCTATCTTTTATGAGTGCATTTGTCCTGCTTCTTCATAAACAAGATCTCTCCCCCAAAAAAGCCTCACAAACAAAGCCCAGTTGGTCCAGTCTGGCCTATGTGCTAAAAGGAAACTGATATTTACATAAAGGAGTATCTTAAAGGAGTATCTTACATGCACTATCAATATCTATGCCAGCAGACATAGGTTAAAACTATAAGTATTTTCACTACATATTCCAACAAGAGACCTACGAGAGGGAAAGCTCCTCTCAATTTTTCAGAACCATGAAAACTTAAACTAGATAAGCATTTTAAAAATATTGCACTAGTTGCATTAATCCACACATTAAGGTCACTTCCCTTCTTTCTTAAATTTACTTTAAAAATACTAACCAGAAAATAATTGAGAGCAAATTCAAAGGAACTTACTAAACTATTAATCAATTGTTAAAACAGATACAGAAGTCTAAGTGTGCCATACATAAAGAAATACAACTTTTTTCTTTCCTATAACTGACAAATCCTGTAAAATAAACTGTTTTAAACTGCTCAGATTCATTCCTGAAATGATTTAAGATATACAGAAGATTTAAGATATACACTCTAAAGGCAGGAAGTAACTTCACCTTTTTTCCTGTATAAAACTAATACACACACACAAAACATACTGCGTTATATTTTAGAATAGCCACATTTTATAACAGTGTGGGGCAATTATGATACCTGTGTCGTTTCAGAAGCCAAGCTTTTTCTCTGTTCAGTTGACTTCTCTATGGCTTCACTAAGAGATTTGGCATACTGCACCATGGCTTTCAACTGGGAATCCGTCAAAACCCAGAGCAAATCATCCAGAATCAGAATCAGTTTTGATGCCACTACATTACAATCCTTTAACTGTAGGGTAAAAAAAAATAAACAAGTTAAATGGAAATCTAAATACTTATTTCTTATGCTAAATTCATAAAAAATTCTCACATATAAACACATAAATAAATATTAACAATTTTTATATTGCATTTCTCTTACTAACAAAAGATGCTTAAAATGCAGTATAGCCTATATTTGTGTCTCAATTTTTACTTGTGCAGAGTGCATTGGCTATTAAACTGATATATTTATTTAATTATAAGCAATGCAAATACTGTCTGAAATTAGTGAGGCAAGACAACAAATATCATTATAAATAAAGCTTCCTGGGTAAACTGACTTGTGCAAAAATATTTCTTGCAATTTTTCCACAATTTTAGTGATTGTATATTTATCAGAAGTTAGTTTAGGGAACTCTACATTTTACATGTCCTAAATTTAAAACCTTTACTATGTACATACACACACACAGAGCACAAGCACAATATGAATTCATACAATAATAAAATACTTCAAAATTGCCAAGTTTACCCTTCGTTTAAGCGTGACCCTGATTTTTGACTGGTTGGTAATGAGTCGAACAGGAGCACTCATGATTTCATGCTTAGAACTCTGGATTGCATCTGCCTCTATTCTGATCATCTGCCAGTTGATTTCTTTGAAAGTCAAAACCTTTAAAGAGACAGAGAGGAGAAAAAAAAATATGCAACCTGCAAGTTTACTTGTCCATAAACCCTTGCAAGTAGGCATGTGGGTATGCGTGTGTGTGCTCCGAGGACATTATTTGTGCATTTCACTTAACAGGCATCATGAATTAAAGCCCTGATACTACTCTTCAGTAGGTCACAGAAACATGAGGCAGGTTCCCAGCAGACAGAGATAACAAGCAGCACAGTGCCTTGCAAAATAAGGGTGACGTATCAGGCATGAATTTATTCTTATAACTTCCACTTTCAGTAAAATACTAAGAAGAAAATAAAGGGCACTTCTTGCATACTATGTTATTTAGTGGAAGAGAAATAAAGACGTTTCTGTGTGTTTTCAAAATACTAAATCCCAGTATATATGAAGGGATTTAGGAGGGAAGCAACGATACCAGAAAGGGAAGACATCAAATGAACAGGGCATCAAGAGGAAGAAAAGAGTATTAATCTGGTTTCCCTGAAACTCCTTTCTACATTACTATTTTGTAGGAAAAAAAAAAAAAAAAAAAAAAGAGAGACACCTGCTGGGGAAAACAGTAAAAGGAGAGAATCTGTTTGGTATATGTGTCTGTTTTTCAGACACCATTCTCCTCTCATTGCCATTTTGCTAACCTTGGAGCCCAAGTCCTGGGAAACCAAGACAAGGATGGAGCAGAACATGCCAGCTGTGTTTGGCAAGGAAGAAGGCACAGTGCAAAGCAGTCTGAGAAATACTATCTGTGGAAAAAATTGTGTCCAATTCTGGCCTCCTTCAGTACAAGACAGGCGTGAATCTACAGGAACAAGCCCAGTGAGGGCCACAAAGATGATTAAGGGATGGGAACATATGAGGAGAAGCTGGGAGAACTGGAACTGCTTACCCTAGAGAAGGGAAGATTCGGGGGAATCTTATCTATGTTTATAAATATCTAATGGGGGGTGTGTCAAAGGGAAGGGGCCAGACTCCTTTCAGCAGCAGGATAACAGGAAACGGCACCAACACAAACACAGGAAGTTCCATCTCCACAACAACAGCCAGTCTTCACCGCGAGGGCGGTGCCACCGAACGGGCTCCTCAGAGAGGTTGTGGGGCCTCCTTCCTTACACGTATTCAAAGGCTGCCTGGACACAGCTCTGGGCAACGAGCTCGAGGTGACCTGCTTGAGCAGGAGTTTGGACTAGATGATCTCCAGAGCTCCCTGACAGGCCCAGCGACCCGGTGGTCCTGTGAAAACCAGAGTACATTCCCTCCTCATTCAGGAGACCAAGTGTGAATGGAAACTCCTAAAAATTTCTCAGGAGAGTCTTCATTACATTAAGAATATAGCTGCAATGCAGACCTTACAGCATTTATCCCCTTAAGATGTCATTTAGCAAAAATTGCTTTTATAGTAGTGTCAGACTTGTTCTTTCACCATTTATTATTGATATAAATCAGTGTCGAGTAATTTTGCCACAGTCTCTTCAAATTTGTGTTCTCAGAGTTCACTTCATTAACAGGAACAATCCTCAACGATAGGATACTGTTGTATATGAGGAGACTCTTCAGAAACAAACCCTGTTTACAAGTGTAAAATAAAAATAAAATGTAGCAATATAAAACTCCATGTAGTCAAACTTCTAACTCTTTCTCCTTAGCCTTCATTAACATACAAGCCTGACTGTAGAAATAAGCTGCAGGAGAGAGAGAATGCAAACTGTCAGAAAAATAGTTTTGAACTTCCCATTATTTTTACAGTATTTTTAATTATAACGTTCTCTTCGGGTTTCTTCTGGGATGTAAAAAGCAACTACTAGTCTCCTACACTCTGAATAAACTCTGTTTGCTTGGGAAAACCAGTTCTAAATAAACAAAACACAGTCAATATTTAAAACATCTACTTATCCTAAAAAAAAAGTAATTTTCAATACAACAAACAACATTCAGAACCAATTTTGAACTTACTTCATATTTATTGCGCTTAAATGGGAGAAAACTGTAGAATGGTGTGCATCAATGCTGGACTTCAATATTACTTTGCTGCTTTCTGGAAAAACTCAGTACTCAGTTGTTATTCTGCATATGCATTACTAATTATTTAAAGAAAAAATATTTGCAGATTTCTTAAAAGTCAGTTAAAACTAGTTAAATAATATTCTAATTAGGCAAACTCTCATAAACAAGTAGACCAATGAAAGGTCCAATGAAAGGTATTTTGTTGGGGGCGGGGGGGAGGGCAGAATGTGTTAAAGCACAACAACACCTTTTTTTCCTCCACATTTAATATTCCATCCTTTTTTCATTCATTTACTCTTCCATTGTTTTTCCTTTTGGTGTCCTTTATTTTAAAATGGCCATAGAGAATGGCTTAGAGAACTTAACAGTGAACATTACAAACAGTGGCCCCTGGTCTTTGCTTTTCCCTCAGCATCCACTTTGGCCACTGTCAAAACAGACCTTGGATATGACTCAAAGCCACTGTTTTTACATCCTTATGTTTCTAGAGGAAGGCTGAAATTACTGCAGAATATCTCCCCAACAACAACACATTTTCCAGACTGCAGAAGGCTGTAATTCAATTACCTCCTCCCATATTAAGAAAATAATGAAAAGAGATAGCAAAAGGAAGTATTTACCTCTCCACGTTGAGCTTCTTGTATTCTGGTAAATCTCAGGTCAGCATGTTCCCAATTTGCATTTACACTATATATTCTCAGCTGGGAAAGTTCAAATGAGGCATTAAAGGCTTTTGCGCCAATCCTTATTATAATGGAATTCACAGAAACCGAAATTCCTTCTACCACTTTTTCAGCAAAGCCATATTCACTGGAAGGTGAAATGCCAACATATAAAATATAGATCTAATAAAAGGGCATAAAATTACTCATATTTACTGATTTATATACAACATGAAACAGACCACACAATTTGCAATTCCTACTTGTGATTTTTATTAAATATACTGGATTTATCTTATAATTCACATATTGTTACACTTCATGGAGACTGATCTTTGTTCACAATTAATGCCACTTTGCACGATGTATGTATAAAAGCAGTCTACACCACTATGTAGAAATCTCACTCTTCTTTAGGCTTATACTTAAGGAGCGATATATACCAAATACGTGACTTAACTACATTACTATTCCAATCTTGCTAAACATTATGAGCAAAGTATGTCAACTACTTAAAGTAGCTGCTTTGTTTCTTTCTAAAAAAGAAAGCCATCACAAATGGTCACATTTATGTATCATATCAACATGCAAAGCAGTATTTAAAAAGATAAGGCAATTATAATTAAAATAAATCTTTACATTTAGAATGCTCTCCATTAGTGAAAGGAAAACTGTATGTTAACAATTCTTTTAATATCTAGCATTTTTTTTTTCTCCATTGGAGGGTTTTTTTTTCCTCCTTTTAGGACGACATTTTATGTGGTTTCTTATTCCTTTTCCCTTTTTACATCTTTCATCCTATAACACAGAATCTCTATGGAAATGATTTTCAATCCATATCCAAAGCCATGTAGAGGCCCATGGATTAGTACTATGGATTGTGTGAAGTTATAAGTGAATAACACTGGTTTGTACCATCAAATTGGTTTATTTTCTATAGAATTTTGTGAAAGAGGTTTTGTGTCCACAAAACAGCAAAAAAGGCAAAAAAAGGAGGAAAAAATGTTACTAATGCTTAATATTAATATATTGTCCCAGACTTTATATGTTTTTTAAGCTCTGTAATGTGCATAGAATTATTGGATAAGATTTGGCTGATAAAAGGAAATAGTGTGGATTTTTAAAAATTCTATCTAACAAATAACCCTTAATGCTGTTCAGTAAACTGAATGAAAAAAAAATCACCCAAAATATTTTCCAAATAAATTAAGGAAAATAATCTAACTTTCAAAAAATTAAATATTGAATGATCTTAGAATACTTTTGCTAGAGCAGTAATGCCCAAATGAAATATTTCCAGAAAACTGTACATATAATTCAGATATTCTTTCTAAGGTAGGGTCTGAAATTAAACATTCCCATCCATCAGAATACCTATGTTAATACCTAAAAGTCATCACCTAATTTCAAGAGGTTGAAATGGCAAGCTGTGACACTATACACTACAGGAATTAGAGATCCAACTGGTTTATAGTATGTATTCTTAAAAAAAAAAAAAAAGTAATTTAAACATTTATGGATTGAGCATCTATATAAGCATTAACCCTGACCTTTGTCCTGATGCAGTTGCTATAGGAGAGGGTCCATTAGGGGCACGCGGCTCTTCACATGTACTCATTTCCATTACAACTTTATCCAAGGACTTGCAAAACAAAGCAAAACAGAAATTTGGAGATGTAAGAGATGATATAACATGTATTTAGTCTATTAAAAAGAAAGAACATTTTGTAAAACATATTTATAAAATATTTGTGACTATAGATTTTTTTCACCAGTTTTTGTAGAATACACCAATTATGTTTTTGCAAATTTGTTAGTGAATTTTAACAGATGTTCAAGGTCACAGGCTGCAGAATTCTTGACCCCTAGCTGTTATTTACCTGTCATACACTTCTTCAAAAATTGAATTTTGAAAAGGACAAGAAATAATGTATTCTCATCTGTTTTTTACCTATAGAGTTATTCCTAAATTTTCTAAATGGTTCAATGTGTTCAGAAATATTTAATGGAAAGTATCTGAAACTAGCCCATTCAAATTCAAAATAGTCATTAAAGTTTTGTGCTGTGTCTTTAAACAAAATTTGAATGTAAATAAAAATTGGTTATACAAACCTTGAGTAGACCACAGCAAGTAATTTTAGAAAGAAATATTCTGTATAATTTTATGCTGCCATTACTTTTTTTTTTTCCTACACAAAGCAGGCCTTTACAAAGAAGCTTAGGGGAATAATTCTGCCACTAAGGAATTCATGTAATATAAATAAAAGTTAACTAAAAACATCTGGATGCAGACCTACCTATCCTTTCTCCCTTTCCTCATTGGTAACTACTTGTATTTTGATAGAGGATAAACCCACTCTCTAGCAGCCCTCCTCAAAATTATGTTGTTTATCATGCAGAAAGAGTGATTGATTATGGGCAAAGGTAACTTAGTATTTACTATCTGTCACTATGTTAAAGATTTAAAAAAAAAAAAAACACAAAGAATTACTCCTTTCCAAGAAAAAGTCTCTCTCACGAGACAACCAGGCACTAACTACCTTCTAAGCTATGCATATAGAAGATGCCAGGTATATCAGATTACTTAAAATGCAGTCAAACTCTCAGCTGTAAAAATAGCCCCACCAAATAGTAGAAATTCAGTGATGTACTGAAGGGCTGAAGCTGGACCTTTAATCCTTTAAATTCCCCTTCCTTTACAAGTCAAAGACTCTTAAACCATTAAACTGTGGTCTTTTGTTATCAATTTCCATTTAATGCATTGGTTCAAGGACAGCTTTTGTAGTACAAAGGTGACCTTTTAAGTTATCTTAGCCTCAAAGATTGCTTACTAAATTCACTATAAGCTAAGCAAATAGTAAGGCCTTGCTATGGTAAAACAAAGCGCGTAATCTTTAAGAACAGCACAGCTTAAAGGGCTTAATTTGGCAGTTACATCATATGGTCAAAAGGTTACATCACCCCACTTGAGCATTACCACACTTGTGTGTCTGCAAGGCAAAGTGGTGCAAGTGAAGGATCACCATCAAACGCCTCAAGGATTAAAACAACAGATTTTCCCAAGTTCAATTCAGAATTACACATTCAAGTACTCATAGTGAGTTTGGGAAGCATCACGATTAAAAGATTATTCACTACATAAGAAAATATCTTTAAGAAGGCTTATCGATCTCAAGCAAATTACTTGCTGTGCTCCCACACTTCTTGGTATACTTGTTAAAAATAAAGAGCAAAATAAAGCAAATAAAACCATAGAAACCAAAGAAACCATATAAATGTGACTTGTCATATCTGCCAGAATTGGGATGACTGGGTAGGGTAGAGGGGTAAAAATATAAAAAGTCCTTTAGAGTGATAGTTCTAAAAGATAGGCAGGAACTTGTAACAGCACTAGGTAAACAAATAACTACCTGTCAAGTAAAGCTGAAATACAACATAATGATTAAAGAAGTTTTTTGGTTTTGATAAGGATAATTTACACAGTAAAACATTATGATGATTAGACCCAAAGCCATAGACAGTAAAAATAAGCTAATTACCTGAAACACTAAAGTGTTTTATGTTGATCTGCTACAGAGAGGAAGCTTAGCATAGAGCCTGCAAATATTTAAATTATTTCCAAGTCAGTTCAGGGAAACTATATAAATGAGATGAATTCTCCTACACAGAGCTACTTAGGACTTTGTTTCAGAACTCACCAAGGAGATGGGAAGCGTTTTCAATTTTGTCCATGGTATCTGCAAGAGAAAGCATGATTTTAAAGTACTTGATTATAATGTGCTTTAGCTATGTATAGTTACAACTCCTGCGACCAAATTAGTATATTACTTTCTAAATGTCAGGTTTATCTGAAAATAATGAATAATAAACTTAAGCAGATACACTACTATTTTTGACACCTAAAAGAAAATTTGGAACCTGCATGTCATTGAAAGGAAAACACAGAGAGACAAAATAGAATCTGTCTCTTTAATACCAAGTTGTCAAACAACAAGAAAAGCAACACTGTCCTCCACATTCCTTCCTTTAAAAGGAAAGGAAATCCACATTTGCACTGTCGGCCTATGAATAACTGGATGTCTATAACACAGCATCGTGTTCAGAATGTTCACTCAGTTAAAAAAAAAAAAAAAAAAAAGATCAGGTCTATCTCATATTAAAAAGAGAGAAGAACTGCCAAATCTTGACCAGGTCATAGCTTCATTTTTCTACTTACACTAGCATGATCTAAACTGTACACAATGTGTATTGCTTCATCTCTTAGCAGCCATAAGGATTAAAAAAAAGCAATGTCTGTTAAATAGTTTTTCCATATTTTCTACAGAGAGGCAAAATCCCTCAAAAAATTTTTTTTGAAATAGAAAAGGAACAAGAGCGATAGCAACAGAAAATGGAAGAGAAAGCGAAGGAACAGCACACACAAGAGACACACTAAATAATAAGAGACCATAATCACCATGGACAAAAGACAAGTTTTCATCTCTACCCCTACTTTAAAATATACATGATGAAAATCACTCAAAAAGGAGGAAACAATATCTTGTCTCTGTATAGATTTCATGCCCTCCCTATGGGAAGCAAAAATTAAGACACAACTATTGTTGATCTTTATTTTTCACTCGCTTTTCTAAGGATTCATCACAATTTCTAATCATACCATACAGCCTGATAGTTGATAGGGACAAAAGGAAAAAGGGAAAGTTTTGGTTAATTACCATTCCAGCATAATAAAATGCTCACCCTAATGGATGCTTTATTGCAAAAGACCTTGTTTATAGCCAGCCACGTTGGTAGATCCAGCATGTTCTGAAGCACCTCTTGATCCAGCTCCAGGTTGGTCAACTGACCTTCCCCTTTTAATGTGCTCAGGTTGATCTTATCAGGCGACAGATTTTTGGTGAATCTAAAAGCAAATACACATCCTAAGTAAACGCATATAAAGCACACAGAGCTCTCCCAAATGTATCTAACAACTTAACTACAGTAACATAGGAAAAGGGGGCGGGGGAAAGGGGAAAGGGGACAATTTCACCCCAGAAAGACACAGTACTGCAGTGTTTCACATGTGCTTTGTCCCTCTAAATTTCTTTCATCAAATCGCCTCCATTTACATGTAAATACACAAAATTGTATGTATTATAAGATACATCACTCTGAATAACAAAACTTTATCAAGAATATAGTCAGGTACTGATTTTGTAATCCATAAGGCAGAAGTGAATCCATTTCTGTAGGTTTCTATGCTTCTATAGGTTTTGGAAGAAGGAAAAAAAAATCACCTTCAAAAGCACATATATTGACATTCTTGGAGCAAGCAGGAGTGGCTGAGAATTCACTTAAGAACAGAAACGAAAAGGTACTACTTTTATATATTTTTTTCTATCTATACTTACACTTTATATTTCAAAAAGAAAAGTTTTATTTACAATAATTCTACAATTATTTACAATATTCACATTTAATCATAGAATTCAATAAAGTTGCATTTAAACAACAAATATGTCATAATTTCATTATATATTTTTCGCCACCAGCTTTCACACACAAGAATTCATGCCACGAACCTAAATTTGGCATACACAATCTATACCCATGTAGATTGAGGGTCAGGAGGAACGCACACACGTGGGCAGGCGTAGGAACACACGCACTGCCCTCCACCCCGGAGCAGGAAGGGAATGCACAGGGGACATCTGTGGGGACAGGAAACTGGGACAAGTTGGCTCTGAGGAGGTGCAAACACTGCAAAATGTGCCCAAAGGATATGAAGTAACAAGATAAGGCTGAGGCTCCGGGCGAACAAGGCTTTGGTGCTCTGTGGAATAATTCCTCTGGGCACCCCCTATTGCAATCCGGCACAAACCTGCAGGAAAATCTAATCCCTTTGGGTTAGAGGCACCTCTAGTAGCAGATCTCTCCATTCCACTTCTTCAGGGGGGACGTGGTTGACGAGCAGATACTGGGGAAGGCAGTGGCATTTTTCCGGAATCTACAGTAACTTCATAATGTGCGACAACCACACAACATCTTCCACCTGCTTCATCCAGAGCCAACTTTCCCCAGGGGATGACAAGATGATTCAAGTTCCTCTGCTAATTCCCTGCTTCTTGCAGAGTCAAATTTTTGACAGAACGTTCTTGTTTCATTTCTCTCAGATATTTTTAGTACTTTTGTATTGTTTCATACAACCTCAAATAATGGGAAAACCACTTAGCTTCACATGGTTTCCTTGAACTTGCACAAAAAAATTAGAAGCCAGCCCCTGTGGGTCACTAGCTTGCAAAACTAAATGGAACATTTAGTTTTGGGAGTGAGACAAAAGCCACTGCAGTTTACAGCATTCAGAACTTCAAGAACAAAATTAAAGGACAAGAAGAGCACCCTTTGAACTCAAAAAATACCCTTAGGATAACATATCCCTCCATACTGGGTTGTTCCAGTATCTCACAGTACATCCAGGGAGGACACGCTCTGCCAGGCCGGTAGCCCTGACTTCTCTTCCCGTTTTCTACTCGGTGAGCAGAGGCTGGGCGAGAATGGGCACCACAGACAGGTTGCAGCACCTCTTATGCAGCACTGACCTTCTACAAGGTGGCATAACCACCACCGAGAAAACTCTTCCCCAGGTAAAATCTGGGTAATTTAGTATTTAATAATATTACTTTCAATTTTTATTGTTAAATAATGTTTTAATATTTTTTTAAATAAACTCTGGTATTAACAATGCCTTGAGGATGTTTTCAAATATTTCTTAACATTTGAAGTTCAAAAAGGAAACATTAGGTCTTTTGAGGCTGGCAGATTTTCTCTGTACCTAAAGAATTTTGGACATGTAATGCTTAGTTGCATGAACTTTCACAACTTGCTAGGTTATTTATTTTCTACAAAGTTTCTATGTAAAGTAGACAGGCACTTTTCATAAGGCTAGTGAACAATCTTGTTATTCTGAGATACAGTAATTTGATGTAGCCAACATATTACATGAAAAAAAACATTTTTAAATTCTTTATTTCTAACAGCAGGCCTCCATACTACTATTCGCAATTATCAGTGCAACCAGCTTCACGGCATGCACACACTCTTTCTCTGACTTGGCACATGCAAACGCCTTCCCTACACACAAACACTTGTAATTTGGACTTCGTTTTAGCATTCATTTCTTAGAGCAAGTTGGCCTACAGAATAGGGCCATTTCCCTTGGCAACATCCCATGAACTCCTGAGCAGTGTCCCTTTTCTAGGGAACAGAGTATTAGTACCTGTAACTTAGTAAAAACACCAAACCAAACAACAGAGGAGGTTAAAAGGAAGAGCAAGAGGAACAGAAAATAAATGGCATAGTGAGTTCACATTCTGTCCTGTTGTTATGCTGTTGCAGTTAAACATCACTATACTGAGACTGCACAGTCTTGGTCTGGTAATACCATGAGATATTCCTAGAAAAAATAGTTTCATTGATATTATTCAATTTTGCAAAACTAAATAATTTAATTTTACAAACTCCCCTTCCTTTCTCAAAGCATACATTCAGAAGTTCTTCTGTAATGACAATTCAGCTTACTATTCAATTTTACAAGCTATATGAATGCTATAAAATATTTGGGACTGCAAACCTAAGAATCAGGAAATAGAAACTTATCTATGCCGCAGCTCAACCTAGCTCCCTTGCGCAAACATATATGTGTGTGTACCATATATCTTAAATATTATTATGCAGTAAGCAGCTGGTTCAATTTTCATATACAGAGTACTTATTAAGTGGCTAGTGAAAAGAATAAGAGACTGCACAGGTGATATCATAGCAGTAAGAGTCAGATGTGACGCAGTAATTTACAATCGTGTTTTGTTAGGAGTGTAATTAATAGCATGCAGATATGTGTTTAAAATAATTAAAAACTGACAGAGAAGACGCGTCATTCAGAGCTTTGTTTGTGACAACAGGCGTGGAGCTCCGACCAGAGCTCTCCGCAGTGCTCCACAGTCAAGACGGAAAACTAGCGAACGCACCAGAGAGGGCAGAAAGCTGACAGAATAAGCTTACGCTTTGTAGAATAAATGCCACAGATCACATCAAACCTAGATTTTTGCTCCACCAAGGTTTGAAGAGAATACCAGATGTCTTGTCAAGTTCAACTGAAACGTCAGCCTCTGGATTTAATATAGAAATATGTAAAGTCTGCATCACATTTTGAATGGGATCCTCAGATGTTTTGCACATCTACTGAATATAATCCATTCCACTGGTACTACCATATCCCTCTACACCTTTTTTAAGTGAAGTTCCTTCAGTGAGTTGTTCCTACGTATATGCTCTAATCATGATAAGACTATTAAATCTAAGACATGGCGTTTTTTTTCTTTTTTGCTTATCTCCATGCTATGAATTAGAACTCTTTAAGAAGACTAACGGTTCAAACACACACACTCTGGAAAAGGACAGTATGTCCTCACAAGGACTGGCAACTGTGTCAATAAGAACATAGAGGAATGGAAAAGAAAGATGACTCTCTTTTTCCAATTCATCTGACTGAACAAAAACCTAATGCTTTGCACTAATGAATTGCATACAATTTCTGAAACAAGAAGCACAACCTCATTTCTTAATTCCAGCTCTGAGGAAGACATATGCTTCCATGATTTTAGTAACAGAAGAAAGGAGGCCTAGTATCGTCCTGCTTACTGTAGCAGTATTGTGGTGTAATACTACAAATTAAAGTTGATTTTTAACAGCTGACCTGGTCTGAAAAATTCCCAAATTTGTGCTCCTCCCACCTTTCATTAAGCCAAAAACATGGAAGGAAAAAAAAATAACATGCTGCAAGCAACATAATAATTTCCTTTCTGTGTTTATTTCCTGCAGCCCGGAGCAACATGAACACGTGAATGTTTCTCATGAACAAAACTTTACCTGCAAATACTGACTTAAGAACCACTGCTATAGTTTTTGCAATAGCAGCACATCAATAGTTAAACCAAAGTACAAAACTGTTTAGATCCATTTAGATGACAGAAGTCCAGGAGGAGAAAAGAAAACTGCCTCCTAGAACAAACACAGCTCCACATACCAATGACATTAAGCGTAAGGACATTCAGAAGAGCTCTGAATAGCATTGCCTTTTTGATCCAAGAGTGAAAAGAGAGAAGAGAAAGGATAGGTCAGATTTAAAACAGCCACAGGATTAAAAAGACTTCACTGTTGTTAAGCAAAGGTATCGTCTGAAGAAGATAGACGCCATAGATGCAACAAGTGACTGAACTGCATTAACTAAGAAGTGAACTAAGTTAACTAAGTGGTGAACCAGGGGCAAACAAATGCAACTTCTGCAAAAGAAATCTACTTTAATCCTTCAAACATAAGAAACAAAATCATCATCAGTCAGCTGATATTATTTCTTGGCTCTTTAAAAACTGTTCACCAAGGCATCTACCCAAAAGGTGCTACAAAAATTGACAATGTAATACGGGCTCTATATTACTAGAAACTGGTCAGGACACCATACAAGTAATTTTTTTTTTTTTTTTGTTACAACACATTACCAGACACACTTTCAGACACTGAAGTTCTTTAGTGAAGGTTAGACTACACACAGTACATTATGTAGATAATGAACTTTCGTGAGGCCAAATTTCAGTATTTCTGGACTAAAATAAAACCCACAAACAGTGGCATCCTCACAATCTGCACAAGGAAAAGAACATGTCATAGCACTGTAAAGTCTCACCACCACGATATCAGCAGCCTCTGGGTAACTCGTACACAAACCTGCAAAGGGAAAATTGTGGCAGTCTGAGGCCGTCGTCCAGACTCTATCCAGAGGTCACTGAGAGCAGCAACACTGCTTTTGTCCAGCATGGACTACCACCTGCCACGCACACTCCTTCCAAGAGGCCCCTGTCAGTATACGAACAGCCGAGGCAACCATTCCCGAATGTTACAAGCTACGCGGACACACAGGGCACTCAGAGAGCGCAACACCCACGGCAGCACCTGCAGAGTCACCACAGAGTTTCCAAGAACACCCCTCACTATCTGTAATACCAGATACTGACACCTTCTTCTTCCCCCCTGCCATCAAGGCGTGCATGCATGATGTGGTCACGTCACAAGCACCTCCTCTACTTAACTGAACTTCTGCAGAATTGCCAGGCCTACGTCTGGTGGCTAAGTGCAAGACTGAGAACCCTGCATGACTTGCTGGATGCCCAGCATGGTGAGGCACGACATGATCTGCTGCCCCCCGCCTTGTGGAGATGCTCCTAAGCCAGCCCTCTGGAGCAGGACAAGGGCATTCCCATAACGGACTGCCCAGCCTAGATTTACGGTTCCCAAGCTGGCCCTGGGTCACAGCACGCCAGACAAGGCCATTACAACTGTATGGTTCAGGTGGGACCTCTCAGGCTACAGGACCTGAACCACCTAACACTCATTGGGCATTTCAGGCTATCATGGCCCAAAACCAGATCTTCCAATTTTCCCTGCCAAGCAGATCACCGATTAGGACCCAGACACAACAACCTGCACACAGTAAATTGTCTGGCACAACGTTACACAATCTCCCTTACCTCTCCCATCCTATGGGACAAGGTGCCTGAGTAACCTTTGCTCTGATGATGTTTCCAAAGAATTGCTTCCATTTCCTCACTACACATAAGGGCCTTCACTGTGAACTTCTACTCCAGCTGACTTCCTAAAGGCAAAGCAAATCCCAGTTCTTCTCAAGTTAAAGTGCTCATACATTAATTCAAGGTTCCATCCTATACTTTCTCAAATACCAACACTCCTACCAACTCTCTAAATTTTATTGTATATACATTTTCCTCTAATAAATTAATTTCCCATATGTATTAATGTAGAATTACTTTCTATTTGGGGAAAAAAAAAAAAAGCTGTACCCAGAGAAGACCTAGTACAAACAAGCCCAACCGAAATAGCTACTGTCGTCAATGGCTGTTATCTAATTATCTGTCACGAGGCAGAAATGCTCAGATATAGCCAGGCAATGCACAAATCCAAGGAGCTTACATTGTATGAATAGTAATAATCTGGCAAGTAAAACACTGCTCAGTGAATTTCTGTTTCATTTATGATAAAGCTTCACATGAACCAATATTAGCTTCTCTGTTCCACAAGCCTCTTCATGTACCACTTAACATAAGCATAAAATTGACCAATAAATAAAAACTACTTTGAAACATGACAATCCTATACACGACACAGCTTAACATTTATGTTTAGCAGAAGAAAACACCAGATTCCTAACATACTAAAACATACCTGGTGAGGTATATTCAAATATCTGTAAAGAGATAATTTTAAGAATCACATTTTGAGAACTGTTTTTTACTACAGAACTATTACATTCCACTCCAAACACAACATCGCACAGCTAATGCAAGGAAAAGTCACTTGATGCTACATGAATTTATGAATTTAAATTAAGAAATAAAGATGCAGTGCCAAAACATGATACTGTATCTGCTTCTGGGAAGCTGCTCCATTTATTTATATGACATTAACAGATATCCTATTAATGTTAACTAAGCATATTTTGAAAAAAAGGCATTTTTCAGTATGACATTACTTACATTTAAACGTTAATTTTTTGAGAAGTCAAGGAACCAACTATTCCACCAAATAAAGTAGGTGAAGATCTAACTGACCTTCAAATACACATTATTACAGAGACAGTAAACATTAAACTTACACAAAGGAATTAAATATACAAAAAAGATAAATAACGAATATCAAATACATGGGAAAGCACCTAAAAGACTACATTCAGAAATGAGACATACTTTCTATGCTTATAATACGGATTGCTGGTTTACTTCAGAAACCAGTTCTGCAAATTTAATTTGGCATTGAAAAACTGTGTAGCGAGCTTTTTTCCTTCTGCTGAATTATAGGTTACAAAACCCAAAGGAATGAGAGAGCAAAGCCAGTTAATGTTTACAGATCTCAGTGCAGTCCCACATTTGTACAACGCATACCACCTCTTACAGTTAATCTACAAGGGTGGGAGAGGGGAAGTTACCTGAGGACAAGGTATTCACACAAAAGGCCCCTACTCCTGGTGCAAGCAAGTGGTCAGTTGCCATGGTTTCTGAGAAGCTCCTGGTACTCATTTTGGTAGTAAGGATATTCACAGCAAACCAATCTCCACCACAGCCAGCAGGGATCGCTGCAGGGAACGGGACACAGGGGACACACAAGGGAGCAAGTTCAAAGGGAAAAAGGAGTGATACAATAATGTAAGAGAGTTTTAGCTGAAGACAACTGCAGTTACAACAGCTTGTTAGACTTTATAACATTATGTAAATAATAAAAAAGGGAAATAGATCTGTGCAAAATGGTAGAATCACGTCAGAATATCCATTGCTGTCATGCTATAATACTGTAACTATATATATATACAAACAGCTTATACAGAGAGTTTCAATCATGCAGAAAATGCTTTAAGAATTGAGCTACTTTAAGTGTTTTCAGAGATTTTCAAAACATGTATCTTGAATGCAAGAAGGAAGATATCTATGAGAGGCCACATAACAGAGAGGCTCTTAGCATAATTTTCAACAGGACATAAGTTTTGTCTTGCCTAGACTGAGATTTCTCATCACAGAGTACTTGCTTCCAATTCAGTGCCTCAGGCACACCAGTTTAGAAGGCACACTACAGATACAGGACCCTGCACAGGTAAGGGCACACGATCTCTTGGTATTGTTGTTACATTTTTGGCAGTGTTAAAAGACCTGCATGGTTTATTTTGCATGATATGAGTCAAGAACATTGAATTTCTCAGAAATGAAAGAAATCAAAGTTTAAATTAGCAAACTCAGTGATAATTTTAAAATAAATTAAAAAACAGAAAAACAAAATTTAAACTGTCCTTACTTTGAAAAGAGTAGCCAAACTAATATAATTAATTCACATTCTTAGTTTGTTAGGTGCAACAAAAATGTAGCATTTGGATGGTGCTTTTCAGGCATTTTACTGGGATACAGTTAAGAAATTTATCATAGATCTGAACCACAGATGCCTAGTCACAGGTCACTATTTTTCCTAGGTTCTTCGCATGCCACCACAGAGAAGCTACCACACAAAAACTACTCCAGAAATAAGTGACCTCATAACTTCCACACTCCCACATGGCTGGGTCCCAGGGCTGACTTCTCGGGAGTCAAAGGACAGAAGAAACCAACTAGTCTGAGAAGATAAAAGCTGCTGTATTCTCAAGCTGCCAGGAAAACTGGTGCTTCGCCCAACAACAGTGACTTGTTGGAAGTCTGCCTGACACGCCAGGAAGTCGGGATGTACTGCGAGCCGCAGCCAGGGTGGGAGCTTTTACGCTTCTTGTGTTCCTCTTCTGTTTCTTCTTACAAAACAAATGACATTTAAGCTCCAAATGGAGAGATCTGAACTCCAATCAGCACTAGATGCACAGGATTACCAGATACATAAAAAGACCTGCCACTGGAGCTGCAGATCAAAAATCCTGGGTTCCCCAGCAATCACCCAGCATCCATGGGGCAATTACTTGCTAGCTGTTTTTCCTTCAAGATTTGACAAAAATCTGTGAAACGGTCACTTTCTGTAAGCCTTTATTAATTCTCCTAATATTTCATTGGAGGTTATCTTATTGCCTTTGCCCAGTCTGCTTATACAAAAAACAGAAACAAAAATATACTCCCCAAAAAAACCCTCTTACTCTGATTTAATGGATACTTTTCTATCTCTTCAGGGTAAAATACATCCCACGATATTTTCTGAAATTGTACATTTCTTTCAATCATGTGAACAAAACACACAGTTTTACTCCTCACAGGTTTTACTTAGATGCACTTTCTTCCTGAGAATTCTTTGCACCAAGTTACCTGTATAGGAAATAATCTTTAACACAATTTTCATTCTGGAACTTACTTTCCAACGAAATTATCATGAGAGATGCACCATACTACACAACTCTACTAATTAATTAATCAAACACATACACAAAACTTGCCTGACTTCATTACAAAATCCAGAAGAACTTGAATGCACATATAAGATTTATGCACAATCAACATTCATATTTATAAAACATTTGGGGAAAAAAAAGCAAAAATAATGTAAACCATTCAATTCTAAAATAAACTGGCAGATTTTAACTTTTATTAACCCAAATGCTACTTAAATCTGAAGAGATCTTTTTGAATAGGCACTTGCAGGATTCGACAGAATAATAAAGGACTATTAACAGCGATGAATGTAATGATGCCAGAACGTATTACTGGTGGTTTATTTCTAAAATACCAAGTAAAACACCAGAGACATTTCTATTTGTTTTTTTTGGAAGATCTTCTGCTGCAACAGTCTAAATTGCAATCAAAATATGTGAAATTACCGATAGAAGTGCAAAGATCTTAAAGCCTTCCATTTTGGTTGAAAAACATTTATTGATTTCTTAATGCTCATCAGAATAATACCAGCACATTCACACTGATGAAATTATTAGCATGACATCTTCATTTAAGTGCAAGTAGCACTGAATTTTAAACATGAGGGAAATTAAGAAATATAGGACTTATAATCAAACTTCCTAATGTTCTTTCACATCTTTTTTCCTCTGCAGTGTCAAGCAGCTCTGCTTTGCTACCTGACCTATTCCTTTTCACTCATTCTTTCACTAGGTGCAGCATTTGTTTACAATGAACTCAGGCTAATACACTTCCGCGAGCATTTATTATTCCACCTACACCATGTTTTGAAATTTTTCACATACTGCACAAGCCCATAAAGTCAGTCACATAGAAAACATCCTGTTAAAAAAAAATGGTACAAGCACAGAACCTGTTTACTCTTACTCAATGAAAATTGCCCACATTTGTCATCTCTGGCTGTATTTTCAGAACTATTAGAATTGGACGACTTTCACAAAACTAAATGACACAGAAGTAGAAAACATAAAAATGAGAAAACAAGCAAAAATTCCACTTCTTTTGGCATAAGTAGAAGCTGGGAGTTTAAAAGGTCATCCAGACATCAGTTAATTACAAGCAGCAGCTAGTCAGTTTGATCCTATAAATAACTTATTTTGCGCTGGTAGATTCTAAAAGGAGTCAAGTTAAATTGCTTGAGACGGGATCATCCCTCACCAACAGACCTATGCACCTAGTGGCATAAAAAGTGTGATCTGCATATCAAATACTCAAGTAGGACGCACATCAGTGAGGCTGACCTGAGGTGTAAATACCACCGCCTACAACATCCTCTGATTCCTGATAAGCAGCACTGCTGTAATACAACTTGTATGTTATTCTTTGTAAAACTCATTTTCATATGCACTTTAGAATGATTTTGCAATTATGAAGTAAAATACTTAGTCACACAAAGTAAACTGAAATTTTCTTTTAACAAAAACTTAGTATTTTTAACACCTACTGCTTCAGGGAGCAAAAACAAAGAAATTTTGAATTAAAGCATGAAAAGCTGATGTTCTGCACAAACAGCTTCAAGGCTCAAACTGAAAATGATCCAGATTTCTGCTATACTAAATAGACTCAAATCTCTATTTGTTTGTTTTGAAGAGAGCAAATAAGATTCAAACAAAGCATATTTTTGTAAGTTGAAGATATATGCCATCACCAAAAAACTGAAGAGTGACCTACTTTGTAGGGCTACTTGGACAACTCCACACAGATGCAAACATGGACATGCACAATATGTATAATACCGCTAATACTACTGCTGTCTTACATAGTACAATATAGAGTACTATTTCAAAAAAACTGCCTTTTACACAATTGTCTGCAACACCTAATCACAGAAAAATAGGTAACACTCAGAAGGGCATTATGCTTATCCTAGAGGATCTATTCATGGAAAAAAATGGAAGGAAAAATTGCTGTTTAGCAAGAAGATCCACACTAGCAAATACTAGCCAAAAAAAAAAAAAAGAAAGAAAGAAAAATCCTAGCACCTACACACCATTCAAGCCACATAGGGTCTGAAAAGCACACTCATCTTTTTAGCTTAGCAGATACCATATAGTTTCATATACTACTCCAAGCATCATAGTGTCAAGAATAACAGAAAAATGTATTTTGTTCTCCCCTTTCCTTCTCCTCATTTTTATAGTCTTGGAGAACAATGTATCTTGAAGATAAGGGACATACCTTATAAAGTTTTAAAAGACTGCAAGAAAAGAAAAAGAAAGAACTCATCACCAGAGCAAATGAGCTCTATGTATTTTCACTGTTCCTAAGCTGTAATATGTCAATAAGAAAAGCCTTTTACAAAGTGTAGTAATTCTGTATCAAAACTGTTCCAAAATGTAGTTTCTCCCTCCCTCTTCTTCATGTTTTCATACCTTAAAGACTCATATTTAGTAGAACTTTTTCCTAGCTAAAAAATGCAGAATAGTTCTCCTTCCCAACACTAGTACACATATCACTGTGTAAAAGCACTGCAAACTGTTAAATAAAAGTCACATTGCTTTATGATACAAATTATGCTTAGTTTTCTGCATATAGCATCTAGATAACTAGAAAAATGCTGAAAATTACTAGCATATTCACGTAACAAATATCGCATTCTTCACAGAAAACATTGCTGAATCTCTGATTGTGACAAAAAAAAAAGTTAAGTACTTCTCTGTAACTACAGGTACAAGAGCGTACTTTCTATTTTTCTCTATTTGATTTTAACATAAAAAATAGCAGAAAATGAGTAAAAAGAGAGGAAATGTGAAAAAGAAAGATGACTGAATAACTCTCTCCTTCCTTTATCATGTGTGAACTTTCACGAGCACATTTCAAAGCTGCCACTGGCAGCGGCTTTCTTGGAGGTGGCAGACACCAGTTTAGAGAAGTGCAGAACAGGAACCAATACAGCAATGCAGCCTAAAGTGAAAGTTCCCCTGATCATTCTCACTGTTGTGGTAACTTCCTGATGTATTTGGCTCCAGACCAAAATAGAACAGTGCAAGAAACACTACTTTAACCACAGTTCTTATGAAATACATTTTAAAAGAAATAAAGAACAGCACTATCATGTGGGCTGTAAAACAAATCCTTGACATTTAAAAATTGCCAGATTTACAGGTACTTGTGCCACTCAGTTCTGATCCCCTGTACAACCAGTTTCTGCAATCACTTCTGCAGGGAGAAAGGATAATACCTGGTCATGGGCTTAAAGACACACATAAGCAGCAGTCAGGCTGTTTCCTGGTAGTAAGAACACAGTGCAAATGCAGCCTGGTTCACAAGCCCAAATTTCAAACTGCAAACCACAGATTGACAGTCATTTTCCATACAAATGGATGGGGTTGTATACAAAAGTATTTTTTAAATCACCACACTTGTAATCATTAACTAGCATTGTTGAATAAGCACTATCATAAATCATAGGAAAGCAAATAAAGTTATCAACATTATAAAGTGGTTGATTATAAAGCATGCTGCTGTTGACTTAACAAAAACTAGTTAAAAACAGGTGATGTCCAGCTACTAGACACACTGCAGACTTTAACCTGTAGCAGAGAAACTAAAGTTCATTTTTCTTCTCATAAAGCTTCCTACATAGCGGTGTCAGTGCAGCCCGTAGCAAGTGCCCAGTATAGTCAGACCTTCAAATACATCCATGACTTCATGCACATTTCTTCCTAGAAGTGACTCAAGGCAAGAGACATCTTAATACTCCACTTCTGCTCCCAGAGTGCTCAGTTATATTTGGGTGAAAGCAAGATGTCTGTGCCAGCCTTACCAGCTACACAATCTCACAAAAAGGGTGGAGAAGAAAAATTGTATTGCTCTTCATTCACACAGCAATGTAGGAATTGCTCTATCAGGAATTGCTCACATAGTGAGCAACGGGTTTGAAATGGGAATGCTGTTGTCTCCGCACACTGCCAAATGATAACTTGTCATTTATTTTGATTGGTTTTCAACCATTTATCAATATTGAGGAAAAGAAGTGCCTTTTGAAAATACCATTCACAATCAGAATAAAGCATTTTTTAGGAAAGAAACAAACAGACTCTAGTAGTAGAGGACCAACGCTGTAGACTACGTTTTTAGTTATTCTTTGTGATTTATTTGTATAATTAACTGTGATATTATGGCAGATCATATATGGGAGTACTTCGGCCTCTCTTTGCAAAATGCAAGAGACCGAACTGTTGCCCACAAAAAAACAAAACTGAGGCGGTCTGAACCAGGTGCCGCCGCCGCTCCCCGCAGCGCCCCATCTCCCGAGCTCCCGCCGGCACCGGGCGATTCCCGGCCGCGACATCCAGCGGCCGCCGCCGTTTTTACCCCGAGGCGCCTCAGCCACCTCCGCGGTCACGGCGGAAACGCGGCAGCTTCCGCGACCCCGCGGGCCGGGCGAGGCGGCCCGGTCTCCGCACACCCCGGCGAGGGGCCCTGCGCCTTAACCCGGGGGTCGCTCCGTTTCCCCCCGACCCCCGCTCCTTCCCCGCGCTCTCCCCTGGCCCCGGCGCCCGCTGCGCCCGCCCCACGGCCGGGCCCGCGCTCCGCCCGCCGCCCCGGCGGCCCCGCGGCGGCGCCGCCCGCCCCTCTGCCTCGCGGCGACCCCGGCTCCGCCCTCCGCGGCGGAACGTGGCCCCGAGCCCCCGCCCGGCCGGGCCACGGGGACCGGGAGCCGCCGCCCGCGCCCTCGCTCCAGCCGTGGCGGGCGCGCCGCGCTCACCTGGAGAGATGCTTCAGGATCTGCTTCTTGATAATCCCCGCCATGATGTCTGTCTGTCTGCCCGTCTGCTCGCCGATCCGCGCCCTTCACAACGATCCGCCGCCGCCGCTGCCTCCGCGCCGCCTCATCCCGCCGCCGCCGCGGGCCCGGGCCGGGGAGAGCGCCGGGAGCGGAGCCGCTGCCGCCGCCCGCCCTCACTCGCCGCCCGCCGCCATCTTGGCTGCACCATCACCTAGTGACAGCGGCCGGGGGCGGGGCCGCCGCCCGCCGCCTCCCGCCGCCCTCGCTCCCCTCGGCGGGCGGCGCCGCCTCCGCGCCCGGTGCCTCCGCCCGCGGCCTCCGCCCGCCCGCGGGCCCGGCCGCCCCCTGCGCCGCCACCGCCCGCGCTTCCTCCGCGCGCGTCCTGGGCACGGCCGGGGCCGCGAGCCCTGCGCTCCCACACGTCTGTGTATGCGTACATACATACATACATACATATATATCATGTAAGTGACACTTGGATTTTCCAGCGTTCATGCAAGCCTCCAGTTTATCGAACCAGCTTCTTCTCCAGGTGCCTACATTTCACTGTGTGCCCGTGGCAAGCATGCAGCCCACAAATTATCTTGGTTTATAGAGAAGGCCTTCTCAAGCTATGCCAGGATTTCCAGTGATTTGGAATAGTTTTGTTCCACCAGTGATATTCTCTGGGGCTCCTTCATTCAGAAAAGATATCCTGATGAGATATATTTATATTGTAAAAAGAAAATAGTAAAAACAGTGGCAAATCTAGCAATTTTTACGTGTGATGTATATCCATGCATTCTTCCATGTATCAAGGAAGCCCAGCTTGCATTTCTATAGTCTAGTCCACAGCCGCAGGATACTATTTTCTTAGCTTCTCATATACACAACAAATTAATAATTTACATGCAGTGAATCAAAACCCCAAGGATCTTTACAGTATCTATAGATGAAGAAATAGGTCAGGGGAGCTGAATGTTTTCAATTGATTTTTCCAGGCATTTAAGAATCAGTCAGTTGGGTAATACAGACCTCATTATACTCTTTAAAGAGATTTATAAAGCATGAATGAGCTGTCTTTGGAACAAATCCTTTTATTCACAATTTAAGATCTCTTTTGTCAAGTAGAAAAAGATGTTACATACCAGTAACTCGGAATTCCCTAAGAAACACACCAGACTGCACCAGTTCCTCACTGAGAAAGAATATATGGGGGACAAGGAAAACAGGGCTTATGCTGTGTGTTCGTTCACAAGTGGTTTTTGGTCAGCTAGGTCTGGCTGAAGACAGAAAGCCCAGAGACTTTCACCTGACAGGATCATCTGAACTGAAAACTAGGAACATGCCTGTCATCAGGGTTGGTCTGAATCATGACTCCCTCCCATTTACTGAAGAGCACTGCATGGAAAAAATACACAAACGAACCCCGCGTCCCACAGGAACCAGAAGCCTTGTGCTAAGGACCTCATCCCTTCCTTGGTACAGAACATCTGGCAATTCTTCTCAGTCTGATACCATTTGAGACCAGGATGATGTTTATCAAGACTGTGGACTGATTCTCTAGCTCACAACTATTTGTGAGGAATCTTGTCAGTACCATCACCTGTCACCTGGACATGTTAGCCAGGAAGAGGAAAGAGGAGTTTAGCTCTCTTCCTTGCTTTGTGCTTTAAAACATTACTGTGTGGGATTATTTGCATCTTTGTTCTTGGGCTTCCCATCCATTGAGGAAACACTGCACTCCAGGAGAGGAAAGGAAGGGGAGGTTGTATGGCTGCACCATCACATGTATTTTTGTCATTGTAGCACCACTGCTCAGCAGAGATCACTTTAGAAAAAGTAGTCCTGATCAGCAGGAACGGCACAGCCACGTTTGCAGGGCCCAAAGACAAAGCCTGGCGTGGTGGGTGACAGGAGCACAGACATTTGCCCAAAGATGGACAGCCAGGCCCATAGCTGGGTCATGGAGAAGACTGGGCCCTCCCAGGCCTCCATGTCGCTGTCCTCTGCATTGAGCCTCCCCTGTCCATGCCCGGATCCCCATCTCAGCCCGGTCCAGGGCCATCAGAGTAGCGCAAAAACAAAACAGAATCCTGAAAGTCACAGAAGAATTAATATTTTTATTATTATTATTTTTTCCCTATTAACTGCAGTAGAAAATAAAGAGCAAATAAAATGTGATCTGAGAAGTTCTGATCTGTTTTTCATGCATATTTGCAAAAGGAGAAGTTCAGCCTGGCCTGGTATATATAATGCAAAAGACATACACACATGCAAAAACTCTTCAAATGCTGACATGCAAGGCTGAAGAAGTCTCATGGACCCGTTACTCAAAAGATAATCACAAAATATCAATGTTAAACTATCATAACAGGCAGTGTACAAGGCTTGCTACAATGAAGGTCAAATTCATGTCCTTGCTATGTTACTTTATTAGGTGTCTATCAACAGCAACAACATATTGTGTCACATAATATATGGTTGCACATATGGTGCACATATAGACAAACAGTGCATATGGATGTAAGCAATTCATTATCGTTAATGATGATAAATATATCAACTTTTGTTCCCAGAGATTTAAAGTATTCATATATAATCAGTCACTGTATATTAATTTAAGTGTGACTGTTGAGAATTCAACACTCCTGCTCTGTAGGTCCTAAAAAGGAACTACCTGTGAATTCAATACAATTTGTTAAAATTGTGACATATGGTATCTCACAGAGCTGGAGCTGTTATCTAGAAAAGAGAAGAGAAAAGAGAATTAAATTATCTCCTCTTTGTTTTTTCATGTTTAAGATCACAATAGAAAAGCTAGTAGTAGCTATAATGAATTTTTGTTTCTACATTCTTCTAAGAACTTTCTATTGTCAATAAAAGATTAAAATGACTTAAGAGTAACATTGTTTGTATATAAGCAGTTTCATATTAGCATTGTGAATACCCAAAGCAGTTATTACAATTACATGGTGTGTATCTTTGGGAGTTTAACTACAAAAACAGAATTTTACTATTATGTTGCCCATTTACAGGTATAAAATGAAAATGGCAACACTTTAGAGGGCTTTTGTTGTTGTAATTGTTTTGTATTGCGTTGTTTTGTTTTAAGAATCCAGAAACTCTTGAACTGGAAAATAGCCTTCTGGTAATTCCTGTGACCTCTCTTTAAAAGCCTAAGAAAATATCTGCTAGAGCAAGGATTAAGGGTACTTAATCATTAAGATACCACCGAGCACATGAGGAGGATTGATCTAAAACCAGATTGTTATGCATCCTGCTGAAAATCCTGGTTTATGAAAAGGATTTGGTATTTGCTAGGATAGAGTAATCATATAGAATTATAGTTATTTATTGCAGCCACCTCCGCAAAGTCTAGTGAGGTTGAGAACCTCATATGACATCCTTTTCATGTGGTTTGCTCCGGCTTTTGTCTTTATAAAAGACAAAAAATAAGATAAATAAACAAATAAAAAAGAAAGAAAGATAGAAATCGCCCTGGCTTTGTGGAAAAGTAGAATCCTGCCTCACAGCTGAAGCAGCATCTGTTGAGAATGTGCTTCCTACGGCAGCTGGGTCTCCAGGGCTGTTTCTCCTTCTAGTGAGACCTCCCAAAGCGCAGCTCATCTAGCTGAAGTTGAAAAGACTTTGTGAAGACTCTGCAGATGAACTTGCTTTGTGGCTTTAGCCAGCTGTCCAGCTGGGAGAGCAGTCCTTATGCGAGCAAAACCTAGCAACCTACTACAGCTCCCTTTAGCCCCTAGCCCTAATCCCTTGCTGTAATCCCTCACTCGAATCCCTAATCCTAATCCCAACCCATTGCTCCAAAACCACACTCTAACCCCAACCCCAATCCCTCACACTAACCACTCCCTACAATCCCATAATCCTAATCCCTTCCTCTAATTCCCAAATCATAATCCCTTGTTTCAATCCCTCGCTCTACTCCCCAATCTCAATACCTCACTCTAATCCCTCGCTCTGATTTCAGACTCTACCACATCTGCTTGTTCTATCAGCAGGGCACTCTGCACCATGGTACTCAGCTAGAACAGCAACCAGTGCAGTAACGCCCAACACATGCCAGGTGATACTGTGGGTCATGCTCTAGAAGTAGGTCTGTCCTATCGCCTTTTGTTACAATCAGGTGATGTTACCTCATGTTACCTGTTACAATCATGGATGGCAGAGCTGAATGCCCAATGAACAGGTATTTTTTTGGAAGCAACCTGCCAGGGCAGAGCCTTTGCTACTTATTCTTCTAGTTTGGGGTGACGTCTGAACGTGCAAAACTTGTAGATGCTTCTAAGTTGTATTCTGCACGGTGTATCTTCAGTGGCCATGCAGTCTCTGTTGTCTCTCTCATTCCTTTAGCAGTCTAAAAAGTCTAATAAAAGCCCACCACTACAGAGATGCTATCTGGCAACCACACGTGAAGCCCAAGCATTCTGTAGTTTGCCTTTTTTTTTTTTTTTTTTTTTCACACTAAGCCAAATAAGCCACTGTCCATCATCTATCAGTGGTCCTGGTCAGCTAGGTTGACAAGGTTGGTCTCACATGAGATCATCCCCCTGTACTTGGCGCTGATGAGACTGCACCTCGAATGCTGTGTTCAGTTTGAGGCCCCTCACTACAAGAAGGACATGGAGGTGCTGGAGCATGTCCAAAGAAGGACAAGGCAGCTGGTGAAGGGACTGCAGCATAGATGTGGAGTGGCTGAGGGAGCTGTGGTTATTAAGCCTGGAGGCGACTCAGGGAAGACCTTATCGCTCTCTACAACTACCTGAAAGGAGGTTGTAGTGAGGCAGGGGTTGATCTCTTCTCCAGAGTAACTACCGAAAATAGGACAAGAGGAAATGGCCTCAAGTTGGCCAGGAGAGGTTGAGGTTAGATATTTGGAAGAATTTCTACACAGAAAGAGCAGTCAAGCAGTGCTGATGGTGATGATGTGGATACAGTTGGCCTCGACGATCTTGAAGATCTTTTCCAACCACAATGATTCTCTGACTCTGTGGTTTTTAGGAAAGCCAGTTACACCAAAGGGCACCAGGCCGCGACGCCTTCGCTCCCGCCGCCCCCAGGGACACCCGCGCCCGCCAGGGGGCGCCGCCGCAGCCCCCCGCGCATGCGCACTGAGGTAGCTGGGCAGGCGCACGGAGACGGCTCTCCCCGACGTGACCCCGCCCCTTCTCTTTGGCGACAACTGCCGGGTCACGCCCGACCAATCGGCTGGCGTCCGCAGTGCCGCCGCCGTCATTGGCCACGTGACGGGGGCGCGTCCCGCGGCAGAGGCCGGTGCTGCGCGGAAGGCGGTTCCCTGCGGCGCCGCGAGTCCCATCAGGCAGCGCGCGCGCGGTGCCCTTGCGCTCTATGGTAACCATAAGAGACCCACGGCGGTGGCGGATCAATACTGGGACGGCGGCGGCCGTGGCGCCGTGGGCAACATGGCGACGCTGGTGCTGGACAACGGCGCCTACAACGCCAAGATCGGCTACAGCCACGCGCACGTCAGGTGAGGGCCGGGGCGGCCCGGGCCGCCTCACCTCTACCGTCCCCCGCACCTTCTCGGGCCGCATCTGCGCTCGCGGTGGCGGCGGCTTCGCGCGTCGGGACTGCCTCCCCCATTCCGCGAGCGGGGTGCCGGCCCCGCGTGCGCATGCGCTTTCCGCAGCGCCCCGCCCTCCCAGCCCCGCCCCTGCGGCCGTTGAACGGTCCGCGCGGCGGTCGGTACCGGCGCCTGGGGGCCGCCCGGGGGGATGCGTCCCGGGCCGGCCCTTCCGCGCGCAGCTCACGGCCGCCCTGCTCGCGCTCCGCAGCGTTATTCCCAACTGCCAGTTCCGCTCGAAGACGGCGCGCCTGAAAACCTTCACGGCCAACCAGCTCGATGAAATCAAGGACCCCTCGGGCCTCTTCTACATTCTCCCTTTTCAGAAGGTAAGGAAGGCGCCTGGTGAGACTGCTGCAGTGAGAGCTTCAAACCCGCTTCCCTAGCCTGCCAAGCAGAGAAATGTGTATAGGAAACATGAATTTTATGACTCCTGTGTTGAAGTAGTTAAAGTGCTGATGGCGGTATTAAGTGTATCATCTTCTTTAGTTACTTATCTAATACTTAGTTTTTAATATATTCCTTAGATATTTTTTATTCTCCAATTTCTTTGTAGTACCAGTCTACTGCTCATCATTTTTAGGTTTATTGTAACTCCTAACAAAGGTGTAATTATATTTTCTAAATAATGGTTTATTTTTTCCTGTTTATTATAGGGTTACTTAGTGAATTGGGATGTCCAGAGACAGGTTTGGGATTATCTTTTTGGAAAGGAAATGTATCAGGTAAGAACTGTTTTTATTGAAGATTTCTGTAAGCTAAATATTGAAGAATGGAAAGGTCATAAATATTTCAAATACTGAACAGATGGAGCTGTTGAGCTTACTCATTTTTTTTTAAGAGACGTTAGCTGGATTTTTATTTATTTTTACTGAAGAGAACTATGACTGAGTTCTGATGTAATTATCTGTAATGCTCAGGATGTCACATTTAGTTAATCAAAAAATAATGTCTTGATAAGAGTGCTGTTAGAGATTATTTACCTTTCTGTCATTTAAAGGATTTGGGGTATTTGGTGTTTCTTTACTGGTATCCCTTTGTTTTGTTAAAATCTGTAAGGCTGGTAGCATTAAAAACAGAAGCAGAGTACCTGTGAAGATATTTGTTGCTATTATGTTTTAATCCATTAATACACATGCTAAAGTTGAAGACTTTATGAGCTGTGATACAAAAATAAAAATAGAACTTTTAAGTCTAGCTTCTACAAATAGATCTAGCAAGTGGTAATTAATGATCTTTAATTGCTGCAATGTGTGGTAGTGGGGTATTCACTTCTAATTTTTGTGTAATGGCACTCTTAATGTATTTTTTCGCAGGTGGATTTTGTAGATACCAATATTATTATCACTGAACCTTATTTTAACTTCAGTTCAATACAAGAATCTATGAATGAAATCTTATTTGAAGAGTATCAATTCCAAGCAGTTCTTAGAGTAAATGGTGAGTGTGTTTCTTTCTAGTTTGTATACAGCTATCCAAATTAAGTGATATCTCTATTAAAAAAAATAAAGGAAATCTCTTCATACCCTTTCCTGGCCCTCTGCAACTAAATTAAATGTTTTTATATAATTTCTCTGTGTATTCTCATACTGCTATTTAAAGGCTAAGGGAGATCTAAGGAGAGACAGAGGACAGAGCCATTTGGATAATGCAGGAAGATTTGCAGGGAGATTTTTTACAACGTTTCTTTTTCCTTTTGTAAGGAAAATATTTTGTAAATATTTTGTAGTGTTATTATAATGAACTACACTGCATCATAAAAATTATGTGAAAATAACATCACAATGACCCTTCTGAAAGGGTTCTGAAAATCTTGGTATAAATCGCTCTTAAGACAGATTTGATAAACTGTGGTGTTTGCTCAGTTTACATGGAGTTTATGAGAGGAAAACAAGCATAGACCAGAACTCCAAAGGGGTTTGGGAATAAATAGCACTTTATCCACTGTAAGAACTAACTCATCTGGCTCTAGCATTCCATTTTAGGTTAAGTCTGTCAAATGCATGCAAAGCCTTGCCTGAACCAAATACTCTTTCATATTGATATGAATTCTAGAAATCATATATTAATATAAAAATCAATTTTTGTGTGTGTATGTTTCAGCTGGTGCTCTTAGTGCACATAGGTATTTCCGGGACAATCCATCTGAGCTATGTTGTATCATTGTGGATAGCGGATACTCTTTTACACACATTGTACCTTACTGTCGAAGTAAAAAGAAGAAAGAGGCAATTATCAGGTAAACTTTGTTGCTCGTTTACAAGAGTGGTGAGTTTGTTTTTGTTTTGTTTTTTTGCTATGCCTTTAAGTTAACGATGACAAAATATGTGTTGTTCCTTTTTTATAGGATCAATGTTGGAGGAAAGCTCTTAACCAACCATTTAAAGGAGATCATCTCCTACAGGTAGAGGATGATGGTCATCATTTTAAGACCTGATATGAAATAAGCCAGAAGCTTCTGGAGTTACCGTCATTGATTCTGTGAATTTTAGATGAAACTTTTGTTTTATTTATTTATGATTTTGCCAGCACTTTTGAAGTTGTTGAGGTCATCTGCATTTTCCCCTTTATGTCCTTGTATGTTTTCTTGAACTCTCAGTAGTAGATCATCAGATTAGTAGGTCATCAGTGTATCTACCAAATAAGTTATACAGTTTGATTTGACTCATACCATAAATAAAATTCAATAGAATTAGTACAGAGTAGCTTTCTGCAATTTGAGAACTTCAATTGCCTGTTGCTCGTGGAGAACAGTGTAGCTAATACTAAGACTTAGTTATTCTCCAGTAACTATTTTATCTTTTGTGTAGGCAGCTACATGTTATGGATGAAACACATGTAATTAATCAAGTGAAAGAAGATGTGTGTTATGTATCTCAAGACTTTTACAAGGACATGGAGATTGCCAAGTATGTATGCAATACTGTTACATATAGAAAATGTTGCCTCTGAATAATTTGTTGCACAAAAGAAAAATGTATATTCCGATGAGAAAAGTTTCCAGCCAAGCCAAACAAATTATTTTCAGAATAAAGCTGTTGGGATTTAGAATTTGTTATCAACTTTTCTATACTATTCCCTTTCAGATTGAAAGGAGAGGAAAATACAGTTATGGTAGATTATGTTTTGCCAGACTTCAGCACAATCAAAAAAGGATTTTGTAAGGTAACGAGGATAAGACTTTTTTTTTTCTCCTCCCCACTTTTTTTTTGTAAGAGTCTAGTCTAGTAGGAAAAAAGTCTCTTTTGTCTTTTCTTTTTTTTTCTTTGCTTGCAGCTTTGTATGCTTTTGCTGTTATAAGAGTTCCCCTTAACTATCATACAGCACCATTGTTTGTGTTTTCTTCCATAACTAAGTCTCTCTCTGAATAATATGTAAATATTTTGAAAGATAGAAAGTTCAGTGTAAAATTGAATTAGTAAGGGCATAAGTTGCTTCCAATTTAATACCAAAGTACTTTGAATAGAAGCGATAACTTCATTCTTAAGTATATGTGTATATATACACTATATATATGCTATATATAAAATAGAGTTTTCTTTCTAAATGATTAGAGTGAAGACTAGAAGGTCTTCTAGAGCATATTTTCAAAAGATTTGCTCATAGTAGGACTTAACTTAAAATGTAACTAATGTTTTATGTACAGCAGTGATAGGCAGTAAATTAGCTACTCAAAAATATGTTTATTTTTCCTAAACAGTGGTTCCTATTCGTGTTTTTATTATAGCCAAGGGAAGAAATGGTGGTAAGTGGAAAATACAAGGCTGGTGAACAAATACTTCGTCTAACAAATGAAAGATTTGCAGTTCCAGAAATACTCTTCCATCCTTCAGATATTGGCATTCAAGAAATGGGAATTCCTGAAGCTATTGTTCATTCCATTCAGAACTTACCTGAAGGTACAACTTCCTTTTTTTTAATTATTATTTTTAAACCATACAACGTGTCTTAGGAACTTAGTAACAAACATAGTGAGAGTACTATAGTGTAGTGATGTAACTTCTGGTCTTGTACACCCCGAGAAATGATAACTGCCTAAAAGATTCCCTCTTATGTAAACATAGGTTTCCTGCTGTTTAGTTATTTTCCACCCCTATCCCAGTTAGTCAGTGTAGACTGAATTCCTCCCAACCTTTCCTAATGCAACTAAAATACCTTTGATAACTTGAACGTAATTTTTGGTTTTAAAATACATTTCTTTTTCATTCAAAATAGAAGAAGAAAAAACAACTTGAAGGGATAGTAAATTAAGCATCAGCTATTTGTGTATCTATTGTTACAAACAAAAAATGGAATAAATAATGATGTAGTCTCTAACTAAAATTATTTATTTTCAAGAAATGCAGCCTCATTTCTTCAAGAACATAGTTCTGACTGGAGGAAACACCCTTTTCCCAGGCTTTAGAGATCGTGTCTATGCAGAAGTTCGATGCCTTACTCCAACTGATTATGATGTTTCTGTTGTTCTTCCTGAAAAGTAAGTCTCAAACAGCAGAACAAGCTTTGTTCTTCTGGCAGAATCAACAGAATCAAATCAAGTAGGATTTTTTTTTCTTGCTGATTGACATCTTTATTCCTTTTACTCAGCCTAAGTATCTTTTCAAAGTTGTACAAGAAGCATGTTTTTATTAAGTGATTTTCAGCTGAACTGAACAGATTAGAGACCACCTGCTTGTGTTGTACTTTGTCTAGTAAGTCTGATCTTTGAAACACTTGCAGATAAACTTAAGGCTATCACTAAGTGAAGCAGATATCCAAATACTTTAGAGAAGAGCTTAAATCTTTTTCTAAGAAAAACTTCAATTATATGAATTGCTATTCATGTAGCCCTTTTAGGAATTTGTAATTTGTAATAGCTATGCAAAATGAACAGTTGAGGCAAGAAAAACAGTTGACAATATTGAACTGTATAATACACATATAAAGTCTAGACTTACAAATGATGTAGTTTATGAAGCACTAAAGAGTAAAAATAAGTGGTTTAAACTCCTAATTTCACACCCCTTCATACATGTCTCTAGATATCACTGTGGGTCAGTTCTGTTAAAATGTGAAACTTCGATTGCCAAATCAAACTATTCAGCTCTTGAGCTGTTCGGAGACAAAATTATCTTGACAGTCTTTTCTAGTTTTATTAATGTTGTCTTATTAAGGCATGTGGTTAAATGCATGTCTTGTCTGCAGTATGTTTACTGCATACTTCATTTTAAGGGAGTTTACTGGAAACTAATGTTGTGTGTGTTTTTTTTTTTTTTTTTTTTTTTCTCCTCCAGTCCTATTACGTATTCCTGGGAAGGTGGGAAACTCATTTCTGAAAATGATGATTTTGAAGATATGGTAGTAACCAGAGAAGATTATGAAGAGCATGGCCACAATATCTGTGAAGAGAAATTTGATATATAGCATACTTAAGTATAGTGTTATTCCAGTGTTTCACCAAAAAGGAAAGCTTTCTGAGCTATATAAAACTTTTGTGGGTTAGGACTGTGTTTTAACTTTCCTTCCTCTACTTTGTGAAAATATTCTTTCAGGTTTAAATAAGATGTTAAAGTCTAAAGTTATGGCACATGTGTATTAGATTGTTGCATTTTCATCTTTTATTGACAGCTTCCTTGTATTCTTAAAGAGTTCTACAGTAAGAGCATGAAACAATAAAAATAGTGAATGCTTGTTCATATTGTGTGAAGTTATGGGGTTTTCTTTTCCCCATCTATTAAATTCTGATTTTCTACCATGAATAATTTTCAAGTTGCACTTGCCCTGGATGTTGCTCCCTTTAGAAAAGGAAATGCAGAAGGAAGCTCCATAAGGAGGATGGTAACAGTTAGTAGAGTAAGTAAAAGGAGGTAGATGGTAGATCCTGGGCCCAAACAAAGGAGCAAATTCCAGAAGGCTACCCTGGGCTTAGAGATCAGCAATGATGCAGGTCAAGATGCTAGTTACCTCTTTATGTAACTCAAGGGGCACTTGAGGGCCTTTGCAGACTTATGGGGGAGTGGCAGGCTTCTTGGAGGCAGGGGGGAAGAAGCAGTGAAGTTAGAGGAAGCTAAATAAGCTACTCAACTGCACTCTCCACCTATACACACCTTAAAATACAATCACTATTCACTTAACCACAGCTCTTTAACAGTGGCCTCTCTCATTACTACATCCAGGAAAGGGTATGGCAGGGCAAGACCAGACTAAATTGCTGAGGCTCAATCCTTCCCCTTCCTCACCCCATTTGTTAATGCTTTGGAGGCTGTGCTGGAGCTTAGGATCCTAATCTTGAGAATAGGGTATAATAGGTTTTATGTGGCCTCACAAAAGTGAGAAAAAGAACTTCAGGATACCTTCACTAAGCCTATTTCCCTAAATGGGTTAGAACTGCTTTTTGCACCACTGGTGCTTGATTTAGTTAGCTCAGGGTAGGAGGAAGAGCTCTTGAGAGCTCTACTTTCCTTGCACTATCAGTTATTTCATTAGTGGGGGTTCTCTTTTTTCTGTAAGGGACATTGTTACATGCTATATCATTAAAAGTTTTAAAAAGATAAAAAGTACATTTTCAAAATTGTGAAACTCCAAAAGCAGAACAGAGACATTTAAACACCCTATCTTCTGTCAGATCAGAGAGATGATGTAAAATAGAAACAAGCTTCAAAAGCTAAATTTAAATGTAGTTCCTCTGCCTATAAAGGGGCAGTGAGCATCTTGTGCCAGCCTGATACAGGATGACACCCCCTTTGAATCTTCAGTAGTCTTAGCCAGTTTTTGTCCTATGAACTGAAGCAGGGCTCAGAGCTGCTGTGAACCCCTTCTGCTGTTCACCTGAAGCATTTCCCTACTTTTGTCCCTCACCCTTATGAAAGGCCTATAAAAAAAATAGACAGGTTCACCACTTAAATCACGATTTATTACTCATCATTTAAATTAGTACAAAAAAATTCCAATCAAGTTGCCATTCCCATTTCATCAACCCCATAGATTATCACATCATTTTTCCTTGTTACCAATTTCAGTAGTTAGACCTAATAAAATGCTTGAACAAAACCAAACCAGACAGCAACAGACACAAAAGAAATGAAAACCTCATTCAACCATTATTTAAATACAAGAGGCATTTAACTGACCAAATACTTCCCCTGTTCACAATTTCACAACAACCACACTGCTGCTTCTGGGAGAGGGACAACAGGACACAACAACAACAAGCCACCACCAACAGCAACACAAACCCAACCCCCATTTCCCTACCCCCCAACCTCCCCACCTCCCAGTCAAAAAAAAGAATCCAGCTAATGTGGCTCCTGTAGCTACTAATTGCACGGAGTTTGGAAAAGACTGGTTGACCTGTGGCTTGTTCCTCCTCTAGAAGCTATTTCTGTATTTCAGACCAGCCAGGCACTGCTGAGAAACAAGTGTCTAAACAGCAGGTGGACAAAGGTTTTGGGTCTGGCACCTGACTGCCAGCAGGACTAAAACACTTACCAGGGCTACTTAAGATATGCAAATTTAGCATTTGTAAAAGAACAGCAAACAGCGCTTGTTTTCAGAAATCTTTGGTATCCTGGTTATTTGATCAGGATTTGAAGACCAGTGCAAGATGTAGAAGGCAGCTGGGATTACTTGATATCAAGAGAGGCTTCAGGGGCTCTTTGTGAACATATACAAACGTGTGATGGGAAGAAGTGAAAGATAAGACTCACTGTCCTCAGTGATACCCAGTGAAAAGACAAGCACCTCAGATGAAATACAGGAAATTCCACTTATGCATAAGGGAGAAAACGAACAAAACATTTTACTGTGAGTAGTCAAATCCTTAAAGTCAAAAGAATCGACCAGGTTGTCCAGAGAGGTTGTGGAGTCCTTATCCTTGAAAAGCCTCAAAACGCTATTGAACACAGCACCAACCAACATGCACTACCTGTCTCTGCTTTGAGCAGAGGAGGGCTGGACTATATGATCTCCAAGGATCCCTAAAACATCTCAATGATTCTACAATTCATGTCCTATAAAAGATTAAATGTTTTACATGATGACTGAAACAAAATCTCCATAACATTATGTTGTGTATTTCATGATTTGAATCAACACTTCCTTGCCAATGCTTATTCATCACTGTGTCTAGATACAGACTGACACCCTGAACTCACTAGCTTTGGGACAAACAGAACCTCATCATAGTGTTTATGGTAAATTGTCAGGTCTAGAGACACCCATCAAAGTCTCCTCATGCTGAATAGCCTGAACATCAAGCATAGCAGAAGACCCAAAGCAAGATTTAGATTTCTCAATTCCCTCTTCCCACAAATGTCTTCTTGAACTTGCTCTTAGGGAATTAGTAGCATAATTAGCAGCAGTTAAGTCTGTCTCCATGGGGAGGCGACATAAGCCGATCTCTCGCACTAGTCTTGCCCACTGACTAGCTAGGGGCTAGCTGCCCCTGATGCTTTTGACACTCTTCATACACTTCTAGGATACTGCAGGCACACATACAGTTTGAGAATCATATTATATTATGAACTAGAGATAAAAGGTCAAAAAATCTTGCAGATCCGCAATCCAAGGAAGGTTCTGAATGTTATCTTCGTTCAACTAGAAAACCATATCAAGAGAGAAGGAAAAAAGTGCCAAACCTGAACTCAAAGCAGCACAAGCCATGTGCCATTATTGAGTAACTAGATGGATGCATAAAAGTACTTTTTGTGCAAAAAGATTCATTAATTAGTAATTATTCCTCTTAACTGCACAGTAATTTGTGATAGTTTTCTGCAACTGCAGATTGAGATATAAGCAGAACATGATTTGTATCTAGAAGTAATAATCATGAGCATTTTTCATACACCTTATTAAGGTGCACCAATGACTAACCATTTACAGTGCAAAATTTACATCCAGTTTTACAACCACTACAGAAGTTGAGAAAATGGTATTTCTGAACTTCCTTAATTATTTTCTTTTTCTGCTTCAAAGGAATAGTGGAATCATTGTCCATTTCTTGAAGTAATGCCAGAAGATACTGATTCGTTTGTTGTTTTTGATCTTCATATTCTTTAGGTGTCAAACGCTGACAGAAGGTGAAGCCTTTAAAGAAACCAGAATGGCCAATTAAGTTTTGTACCTCATGTAAGAGTCTCTATGACTACAGAAGTTATCAGAAACATAGGTATGTCACTATTCCAGTTCAGATACAGTTACAGTTCTCTACAAAAGAGGTTAAATGCAGAACCCTGCATTGAGCATAGATGAACATATAAACACTAATTGCAAAAATAAAATTGGAAGGCAGTGTTAGAAGTGTGAGGTCACAGGTGATTTGTATGGGAAAGAGGTCTTCAAAATAAAGAAACGATACAACTCTGCAAAGAGGAGCCATCCAGAAAAAAAGCTGCACAAGACAAGACCTGCCATTTTGCAGTCATCATGCTCCTTGGGAGTGCATCAAGTCCATGGCAAGGCCAGTACGGTGCACAAATAAATGGCAGGGCGAAAAAAAATTGCCTCCATACCACATGTATGAATGAGAAGAAAAATAATTTTAATTCCAGTCACGTAACGAAGATCAAATGGCTTGTTTTTAGGCTATACTACAATCTAAGTCTGAGTTCTTAATAGCCTTTGTGCTAACCAAGAAACAGAAAAGACTTTTTAAATCTCTGAACAAAACCATCAATGTCTAAGCTCTAGACATCTATTAGTACCTCCGTTGAGCTATGAGAATATTAAGTACCTCATGGCAAAAGTCTAAGTCAAATACACAGAAACCAGGCTACAAGTAAGGCACTTCAGACAGTTTTTTCCTCTATTTTGAACTGTTTTCTCAGAAACTAGTTACTTAATGAAAACGTCTGTAACACGTTCAGACTTGATTACAGAATTCAGATAAACCTTGTTCCCCAGTGTTCAAAGTGCAGTGCTTTGCTTTACTTTAAGCAGCCAATTTAATTATTTGGTGAATTGGCTATTTATCTAGTCACTTCCATTTTTTTCTCACAATAAAGGATTGTATTCAATGTGAAATTTTAGCCAATACTGATTGTAACTAATTTTTATAGAAGTGTTTGAATAAGAACATGCATTATCATATAGTCTACCTGAATTTATATCTGCACCTTGTCCTTCCAGCAAGCCTTCAAGTCTCCTGCTAGTTAGTTCCAGAAGAGTTAAAGGAGTCTGAAAACACAAATCCCATAAAGAACAATCACAAAAAAGGCACCTTCTGTATTTTAAGAATCCATGGCTTTTAGATTATCCACCTAAGGCAACAAAAATTAACTGCTGATAGCCTTAGGTTTATCATATTTAATCAATTATACAGTCAAAAGCTTCATAAAATTGCAAAGTACACATGCATTCTCAATTATTTCTGAATTTCCAAACAAAGAAGTAAAAGTTACTGTCCCACACAAAGGCAAGAAATTATGAGCCTGACTTAGAGAACTTGCACAAACCCCAGAATTTTATCACTTAATACTTCCAAACTAAACTGAAGCTAACTTAAAAAATAAAACTCAGCAACAAAAAAAATCCTACTTCTAAATATCTTAACTTTAGCAGAGGGCAGAAATAGAGATGAATATCTTTGTACAAGAATTAGCATTAACATTTTATTGAAACCAAACGAATATTTCTGTGAAGCTTACTTGTAATGACAATGCTGTAAATACCTACAATATTGTACATATATTATGTAATAGCAAAGATAGTCTGAACTACTATTTTAGTGGTTTATTGAGAAATTTTGTAACCAAGAAAAGAAAAAGTAAAGAAATATTATCCAATTTATTGGTTAAAATGCAGAAAGTTAATATAAGATCTGGGAAGGCTGATCTTTTCATATATTTGATGAAATACATTGCAATGTCACTAAAGCAGGCAATAGAATATTTACATAACCAAACATGATCAAATAGGAAGGCCATTTCATTTTACTTATTTGCTTTAATTTAGAAGTTACTTTTTCAAAACACCTAAGGAGTTCCTGGAGTTGACAGAACTCTGAATGCATACTAAGACCAAGAATGTTTTTTGATATACAACTCAGAACATGTGAACAGATTTCTGAAAAACACTGCAAGACAGCCAGAAGTGTAGCAGAAAACTAGCAAAAACAAGGTGCCAAAAAGTTTTTTTTTTTTTTTTGATACTCAAAATACTTTAATGAAAATGAGGTGAATATAAAGAGAGAATATTGTATATCACAGATTGTAAAGTCATCAGAAAAGCATTCTCACGGCCTGGGACAACCTCTGACCCTGCTTGGCTATACCATATACCAGACTAACAGGTAGAACTTCAACCCCTCATTTCTGACCTCCCATCCCCATAAAGCCACTATGTGTTACTTTACATTAAAAGTGACAAAGTCTTCAAGGTAAGGAGAAAAATAATAATAATACCTTGAAGAGGTCAGAGTGATTGTCCATCAGAAACTGAACCAGCTGGTCTACCTGTGATTTTGACAATGTCTTGCTCTGTAAAATGAACTTTGTACACGTCTTGATGATCACAGATCTATTATCAAACTAGAAAAAGAACATAGATTTGGCATTATATTTGCTGCAGGGAATTAGCCAAAGATTAAATGTAACAGGAGGCTTTCAGTATAGGAAGAACATATTGAAACTTGCTTTAAAATAGATCACATTAGAAGGCAACAATAAGACTTTTTTTAACCCTTGACAAAAAACTATTAGCTTCACTATGGCTAGTTCCCACACTAAAGATAACAGATACGTACTTGTTTCTGCAATTTGTAGCCCTCAGATTCTGATGCAATGGCTATAAATGTCAGCAGTCTATGAAGTTCTTCTCGGATATTTGGTGCTAATAATCTTAAATAGAGCTGTGATGCCTCTAGAGCTTGTTCTGTTTTTCCTTTTTCTGCAATGGAGTAAAATAGCGTATCCAGTGCAATTGTGTTTTCAAAGTCAAGAATTTGTACTTAAAATATATTTAAGCGCAAAGTTATTCCTGGTTTATTTCAAAGCAGGTTAACTCAGTGTCTTCTAAAAAATCTTCTGAAAAGACTCCGTACAGTATATAATCCATATAACCTTAAAGCCCTCATGTATAGCTAGACACGTAACAGATAAGCTTGGAAAATATCTTCAACAATGTTCTGTGTAAAATGTAAAAGCGCTGAAGTGACATTTGAACTACTTGTGTTTCCACATTTATCTGTGTATCATAATCCAAGATTCATCTCAAAGCAATTGGTGAACCTGAACAATTTTGTCTTGCCCATTGCTCTGAAGCCCTCCCTTCCCAGTCTCTTTTGAAGGCATTTACAGAACAGCAATACTGTGGAAATAACTTTCTAAATAATCCTTTCCATTTATAATTATACAGTTATATGGATTTTGAAAGTGAGAAATCATCAAGAAGCAAATAAATTTGCTTAAGGCAACAGCAAGGTACAGGACAGATAAAATAGTATAAGACAAGTATAGTTTTCTGGCCTCCATCCTATTACTAGGACAAGAAATAATCCAGGATTTTCAGGGGTGTGCAACAGGCCACTTCAAAAAAAAAAAAAAAAAAAAAAAAAAAAAAAAAAACTTGGATTTAAATCCAAACAACAACAAACACACAAGAGAGTGAGGAAGAGACCTACTTGGAAAAGAGCAGACAAAAAGCAAGAAAGAACAGCCTAAGAAGGTGAGCAAAAAAAAAAAAAAAAAAAACTAGAGTTCAAAAGATTCTGATTTAATGGACCACCTGGGTTATTTTGACTGACTGCAATTGCCCATTTCATAATTAGACTAAACCTGATGTTCTGTTTATTTTAGGCAAGAAGGCACAGTAGCATGCTTTCCTACAACACATCTGCATGGTCACCCATCTTAAATCAACTTGCTTAAGAATTTAGGGATTTTCTCCATAACTATACACACTAATAACATGAAAAATAGAGTTATACAAAATAACATATAGCTCGGTACAAAAAAAAAAAAAAAAAAACCACACACCTCTGTACAAAATCTCCCTAAATTACTTGTGAAAGAATTCTAAATATGTAGATATTCATGGCTATTTTGAGCTGGAGTGAGAAGACCAGCACTTTATCCAAACTGATTGGACTGGATCCTAGCTGAAAACCACTGCTGGAATGCAGGCTGCTGTGCACGACAGCTGTAACCAGTCTCATATCCCTAAGAGGGCAAAGGGGATGTAAGCAAATTCAGCACCATCTTCCAAGCGTGGTCTAGAGAGGGCAAGCATACAGCTGAGACAAGACTTAGGAACTCAAACTGTGTCTCAAAAATGGGAAGTCATTTCCTAATGACAACTTTAGGGTTACTTCCTCAAGAAGAAAGTCAGTTAGAAACTGCTCACAAGATGTTTTTACACAAGTTAGAAGAAAGATATAAGAATAAGAAAATAAAGTTAAGAATAATAAAGAAAATAACCAGAAGACATGTTTAGATTATAAAAAGCTAATTAAATAACAAAAAGTGCTACAGACAACTAGAGCTTTTAACTAAGCATGAAGAATTACGGAACTCTCAAATTGCCCAGAGATTTTTACTGTTTTGATTCTCTAGTTTAGCAGTAGTCTCTTTTAGCAGTTTACATGTTTTCTATTAAAACTGCATATTTAAGCTAAAACATCTTAAATGTAAGGAAACACTTAGCAGAAGTTAGCTGCAGCTAAGTCAGTTATTTCAAAATAGCATTCTTCTCTTAGAACTAGGATATGTAATTTTGCCATAGGTTTTCCTTTCATGGCCCCTGTATTTTCACTCATTTTTTCATAACAAAATATGGTTAGTAAAGTTGTCTTTTGTATTTTCATGAGTGTTTGGACACAGCATCTACCTCTGCTCCAACTTTTACAAAAGACAACAGTGTTCCTATGCCAGCATGCTCTGAAGAGGTCTCTGAACACTAGAGTTTTCATTAATATTGTATAAGCCCTACAGTGCTGAAGTAGTAACAGGACCTAAGGCAGGATTAATCTTAAACTTTAATTAAACCCTTCTGCATTACTTGTGAAAAGCAGTGGGAAGCTGAGGATTATAGCCTGAATGAAAACTTCAACAACTCCTTGTATCATTCTAAACAATTATTACTTAATAAAATAAATCCATAACTGGAAGGTTTTGTAGGTTAAGTAAACCATATGACAGACTGATTTTAGATCTGTGTTACTGGTCAACTGTAGCAACAAGGGAAATTCTGACTAGACATAAGACTTTTTCCATAATGAGACTAGTTCTGTATTAGACGAGGTTAACCACAGAAATTGTGAAACCTCTAGCCTTGAAGTTCAAAACTCACCTGAACCTGACCCTGCACAGTTCCAATCTAAATTAAAGAACATCTGCAATAACATAGCAGATGCGATCATTCAACCTTGGTCAACACTTAGTATGTTTTACCCTTTAGACAGCTTTGATTCTTACTTTTTGTTCAAAGATGCTCTTACCTAGAAGTTCTATAATTCCTGCATGAATATCGAGATCCTGAATGTCAAGAAGGGAGTCCTTCTTTTGACTATAATATTTAATTATAACATCAAATAGAATCTTCTTGTAAGTATCCAGATTGCTTGGTTTGTTATTGCTTTCAGGTAACTGCTGACTAACCATCACTATGAACTGGTCTGGGAAATACTCCAAGCATTCAATTGCAGCATAAAGCCATTTGTCAAGCCTGCAGAAGGAAAAGTTATTTTTAGTGCTTATTTTAAAATGCACTATCTAATGTTATTTCACCCCTTAAAGAAAATCAGACAGAACCATGCAGGTACCACCATTTATTTGAGCCACAGCATTAACTTTGCCACTCATTAAGCAATTTATGTATTTTACTTCATGACAGTAGTTTGAAGATACAGATAACATGCCTGAGACGTCCGTATCAAAAGACAGCTGCAATCGCATAAGGTCAGTGACAGTCTTATGACATTAGTCAGATTCTCCCAACACACACTATGGAAAACCCAGAGCTAATCAGAGTGTAACATCCAGGGACTGGAATATTTGAGGAGGGAAATGATACAACCAGTCTGAAAACATGATCAATCAAAAAAATTTAAAACCTGGAAGGCTGTGGAAGTTAATAAGTAATTGGGGCTGGGGAGGAAGACAGTTCAAAAAGATTCTTACAAAACAGTCCTGTTGCTCAGCTACTTATTGTAGGGCCTGCTTGTAACATTAAGCCGTGTAGAAGGTCTTCTAATGTAGAGCCAATGGAAAATAGCTTTTCTAAAAAAGTCCCTATCCAAAGGTGAGTAAGATGACTAAGGGACTGGACCATCTCTCTAACGAGGAAAGGCTGAGAGGACTGGGACTCTTCAGACTGGAGAAAGGAAGAGTGAGGGAGGATCTCATCAATGCATATAAACATCAGAAGGGGGCATGTCAGCAGGATCAGGGCCAGACTCTTCTCAGCAGTTACCAGCAATAGGATGAGAGGCAACAGGCACAAATACACAGGAACTTCCTCATGAACCTCAGGAAAAACTTTACCAGGAAGGTGATGGAGTGTCGGAACAAGTTATTCAGAGAGGTTGTGCGGTCTCCTTCTCTGGCAATATTCAAATGCTCTTTGGACAGAACCCTGCGCCATATGCTCCAGGTGACCCTGCTTGAGCAGGGCAGGCTGGATTAGATGATTTCCAGGGTTTCCTTCCAATATCAACAATCTTTGATTCCCTTGCATTTTTTCCCCTCCCCCCCTTTTTTTTTCCTCCCAGAAACATTGTTTCAAAGCATGCCTGAATATATTCATTAAAACTACAAACTAAGCCAGAGAGATCGGCCCAGGAGCAATTAACAGAAACACTACAAAAATAGAACATTAAAAAAACCACTGAAAGCATGCAGACATCTTTACTTTTATATATCCTTCACATCATAAGCATGCTTCAGTGCTACAGCTTTGCTTCTTGTCTGGTACCAGTAAGAACAAGTAGCTTCTTGTTTTTACGTCTTCACAGCACCAGGATATGTGACTAAACCCCCTTGAGCCCTAGCCATTCTAACTGTAAAGATCCCTTCAAACAAACAAACAAAAACCCCACAGACCCAGAACAAATCTGTTCTTTTTTTTTTTTAATCTGGTATAGGGACCTAAGAGTGAAATAAAATTCTTCCAGTATCTGGAATCATTCAATGCTTGCAACATCATTTCTAATGTACTTGAAAAGCTTCATACATACAATCACAAAGACATAACTTTTGTGACCTCCTTTACCACTTTTGAAAAGAATCTAACAAGGGGAAAGCACATCTCAGTTTAAGATTAAGTTTAAGATTTAACACCATCCCAGTTTAAGAATATGAAAGTGTAACAAGATCTTATTTTGCTCACAAAACAGCAATCTTAAAGGGTGAAATAAAGTGTTTGCTAATTAACTTCAAAACAAACAAACAAAACAAAACAAACCACACACCCACACACAGATGTGTAACTTACTCAGGCAAATTTAGGCTAGCCATAACCTCTCTGTCAAGGAAAGTATTTGAGATCACCAGGTCCTCTTCTCTGCCAAAACACTCTGGTTTTGACTTCACTGAAGACACCAGAATATTTTCCAGAACTGGAACATCAATTAATTGCAGTAGTCGTAGCAGAGTTTGCTGTTCCCAGATATCTTCTATAACTAACACAAATAAATCAGAAAATTAAGCCACCCAGAAGTGCCATCTAATATAAAATTATTAACCTGTGTTTCAACTCAATCAAGAATCTTTTAAGTTTTAAAAGAAAGCAAAGTAACAATAGCTTGCAAGTTTCTTGGTTGGGGAAAGAAGGGATCAGAACACAGGTACAAGCAAGAAGACTGCTAAGACAGTATCTCTTCTATCATGTCAGATAGAACTAAGCTACTCTAGTATTTTGGTAAAATGTACAAAAAATGCAAGTGAATTGAAAAGAAACTGCTTAACAGATATTTAAGAAAGAGGCAATTTAATCTTACAAAAGCATTTCTTTTTCAAGTGCTATTTGCCAACCTACACAGCTCTTCCACAGTCCTACAAAGGGTTAATCCTGTTTCATGTCTTTCAGTTTACTTGCTATGCCCCTTTAACAATTTGATATTCTCTGCTAACTAATCATTAGTGACACTAAGTTTAGCACTCAGACAGGGGAGCAACAATTGGAAGAAATAATTCCATTTAATCGAAATCACGCCAGATGAGGAGTTGTCATGATTCTCAAATTTAGCCACTACCTGCCTCCCCCCATAAAAACAAAACAAAACACTGTCAGCAAACAAACAACTGTAAAAACAGGAAAAAAATAGAAATATTGATTAGAGATTTTATTTCTTACAGGATTAAGACCATATTTTAGCTTAAGTTTTCTCCATTTACTGAAGTCCCTAATTTGATATCTAAATCCTATTTTTATTGTTTTGCACAGTTATGTTCTTTTAAAGGTAAGATCGGCCAGCTAATGACCTTTTAAAAGTGTACAAGCTATGCCTGATATGCAATATTTACTAGTTTGTAGGAATTGTAAGTATGCATCCTTAAACTATGAATAAGACACTTAAATATTTAAGCATTCATATTTTTATTTTGGGAAAATAAAAATAATAGAAAAAGAAGCATAGTACCATGCATAAGCTGCACTCAGTTGGAACATGATTATATTCTAAGCACTGAATTTCAGTAAGGTAGCTGAAGTAACATTTTTAGCTTAGTATTCCTATGTATTATGTTCTTCCAATCTTTAGTATGAAAGAATGGACTGAAGCTCATCAGGGTGAGAAGAGCCTCTACTAACAGAGCAACCCCACTGTTTTTGGATTCACCCCCTTCCAAATGTCGGTTCCTGAAGTATTCAGAAGCAAGCTGCTGCATTACAATCAAGACTTAGCTCCTGTAACACTGAGTGCCCAAATAAAGATAATTAAAAAAGCAATGTTGTTACATTTAGAGCAAACATTTTAAAAAAAGCTTCACCACTCACCTTTTTTTGAGAGTTGTTGAGTTGGTTCACTAACCCTGATCTTTGGAGGTAAAGTTGGATAAATATTTATTGATTGAAGTAGCTCCTCTATCCACTTTTTATCAGCTGCTTCTAAGGCTAAGGGATTTGAGAGGGTTGTTTCACACTTCATCCTGACACAGAAAATAAAAAGACCAGATGTACACAACTACAATCAGTACACAAACTCTCAGTTTTCCACACCTCAACCTTAGGGCTTTATCCTGCTGCCAGGAAAGCAGCCACCTACGTTTTTTGGAAGGGGAAGGATATTGCCTCGAAGTTCTGTTTAAGAGTTTCCTTTCACTTGCCAGCTTCTCACCAGCAGTTCATTCATATCAGCGCTCAGGGGTCAGCTCTATTAGGCAGGCTCCATGTGACAAAAGGAAGACATAGCATAAAGAGGTCTAAAATTTGTTTTTTTTTTCCTTAAGTCTTTGCAATGATTATTTGATCAACACAGAAAACTGCACAAAGACTTCTAACAGGCCACTTGTTTTTTTATATGCATTACTATTCACTGAACAGATGTCAGCTGGTGAGGTCAAGAAACAGAATTATAGTAGGGGAGGGCAGTGCGAGGAGAGAAACAACAAAAAAAAATCCTAGGGCTATGCTGCTGTGCTAGAATGGATCTAGATAACAGTGGAGTGGTCAGTTTAACATTACAATGAAATGCTAGGTAGCATCCAAGATTCAGGCAAAAACATTTTCCAGAAGTGGCACACACTACTAGTTTCAAAGGTCTCCAACACCAGACAGGGCATAAATTTCCATAATTTCAAAAGGGAAAAAAAGCAAATAAAAACAGATGCACACACAAAAACACAAATCAAAGTTCAGAATGCTCACTTTGAATGACTTTTTGTCTTCTGCCCATAAATTTGTTGAGGGGACAAGCTCTCATTGTCTTTATTCTTTCTCAGAAGAGGAGTGATATCGCTATTCACAAATTTATAGAGACTACTACTTGTGTCTTCAAACTCCTGCTCTTTTTCATTCTTGAAGAAGTTAAGTTTTGCTCCAACTGGCTCAAACACCTTGTGATCCATCAGTGCTTGGCACACACGGATTCCCTTCAGTCGGGAAATATCATTACAGCTTAAGTACATGCTTTGCATAAGATGACTCAGTACTACATCAACAGCATTTGAACCAGTAAAACAGTTTTTATATGTTTTCAGATGCTGCCTACGCCTTTTGATTTCCACCTGGCTTTGAAGAGCATGAATAATGCTATTCCACAACTGAGTTGCTTGAAAAGGTCCAGCACAATCTGCAATACATTGAGATAAACATTTTTACAATTATGTGTGCTTTCATTTTAACATTTAAGCATACTACTTTACTGTGTGAAGTCAATATTATCCAATATTCTCCAGAAGCTAATGTTGATTTTACAGGAAAAAAAAAAAGTAGAAAATATTACACCATAAATCCATCCTTTAAGTTGACTTTAACCTGCTAGATAAGTACTAAGTCAACAAAAAGAATTTAGATTTTGCTTATAAAGAGAGAGGAATAAGAGGAAAGCTTTGTTGTTGTTACAACTGCATATTGCATTCTCAATACCACACCAGAGCATCACTACACATTGCTGAGTGAAGTGATCCAACACCTTCCCCACACTGTTTCTCCTCCACGTTCACCTCCAAGGTCAGCCGATGACAACCTGACACCCACAGTAAATTAAACGTCCCTGTTCCAATTTTTTCCTTTATTCTGAACACAAACCTAGACCCAGCCCCAAGCTCAGCCCGACCAAGCTCGCTGAGCAAAGGGACTCCTTTGCTCTCCTTACATCAACTTCTTCCCGCGCGCCCACAGGCCAAGGGCCTCCGCGCCGCCTCCTCCCCCACCCCCGGGCGCCGCGCGGCACTAACGGCCGGAGGGAGCCGTTAAACCCGTGGTCACGAGGCGATCTCCATTCCCCTCCCCCGCCCGGGAGGAACCGCCGGCAGCCCCAAGGCTGCTGCAGAGGGTAGAGAGAGGGGAGGAAAGTGCTCTCTGTCCCCACCTCGCCGCCCCGCGCTGCCGCCCCGCAACCCTAACTCGCTCCGACTGCGGATCCGCCTGAAACGCGGGGTCAAATAAACCGCCATCGCCGCGGCCGTTAGCGGCGGCGCTGCGTCACTTCCGGCCCGGCGCCCGCCCCGCGGCGCCCGCCCCGGCCCCGCCCTGCGGCGGAAGCGAAGGTGGCGCCCCCGCCCCGCCCCCTCTGCCCGTCCGCCGTCGCCGCCGCTGTCGCCATGGAGTAGCCGGCCGGGACGGGGCTGGTCGGGCCCGTAGCGACACTCGCAGCGCCGCGACGGGCGCCTCCCGGCCGCGCCCGCGAGCGGCGGCGCCGCCCGCGCCGCCCCAGGTGAGCGGCGGCCGCGCCGTGACCCGCGCGCCCGGCGGCCGCGGCTGCCGGGGCCTAGCGCGGCCTCGGCGCAGCGCCCGGCGCGGCAGCTGCGGCGCCATCGCCCGCGGGGAGGGACCGGCCCGGGGGCGCCGGGCGCCGTCCCGGCTCCCGCGGCCCCGCGCGGGCTGCGCTGCGGGCGGGCGGGCGGCAGGTCCGCCCAGGGGCCTCCTGCCGCGGGGCTCCCGGGCTCTCGGCGGCGGCTCAGCACGGAAATCAAAACAAAAAAGAAAATAAAAATTAGCCACGAAGGTGGCACTGAGCGCGCCTGGGTCGGTGCATCAGCAGGGGCTGTGAATTAATGATTTGGGTCGTATAGTTGCTTCTCAGAGGTGAGAGCTGAAGAATGCTAAGGATCGTTGCTTGGGTTTGATGCTGATTTCAAAATCAGTAGTGTTTTTGCCTCGTTTCTTCGTGCTGACCGTTGCTTAGTACCTGTCAAAATGGTGAGGTCCTCATCATGCTGACGTGTTGTTGCTGATGTGGAGGGGCATAAACGCTATTATTGATTGTTAGTGAGCTTCATGAGGACAACACAGTGATCGTAAAGCAGCTTTCCTTGTACAATTCATTCAGGTTTCATGTACTTGGTATCAGTATCAGCAATATTACGCTTCAAACAGGAAGAAAATAAAGTTAAACATTTATTGCATGTCCCGTGTTGCTTGCCTGGGTGCTGTTCCTGTGAAGACTATGCGCTCTGCACATTTATTACCTTTTAACTTGAAAGGGTAATTAGTTGTCACTGGGGGTGACTGACGTTACTTTATGATCTTGGCTTATTCATTTCTCTATAAATTGTAATTCATTTAAAAATAAAATAAATAAACTGTTTTTCTTAGAATTGAGAACTAACTTTTCATATATCAAAAATAGTTGATGCTATAGTTGATAGTTGAATAGAGAATAGTTGATTCATGGTATTACGGTTAGCACTCAAAATAGTGTTTTATATTTTTCTCATTTCTTGTGGATTTTCTTGGTATTGTTCCTGATGACACATATTGAGTTGGTACCGAAGCTGGTAACAACACAGATTTTCCTAAAGCAGGAAAGCTTTCCTAGCTTGCAGTAAGTCTGAACAGACACAGGAGGATTTTATACAAATGTACAGACAATGTTAGATGGACATAAACTTAGAAACCAAGCTATTTATTGAGAAATTAATCTCTCTGTACCTCTTTCCCTTGGCTGAGTGAATCAGTGGCTTGCACAGTGCCAGGCTGGGAAGGAACAGGTTGGACAGGGCTGCTTCCTCCCCAGCCCGACTTTTTAAATCAGAACCCTTCTGACAGTGGGATTGTGTGAGTGTTCTCACCTACAGTCATTTCCAGCCTTTTCGCTGCAGTTTGTCACCCACAGCAGAGGCACTTAGAATTTGGTTAGTAGCTGCACCATCTTTCCACCCTCCCTTTAGAGAAACTCTTCTTCCAACTCATACAAAGGCTTTTGAATGTGCATGGGAAGTTTTTTGTTGCACTCTCTCTGGAATTAATTGGGTGAAGCCTCTTTTCAGTATTGAGAATTGTAAAAAAAAGACTTTACTAGACTGATACTAGAGAAGGAATGTTATTAATGGCTTCGATGTCTGGGAGTAGGTAAAACACAAGGCAAATAACAAGGTTTAAAAATTAATAAATCTGATTTGTTGTTATCTTAAACTAGTTAGGATTGATTTTATACTCCTTTAGCATATAGAGTTTCCCCCATGGAATAGCTGCAGAATAAAATCTCAGAGGGTTACAGTTGCCTGTACCTCTTCTTCAGAATATTGCATGATGCTTCTTTTTCCCTGTTTATCAGGTTAATGAAAAGTTTCTTCATTTTGGGAATTTGGCTTGTGTCTAGTAGCTGTTTGGTCTTGGGCAGCACAGCTAAGAGTTGCACATATTTTATTGTAACAATTCAGAAACTAAAATTAATACACTAATACGGTATCACACACTGTCTTGAATCTGCTTGCAGTGATGTCTCGTTCTGATCCTCCTGCTGAAGCTGTAACTACTATTTCAGTTTTCAAGTTGAGCATATGCAGGACTGAGATCACTTCAACTGATATCTTTTTTTTTTTTTTTTGTGAAATTCCATTTCTTTGGTGAGACAAAACTCCTAGTCTGGTTCTCAATTTACAGGTTGTTGTGTCACCGTGCTTACATGGAAATGGGAGAAATGTGTACAGGGACACGGGATTCGTGTATTTCTACAGTTTGCTCTGCTGAAGATGGCTTATCACTGCAACAGTAGTCAGGATGAAGCAGCGTCGCAGTGTTGCTTCTAGCACTGTGCTAGAGTTTGCCCAGGACTAGGACTTCAGCACTGGAATGATTTGTTCAGTAACTGAAATAATTTTAAAGGAAATTAGTTTGCTAATGTTTATTACTTCTAGGAATCAAGTGTATCTTTCCAATATAATCAGACTTTATTTTCCAATATTGATTTCCAATGGAATCAGATCTGTTGTACCATGAGAAGAAAATGTGCGTGTCCCAAGGGCTCACAAGTGTGTTTGGTTTCAGTCAGGTCTGACAGGGGTGCCCGCTGGCAAGGGTAACATCCTACAGGTGTTGTGAGGAGCTGCAAAGAGGAAACAAACCCCATCGGTGTCTTCAGTGTGGGAAAAGCTCTGGCATAAATGAATAATTCATTAGACACCAGAGAATCTATGTAAGCCAGAAAAATACCTTATGAACAGTGGAAAAATAGTTTAGTTTTTACAGATACCTTGCATTAGATTAGAAAGATTTGGGAACTCGTTAGTCCTCGTGCTCACTGAGCAACATACAAGTTTCTTTTGCTTCTTTTGTCCTTGTGTCCATGACTTTGAAACCTGCCTCTTTATCACAGTGTAATCTTGTCTCTTCCATTTGGTTGACAGTGACGTTTTTTATTTTCCAAAGAAATCACTTTGAATTTCCTGGTGCATAAATTAGATATCAGTGAATCAAGTATGGGGCAAATTAGGCTATAAATGAAAACATCTCTGCATATCTCAACATCTTTGCTAATGTACTATCTACTTTTTTTCCTAGGTTGAAGAAATTAATATACTTCGCACCTTATTTGAAAGAAAATGAAGAAATGTCTTTAAATGTTGCTTTTGAATATACCACCTAATTCGGATTCCGGAAAATCGTTTCTGCTTGTATTCTCTTTTCATCTTTGCTCACACTAATAAGGAAGGTGAATATCTGTCTTTTTTCAGTATTCCTTTCTTGTCTCCATTCTTTCTTGCTTATCCTGTAACAGAGAGACAATATATAAATGGGACTTAGGCTCTAGAGCTTTTGCTAAGCACTGTTTTCTTAGTGCCATAGGTAAAGCAGATTTTTTTTTTTTTTTTTTTTGGAAGGAATTCTGGAAACTTAGGAAATAATGGAAGTGAGAGTACAGGGGAAGATGGGCTAAGTTGTAGGTAACAATGTTTTAGCTCTTAAGTTTGTAAAGTAATGTAAAAAGCTTATATAATCTTGCTCTAAAATAAAGTGTATAAAGACAGTTTTGTGTTCCTTTTCCCAGTGGCAACTGATTAGCTCATTATTACTTACATCAGATAAATAACACTGTCTGCGTGTCTGATGGGTAAAATAATTAGCTTGCAGCTTGACAGGTGTGGTGTAAGGAAATAACATGTTTTTAAATTGTCTTCTGTGTAATACACATCTGTACTCTTGCTGGTTGGGATCTTAAGAAAGCTTTTCTGTCTGAAAAGGTGTAGTTCTGCGAATGCTGAAATTAATTGAGGCTAGTTTCTTTGCGTATGACTCTCATGTTGACCGATTTTTTGCTGCACAAGGTAAAGCCTTTCCTTTCATGAGTACAGTTTATAGGCTCTCTCCTTTATTCAATCATCTGTTTTTATCAATGATTGCATCTTTCACTCTGTAATCTCCCTATCGGATCTAATGAAGGGCAGTGAACAGATTCAGAAGTTATCAAGGAGGTGGAGGAGCAAGGACGTGTAATGCCCAGGCATGCACGCACAGATATGTGTGTGCAATGTGAGCAAGTGTAACAGCAAAGCCTTTTGAAGAGCTGCATTTCCTTGTGTTAGTTACTTCTTTATCCTCTTGATTCCTTGGTCACATGTCCTGTAGCATAATAATTTGCAACATGCGTCTTATGTTAACAGAATTTCTGGGGCATTTGTGAAGCTTTGTCTTCTCGTCTTTGCAGGATAACACCTCGGTGTACACCTGGGACGATGGAGTCCATGCTGAATAAACTGAAGAGCACCGTTACGAAGGTGACGGCCGATGTCACCAGCGCCGTCATGGGAAACCCTGTGACCAGGGAATTTGACGTTGGCCGACATATTGCCAGTGGTGGTAATGGACTCACTTGGAAGATATTTAATGGAACTAAAAAATCAACAAAACAGGTGGGTTGTCAAGCTGAAATAGAACTTTGTAAGCATTAGATATCATGCTGCGATGCGACTTGCTAGGAAGCATTTAAAAACAAATTCCAATTGGGCAAGCTAATGGTAGGAGTAGAGAATGAGTGAATGATGTCAAGACCCCCAAATTACTGAAATAAAATGTTCTCAGCTCAGGTGATAGTTTTTGAAAGCCTTTACTTTAAGCTTGCACAGCTTGAGATAGAATTGCTTCCATGTCCATGGCATCCTGTTCCTTCCAGACTCTCTGTTAATTTTTTTCTGTGTTCTGTCCAGAAGCAGATCAATAATTATTCCAAGTTAAAACTGATCTAGCAAGAAGAAAGATACTTGGATTATTTCCCCAATTTGGGGTTGCTTTGTAGCTTTTTTATGGCAGTAATGCTGACCTTTTACAGTTTTAAATGATCATGATAACATTATTTGATTTCAGCAAATGCAACATTTATTTTTTTTTTTGTTCCTCAACTGTCACACAAAAATAGAAGGGCTACAAATGTTGTCACGTTGTGAATCAGCTTGCTACAGATGAACCAAAAAGAGGAGCACAAGGGAATGACTCTGTAAACCATACACAGTCTGTCACATGGTAGGAAAATACGATGTTGCAAGTGAGGAAGAACTATACTAAGCAGGATAAATAATTTGTGGTAAATGTGTGATCTGGTTGTCCAGAATTTGAAGAATAATCAAGGAAGCACCTGGTATTTACTGAATTTGCCAAATGTACCAGTTGGATTTTTTATTTGTCACATTTAACCAGATACAACATTAAAAGTGTGGCAATTTTAGTACTTTACCCACAGTCTCTGTGCACAATAAGCAGGTGACCTATAGGAGTCATGGCTTTGAGGATCTGAAGAGAAGAAAAGTTTCTTTCACTCTGGCTACTTGATACAGTTCATGTAACTTTTCTCCCTCTGTCATGTTTACAGGTTTGGAATGGGTGTTCTGGCCCCATATTCTGCAGTGTTGGGTTTAGGTGTTATCACCTGTCAGCCTGTATCATTTCTATAAACCCTGACTAAACAGCGTGTCTGTGTGCAATCCCCAGTCATTAGAAATACAGTGGCAGTTGTATTGCAGGGGATCTCACTTGGCTGGTGGTTTGACATGCAATTACCATTCATTATTAATGTTGCCAGTTAGGTAACATCATGTCAACATTCTGTCTGACATTGCTAAAGAAAACTACCCAGCATGAGAAATACATTTGTGGGGGATTATTTTTATTTGTTTGGTGTGTGCCTCCTGAACGTTATTTAACGTTGTTTGGCAACATGGAAGTGGTTGGCTCTCATTTTCCAAGTGACACTAGTCACTTGTAAAGTGTTGTACACATTTCCTGTATTGCAGACATAGATATTTAATTTGAAACTGCAAGTGCTTAGGGTGTTTTTGTTTGTTTGTTTCCTATAGTAAGTGTATATTGTGCATTCATGTGTAGATTCAGATTCATTTATAAGAATAGGGCTTTATTGCAGATAACACTTTGTGACAACACAGATAGTAATTTAAATCCTCGTAGCCAGGTATAACGGCTAAAGTTTTAATACTGTAGCAGTGGAACTGATCTGGAGTTTTTAGTTCCCAGGACAAATAGAAGTCAGCTTTCTTACAGAAGCTGTTCAACTGAATTTAGGATTTCAACTTTGGATTACTTTGGCTCGAATTTTAGATGAATAGATGGTGAAAAAATATCTGTCTCTAGTGAGAGTAGCCATGCATTTTGTTCTTCTTTTCAGAGTTGCACCTGATTCATGCCTTGTTGTTTTTCCTGGCTTTCCAGGCTTTTCCTGCCTTTCCTGGCACTTTGTGAGGAAATTATATGCACAGGTGCATATGATTGTATGCAAAAATATGCACTTGTGTGCATTTTTTGATGCTGGATGATAGTTGATTTGCCATTTGATTTGCTGTGAAATGCCGTTTTTGTTTGTTTGAAAGATTTATGAATCTTTCTAGTTGTATACATGAAGTAACATGTTTCTTGTTCTGCCCATCTGGGATTTGTTTGCTTAGTCTTTAAATGCATTTATATTTTTCTTGGCTGTGGTGGCAGTTGTCTTTGTTTGGAAAGTTCAGTCATAAAGAAACAAGGTAAGATCAAATAAGACTATTTTTGTGAGCAGCTCAGTTGTACAAAAACTATCAGAATTGAGTGAGTCTTGGATTGCATTTCTGTAGTACTACAGTCTTAATTCATGTTGTACTATATTTTGTACTTAATAAATTAGCATTAGGTAAATCAGCTCTTTGTCATTTTTGCTGTTGTCTGTATAATATGTCTGGAATTAGTATTTCCTAGTAGGCAAAATTAAAAGGCTAATTTGTTTCAGAACTGAGATATTGTGTTGTATACCTTAGGACTGAAATGAACAGATGGAAAGTAGGATTATATTAAAAAGGCAAAATTATTGAAAAAAAACACTAAACATGGAGGAAAATCTTCTCTGGCAAAAGATCAGAGTGATACTGGTATTCTATCCAATATTTTAATTTGGAGAATATTTTGCTTTGCATAGTAGGAGGTTTTGGTTAAACATCATGTGTTTGCATATTGAGTTGCATTTAACTATTCTAAAAAAAAAAAGTGTGTGCATATGGGGAAAACAGCTAGCAAATATAAAAGACAAAACAAATAAAGTTTCTAAAATCAAGCACTGGCTACTGTAAGATTTCCTTTGCTTTTTAGCTTATGACTTAGTCTTTAATGACATGATCACATTTTTTTTTTCCACAGAAGCACTACATCTTTTAGTTCACAGGATAGTTGGTGAATGCAGTTGTTCTTTTTTTTTTTTTTTTTTCCTTATTGTTCTATTTTCAGTCTTTGGCATTATCACTACAACCTATTCAAAATTCACTTGAAAACAGAAGAACTGGGTTTCTGTGATATTTATCACTATAGTGCCTGAATGTTTTAAGTATTTTTAATACACTTCCTCAATATGCATTGAGGTAGATAGGAAGAAATATTGCTCTTATCTTTACATTTTTATAGCTTTTAGAGATTTGTCCTTAAAAATATTTTCTAGCTTTGCTATCATCTTTATATCACACAGATTCAGGGTGCTCCTGCAGTTTTTGTACAGCTCATTTTCTCTTGGTAGCAGGAGAGGACACATGGCACGACTGTCACCTTTTCCTGTTTAGGAGTACAGGCCGTCAGGAACTAGAATGGAAGTGATGGGTCCCAACTTGCTTATATACACATATTATGTGCAGTATTTATGTTTTCCTTTCCTTGGTCATAGCTCATGTTGATAGTGTTTTTTTTTTTTTTTCCTCCCCTGACCAAGAGCAGAGTGGGACTTTTCTTTATATGGACTTTTTACTCTTTGCTTTCATAAGGTTGAGGATGTTTTTTTCACCTATGTGTGGTGCTGGATGAGAGGGAGACAGTGTTTTTGCTGTCTCTGGTTTATAAGGTGTTCAGCTGAGACATGGTTCAAGTTGTCAGTGTTAGCAAGTCTCCAGAACAGGTGTCTGTTTTGCACGGAGCGCAGATCCCATGTGAAGCAGGATTGGAGGTGGGTTTGGAGAACTGCCCAAAGAAAGCAGGAAAAGGAAATGGGGCTGTTTTTGGGGAGACAAAACTTTTATGAAGGGGTAGATCAGTGGATGACAGGTCTTAAGGACAGCGGTCAACACCCATCCAGTGAAATAGATGAGCACAAGGAGAACTGATGTCTACTTTTTTGTTGTTCAGGGTCTGGTCGTGTTACAGGTGCCTTAGTACAATTATAGCCTAACTAAACCATGTCCCATGTCTCATGTGGTGTGGACGGTTTTTAACTCCTGTTTGCACAAGTGCCAACAGTTTTATTAGTTGCATGCAAAACAATTAGAGTGTTGTTTAGTTGCTTGGTAAAATGATTGCAAAATTTACACCCTGCTCTTTTCTTTGATTCACGTTAAAAAATCTGAATTCTTGGCAGTGACTACAGGTGAATTCTTTAACAGTTTTATGTTGGTAAATACTACCACAGGACATGTCATAATATATGGCTCTCATAGTCACAACAGAGCTTTATCTTTCTGACATCTTTTTGAAGTAAAGGCCTACTGAATTAAACATAGCAGAGGTGAGGCACAAGGTGTGGATTAGATTGTGTTTGTAACACAACTGAGGATGAAATTTAGATCCCCTGACTGGCCAGTCTAGGACCCTAGACACTTGTCCCTACTTCTCAACCTAGTTTTGGTAGTAGAGCTACCGATATTCTGTGTTAAAACAAGAGCACATTGAGCAAGGTATGTTTGCTTCCTATCACATAATGAGTGGAAATGTTTATCTTTAAAGATAATAGCTCCCATTTTTTCATTTTCTTAGCTGAGAGCAGTTGTAGTTTGCTACATTTTAATCTCTTGTATGCTAATTTTATTTTTATATTACAAAGATGGAATTATGAGACAAGTATTTAAATAACAAATAGTTGTCCGCAGGAGGAACTCTCCCTTCACCCTCCTAACCTTTCAAACCTATGAAATGAAAAATGCAAAGTGGAAGCTCCTCTAAAACTTTCTATTAACTTTGTGTAAATGTTTGCAGGCCTTCATCTCAGTTGGTTTCCACAAATGTGATTACATCACCAGCAGATGGAATCCCTATAAGCTAGAGTCAGCAGTCCTTCTCTTTGGTTTTTAATATCAGGTTGTGCAAAACAGAAAAAGAAAAACAAGAATATTGTGTTTGTAAACAAAATTTGGCAGGGTTATTTGGTCCATGCAGCAAAAAACCCTAAAGGCCTTTTAATGTTCCAGGTGTTTTATGGTTTTAGTAATTACTGTGCAACAGAGAAGGTGTGTTTTAGGCCCTTCTTCTATACCAAAATTTCTGGAGACTTACGGGATTTAAAATATTATATTGTTGATGTCAAATTCTGCATATAAAAATCAATGTTGGTTATGGAATTTAATAGCCCATTTCAGAATGCCATATTTGAGTTATTAATATAAGAGCACATTTAACACATTAGTGTTAAACAAACAGAGATTGTGAGGACTCTGCTTTTTTCTTGCATCAGAAGCGTTATGTGAAAATTAGAATATTGAGAGCAAGTTGTCACACAGTTCTAATTAATTTTGATTCTTGAAATTTATAATTTACAATTATATTGTAAATTGTATTTGTCCCTGTAAAATCAATGTGACAGCAATCATCTTCACACCTCAAATACTTGTATAAACTTCATATACAGATAAATCTGGAGATGTAGAAATTCTGTCAAACTTCAAACAACCATGCAGTATTGTAACAAGCTCTCATAGAACTTATTTATAGCTATCATAAGATATTACAAATGTGGCTAATGTCCCCAGATATCTGTTTTAATTTAATTCACATTCTGCTACTTTTGACTTATCATTAAACACAAATGCTTTCAGAAGTGTTATATAAGTTTGAGATTTTGTTGTTGGTCACTTATTGCTCAATATATTCACACTTTGTACTGGAAAGTGTGTATTTTTTAAGTAATTGGTAAACATGTATTTGCCACCCCCTGTGACTGTTGGTTTTGTGTGATTGTTAATGTTTCCTCCATCACCCTTCAAGCCAGGACAGAGAGCTGATTTGTATACAAGCAGAAGTAGTAGAGTGGGTTGACTGAATTTTAGGTGTTCACTTGCTGACACTGTAATGAACCAGTCAGATACCTGCTGAAAAACATAAATCAATTTCTGTGTATCAAAGTGAATTCCTTTTTTCTGTAGCCTGTGTGTAGCTTTTCTTGAAATTAATAATGTAAATAATAATCAATAATATTCCCGGGAGATTTTAGTTAGAATAAAAGGTATAAAATGTGCTATACAAGAGCATAGATTTCCTCTTGGGACTGAAAACTTTGCACTGCCAGATTATGGTCTACTAGTTTTCAACATTTTTATTTATTGTTATTCATAATCTGGTAAACATACAAGAAAGTCTCAGTTTTGTTTCATGATAGAGTTTTAAATTTCTTTTTCCTTTCAGAGATAGAAGGTGGTTAATTTCCAGGAGTATCAGCTCCTTCACTAGTTTGTTTTTTATGTCCTCCCTTGAAACAACTTGAATTATCTCTCTTTAATGGCTTCCAAGATGTTACTGTAATCTCGTTGTTTATTTCATATCTACATCTATAATGTCTAAATTTCATATGACTTCCTTAGTTTCTTCCCACACAATTTGCAGAGGTTGATTGGAAATACTGTTTCCTCCAGAATGTCTTTTAACACATGTTCAATCATGTGTCCAAAAAAAAAATTTTATCATGGGAACAGTTTGATCATATTAATTAATTAGTCAGATATTGTTGTTTGACTATAAGTTATCTCTCAAGAAAGTGTAGTTTAATACAGATCATACAACCTTGGAACAGAAGACTAAGGATGTGGCTTAATAGAGCACCATATACATAATATATGTATGTAACGCTAAATGAATACATATATCCTCAGAATATTTTAATTGTTCATAGTTAATATAAATGCACTCATTTCCCTAAAAGCAAGCAATTTTTTTTCCTGTGGATGTTCTGCCTTGTCGCCGCATAGACAGCATTCATGCATTATTGCTTGTAAGGTAAGGGCAGTAGTACATTAACTCTTAAAATATATAATGTGGAGGTTAATTGCAGCCAGGAGGATTATGACTGTGAGAACGTGTATGTAACTGTACACTGAAATAAATTAGTGGGTCTGTGCTCTGGATGCGTATGTGACTGTGTGTAGGCTTTGCTTTTTTGTCATAGCTATACTGAGTAAATTTTGTTGCTTGTTTCTAGGAAGTGGCTGTATTTGTCTTTGATAAAAAGTTAATAGACAAGTTTCAAAAATATGAAAAGGATCAGATTATTGATTCTTTAAAACGAGGTGTTCAACAGCTCACCAGGCTTCGACACCCTCGGCTGCTCACTGTTCAACATCCATTAGAAGAATCCAGGTAAGTGGTACTGAAATTATGAACAGAACATTCTCAATCATTGTTTTGTTAATGGTTCTAAATATCTGGAGCATTTAGCACATATATCTAATGAGGTTCATTTATTCTGTATTTACTCACATAAGAATAGAAGTGATACAATGTGTTCTTGGTGTGGATCAAATCCATAATTTATTGCATAGTTTTAGGCCAGGTGCAACTACAAGACTACGCATATTTCTTACAGTATGAAAATTTGGTATTCAGTTAATTTCACTGTATCTATTGTGGCCACATAATGTGTTGTAAAAGTCCTCAAATGCCTTTGGGAAAGGGAGACAAAAGGTAGTGTATTTTTGTAGTGCTTATTTGATTTCATGTAAGATCAGTCACTAAGCACAATAATGGATTAATCTTATAGATTTATTATTGAGCTCTAGCAATGATAGTACAACACACTAAAATCAGACAAGCAAGTGTCTCTTGTTGAAATAAATATTTCTTGATTTGATTGAGGAAGCTTGTTAAAATCTTCAGGTTCTGCCAGCAAAGTGGTGTTTCTGAAAGGTGACCTAATAAATCTTTGCATACATTGCCTTTCGAAATTCTACATTTTTGATAGGTTCTGTCAATACATATGTTTCCAAATGTACCTAAGGTAGTTTTTCCTCAGTTTGTAGGAGCCAGGGGTACCTGGGGACTAAATCTGTCTTTGCTGTGTCTACTTTGAGAAAGATTTTTTTCATCAAATGACACTTGTTTATTCAGATATATCTCTTCTCCAGTTCTAAACAAATTTTATTGTAACAAGGATTCAAAGTTGTCATTAGCCCTCTGGTTCTGTGTACCCTTCACAAAACTCTAAGGCAGATAAATTAGGTAATTGAAAACAATTTTCAGTACTCTACAACAATAACTAGCTATTAAAGGCTAAATAGCCCCAAGCCTATCCAGTGGCTTGTGTGCTGGAAGTTACTGTAGTGATATTTGGGGAGTACATAATAGAAGGGTTTGCTCAGACTGTGCACATCACTGTGCAAGAGGATTGTAAGACAGCTGCATTGCTTTAGCATTTCTGAGGGGCTTTACAAAATGCTTCTTTTGGAGAAGCATTTTCATTTTTTTTTCCCATGTGTGTCTCCAAAGTGACATATGATGATGTTAGATGCTTGCAAGCCACTAAAAACAGGATAAATATCCAGGTGGTTGGGCAACCAACTTTCACCAATTTGCACTGGAGAATGAAAAGTGCTGACCCCTGTCAGCACTTGAACTTTGTGGTTTCATCTTTATATATTCCACTACATTTTTTTTTCTTTCTCTTCTAATTTGTAATCTTCCAAACTTTTCATTCTGCAGTGTGCTAGAGAAACAATTTAACAATTTATTCCCTTTTTGTGGGGCAAGGGAATACTTGGTGTGCCTGCACAGCTGCAGTAGATATTACAGGCCATACAGTACAGGACTCCAATGTGTACACAGCTTTTCCGCTATTGGCAGAAAATTTCTACTCAAAATATGTTAAGTGTGATTTATATAAACATTCTATATATTTATGCATATTACTTTGCATTAATTTTACATGCAATAAATATATTAAATATTTCAACACTTTGTACTAAATATTTACTATAAATATGTCTATATGTACAGCTTATCTTCAAATCCTTTAACAGCACAAATGAGTAATATTATTCTATATTTAACTTGTTTTTGAAGAAAAGAATAAAAAGCCAAATTATGACTCTATTCATAATGCCATTGGTACTTACTAAAAAAGGAGTAGTGTGAAGAGTCCCAAATATTTAATTTACTACACAGTCCATCTGTTACAGTTTTTCCAAAGCATATGCATTTTTTTTTTGCCATCATCTTTCTTTTTAACTTGTTTTATTTTTATTACATTACTGTGACTGTCATTTTGATGTTATTTAGGGAACTGCTTAAACTGCTACAGCATATGACTGACTCAGTTCTTCCAATATTAATTTGCTTTAATTGGATTTGCCCTGTCCTTCTGCAACTGTAGCGTGGGTCTTGATTGAATAAGCTCCCAAAGTAAAAAACAAGCTCTCTTTCATGCCCCAAAACAACCACAATCACCTAGTTTGCATTTTGAAGTCTGATTCTTCCTCATGATTAGTATAGAAATAAATTTTGTAAACATAGGTTTATTAATAAAAAAGATCAAAGTGGTGGAGTCAGCACAATGGGAAGGGAGAAAGCCAAGTAGTAGAAATTCCCTAGATTGGCTGACATTTATGAATCAATAGATTTTAATTTCAGTTGGTTTTCCTTCAGAAAGCTAAAGTGATAAATAATGAAGATAAAATTAAAGTTGTCTCCCTTAATCTGGATGAGTAATAAGAAGCTTACATGTTTCATCAGCTTTTTTTTTTTTTTTTCACTTCAAAACCCAAGCTTGTTAATTAATGAGATATGTAAAAACTAAGTGGTAGATTTTTGCTGAGGTGTGATGTCCTCTGTGGTATTTTTAAGGAATAAGTGAAAAGTCAGGCTCCTGTCTTCTTGCCTATAACTTCATAATTGAGAAATATATCTGTATTGCTGTTATTAGGTCTCAGTTTTCTGTGTTGTTTCTGGGGAAATGTTTCAGTGTTCACATATGAGATAAACATTCTTAAACCAGCTGTGGGTACTAACACCATTGCTGTCTTCAAAGAAAACTCTGGAACATCTCACATGTGACGTGCAGGGACAGCAGGGCCTTCCGTGCTGTGCAGGCCAGTTTGAAGGATGTTGATACATGGAACGGCGCTGTCTGTGCTACCTGGAATTGGCAACACTGAGACATGCAGTGTTTTCCGGGCTTGAAATTTTGAAGGCTTTCTTTTTCTTTTTTCTTTTCTCTCTTCTTTCTCTCTTTCTCTTTCTCTCTTTCTCTCTCTCTTTTCTCTCTCTCTCCCCTCTCTCTCCTCTCTCTTTCTTCTCTCCTCTCGCTCTCTCTCTCACTCTCTTTCTTTTATTTTTTATTATTATTTTTTTCCTTTTCTTTCCTGTAGAACCAGTCATTTGTATGTTTCCAGGATTGTTTTACTTACACTTTTCAAACATTGTTGATACAAAAAGCCATTTAACTAAACCTGTGATTTTTTGAGGAAGAGAAAAAAAATGTTGCTTCCATAGGCAAATTACAGTTCATACAACAGCTATATTTGTTAATGTGCTTCTTGTTGTACTTTCATTTTCAAAATAAAGGACTACACGTATTCATACTAACTTGGCTTTTATTAGTTTTGTTTCTGATTACAGTCTAACCACAGTAAAAGCTGATTCACCTTTAACCACAGCTAAAAGCCTGATCCTACAAGTTATAATGATAGAATTATTTGTTTGATATTGCTGGTTCAGCCCAAGACTGATGTTTTGTAAAGCAAATGGTTTTTGTTTGTCTCCTCTGTAGAGATTGCCTGGCATTTTGTACAGAACCTGTCTGTGCCAGTTTAGCTAATGTTCTTGGCAGCTGGGACAACCTACCTTCTCCTTTACCATCTGAAATTAAAGAATACAAACTTTATGATGTGGAGACCAAATATGGCTTGCTTCAGGTATTGCGCAGTCGTACTTTAAGTTTCATGTGCTTTTAGTATTAATCATAGTTTAATGATTTTTTTATAATTACATAGTTTAATCCTGCACAAACGTAGGCCTTATTTCCCTATCTTTACTTTCTAGTTTCCACTGCTCTTCTGTATAATTGGAAGGCCTTCTTGTTGCCTTCCTCCTTGCTTGTAAATATGCAGTGATGCAGAGGTCTCTCCATCTTCCTTTCCTTAGTCACTACTTCATTTTTTGAAAAGACCAGACCAACCTTTTTTTTGATTTACCCTTCAGGTGAAAACAAACAGTGCTACAGCCTATGCTACAGCTACTGTCACTTCCATTTGTGAGTCATTTTTGTACTTTACACTGCAGTCTAGGACTACCTGCTGATTACCCACCCTTCATACAAAATTATTAAGACATAGTCTAAAATTGACAATGAAGAATTGCTTCTTAGCCAATTTTTCTACTTAACCATGATAACAGGGAGAAAGGTTGTAGTAGTAACAGAAATTTTGTAAATGGCTGATGGCGTGTTTAGGGAAAGAATTAATCTGAAAGAATATGTATATGTATTTTTTAATTAACAGGTTTCTGAAGGCCTGTCCTTTTTGCATAGCAGTGTGAAAATGGTCCATGGGAATATTACGCCTGAGAATATAATTTTGAACAAGAGTGGAGCGTGGAAAATTATGGGCTTTGATTTTTGTATCCAGTCAACAAATCCATCTGAACAGGAGGTAACAGATCTTTATATTTGTCTTCTTGAAATTTCAAGCTCAGATCCATGTCTGAAACTGGTTTCACGAGCTTCAGTTTCAAGTTATTTAATCTGCAATTTTGTGGCAGAAAGGATAAGTATATAGCATATACCTGGACTGGTATGGTACTTTTGGTCATTACAAAAAAAGAGCCAGGGCTGGCTCAGTAGACTTAAACTAGTGATAATGTCAGGCAGATGCAGAAGCCTGGGCCAGTTTATCTGTTGGCAGACATGCTCAGGTTGTTCCAACCCCTCAGTGCCTGGTTGCTAACTGCTAAATGAATGCCTATCATAACTTGTATTTCCCTCTTACAGCAGAGTATTTTGACATTTTATAACCAGGTTTAACAGCATGGGCTAATTAATCTGTGTTACAGATAGACATGCTTATCAGTTTTGCCTTATTCCATTTCCGTTTTAGTCATAGTTGAGTTTGTGTGGATTGATTATCTTTTGCTGCTTGAGTCTCTTACTTGAATTGTTCTTTAAGAATCCCTAATCATTATACTTCGTTTTACTGTTCTCTTTGTAGCCAAAGTTCCCTTGTAAGGAATGGGATCCAAACTTGCCGTCCTTGTGTCTTCCAAATCCTGAATATCTGGCACCTGAATATATTCTCTCTGTGAGCTGCGAGACAGCCAGCGATATGTATTCCCTAGGAGCTGTTATGTATGCAGTATTTAATAAAGGGAAGCCAATTTTTGAGGTCAACAAGCAGGATATTTATAAAAGTTTTAGCAGGCAGCTGGATCAGGTATATCCTCTGTTCATAAATGTTCTGCATTGATTTTTCATATTTAAAAAGTAGCTGGTTTAAAATATATTTAAGTTTTTAGAGCATAGTGTCAGTGCTCCAGTGTAAACAGTCCTATAATGATAGCTTACCATCCATGCTATCTTCATAATAAGAAAAGATAAATGCTAGTAAAATAAGGGAAATAAGAATATATAGATGTATGCATATATAGAGAGGACTATGTGTACCAAATTTATCAACTACAAAGTTGATTTCTCACCTAGTTTCCTTGTACACCTTAGTAATGATGGGCACGTGTGAGCAGGGCAAACAGCATCAGACACAAGGCAGGGATCAGTGAATGATCAGTGTAAGATTGGGGGAGATTCCAGTGATTCAAGTGATTCAGTCAGTTTCCTGTATTCTCCAAAAACCTGCAAACAGAACAGTGAGAAGCTGTGAGTAGGGGAATGTGACCAGAAGCAGGTATTCTGCCTGGGGACAGAGGGAAGGCTATGAGGGACCAGAATCAATGGGGAGAAGGGAGGGATATTAACGGTTTGGGTAGGGAAGCCATCAAGTATAGCACTGATGTATATTGGAAAAAAGTTCTGTGCAGGATTTTCTGACTTCATGTTGCATGTGCTTAATTCCTTACGCAGCTGAGCCGTTTAAGCTGCAGCACTCTTCAGAATATACCAGAAGAGGTGCGGGAACACGTAAAGCTGCTCTTAAATGTTGCTCCCGCAGTAAGACCCGACGCAGATCAAATGACTAAGGTCAGTTCATGGAAAATAAGGCACATGCAGAAAAGAGAGAAGTAGTGTTTGATTTGTGGAAATAATAGAGCTATTTTTTCCTTTTAATCTTTTTACTTGAAATGCAAATATGTTTTGGACTTGAAATAATGATGTTAGCTGATGTCCAAAGTTGTCTTTATGTTGACCTTTTTCTATTAATATGAAAGAAGGATGCTGAAGTAGAACTTTGAGCGGTCACTTCAAGAGTATTTTTTTGCTTTCCACTACAGTCGCAGTATTTTCTGGAGTATATTCTTATACAATTCGATTTTTAAACCTCTGTTAGAAGGAAATTATAGCCATAAAATATCAAAGGTCAACAAATGTAAAGATTAACTTTTGGCTTATTGTTTATGGTACATTCTTAAATGTATAGAAGAATAATTGAAAATATATTTGGAGCATACATGCCATAATGAAACAAAAATTAATTGCAAATAGTCAATTTAAGTTTTAAAATGACTAACTCTTCTTCCTCCTTCCTGTTTGAAAGTAGATCTTAAAAGCATGATGCTTCTTTTGCCTTGTATCTTGTTTTCTTATAGCTGATAATATTTCAGGTTCTTGCTTATAGATTTGCTTAGGTAAGAGTTTTCTTATTTTTCTGTCATATAAAAAGTTTATGTACAAAGAGAAAAATCAATCTCTTAGCAGTTGGAAGAAATGAGGAGTGAAGAAAGGAGGGAGTATGAAGAAAGGAGGGAGTACAAGTAACATTTTGCAACTTATTCTGGAAGAGGGAAAGTAGGAAAATTGGCAAATATTACTCAGATATCAGCTCACTTGTTTGAGAGACTACAACAAATGTGAAAAGAGATGTCTATTAAGCATTCTTATTACATAAAGATCATGTTTATCTCTTTAGACTCATTTGTATGGTAGAGATATTTGAACTAGCTTGAGTGCTAAAAGCAGTCTGTCCAGGCCAGCATGCCATAAGCTAAAATGGAGCTTAACGCAGGCAAATTTACCTTGCTAGTTTTAAGTAAGGTGAATTAGGCCGTGTCCAATTCCATGCTGTCGTGGTTAGACTCCTTTTTGGTATATGAACTAGAATACAGAATTAAGTTCACATAGAAGAGAACTGAGTAGCTTGAATTCTCTGTTGGTAGCTTATATTCTGTATTGCCCTTCACCAGCTCACCTCTCTGCCTCGCAGCACAGCTGCATTATGTTTTTATAGCCTTGCTCTTTGCACCAGTTTTTCAACTGAAAACAGTTCAGACATGGTCTGAGACCATGCTCTGTCTCTAACCATGACAAACCCATGAGATTTGATGTATCCCTGCCTGAAATGCAGAGTGGGAATGAAGGAGGGATCTTACCCGTGTGGAACTTTTCAAACTTTTCATTCCAGTCTGCACAGGTCCGAGATTCAGCTACTAACTGAAAGCTGCGTATGCGAGGAATTCGAAATAGTCTTGGCATCAACATACATATTTAGCAACCTTCATCAATGTTGAAGCAGCTGCAGCACTACTGCTGTGATACACCACTGCTGTTGATGAACCTCTGGTGGTTTATTCCTGGCATGTTTATAAATCCAGCCTGTGTATACATTGTTACACAATACTGAAGAAACCCTGTCTTTGTTGCCAGCTGGCAATGCAGGTGAAGTAATGCAAACACGGGGAAAAGATGTAGAATATGATATATAAAAGTGAGCCTGCAAACATGCACATTGGAGAGGAATTTGTATAATGACCCATTTTTTTTGCATATAAATGGTTATTGATTCATTATAAGCTTCCAAAAATAGTAACCAGATATGGACATAACTAGCAGGAAATCCTTTTTTATATATATCTATATCCATATAATACTAAATAGTGTAATTATTCTTAGGAGAACTTTTAATCAAGATTTCTGCTTTTAATTCTTTTTGTGGATGAAAACATTATTTCATATAGAATAAATTAACACAGAAGAACATAATGTGTGTTACTGTTTACTTCTTTAAAATGCCAGGAAAATGAGCTGTCTTAATAATCAATCTTTATCTGTGTGTGTTATACTGCTTAGTAGGTAAAAATCTACTTTTATGGTTCTTACTTGCATCCGCTTCACTGTATAGATTTCCTATAGTGCATTGTAAAGGTACATATATATTATTACAGATGTGGAGTCTTTGTATCAACATTAGCATTGTCTTCCTCCAAATTATATGCGTTTAATCTTATTTTTAGATACCGTTCTTCGATGATGTGGGAGCAATGACACTTCAGTATTTTGACTCTTTATTTCAAAGGGATAACCTTCAGAAGTCACAGTTTTTTAAAGGGTTACCAAAGGTTCTGCCAAAACTACCTAAGGTATGTCTCTACTGTCGTGTGGAAATCATGAGTTAAAAATACAGCAACATCTTTTAATAATCTTAATTTGGGACTGCTGGATTGTGTGTATCGTGATTCCACACAAAACTGCCATACTCTGACTGAGACTGTCAGAGTAGAGGAATAGGAAGAGGAAATATGAAAATAATTTACGTGGAAATACCCCTCAGCTCTCAGTAATTCTGGAAGCAGAAAGTGGCATCTTGTGTTATCAGTATATGAGAGGAACCATCATTTGCCATGTTCTCTTACAGTTCATCCCACTTTGGGAAAAATCTTCTCCCCACCTACAAGTTTTCCCTCTTTATTTATAACTCAGAGCTTTTTGAAGTCATCCTGTCCAGCCTTTTCTCCGAATCTATATGTACGATTGCCTCAACTCTTTTTATAGCCAGGCAGTATTTTAATGTTGAGTGATGCAAAGTTGCCTTCCCTCAATGGATAAAGCACTTTTTTCCTGCTAGCAGTGCCCAGACACCTCAAAGGGAAATGTCTGTTTTCAAGAATTCTTTTGTGCAGTGGTAGGCATGATGCAGGTCAATATTTTTTTCCCTTTTGTCGTATTCTCTAATTTATATAAGACATAACGCACATGGGATGGAAAAATAGTGGTCATTTACTTTATGATAGAATAGCTATAGATTTCTGAATCATTACATTAATTTTATTTATTTTTATGTAAATTTTATTTTGAACTGTACAGTATTGAAGCACACTTTTATTATAGTCTCCTTTTTCATTTTGGAGTTTTTTTCTCTTGATCAAAAATTGTTGATGCTTTGGCATTGGGAGTAGATGGGATTTATTCCACCTTAGTCAGTCATAAACTGACTTAATAATCTTTAGGGTATTGGATTTTTGTTTTGTTTTAAAAGATTTCTTATGAGGAAATGGACTGTGCCTTGGAGGTGTGTATTTCTCTTCAATGTCTTTACAAGCCTTTCAGGTTGCTTAACTTGGATGTAGACATCCATAGTATGTATATGTGTATATATATGCATTTAGTCAGCTGAATCCCATCTGGGAAATTTGTAAGGAGTTTACAGTGAGGTATAGTAGGATTACAGGCACATTTAGTGAGTGAGAGGATACCTCAAAACTTGTCTTTCTGGTGGTAAATGTTTTTAGGTTGTTTTTAAAATAAATGTATGCAATAAGATTTTTATAATTCATATATATGAGTTAAAATTTTATTTTCTGCACAGTTAATAGCTCTTACTGGCCTGCATGATTGCTGTATCAGTTGTGTCTTGAATGCAAATAAAATAAGCAAAGCAGCATAGTGTGTATTGACTTGAGTATACTGTGAAAATAAGAACTCCGTATTGGAAATTGTTGGCTTTTGTGTTTCTGTATCAGGCTATCACTAAAGCTGTTGAGCTGAGATGATAATAACTTAATGCAGCACGATGCAACATGATAAATTCTTGTTTTTGTCTCTTAGCGTGTTATAATTCAGCGCATTTTGCCTTGCTTGACCTCTGAGTTTGTGAACCCTGATATGGTACCCTTTGTCTTGCCTAACGTTCTCCTTATTGCTGAAGAGTGCACCAAAGAAGAATATATCAGGCTTATTCTGCCTGATCTTGGTCCTGTTTTTAAGCAGCAAGAACCAATACAGGTACGTTTATGTTGTTCACATGACAATTTTTATCCTCAGTGCTTTTTATCTGAAAAAACATTGATTGGTTTCATTCCCTTTATCGAACTGTCACATTGTCCACCATCAAATCAACTTGTTTTATAGTTGTCCAAGCAGTGGGCCTTAATTACTCGTGCAAAGCAGTTTTTTCCAGCAGTTTCACTTAACGCTGCTATTTTACCTTTTTGTTGTTCTTGTTTTGTTTTGTTTTTGTTCTTGTGGAGCTTTAATTATATTTATGAATGAGAATAGATTAAAAAAAGGAAACATACAATTTATCACTCAACTCTATCTTTGGTCAGTTGTAGCAGGTACAGTTGTGAGCTTTTTGTCACTTATCTAGATTATCGTAGCAAGACTGTACAAAACAAATTTTAGCACATATTGTACCACTAACTAAACCTGTGATTTTTTTTTTTTTTTTAATTCCAGATTGTTAACAGTGGGATTTTGAGGTGGAAAAGTTCTCACTCTGACATTCTCTTAAGTGTGTCTTGTTTATTCATGATAATAAAATAGTGTTTATTGGCAGGCTAGATAAATTTGTGGAAAATTTTCATTTTATTTTGACAAGTGTACTGTGGTAGTGTCAATAGGATACCTGTTTTTTCTGTTGTTTACATTTATAAAAGCAGTGAGGCACTATTTTTACTATGAAGGAGAAAAGCATTTTCATCCTTCTGCCAACACCATATGTATGACAATACTTGAGGATTTTGTCACTAGGCTAGGCACCGTGCCTCGGCAGACAGCAAGGCAGCTATGCATTCCCTCTGGCTCACCATTTTTTACTGCAGACTGCTGTTATTTTTCTGCAGAGAACTTAAAGGGCAAGATAAACACTGCGGTGAACGAGAACAGTTTTTATTTCTGTGGTCTGGCAAACCACAGCAGAGAACTCTCAGTATACGGGAGGAGGAGGGAACATCTGTATTTGCAGATCTATTAGATTATTAGAATTAATACTATTTTTGGTATACCAGAGTTTTATGTTATCATAGAAAATGTGAAAAGGTGCTTGCTGACGAAAAGCTGATAAACCTGACGCTGTTTTGCTATTTTAATAGTGGATCTATAAGAGAGTCTTCATTCCAAAAGCCTTTAGATTCCTTTGTCTCAAGGCCATCTAGAGCCTAGGGGGCCCAAAGGCTCTTTTATTTCTTAAGAAATGAGGGAAGTATATATTTGGGGTTAGCTTATATAAAAAAAAAGAAGTTTCTGTACCATAAAGTATGATGTAGTCTGTCAGTTTTCCAGATACTATATATTAAATTCTCATGTTGACATTTTTGATGCACTTTAGGCAATCGCCCCTTGTTCAACTTTATTTTTATGGCCTTTTCATTATGGCAAATTTGCCTAACTAGTCCAGGGCAGGTTTCCAAATTAATTGCCAGATTAATTCAGGGAGAAAAAAAAAAAAAAAAAGAGTGCCATGTGATAGAATTTCTGATCTGATCAGTGGTATCAGAGGCACAAACTCCCTTTGTGCAAGGCAAAAGCTTTGTAACCCGTGGGGCAATGGGGAGGCTGAGGGCAGTGCATTGACTTTTCTTCCAAACCCACTCCCAAGCATTGTGCTTGACATTCATAATCTGTATGTCCACCAAAACATCCTGATAGTTGAGTTAGGAAACAAATATATCAGGAGGAGGCAGCTGTAATTCATTACAAAGAAATTGTTATCCAATGTTGATAATGTCTTTGTATAAGGCAGATTATACTAAGAAAATGGAATATTTAACTTCACATCACATCATGCTTTTGGGGTTAGCATAACGTCACTCATGTACTGTAACAACTTAATTAATTAGCAACTTGCTCTGCAATAACTTCCCCGTGTAGATGGTCCCTTAATTTATGCTTAGGTTATTCATAAAGAGTTAGCGTGCGAGGTACTGTGAATTCATATTCTAATTCAGTATGCCAGAATGTGTCCTAACAAGCATTGGGCTCTGTGTTAATAAATGAAATAAATCATCAGTATTATTGTTTACAGTACACTGCTGCTACTGCTTATGTATTTATAAGTGTTGTCTTTGTTATTGTGTCATCTTAATTTTTTCTTAAACAGATAAAAATTTCTTAGAATAGAAAAGAAAAAAGAGCGCACCAAAGCAGCATAAATTACGTTCTTGTTAAAGATACAGATGGTGAGAGATAATAAAAACAATTCAGATTTATGTTATCATATTTGAGAAGAATTGACAGCTAGAGTAGTGGATAACATCTGCCTTGTTCTGTGAAATCTAGATGATTATACAGTACTGTTTAGCTTACCAGCGGTCTATCCAAACAGCTGCTGCTTATTTTTAGCAAAGCTTTTAGTTGTTGAATAACAGACTTTATTCATCTCTTGTTTTTTCAAATTTGCAAAGACAAATCAAGTCTTCTCTCTCAAAACTCTCTGGCTAACCGAACGTAGAAACTATCATGTCACAGTATTATAGGGTTATAGTAGTTAATTTAGGTTTTGAACACATTTAGGACAAATAAAAATTCATTTCTCAAGAAAAAACACAAAATCTAAATTTAAAACTGGTCTGATCCATCTTGCCCTAATTTTGCCAGGTTTCAGGGTATTGCATTAGAGTCAGTGTCCACAGAATGAGTGAATGAATTAGAGACTGAGTGTGGGCACACACACACTCATGTCTGTAGATGGTTACATAACTATGAAAATGCAGCAGCATACCCTGCATTAACCATCCCTTAAAAGAAATTGATTCCCTTCCCTCTTATTTTTATTTTTGTTCTTCCAGATTCCAATGCAGCTTATTTAACATACAAGCTCTGTTTGCTACATGTTTTTATACTTAAAATCTTTCCTTCCAATGAAATATTTGGTTTTTGATTATGAATGTGATTATACCATGATTTTATAAAAGGAGTCTAAATTTCAATGGAGATGTCAGTGACATCTGTGGAAGTTGTCTCACCCCTCTCAGAGAGATAGATTAACTTTGGCAGTGCAGCTCTCCGTATTGAAGACTGAACCTGGATATTTCATTTAAAGTGGCAGCTTAATTTCAGGCAGATAAACATAAGCCAGATAAATCCCTCTTAACCTGATGTGAACTTAACCTTATGTGAAATTTTTTTTGCTTGTGATTTTTCATGTTGTGATATACTACCTCTGTGTGAAATAGAATAAAGCTATTTTGTGTCCATATAACAATGATGTTCTTTGCCTAAATTTTGATTCCAAATACAGAAGGAATCCAGCTTTTATAAGTGGATTTGCGATCAACTGCCTTGAAAACAGCATTTGATCCATAGTTTTTGAGGAATTTAGCCTTTTCTAATAATGATGTGTATATCAAGATTTTCTGTGGGTGGATTTTAACAGAAGACAGTGTTGTAAATAAGACTCTCAGTGTTGAAATAAGACTCTCCCCCCAGGCTTCCCCAACCCATTACAACTTCTTATTTCAAAAAGATTATTCTAAAACATATATACTTTGTTTGATCTGTATGTGCTGTTTCTAAAACGCAATAATATGTCAAAGTGTTTTTTGTCTTCCATGCCTTCAGGCAAGCAACATGGTAAGTGATCACATTTACTGAGTTACAAGTAAACTTCTGAAGTTTTAATGATACGGTGCAATAAACTTTACATGTTTGTTGGTGAAGTTAAAATCTTTTGGCTCCTGAACTGTCCTTTTTTTTAATAGATCCTGTTGATTTTCCTGCAAAAAATGGATTTGCTTCTAACCAAAACTCCACCAGATGAAATAAAGAACAGCGTTCTACCAATGGTTTATAGAGCCTTGGAAGCACCTTCAATTCAAATTCAGGTGCCATACTTTCAGCTTCTATTTAAAACTGGCCAGCTAATCTTTTTTCTTCAAGGAAAAAAAGAAAGGTTTGCTTTTGGAAGTCATTCTTCAACTGGAATTAGTTTTTTGTTAGCCATAAGCAGGAGTGTGTAAGGGAGGTAAACAAATAAATAATTACATAAAGAAAATTTGAATAATCAAATGTCACTTTGAGCCTTGCAAAGTCTTTCCAATTGTGCATGAAGTTTTTGTTTTTAAGGAACTCCTTGAGATTTTTCTACAGGAGGAGTTACTCAAGTATTCCTTGAAATTTGTGTTAATATTGCTGTCTATTTTTTGAGATTTGGCTACAGCTGGGTATTTTTTTTCCTTCTACTGCTTAAGTATACTTAATATTGATACACTGTTTTATCTTTCAGTGTTAGATTGTTCTCCTGCAGAATGTTACTGATAATATTTATTTATGTTCATTTGACCCATTTGCCAAGATTCCATCTACATATCATGATGTTTTCTTATTGTAGCGATTTCTGACTCTGATAGCTCCTTTCAGTGCATATGATGAGTCCTTCCTTAAAAAGAATATATGGAAAGAGTAATTGATTTTCAACTTAAATTATACTAGTATTAATTCTGTAGTTAATATGCATATTTCTTTTTAAATGTATATGGATTTTTTTTTATAGGAACTTTGCCTAAACATAATTCCCACATTTGCCAATCTAATAGATTACCCATCAATGAAAAATTCATTGATTCCAAGAATTAAGAATGCATGTTTGCAAACTTCATCTCTTGCTGTAAGTACCCTAATAATTTTATTTCTTTCTCAGTCTTCAGAAAATTGAAAATTACCTGCACTTACTTTTTTTTTCTGCTGTTGCTTCTTTACAGAAAAATATAAATAAATAAAAACCACATAAACATGCCCCAATTTCTTTTCAAGATTGTTTACTCTAAAAATATATGTTCCAGCACATTGTATGCTAACAGTGTTTGTCCTGCAGAAAAGCCAAGGTCTTGTGAGCAGTATACAGCTCTATATTTTCCTTTTATTTTTTTTATTTTGTTTATTTATTTAAAACTGGCCCTGAATTTTCAGCTGTGAGGGTTATAGTTCTGTAAGTACCTTGCTTCTCATCTTAAGTGTTATGTGCCTTTTTTCTTTAGGCAAATGAATAGTTAAGATGTTCTTTAATTCTTCATAGGTCCGAGTAAACTCACTAGTGTGCCTAGGAAAGATTTTGGAGTACTTGGATAAATGGTTTGTGCTTGATGATATTCTACCTTTTCTACAACAAATTCCATCCAAGGAACCTGCAGTGCTAATGGGAATTTTAGGTAACTAGTATTTTCAGTTTCTCCTTTTCTCTTTTGAGGTTGTAGTCTTGGAGCTGTCCGTGTAATCACTGATATTTTTTGCGCAGTGTAGCTAAAATGACTTGTTTCTCATTCTTAGGTAGGTCCCTGTTCAGTTACTGAATGTATTGCTGGTACTTCTGTTGCTAGTCCATACATTTGTAGCCCTGGGGGCCCAGCACAGCTCTGAGTGCTCTTTGCAGTTCTTGGCCTGTGACACTTTGGTGGTCTCCATGGCCAACCCAACCAGAGAGGCCACTTCCCTCAGAGCAGCTTAAAGGCTCTCCCCTGTCAGTTACTGTACCCTTTGCCAGAGCTTTTAAGATGCTACTGTTGCTTTCACTTACCACCCTTGCATGTCAGATGCTATGAATGATCATCTGTTATGAACCCATTGCTCTTCATTGCCTATTTGCCTTTTAAACACAAAGACAAGGCTGCCTTCGCTCTGTAGTGGGGCATGCTCTGGGTGAGATTTATGAACAGCCAACAGAGGCAGGTGGTTTGCTGCTTCTGGAAGGGAAGGCCTCACCCCTTGTGCTTCCCTGCTTCCACTCTGGCATTTGTCCACTCAGAATACATGCTTTTAACTTGAATGGGCTCATAAGAAGACCAGGTGACCAGAGTCGCCACCAAGGAGAGCTGTGACTCTGTTATCAAGTGTGGGAGGCAGTGACCATCTCTCTTAAAGCAAAGCAGTTGGCAGAGACTCTTTGTAGCTGTTGAGCTGGAGAGGCAGCAACCCTCACTGGAGTGCTGTAACAAGTATGTGATGGCAGCACTTTATTACCCTCAGTCATCAAGAATGCATCTGCCTGTACTAAATTAAAGTAGCCCTTGTTCCCTTCAGGCCAGCAGCTTTAATCTGTACTTGATGTCTGAGAGTAGGAATTTGGAAATGATGAGCTGAAGTCAGTTTGGCTACATTGGGTCCTCTTTTTTTTTTTTTTTCCAAAGTACATTGCACGTTGTGTTTGAAATCTTCTCTGGTTAGCCGGCAGCTCTGTTCTGATAGTCGCGTGGAGAGTGAGGAAAGTTGTGCTGTTCAGCATTCACCAAAAGTGACTGTTTAAGCACATGGGAATCCGGCTGTCAGAAATGCTGTAAAACTAGGAAATGTAACTTTGGATCCCCTGTGCCTCATTCCTTTTATACTGATTTTAAAACAGATAAGGCCTATGCACAGTGTCTGATCCTATGTATAGCACAGCCTTAACACCCTGAGCTTCCAGGTAAGAGCCTTTGGCAGATGCAGAGGGTGAGCAGCCGCTGAGGGTGAGCAACGCCTCGCTGAGGGAGCAGGGCTGAGAGGTCTTAGCTTGCCAATTTGTGGTAACTCAGTTGCTTGTGATGATCTTCTCCAAGACCCATATTCTTGTATAATAGACAAGAACAAACCATTGACTTCAGGGCTTCATTACAGCAAAGCGTTATTTGGGGCCTCCAGGACTTCTCAGTGGTTAGCAAAGTCTTGCGTTACATTTGTGTTGTGAACAAGGACTCATTTTTTCTGACTTTTCCATCCTGTTTGTGCTTGGCTGCACACAGAACAAATGTATGGTCAGATTGTCTGTACCTATAGAAAGTGAAACTTGCTTGGAGTGTGTTCACCTACTTTAAATTTACCAATTTTGTTATTTTAATGTCAGGTATTTACAAATGTACATTTACTCATAAGAAGCTTGGAATTACCAAAGAGCAGCTTGCAGGAAGAGTATTGCCTCATCTGATTCCTCTCAGTATTGAGAACAATCTTAATCTCAATCAGGTAGGAGCATGACTATTTTGCATGCTTTTAATTGATAAACTGGTAGAGAGTTAGCTTAAACCGTTGTCACAGAAGAACTTGTAGGTTTCTGTATATCTGTGTCTGCTGTGAAAAATTGTTCATTTAGTGGATTTAACTGATGAATACCATTGTAGTTCTAAAGTAGCATCAGTTGTCTATCTGGCTTTTGTATTTCTACACTTTTGTACTTTTGTACTTTTTCCATTTTTTAAATCTTTGAAAATTTTGAAGCTGCATTGCTAACATTTTCACTAGTAAAGACTTAAAAAAAAAAAAGTTAATCCTTTAAACTGAAATGTGTTTTTTAAATGAAGAAATGCATCACCTAACAGACTTGTGTTATGGTGGTAGCTGTTTTGAGTCCTTAGGTCAGAATTGCGGAGTTGGTTCTGAGATTTTAGGGCAAATTTGACTGCATCTGTCAACACTAAGGCAGCGACTTAGCCTTCAAGAAGTAATTAAATGTATCAAATTGTGAGGCTAAAAATACAGGAAATTAGAACAACTTTTAAGTGACTTGATCTTTTCCCTTCTTCTTGCATATTATACACTACTAAGTGGAGGTTACTATTGAGTTGAAATGTTAAATCTGGTGATATTGCTGTAGAATATGAAGAAACATAAGGAAAATAAAATGATTGTGATAAAGTTAGCAGGACCTTTAAAATGGATGGATGGTCCAACTTTTGAAATACACTGCGAAACATTTGGGACAAAATCAAATGAGATTAAATCAAATGAGAGACAAAGAATTTCTGGGATAAGAGTATACTGCCTTCCAAATACCATGCTGAAGAAGAATTACAGTCCAAATAAGCAGCTACATTACAGTCTTAATCTTTTTTTTTTCTCTTAGTTTTGTTTGTGAATATAACATACAGTGTTGAAGTGCAATCATGCTGGTCTGAATTAATTAGGAAATAGAATACCTAATATGATTTTTCTGGAGAACAAATCTTGGAATGTTAATTGTGGGGTTGTTTTTTTGTTTGCTTGTTTTGTTTGTTTGTTTTTGGTTCAAGTAGCCTATACTTGCCACTTGTAGCTGGGTATGTCAACCAAGGCAGTGAAGCTGGATTATATAAAATTATTTAAATGTACAGTTTATCTGACATTGTATATTATAAACTGTATTAAGCTCTAAGTGCTTTGATTCTGTCACTGCAAAATCCTGACTTCCTCTATGTTTCTTTTACAGTTCAATTCTTTTATTTGTGTTATAAAAGATATGCTTAACAGACTGGAGGCAGAGCATAAAACAAAACTTGAACAGCTTCATGTCATGCAAGAACAACAGAAGTAAGTATTTGCTTGTGTGCTAGGAAAATAGCAAGTGAGGTAAGATGAATTTCAGTTAATCTTTTTAGTAAACATGAGAAAAATCTATCTGCAGCCACACAAAATCTTGGTATTTCTCACTTCAGTAACTGGCAGTTTCCTCAGATAAGCATGGTTGTCAGCAAAGATTTATGAGTCTTAGAATGACAGTATTATGAGATCAGTGATTTTATTACCTACAGGCCTTTACACTTACATTGAAATGCATATTTATTTACTCTGGGTAATTTTGAAGTGAATTAATGAAACATAAAAGTTCATACTGAGTTCCAGTAGTTTGATTTTAGGCCTTTTGTGTAGTTATTAAGAACACACACCAAAGAGGAGAAAACATAAAAACGGCAGCTCTTTAGGCAAGGGTTTTTGAAGATATCTATGCCTGTTTTATGGAGGCTGATACAAGCTGAGGAAGGCAAGTTAACTTTGAGGCAAATTAATTTACTCTCTGAAGTCTACATTAGCCACTTAAAGCATTAAGTCAAACTATTTAAAAGGATAGTTAGATAACCTTTCTATGTTAGAATATTAATATTTTCCACTCTCCTACAGCTATTCTGAATATGGCATTGCTTTGATATAACATTTTTATACTGTTTATATGCAGAGAAATAATTTGTCCTGATGAATTAATATTGTGACTGTATAGTTGTCATTTTGTAATCTATATACTCTGTACTGTATAGATCTTTGGATATAGCTAATCAGATGAGTGTATCTGAAGAGGCAAGATCTACCAGTACAAATAATCAGGTAAGAGACAATATTTTATTGCATTAGTTACATTTAGAAGTTTTAAAGTCTTCTAATCAATATTTATCTCACCTTAAATTACAACATTTCAAAAAACGTATGATTTTGTTTCTTTTAATTTAAACAGATTGACAAGGTATTTGGTAATACTGGAACTGACCTTCTAACTAGTGGATCTGACAGAGAAGAGAACGAGTTATCATCAAAACAGAAAAAGGTGTGGGATTTGTGTTTGGGAGTTCTGTTATATGCATCTGTCTAGTACAAGGCTGATGGGCGTAAGAAAATATGTGTAAATATTTGTCATACTTGAGGCTTTAAAGGAAAAAATAACTGCTTTTGCCTAGCACAAATCTGAGTAGTCACATGTGAAAATGCACTGAAAATGTTTAAACCACAGCCTCGATTTTCCATGTAAACATGTCCTTGAAATTAGCTTTGTGCAAAATATGCATCAGTTGGAATTCTATATTAGTGATCATTTTTTCCTCCCTAGTTCTGGGTATAATGAGCTGCACTGAACTTCAGTAGTGAATTTAACTATAAAAATTAAAATGCTCAGGCAACTTAATTATAAAATTACAGAAGGAAATGAAGATCAAATGTAGAATTTTGAGCAGTAGGAATAAGATTTACTATCAAAATTAAAAGTTAAGTGAAAACAAGTAGTAAGTATGGGGATAAATAAAAGAAGCAAAGAAAAGACATGACTTGAAATAGCTTACCCTTTATAGGTGATATTCAGTTATAACATCCTTCTCACGGTTATTAAATTATTTGCGCTTGTACTTCTTTATCAAATGCCAGTTGGTGAATATTCATATCAACATACAAAACAAGCAGAACACTTTCTTATGCTCAGCATTAAGAAGTCAAAGCTAAAATGGTTTTATTATGATGAAATATCTATTTTTGATTTTTGCCCAGAATTTATCATTATGTCGCCTTTAATTTTGTATTTGTCTTAAGTGCTTTTTAACAGTATGGTAGATATAATAATAGATTTTGTGCTTAGCCACTTTATTTTTATATGAATGATGATTATTATTACCACGCACTGTTGAAGTGACAGTGCTATTTATTAAATAAAAATAACAACATAAATACTTATACTGTCCAGCTTATTGATAGTGCTTTCCCTTTTCAAAGACATCCCTTACACTTGAGGAAAAGCAAAAATTAGCTAAAGAACAAGAACAGGCACAGAAATTGAAAAGCCAGCAGCCTCTAAAGCCACAGACGACTGTGATAACACCTCCATTGAAGCAGGTGAGAGCTGATCACTACTGTTATTCTAAGTGTGGAAAAAGCATGTATAAAAACATTTTGTTCTGAAGATTTTACTAATTAAATATAGAATCATTTTGAGGGATAGGGATGAGGCATGTAAGCAGATGGGCACATTTGTGCTTGGTGTGTATAGTCTTAGTAGTGAAACTACATCTGAAGTAGTGAAGAATGAACTACATCTGAAGTAGTGAAGAATGAAAATAATGTAATTACTTTTGTATACAATTGCATTAAATGCCTAATTCAAAGCAATAAATTCCAGTTTCTTAAAAATCAATGCCACTTTTATATTAATTGCAGGAGCAGTTGCTAAAGATTGTTGCTAATGTCTCTGTAAAGAAAATGTTTCTAACTATATTGTGTTTTTCAGACAAAGGACTTGACAGATACCCTGATAGATAATATGTCATCTTTGACATCTATCAACAAAACTAAAGTTGCATCTTCAAACAGCTTCTCTTCTGTCCCTTCTGTGGGTGTTGGAATGGGATTTTCACCAACTGTTGACAGCACAAAGAGAAATGTAACAAATGGACTAAATACTAGTATGGGTTTTCAGACTGCCGGGTTCGGTGTGGCACCTGGTCCCACCACTCAGAATTTCTTCAGTAGTCCAAGCACAACAGGAACAAGCAAGATGAACGTTGCACCAACTGCCAATATGCCAAACTACAGTCCCATGAGTGCTACATCTGCAGTCTCTCCACTGGCACAACAAAACAGACCCCCAGATATGTCTGCTTTAGATAATCTTTTTGGTCCTCAAAAGCCCAAAGTCAGCATGAAACAGTTGGCTCAACAGAAGTCAAACCAATGGGTTAATCAGTTTGTACCCTCACAAGGGTCCCCAGTTGCAAGTGCTTCAGTCTTGGGACCTCAGATGAACATGATGGGACAGCCTGGCTTTGGTATACAGGGTAATCCTTTCTTTTCTCCTCAGAACTTTGCACAACCAGCAAACACGATGACAAACAGCAGCTCAGCTAGCAATGACTTAAAAGATCTTTTTGGGTAAAACGTCCTATTTTCTTCTTTCGGTGGTTGGTGTGATTTGAATCATGGGTAAGCTGATTAACATCTTTTTTGATTAGGAAAAGTATGACTTGGGGGAAGTTTCCACTCAGCAAAATAAATAATTTCACACTAGAAAACTGTTTTTACATTGTCCTGGTAATGTAGTGGAAAGCATAAGTGCAAAGTCATCCTGTGTCATAATTTTCCTGTCTCTTTACCCAACTTCAGAGCATTGGAGGTAGGATGTATATATTCACTGAAAAAAATAAGCTAAATGTTTCAAAATTACTCAGAAATGTATTCAATCAACTCCTGCATTTATGTGAAGTTTTATTTCCTAATTTAATTGAAAATTGTTAAGGGGTAATAATGCTAGTATATACAGTTTTAATGCTATCCTATGGATCAGTCTTTTCAGTGTGCTAAATTCAACTCTCGATGATTTTTGTAGCCTGAATTTGGCACAAACTGTCATTATGCCTTATGACAGTATGTGAGAAGTAAACTCGTGCTTCACCCGAATGTTTTGTTAGCCATGTTACATAGAAATACCTCTAGTCCACAACTGTACAGCAGGCTAAGCAAATCAAATATTCTGACTTTCTTCTCTATGAGGAAATTAGGATTAATGTGGTAGTTGACTACCACAATACTTAAGAGGCATAAGAAATGATTTTAAAAGGTGGTACAAATCTAGGATAGAGGAAGAACATTGCTCCAGAAGACAATACTGGTTTATGTCTTGTTTTATAACATCAGACCATAGTTACCAGCCCCTGTGCCGCTTACATGAGATTTTAGAATACTTGATCACATTTATTATGTATTTCTGTGTTTTGGCTATTTTGGTATTGCTTCCAGCTATTATGTTTGGGGAAAAAAAAAAAAAGATAGTTATGGAACATCTCTGAAAAGATCCAATGCTGACCTCCCCAACTTGTTACAATTTAGTTGAATTACACAGAAATATTTTGAATTACTTCGTAGTTTTTGGATTCCAGTGGGAGGACGGAAAAGGATTGGCTGATAGAAGTTATTGTTGCACACGGTTGTATGAGAAAGCAGATTGCCATTTATTGCCTTGATTAGAATAAACTGTTACTTTTTAATTTTGTTTTAACTCAAGTCCTTATGAAGGATAGATGAATATGAAGTGAGTTCTGAAATGCAGATTTGTAAGCTGTAGAATATGTGGTAAATACACAGATATTTCAAATCCTTTTTATTGTATTACTCCAAATTTAATAAAGCTCTCCAGAAAACCAAGCAGTAGTTTCTTCTACTTCCCAGCAGGTAGATGTTCAGCTTGCCCATGATAGAATCTCTGCTCTGTCAGATATTACAGTTGGGTTTTAACTTTCTCTTTCCTAGGAATTTCAGGAACTTTCTTACATAATATTTTGAAGACTATAGCTGGCTATTTTGAGAAGGAAAGAACTAGTTACCTTTTTTATGGAAAGCCTACCTACTTTATTTTTCAAAGCCTTTCACTGAAGAAATTGTTCTTTCATTTGCTGCTTAAGAAACCAAAGGGCCTTATGCTGTAAATGTGAATTGTATTTTGTTATATTTCCACGATTCTCAGCATTAAGTGTATTTCTTAAATAATTGTTTATGTATTATAGCTCTTGCCTTAGTCATATTATTTTAAGATACCTGGGACCAGTGAAATTGTGGTTTAGAAAACAATGCCTAACACGTTGTGATGCTTATATGTTCTTAGTATTCGTGGTAAATGTTGTAGGTTATGTAAAGATACCCATGTAACTTAAATACAATATTAGAACTGTTAAAATATTATTTAAATTTAGATCTACAGTTACTGGTACTTTACACTCTGAATCACACAAAGTCTTTTTTTAATGTCAGTTTTTGAAAGCTACACTTTTTAAGGTAATGTAAGGCAAAACTTTGAACAATTACTTGAATCTGTATTCCTCTACCTTATTTGGAAAACTAAGGGTATATTAAAATAACACATCTTAGGACTTGACTGTGCATTATATTAATATATCTGTAGTAAAAGCAGGATTAAACTCCAATTCCCCGATCTGGACTGTGAATATTCAGAGTTGGATTTGGGTGCAACTAATTGGAGGGAACAACAGTTAACTACAAAATTTTTATCCCGTTTTATATCCTAGACCTCTTAAATGATGCGTTTTGGGGGTATGCCCTTTTGGCATGGGCTATTTGAGAATACAAGGTATACGATGCAGGCTCAAATGCAGAGGGACTCTTCTGTGAGTGGCAATGTGTTAGAGTAGGATCTTTTATCTGTCTCAAGTAATATGAAAATGTTTTGTATTTTGTATTTCAGAACATGATTTTGATTCAGAATGGCCACAGTAGAAGAATAACATCAGAAAATTGAAAAGGGCACTCATGGAAATGTTATGAGTTTTTTTCCAGTTATCTGAAAATAAAATTTGAAAAAGATTTCGGTTGAAATCAAAGGGCCAAATCCATTTTCCTTGTAGGTACTCCGTGCTTAGGCAGTCAGGAAACTGTAGGTGTGTGAATTGAATTATTTCTGCTTAACTTAAAGGGAAAAGAAGTTGCAAGAGGTAACTCACCAAGGCCGCCTGCCTCTGGGCTCCTGCTGCAATAGCTTTTCCTTAGGAAACCTGGTCCAGTTGATCTCTCCACTTGCAAATTGTCGTTTTGAGGTTCTGCAAGAGCCTGGAAGATTTGCGTTGTGGCCAGAGCAAATTGCAGTGTAGGAGAGCAAGGGCTGTACTTCAAATCCAGTGGGAGGTGGGGAATGAATGGGAGGAAGAGACGATATTATAGAGTAGGGACATTCCAGAGGGCCCTCTGTGCCTGGACTTGGATGGGAAGCAGCCTTACATCACGACCATGCTCTTTCTATTATTTGATTTTTATCTTTTTCCTTGCTGAATGCTGAAGCAGAGGGGCTTGTTTAGCCCTAATGCAATACAGAATGGAGAACATGTGTGGGAAGTTATTATCCAGTCCGCAAAATTGTAAATTCTTTCCCTGAAAAAAGTACCTTAATGTAAATATTATAGTGCCCTGAATGAGATCATAAATTATACCAAATCTCTGCCTTTTTTATTTTTAATTCAATTATGTTTAGAAGAAAGACGTGGAAGCCTGTCAGGTTGTCTCATGATGTTACAGCCGCTCCACCCTGGGCACCAGTATCATCTTGAGCTGATCCTCGTTAGCGCTGTAGATGGGAGAGCAGCTGGGGGCCCAACCGCAGCCCACTTGCTTTGCCTGGTGTTTGTTTGTAAAGGGTGGATAAAAAGGAGGAGGGGGATCAGTTCCCTTTTTTTTTTTTTTTAACTAATTTAGCAGTGCGTACCACAAAACGAGACGTGCAAAGGAGAGAGATGAAAATAGCTGCACATCCTAAACATAAACGTTAGTTGTCCTTTGGCTATCCTGGTGTGTAACCTAAGTGAATGCTTTTATACTAACCCAGTAGACTTTTCCACGTTAAAATTGTTAATTCAGTGGGTTTTTTTTTCTTTAAGTATGAAAGTCTCTGAAGCTTTTTTTAAAAAAACTAATTTTAGCAAACCCACTAATCCTCTGAATGGATTGACTTGTATTAAAGAGGCTTGAAAAACCTCCTCTGACAGGGCTGACTGAGAGGACCTTGGAAACGACTGACTTGCTGATTAGCTTAGGAGCCCCGGGCTCCTCAGGGGAGAGAAGGAAGGAGTGAAATGGCAAGTGTCATTCCGAGGAAGGACGAGGGAGCAGGTTTTTCCATTCCTTTTCGCACACGTCCTGTGAATAAAGTACAGAGCAGCCTATGGAAAAGTCCAAAGATAACCTGCTTATTTAGGAGGACAGCAGCACCAGAGGAGCCTTTGGAAAGGTAAGGGAGTCCCTCAATTATAGAGGAGGGGGGGAAGCTGAGGGGACAAATTTTATGGGGAAATTGGATAGGATTCACTAGTTTTTGTAAATGGATATCCTGTATCTTTCTCCCTCAGCTGCAATGTGAAACAAAAAGAGATGCCTCGTAGGAGTGCTGTGGCCTTATAGGGCTGCCCAAATGTTGAGTACCCCAAATGAACAGCAGAATTTTTGATGTAGAGGTGTGCAACTTTTCCAGCCTTATCATTTAAAACATTCCTTTTTCTGTTAAATTTTGTATTGCTAATAACAACTTTTCCACTTGTTTCACAAATACCCCACTAGCCTTTAAAGCAAGAAAAAAGTGTACTAATTTTTGTACTGTAGCCTCAGTTGCGTGTATGTCAGCAACTAGGAAGGTAAGTGCATGTTTAGATTACAGGGTAATACTTGATTCAGTTACGCTGTGTCGGGAGAGCAAAAACTAAATGAGAAGTTAAACCTGAGTCCAGTTTTACAGGACTTCCATACACAAAATGGTTTATGTGATCCTTTTGTTAAGTATTACAAATGTATATGCTTCGTGCATCCATATCTGCATGAGTTGAACAGAAAAGGAAGGTTTTTTTTTAAAAAAACAACGAACAGTGGATCTCTCATTGCAGATGAAAATTTTGGACTTTAGAATGACCTTTGTTCGTTAACTAGGAGTTTTGTATTTGGGCGGGGGGGGAAGTGTAGGGGTATCACTGCTTTGTGCCATTTCAAGTGACAGAAGTGATGGAGAAGGACAGCAAGGTTGCGTTGCATATGCAGCCCTTTTTTGGTCTTTGCTAAAATAAGAGTTATGCCGCCTTTTATATACTCGTTGCGAACTTTTACTCTGAAATATTTGTGAGGAAACCAATGTGGAGAATTTGAGAAGCGTAAGCTAGTTCTCAAGTGAGGCCCTGCCTTGGCTGTATCCTCCCACGAGGTTTTGACTGCTGTCCAAGGAATTACCCAAGGCACTAAAGCTTCGGATTCGTGCACCAAATCCCCTCGAGCCCCAGGCCTCTCACTTACATCAGCAGAACCAATAAGCCCCGGAAGCCGCCTTGTCTTTAAGTTCTCTGAAACGGTTCAAGCTGCTGTACAGTTTTTTGAGATGAAGTTGTAAATCGAAACTGCTTTAATGTGTTATAGTGAACTCAGGCCTTGTGCAAAATACTTGTTTATTTGTCTAATTGTACGGTCTCTATACTAGTGGCAGCTTTATGTTTAGGTTATAAAACGTTGAAGTTCTCCTGAAACGTATAAAGTGATGTTACTGTGATTCGTAACCAGGACTGTCATAGCATGGCATTAGTGTATCTCTGGTTTGTTGGACAACTCTTCAAAATCAAATTTATTCTTGTAACAACTTTTAAATCAGTTACTTTAAAACTATGTAAAAGCTACAGTGACCATTTCAAGGAATTCATATCACTTTGTACTGTGAATGAGGTTGCCTATGGAAATAAATGAACTTTTCATATTTTCATGTTGGAAGACATTTATTTTAAATTTCCATAAGATTAACTAATAATAACTTATGTGGAAGACTTACATATGACTTTATATTTTGTTTGAGAGAGTTTAACCTGCAGTAAATTCACTTTGAGTTTATTTCTTCCAATTGTTGCTGTCTGAACATCTGTGGGAGTGCATACAGCTGTCATGAAAAGAGTAAAGGGGTTCTGGGGGAAAACTGACTTACTAGATGTCTCTAAAAATGGCATTTATCTTTTCTGGAAGGGTTCTGACCCCAGAAAGGTCTGACAAGGTGGATGCTGATTTGTTAATCATGCAAAACCTACTCTCAAACGTACAAGCCAGGGATTCAGTTAAATTCCTCCCCATGCACAAACCTGTGATAAGTTCAACAAATCTATTCAGCATCTGTAAAATAATTTAGTATGTATTTTAGGCATTAATTTTAAACTAGAGCCTTTTTTTGATCTTTTACTTAGCAAAGCTCTCCTGAACAGTATCATGGTGGCACTAATCCTTTGTTACTGCAAATTATAGCAGTTGTAGACACAGAGCAAATACTCATGATTCTGGAAGCAGTAGAGATTTAATTAATGGCATTCTTGTGTTTACCTACATATTCTGATGCTTTTCTTAGGTTTTTTGCTTATGCCTTAATCATCATTTGGTGTTTTTTAATAGAATTTGTTGAAGTGTGGTAAAGAGTAATTGTTCGCAGAACAATTAAAAAACCAGGTTTTACGCTGTTCTGCAGTAATTAGCCATGAAAATCAAGGGTAGTTAAAGAAGAAGCTTCTTTTGAAAGTGCTCACAACATCAATGATAACATTTTTATCATTGACCTGACAACCTAGGACTTTGGAAAGTAATTGTATATAGTTATCACAGATGCAGTTTTTCTTGTCTGTCTCCCTAATGTTAGCCTAAGGCCATGGTATGTAAGAATAAACACCAAAAAAAAAACTTCAAAGAGCTCCCTTTTCAGCAGGTGTCTTAAGAGCCAGACACTGTCAGAAGAAATGACTGACTGAATTTCCTTAGAGAAGAATTGAATATTTAAAACTAGAAAAGATGTTTCTGCCCCGCCATGCTGATAAATAGATGCTTGCCTACAGCTAACTGCTGTGCTGAGGTCACAGAAGTGACTTCAAACAATTGCAAATGAGTAAAAATGTTAGAGAAATAATAGATAAGTCCATAGGTAGAACAATAAACTTTTATTTAAACAATATCTCCCAACACAGCACTAGATAGATTTCTGTAAGATTTACTAAAAATAACTGTGTCTTACAAAATTGCACACAGAAAAAATGGAAAAAAAATCAGAAAAAAGACACTAAAAAATGTCATTTGTCATTTTCACACTTTTATATCTGAACAGAAATCTTAAATGTAATTGTCCCTCCCCAAAGACTTCATGCAACAAACACAGGCTTTATTTAGTTACAAAATAGAAATAATCTGAAGTGAAAATATATTTTATGATATTTGGAATGCACAACACACCCTTCAGTGGCTAGAGATAGTTCGCAATATGGAAGCCGTGCTCAACGCTTTGATCTGTTGTATAAAATTAACTATGTAAATATTTTTGTGTGCATTTGTGACTGGATAGATACTAGATTTCACTCCCACAGTTCAAGTGATTTCAATGTGAAGTACTATTATATTTTCATTGTTATCGCATGCGGGGTTAAATGATTGATCATTCTGCTTTTTTATCGTTTAACTTGGCAAGCAGGAGACTATTTAAAACCAGTTAAAATGTCTGTCGTTTGACTCTACATCTGTGCTTTGTTTCCTGATCAGTTGGTTCTTGCCGATTGACACCCGCTACAGAAAACACGTCCGCAATGAAATCTCTTCTTTGCATTATATTCATTGCAAACTGGGACAAACACCATGTGAGCTCTTTGACTGTTTAAACAGGCACTGTGGTTATTACTTGTGTCAGTCAGAACATTTTCCTCATCTTAGAGGAATTAAGGAGTGGGAGGCCTGTGCACAGGTAATGGGAAACCTGTTGCACGTACGTGTTTTGCTTCCAGGGCAGCGGAAGGGGGGACGGGAGGGAGCCCCTGCTGCTCTGCTGGAGCGTCTCTGCTCAAGCAAGACGCAGGCCGCAAAATGGAGGCCCCGGAGCTGGGCCGCCCACGCGCTCCTTCCGCAGCTCCTCCTGTGGTGGCGCAAGGCCGATTAGCGCCGCGGCGGTTAAGTAACCTGGATTATGGCAGCGGATCCCAGAGTGGTGTGGGCACCACGCGGAGCAGCGGGGAGGATCCAGGGAAGGGCTGGGACATGGGGAGAGGAGGGTGACGGCAGCTCTCTGCTGCGTGCCGAGGTAACCTCATAGTGATAGACTCAGTTTTCCTTGAAAAGGGTCCCCTGCCAACCTGCTCTGCTCAAATTTCTACGTTGCTGGGCCATAAAGCGCTGGCTGCTCTTGTCTCATAAAAGAGCTTAATTGGCTCTGACAACTATTGTTAATAAAGAGCAGCTGCCTGAGCTCAGATTTAATTTAAGCGCAACCCGTGTATTGGCATTTTTCATCTCTGCATGTATTGTTCCGTTAGAAACGACTACTTTATTAGATTGAGTGACTGTGATTGGGATGGTGAATAAATTGCTCATTTTTTTTTTTTCCGGATTTGATGCCACAAATATTTTCTCGTGAATGGTGGGTTAGATGAATTCAGTATACAAAACATCATTAATTAGAGATTAGATACATACAAAAAAAAATCAAATCTTTGCGTTTAAAAGCTAATTTGTTTGTACAAAAGTAGTAGTAGTAGAGGTTAAAAGGGCAATTCTGAACCATGTATTAATAGTCACTATGTCCTTCCAGATTTTGAAGCCGATAAACTGCATTCTTTTTGTTCTCTTTTATTCATGCATCCTAAGGGAAAATAGTGTTTTTACTTCTTCAGTCTCCCTCTGTTTCTTAACTTCAAATGAACCAGTCTTTTAAAATGGAAGTAGAACTGATCTTCTTTAGGCTCTTTTCAAAGAAGCTGCAGATGTGTCCTGGGTGTTTACTTAGGAATTTCAGTGATTCTCGTAAAAACGTGTGCTATTTGAATTGTTTAATTTAATTAATAGACTGCAATAGATGACAGTATATTTAGTCGTTGAGATATGTTACCGTTATTTCAGATATTGATTTCAAGCACTTATTTTGCCCATTGTAATAAAAAGTTGACTTGCCATTTTAAGCTATGTTTCTCCATATGCCGTAATCAAGCTTTAAATGGGAAGGAGTGACATGAAAGTTATTCCAGAATTTACTTTATTCTGAGATAAGTAAGCATTTCTTGGGGAGAGAAGGGCTGTAGAGGGTGATGACTTCTACTAGGCACTAGAGAAGCCCAAGAAGGCGGGTTTTATAAATTCTGCTATCCACTTAATGAGGAAAAGAGACATGACAGTGTATTTTAATTGCCTGCGTGATATAATCCATTGAAGTTATTTGGTGTAAATCTCTGTCCTAGATAATAATTAATGTATTTATAATAAAATATTATTATTAAGAAGTCTTTTAAAAACTTTTTAACATAATTCTTCCAATTTAGATAATTATTTCAGAGTAGCATGGCGTTTAAACTTAGATCCTGGATCTTAACTTTCAAAATTATTTGCACTATGTAATAAAACTACCATAAGGTGTCAGTATAGCCCAAGCAACTAGGTTATCACTCCAGAATTTAAATTAACTTCAAACACTATAGAAATGTTTTAATCCAGCTATGAGATCTTCCTTATAATGCTTCATGAAAGTGAAAAAGTCCCTATTTTATCCTAGAGTAAGTGCAGATGCACAGAAATCATCATAACACATCAGGGTTTTTTTTTTTTTTTTTTTTTTGGCCAAGTGTATAGTCAAAAGATCTATTGATTTTTGGGAAAGTGATTTCTAAGATGTAGGACATTCCCATTGCCTTAATAGTTTCCAGTATGGAAAACTATGAATAGGAATTCCTATTTTGATGATTGGTTTATTTCTTGTTGGTATTCTCTATTTTTATTTAGGATTTATATTTAGAATTCTCTATTTTCAGTTTTTGGCCATATCAGATTTCTTTGATATCAACTCCCTGGCAGGAAGACATGGGTAGAAACTGCCCTATCCCAAAGAATTTCAAGTCTAATGAAAAAATATACTTGCCACTTAAGCAGACCTTTGCACCTGTAAAGTGCCAAAAGAAAACAGTCTGAGAAAGTAACGCTGCCTCAGAGGAAACTCGCCCAGGAGCCTTGATCTTGGCCTCTGAATCCTAAGCTCATGTCCGAACGCGCGGGGACAGTGCTGTGTTCCCAGGGACCTCGTAGCTGACATGAGTGCCAACCAGCTGATGATGGGGTAAAGTTAGTGATCTGAGAAGCATTATCCCTTCGGTTAGCCTTTAAACTCTGCAGAGCTGGTACTTGGTTACCTGATGCGTTTTCAGTCACACTTCCCTTTAGCATAGCTATTTCTGCCATGGTCTACATCTGTGCTCTTTTTGTGTGCGTGAACATTTTTTCCTAGATTATTTACTGTACCTGCACTTATTTTTCTTGGAACCACAATGGATAAAAGTCTCGTGAAATTCACTGCTGACCATTCTTGCCCTGAAATTGTTGTTTTGTCCTGAAATAGTTGTTTTCTCCTGAAAACAACTGGTGGCTTAGTTCTGCCCTGCCCCTGAAGCAGTAAGACGATTAGTAGCAGCTCACTAGTAGCAGGGACATTATCACATTGCCTAGAGCTGAAATGAAACTGGTTAAAAAGCACCCAACTTATTTGACTCTGAACAACTTCCCTGGCTATACTAATATTTGCACTTACCTGGGCTTCCACTGGAGGACCCTCCACAGCCTCTGTTTAGGGTGGAGGTTGACCACATCATATGAGAAAAAACAGTTTTATTTTCATTCAGCAAAGACCTCAGAAGGTTAAACTGACTTTCCCAAGCTCTTAGAGCCGGAACACAAATGACTGCGAGGATTAAATATTTATAAAGAGCTCATATTTGACAAACATTAGCAGAAGGGGCTGCCCGCAATGCTGTCTGAGGAAGCGTAGCGAACAGCAATGTGCTGTTTACGTGACACCTGCGTGTGAATTCTGTATGAAACCCAGCCTGCATTGGAATAGCTGATAAAATTTTCCCTTTAAATGTGGCAGAGATTTCATCCCAACTATTATTAAAAGTATTAAAGGAGCTTTAAAAGTATTCTTTAAAGCTTTTCAATAAAAAAGACCATAACAAGGTAGAGCAGCTCTAGGTGAACATTTACAGAGGCATAAGCCTGTACAAGTTATTTTTATATCTGCGAGTTATGTTTATTCCTATATCTGACATTCCCAGAATTCATAGCAGGTTGCTGCAATCCTGAAACTTAGTAATGTGTGCAAAAATTAGTTATCAAAATATTTTTTTTTGGCATTAAAGCTGTTTATAAGGTTAGGTGCGAAACTATATTTATATTATCTCCTTTTTTTTTATAAATTCTTTTTCTTTGCTGAAATGCAGAAGAGGTTTGCAAAAGAAAAAGGAAAGTTACTCCATAGTCTGAAGAAGTCCTCAAGTTTGCTTAAACAGATGAAAAACACGTGAAATACCACAAAACTACACTTTTACTGTGTTCTTAGTTTCTACAGAGAAGTCGCAGCATGTTGTAGTAAATTCAGGCATCGCAGCCACTCTCACATTTTGTTAAATGTCTTCATTGTGCTCTTATCCTCAGAATGGCACATTTTCTGTACGTGCATTTGATGAACTTCCAAGTTTTCTTGCAACTCCTTTTGTTCTAGAGCACCCAAGGTATGTGAGAGCAGAGCACTATCCATCTGCATACTAGTATTATGTCTGTATTGAATCAAAAATACAGCTTTAATACAGATTAAATAAGAGTATTACTAAAGGCCTTTGATTGTATGCATCTGTAGTTTTGGCTATAGCTACAGGTTGGTTGAACCACGACTAGCTTAATTTTGCAAAACGCTTTTTGGAAATGCTGGCCTAAATCATGTTGTGTCCTTGACTTAGAGCCCAGCTTGCAAAGAGCACAACGTTCATGTTTCACAATGTGTGTTAAGAAGGGAAGAGATGTAGGATGGAGAACTACAATGGAAAAAAATAATTTCCTCGGGAGAAAATTAAAACATAGAGCTAAAGCAGGAAAAAAAAAATAATGACAGCTAGGGCCAGTAGGGCTGTCCTTAAGTAGGTCTTATTAAGGGAGACTAGAGCCTTCCCTATCTGCTGCTCTAAAATAGGTACTGGGATTAGTCACATAGGGGTTGCCATCATCTCATTCAGCAAATCCTTGTTGGGAATCCTGCAGAACCCCTATTTCCTCTGGCCCAGCAGAAGAGCAACCAGCCTCTGCCCACAGCTTCCTAGAGCCAGGGCACCTGCCTTCTGGAGAACCTAAGGGAGAAGAAGGAGAAGGAGGAGAAGCAGCGCTGCCCTCTTCTAGCAGCCTCCCTGCAGAAAAGGAAGAGTTACTAATACCTTTTCTGTGGGCTATTGGGAAAGGGCAGTGAATTTGAAGCAGGGCCACTGCCACAGCACATCAGACACGCAGGCAGGAGGAAGATGGCAAAGGGTGAAGAGAAAGGGAGAGCTAAAACCTGCTGTGAGAAGTGGATGGTTCTGCCGTGGATGCAGTGGGAAGCAATTGCTAATGGCAGCATGTCCAGCTGTGAGGGCAGCATCCCCTTGCCAGGTGCTATTTAAGATATATGGGAGAGCTGCTTGAAGGGTGCCCAACTGCAGGAAGGAGGGACGTAGGCTGTTATGTTAAATGCAATGTAAAGAATGCATAGGTAAGTGAAAAAGCACTACATTTTGAGCATAGATCCTTTCCTGTTTCTTCTCCACGTCATAATCTCTTTAGCTAGAGCAGGACCCAGAAATCCCGACAGAAGGGCATATTATGTTCAGCCAGCTACTGGGAAAGAGGGATTTTGAGCATCACTTTCACCTCCGAGCTCCCTGGCTTTCAAGGCGAACTCCTTGCATCGGAATATGCACCATTCCCCGTTTGGAGCGGGTTTTCTCTGTCTGCTTTCCATGGTGCTGACCTTGCTTCTCTCTCAGCCCGTGTGCCAAGGCCTGGGGCCAGGAGTGGGAAATCAGGAGGAGTTTCCTCCTCTTGCCCAGCTGTAGACACAAGTGCCTTCAGGAGGAATTGCTCTTTCTCTGCTGGTACAGAAAGTCTGGGGAGACCGAGCTCCTAACACGAGCTGTGGGAGATGGTTGCCAGATGGCATCTGAAATGGGAAGGTGCCATCACCCAAACCCCATTGCCAAGGCCTGGCCAAAAGCAGCCGTGCTCCCCGCGAGCCCAACGCGCGCGGGCGTGCTGGGCGGGCGTGCAGGCTGCCCCTGCGCTGGCATTTTCACTCAGCGCGTGTCCCCCACAGGGGCTGCCTTTGCAGTTAGCCTGTCAGCCTGCCTTTCCTCACGTCTCCCTGCGCCAAGGTGCCCATGTGCCGGCCTGTCCGAGGGCCCGATGTTGTTAATAATAAATGTCCTGGCGTCGCTGGTGCTTCGGTGCCGGGGGCTCCCCTGGGCGGGAAGCCGCGGCTGGTGCTGCCCTTCCCGCGGGACAGGATGCGCTTCCTAAACTTCTCCCTTCTCCCGGGGTGCCGCTGAGGCGCCGGTGCGTCCGTCTGCCCGTCCAGGTAGGGCGCCCGTTCCTACAGCAGCCCCTCTCTCGCCGGGATGGGGGATGGATGCCGGCAGGCGGGAGGAGGAGGGAGGCGGGCGGGCGCGCGGGAGGATGAGAGGCAGTGCCAGGCTGGCCCCGGCGCAGGCGGCGGCCCACGGGGCCCCGGGCCGCCACCAAACCCGCGCGCGTCACCCCGCTGACGTGCCCGCTGTGCCAGGGCCGCTCTGATCCGTGGTTTCTTTTTTCCCCCCCCTTTTTTTTTTTTTTAATTCTTCTTTCTCCAGCAACTGGTTGCCGGCGCGGAGGTCAGCGAGGCGCCCCGGCTCCCCGGCGCTGGGCAGGATGCCAGCAGCGGTGAAGTCTCGCTAACGTCAAGGCATCTCTCCCGGCGACGGACAAAATGCCTCTCGAGGGGTTCGCTTCGCTGAGGGAGAGGTTTCTGCCGCCGGGGAGGGAAGGGGTGAAGGACGTCGTCAGCCACTCGCTGGGGCAGCTGCGCAGGTAAAAGCCGAGGGATAATCCGCGGGCGGGCGCCCGGGTTAAATTAAATTGATTTCTTTAATTCATTCGAAATTAAAAAGAAATAGAGCACAAGGGACAGCGTGACTATAAAACAGAATTGAGAGTTGCAAAGATCAATATGTGCGTGCAGGTGGTGAGAGACACCTTACTGCAAAGCAAAGAAGTAGAAGGAGCAGTAGATAGTTGTACATTATGGTTTCTTATTTTAAACAAAAAGAGGTGAAAATAAGCTATGAATTGGCATTCTAATACTATGAACATCAAGAAAAAGTGTTTTGATTAAAGATGTTTTAAATAGATAAATGTGAAAAATTCTCATTTTTTTCTCGCAAGAGGAAAACGGACGTTTTAATGCGAATTAATGTCCCCGAATGACTCTGAGGCTCTTGAAATTAGATTTAATGTTCCTAAACCACTCGGACCTTTTGTAAAATCTTGTTTTGAAACATTAAGAGAAAATTTATTCAGTAGAGATGCCCGTGTATGTGCCTGTGTGCTTACTGATGCTAGGGGAAATTGGAAGTGAAGCAGGCAAAGCAGCTGTTTGTTAGCATCCAAGCAAGGGAAAAGATTAAAGATTTTATCTTAATCTGCAAGTTTACAATACAACAAACAGCAAGACTTCTCTTTATGGTAAATAAAAAATACTCTATGGTTTCTTTCATAAAGGAAAAAGAGATTGCTCATCTAATTGGAAGGTTTTTTTCTGTTAGTAATGGCCACTGGCTACGTTTACTTCTATAATCAATAGATGATACCCAAAGGGTCCAGGGGCATTTTTCGTATGTTTGATGTCAGCTGTTGTAAATGTTTGCAATGATCAGGCCAACTTTTCAACTGAATGTACTTCCTTTCATATCTGTCCCAAGAGTTGGTTTTGGGAATACTCTTCTCAGTTAAGAAGCAATCCCTAACCTGTTTGACCATATCTTTGTTCACAAGAAAATGTACAGGCGTTTACACGTATTACACAGTTTACAGCACACATATAGAAGGAAATAAGAGGGTGTGCTTTTAAAGAAGTTACTAATATGCACTTTTACATTACTAATTACACTGAAAATTTCTATATTGAGTGAGTAGAGTCCCTGTTGTCTGCATAACTTTATTTATAGTCTTATAGACAAAACCTGGAATTTTACTTTTTGACTTTTGAGAAACTCCACAGAAATCAAAGGGAGTATTTTTATGTCTCACTGTCAAATTACATTATTTATTTATTTTATTCATTAAGTTATTTGTTTATGTTTATCATACATGCTCTTTGCTGTGGTTTTTGCTAGCATTTATGGCCAAATACATGCAGGGTTTATATTTAGTGAGTATGTAATGTAGCAGCACACTGGGTTTGTTATGTGGAAATGCCGTGCAAGCTTTGGATTATCTGGATTATTTTCCTCTTGAAGCTGTGTATCAAGGATATCGTACTGGTTCCGCTGTAGCTGATAATACTGATCTCCAACTTGAGCAACATTGCTACCGAGTCAAACAAAAGCAAAATTGAATTGAGATGCAAGAAAGTCTGCTGAACTTGATTATTTTCTATTTTTAAACATAACTATACGAATGCCTTTCACAGATGTACTAGCCAACAGAGAAAATAATGCCAAGCAACAAAGTTGTTTTTACTATGTCTATAATCAAATCTAAGTAAGAGTTTAGCAATCTTTTAGGAATTTTTCAGCTGTATTTGAAGATTTCCATAAGGAATGAAACATGTATGTGTTTAACTTGAAGTTCTTTTTCTATAGTTTAGCCTAAAAACAAGTGCAACATACTTTCTGCATTGGTATATATGTGTAGAGAACTGCATATATTACACGCCCAATTTCAACCTTGACTTTGCTCTTGATCCAATCCTATCTGCTTCAGTATGTTGTAAATCAGCAAGGATTTTGGCTTCTCTCCTAGAATTTGATGGATGATAGATTATATTAATGCACATTCTTGATTAGATCTTTGAGTGTGATGTTATGGACTAGCATGTGCGGAGATGTGATCAAAATCAGCAAACAGGGAAGAAAAATACTTTTTAGCCTCCCTAAAAATGACAAGTTTTGGTCTTCCTACCACATTTCCCCTGTCTTGCAAATACGAAGGTAGACCCCAGAAGCCAGTATTTGACAAGATCAGTCACCAGTTACCAGCTGCTCTATAGCGACTGTCCACAGACAGAGTCTAATGCTAAAGACTAGGACCCTCAGATTATTTGGTGAATGCCGCAAGCCCAGTCATCCCACAAGAGGTTCCTACAAGAAAGGTGGCTCGTGAAGGGGAGGCAACAGAAGAGGCCTGAGATGTCTCCTTCGTTTAGCCTCCTGCAGGCCTTCTGAATTCAGCAAGTACGAGCACTCTGGGATTTCACTTGCTTGGTGTCTACACAGGAGAAAAAAAAACCAAAAACCAAAAAACAAAAAACATGAACTAAAATTAAATCTCAGGCTCCATCTACCCTGAGGATTTCAGCAGTCTTTGACCAGCCAATGGCACTTGCAGGCTTATCGATGAAGAGGGAAATGACTAAATGGGTTTACAACTCTTTAATATCATCACTAAGGTCATATGGGTCACATCACACAGCTGCTGTGTTTAGCCCGATCCTGAAAAGGAGAGCCATGCTAAAAACCGCAGCATGCAGCTGGGTCATTTACCCTTACATGGCACCAGGCAGCTCCCACCGCTTTGGATCACGGCCTGAGACCTCTCAAATTTCCCTTTGCCAAAGAGCGCAGCAAGCTTCATGCACCCCAACCCATATGGCCCTGCAGACACAATATGGGGTGCCCAGACCCCGCTGGTTTGCGAGTCAGGCAAAGCCCCTTGCAGGGAGGTGCTGGCGAAGCGGCCCGGTCTGCACGTGTGGTGTGTGGACAGACTGCAGCGCTGCCTGTCCCCCTGGCCGTGCAGCTCCTCCGAGACGCGCTCTCCCGGTGCCGATGCGCGTCCTGGTGCGTTTGCGCCTCACAAACCTAATGCGGAAACGAACCGCGGAGCTGCCGCGCTTGCTCACGGAGCGACTTAAAGAAGATTTGCCAGTCTGCCCTGGGATTTAGTACTGATGCGTCAACTGGAGGATTTGGCATAGGCTGTTTTCACCTGGACAAATCCCCAGAGAATAAACAAGATCTCAGAAGACTGTATCTAAAATGATAATTTTAGATAGCCTTTGTAGAGGGCTCTGCAATTGTGCCAGGGAGTGTTCTGTGTAGTGACCGATGCTGGAAGTTTAGGTATGTGACTGGAGCATGATATATGTGTGTAAGTGAGTGAGTTGATGCAGCCTGTAAAATACCCTGTAAAAAATACTCTGGAATGCATTGTAATGCATAGTAGGTATTAACACGAGTGCTACTGTAGAACTGCTGTGATTTTAATCAAACAAAATGAAGTGGCTTAATTCCGCTCCACCCACTTACATAATTTGACGACATAGATAATCCTTATTCTAAAGCACTTAAATACAGTTTGTTGAATGTATATGTGTTCCAAGAATTTTCATTAGTACTGATTTGAATTTAAAAAAAAAACTTTTATTCTTCCAAAATTCTGTATTAGAACCATTCAATAAGGAATAAAAACAAGGTCAGCAGGAGAAATTTGTTTATATTTTTCATGTCCAGTTACATAGTGTAATAAGTAAAATACAGAATTATTATAGGATAATTGTATATTTATATACACATGATATTTCTCACTTTTGACCCAGAAGATGGAATGCATAGCTCTTCAAATAACCTAGGTTTTCTGACTTGCCAGTTGTTGTACATTTGATTAAAAGAGCAAATTAGATGATGTAAAGGACTGAACATGTTCAGGTGCAGCAAAATTCTCTCAAGCTTTAGTCAGATAAATTAGAAAAAATTACAGACTGAATCAAAGTCCCCTTCATCTTTGGGCTACAAATGAAAGTCTTCCATGGCACTATCAGAATGTGTGGACCCCCTGGAATATCTATTTCTCATCTGTTTAGGATGTTATCATGCCCTCATTGTATGTCTACACTGTTCAGCAAAATAAGGTCAAAAGCAAGATCCCACTCTGGCTCCCTACAAGTTGGCACTGCTGAATTGTTAGTTTCACCCTGCCTCCATTTTCAGATTGCTCTGGCAAAATAGTTTTCTCCAAGACAAATCTGCTAGAGGGAGGCTAACTTTAGGATTTAGGGATATGAAATATGCTGCTGGGATTTAGGATTATGGATCAGTTCTCAACTTGTTTTTCTTTGTGTGTATTGGAATCCAATAGCAAAACCCTCTCCATGTAGAAGCAGTGCTGGACTCACATGGTGCTACTCCTGGCTCACTGGCTGCCACTTTAAACAGTGAATCTGAAGTAGAAGGATTTTTCATGCCTATGTGAATTGACAGTCAGCTGAAAATGGCCAGGCTAGAACAGATGTTTTGGCTTTGCGTGATGCATCTGATCTTCACCAGCTGCCCTAAACAATGCACCAATTAAAATAGAATCACTCTCAGTTAGAAATAGGGATTTGTGAAAGTGTAAAAACTTGGGGTATTGTGCTTTTATTTCAGTCAATACTTTAGATTATGTTAGAGGAAGACAATGGATTCACTGCTTTTGCCTTTTAAATAACTTTTACAAAGCTGTAGCACATCTAATAAATAATAATTCAATTGCCTTTTCACTTCTTGTGGTCTTCAGTTTTGATATTTTCACATTTTATTCAATTTAAAGCCAGCTATACAACTTAGGAGAGCATGGAATGTGTGGTATCTTCTTTGTAAAGCACCTTACTCAAAAACGCTACTCTCTGTACTCATTTTTGAGTACAGCAGTTTTGTGCCAGTGAATCATAAGATCTCAATTACTTTCTATAATACCTCAGACATAGCACATTTTCTATGTTATTTTAATATGAAGCTTTCACTCCAACCTGACAATGAACTAATGATCTGACTTTGAAGTTAGTACTGCTTTGAGTTAGGGGTTAAATCAGATACCCCTGGAATTTCCTTTGGACCTAAAATGTTCTGAGTCCATCTTTTCTTGGAAATGCGAACTGATGGTCTGTAACATGCATTTTTTCCTGTTGCTAAGAATAGGCCTGAAGCAATGGTTTTAGGATACGATGTAAAAAAAGGGAGTAAGATAGCAGGTAATGCACTAGACAGCTTGTAGCTCTAAAGCTTAGGCTGAGATTTTGAAGTGAAATTTCATATTGGATAGATGTGGTTATAGGAAATGTACCAGGATGCCATATGTACCATCTATATTTGTGAAACCTTTATTATGGAGAATTATCCATTGGATTATAGGTGATATTTTAGATTTACAGCAGCTCAAGAAAGCTGTGGTTTAGGCAATGGTGTTGTCTCACCAGAAGACCCATCTAGCTTGTGCATAGATCAGGCAGGTGTAGACTATCCATATATGGAATGAATATGAATATATGAATAGAGTGTATTATTTGTATTATAACATAAACTAAGAATAGCTAGACTGAAAAATCAAGCCACATATAGTGATTAAATGCAAAGTCTTCCAATACTGTTTGCTCTCATAATTCTGTGAGAGACTGTATGAACACTGCAAGCAGGCAGATGTTTGTTGATGCTGAGTCAACAACATCTTAAATAATGTTTTAGTATTGCCTGTACAAGTGACAAAACCTTTTTCTTACATGAATCTAAAACCAACAAGTGGAAAAAGTCATAATATCAAGCCAATCTATAAAAGATATGTTTTGGTCTGCTATAGTTTACTAGCTTCAAAAGATTTATTTGAATATTTTATTGTGAAAAAGATACACCTGAATTTCACTTTTACCTCTCTGAACAGAATTTTTGTCTTTGATCTGCATATTTAATTACCCATGAGGGAATGCTACACTGTTTAAAGAAATGTAGTATGTTCTGTAATGCCTGTTTAGCATCTCTGAAGTTTGTCTTCTACCCACTTCATGATGTTGATTAGTCCCTTCTTAAGTACACAGACTGATATCATTTTGAGATATCTTTATAATCAATATGAAAACATTATTTTTTCTGCTGTACAAATGTAAAAGCATAAGCAAAGGGTAAGCATGGCAGCAGAAGAGTGGTTAAAACACGCTTCAGGCCACATGTATGAAAGAAGGAAATAAGTTACTCCTTATAAGAAAAGAGTTAATTAAACTATTTCATCATCTAATACAGCAAGATGGGCTTCGCTTAGATAAGGTGACTCTGCTTACATTTTCATAGTACTGAAAGTAGTTCTGTAGTGGACATGAGAGAGGGGGATCCTGGGTTCAGCGCTTCAGAGCATGGGCAAAACCAAAAGGATTTGTAATGTTACTGCTGATCATCATCTTCCCTTAATAAACACTTTAAGCTTGCAAGTAGTGTTTAGTGGGCTCTTCATGTATTCAGAGCCAATAAGTGTTTCATTGTGTCAGAAAGCTCCTATTCTGCATTTAAAATAGTTGCATAAAATGTTAATGTTGGGAAAGGAAGAATTGAGCTTCATTCTAATGGTGTGTGTGTTCAGTTCTCAATGATCTGATGTTTCCTATCATCAGAGACATTCCCTGTTCCTATAGCACAGGATGTTAATACCTCCAATCAGATTGGGAGCCCAGATTAATTTTTAATTGCACTAACATAGGAGAGACTTCCGTAAGTGCAGGAAATAGTGTTGGGCAACGGTTCTACGGATGAGATCATTTGCATCATAAAACATTGGTCCAGAGTGCTCCCTGCATCGGCAGCACCAATTTGCCTGCTGTAGGAGCCCCCTTTCTAGCACAGGTGATCCAGGGCTCCCAGGGCAGCATCTCATAATTTAGACACCTATTTGGGATTTACAACTCTGCCCTTCTCTTGGTGATATTTCTGAACTGTTATATGACAAAAAATATCGAGCTGGTACCTCATGGGAAGCTTCTTTCAGAGTAAGTGAGCAGGGACCATTTGTTCCTTTCCTGAGTGAACAGGAAAGCCCTCATCACCCGGCCTTTCTGCTCTGTTCCTCCCCAGCTGCACTGCAGCTGCTAAAACAGAATGGTTCCCAGTTTCAGTCTCTCCTGCTGAGGAGAGGTGAATTGAGAGCCCTGAAAGTTCCTGTCTTTCTTCAGATCTCATTAAATATTAAGTATTTTAAACAAAAGTGCAACACACTGAACAATAGGAGTTGAGAAAGTTCATTTTGCAATGACCTTGGGGTGAGAGGTTTCAGAGAAGAGGGGACATGTGGATTCAAATCCCTACAGGCAGAAAGGTCTTAGCCTTGCTCTTTCAGGTCTCAAAAGAGTGCTGTGATGTCCAGGCCTCTTTTCCCCTTCAATTTAGCCTGATTTTTGCCAGGTGAAAGCAGTGAACAAAACTTGTAAAAGCAGGTCTTGCCTGAGCATGTTCTGGGCTTTTCTGGAAACCTACTGTCAGCTCTGGTGCAGCTGGTGGACCTAAGCTCTGGTGGACAGTTGTAAACAGAAATTATGATGTATTTGTTCATGTGTCTACAGACATGCCAGCCAGTAGAATTTATCACAGTTTCTGCTTGCCTCAGTAGAGTTTTCACAATTACTCTCACAACTAGCCTGTAAACAGTCCTCCAGCTAGCTGACCAGCTAAGTAAGTGGTTTGGGTCTGCAAACTTGAGATGTTCCTCATGAAAAAGTGTTGCTTTTACTCACCCTCATGGCTTGCCTGATCCTAACTCATGACAACATCATGAGACAAACGTCCAGCAAGCAGACGATTTTGTGTCTGTCTGGGGCATATAACTATCTATCTACATTTCAGCAAGTCTTACTGACAAAGCGAGGCGTTTTCATTTCATCTGTCTTAATCCTCTTAGGAAAATTGATGGCACCAATGTGGAGGAAGATCACATTGAACTGACTGAAGAGGGGAGGCCTGTGCAGGCCAGCACCCCAAAGCCGCCGCTGTTCGACTGCTACTGCTGCGGGCTGCCCAAGCGCTACATCATCGCCATAATGAGCGGCCTTGGCTTCTGCATTTCTTTTGGGATCAGATGCAACCTGGGTGTTGCCATCGTGCAAATGGTGAACAACAGCACGGTTTATGTCAATGGAAAACCAGAGCTTAAGGTGAGGAACTGTCTGTCTTTCACTATTCTTATCTGAATCCCGCTGCAACATTGTTAAAGTACCACTATTGAAGGATTGTATATTTTAGATATAAAATTCCTCCCTATATCTCTCATATTACCCCAATAATGTAGGGAAATGCTATTTTCCTGTGCAGATCAGAAAGACACTTATTTCTGAGTTCCCATAGAAGTGTAGGTGTTTAATTCCTTTTTTAGACCCCTAAATCACACTAAAAATCTGTGAGATTTCTTCCTGTCTGTCTTCTTTGTCAGGGAAAAAAATAAATCACACCAAGAGCAAGGATGATTGAATGGGGTTTGTGTCTTCCTGTCTCTAGCTGCCGTCGTATGTAGCAACAATGGTTCCTGCCGGGCACTTTTAAAATATTTTTTCCACTTTTTGGTATCTTGGGGTAATAGCCACAAAAGTTCTGCCAATGCTAACTGTTAAAGAAAAATCACTTTTATAACAGTTTTTTTTTTTTTTGACATGAACTGCCACATGATCAGTGTTGCTGATTTTGCAAGAAGAATGGCAGAAGGTATTGAGAGACTATTTTGAAGTAGGCAAAGTAGTCTCAGGGAAGTGTGCCGTGATGCTGCTGCTAGAGAAGGAATGATTCATTGCTCTATACAGGATGGGGTCCACTCCATTAAAAGCAGTTTTTGAGAACCTTTAGTGTTTTGAGTTACCAGTGATGGCAGGAGAAAAGGTTAATACAGTGCCGATTGGTGTATAGACATTTTTTGGAGTAAAATGCCAGCATATTTTCAAATTGGAGTAGAGGTTTTATCGTTCACAGTAGATGATAACAAATCTTTAAATATGCATCTGAGAAAATGCCTGTTCAGTGCATGTCTTAGCTCCCCAGGAAACTTGTCAGTTCTGCTTTGGTAGAGAGATGCTATTTCCTGAATTCCTTTCTGGAACTTTATGAACTTGAGTTTCATTTACACTTGTTCTAATTACTGATTAATTTTGGATACTGGTATAACAGTAGACATTTTTCCATGTTATTAATATAAGAGATTAATAAAAAAGACCCTTAACACAGAGGGTAGACAGTCCAAACTTGACCCTTATAAGAAGGGTCTGGATATTACAGAACCTGCCTGACCAAGCAGCTGATCAACCCAAGCATGTTAGCAACCTTGATAATCATGAGGAACCTGATGTGCCCACTGAAAGACATCAGCACCTTGTTATAGCACAGAATAGTCAGGAAAGCAAAGGCTTCATTTGTTTGAATTATTCTTCTCAAAACTAATCAACTCATAAAGCAGCAGTGACAAGAGGCAAAGATGAAGGCTTGTGAAGTGCTTCTAGTGAAAACTCTATCTCTCTGTCTTATCATACCCAATTAAGACAAAAGTTAAGTTTTGTTACCTGTTACAGGGAAAATTGCTTGGGAATTTATCAGTCTTCTGCCCTAACTGGGGGAATCCAAGCTCAGCAGCACCAGTACAAAGACAACCGTCTTGATGTGGAAGATGGGGTGACTCCTGAGTGACTCCCATGGAATCATTATCTTATAATTAACATCCTTCATCCTACATCATTTTTACTGTTTCATTTACAGAAAGCCCAATTCAACTGGGATCCAGAGACAGTGGGACTAATACATGGCTCTTTTTTCTGGGGTTACATTGTGACACAAATTCCAGGAGGGTTCATTGCAAACAAACTAGCTGCCAGCAGGTAAGAGCACAATAATCCAAAGAACTAAGATTCACAATCTGATTGCTGTGTTACACTGTTTGAATGATGATAACCAACATAATGAATAAATGTGTCTCAAGGATACACACCTGAAATTCAACATGCAGTATCTATGCCTATAACCACAACTGCAAACGGATTCCAAATACAGATCGGATGCTCCCAGTTTAGTTTGTTCATCTGAAATTTTTGTGTATTTCTTGACTTCTAAACACTTAGGCCTTCTGGTGAGTGCTTGGAAAATATGCCTGGGGTTTCAGACAGCTATTTGACAATTGTCATTCAGAAGTCACCATAATGTTTTTTACCTCAACTTAGCACCAAAGGAAAAGTTTCTAACTAAATTCTAAACTTTTTCTTTCTTTTTTCCTTTTTTTTTTTTTTTCTAAATCACTGGGCATTTAGGAATTGCAGAACTATTTATATTCTGAAGACATAACTCCACACTCATACAAATGTACATCCTGACTGTGGCTGGATATAGTACTGACATCTATGGTTAGGTTTGCCTAGAACTTTTCTAAGAGCTTCATGCTATCTGCATGGCAAACTCTGAGTATCTGTATAGTTTTCTCCCATGCTTACTGTGTCTTTGGGCTGGTTATTTTATTATTATTTTTTAAATCAACTATTGAAAATGTGAGTAAAAATGCCTAATTGCCAAAAATGCTTTTGCTTTGAGCTTGCTTTAAAAATTATTCAGAACTTGGAATACAGTCACAGACACAGAGAGAGGGAGCTTGTCTGAAGGCAGCTGGCTGTGAATAAGCTGTGCTTGTGAAGGAGGTTTGGGATGTACAGATAGAAAAGAGGGTTGGTACTCATGCCATCCTCTGTGAGCATGAACTGACTTATCTAAAAACACTTTCATAATTGGAAAAAAAAATCCTTAAGAGCAGTTCCATTTTATTTTGCCTAGAATCAAACTACTTTGCTCTGCATTTTGCAAATAGCCATGGGGTTCTGCCTAATGGTTCTTCCCTCCCTTGAATGTCCTTATGGTAATGACTTCAGGACATTCCACAGAATTGGAATGTTCCACAGAATTGTCCAAAAGCTCCGTCCTGACTCTCCTCCACCAAATCTGAAAGTTTCACTGAGTTCAGTTTGCATTCCTCCTTTAATACCACTAGCATATAATTTTCTTCATTTCCCTACCGGACAAAAGTGCCTAAACAGTTTCTTCCTACCCAGTAAATCAAACAAATTGGCTATGTTTGATTGTTTCCCTAACCATTCTAATCTCTCCATCGACTTTTGGCAGCAGAAGGGACCAAAATATCATTCCACAGATGCACACACACTGTTGGCTAAATAATTCATCATGTTATTAGTTTGGTTTTTGTTTCCTTTATTTTCTTACAAACAATGAAATCTATCATGTTTTCATTCCAGCTCAGATTTATTCTATCAGATGACTATTTAGTAGAAATTGTATTTGCATACCCATTGTGCATATGCATAACAAGTTACATTTCTGTGCCCACAGGACTTTCATAATATAATAGCACCATACAACAGGACAATACAGATGTGACTATCATAACTGGGTTTAGCTGGAGCTGTGACTACCGTAACTGGCAGTTTGCTGAGGAACAACAGTGCCCACCCGACTGAGCTCAAAGAGAATTAGGAATCAGGCTCAAGTCTACAGATTTGGCTAACTCCGTGTTTTTCATTTATTCTTTGTTTACCCAACGAATTTCAGCTTGGGTGGATTCACCTCTGATCCTGAATTTCTGCCTCAGAGGAGAATTATGGCCTTGCTAGGATATAAGGCAGGGAGCAAGGAACTCTGGAGCCAGTCTCCAAAGCCAAACACCGAGGAAAACAACTGCTTTCTTTTGTCCTAACTGAGCACTCACAATGAGATGTGTTTTTTTATTCTCTTATTCACATTATAGGTTTAGACACAAGCTTTTTTGCCATATGTTTTTAAGCCATGCTCACTGCTTTGAAACATTGAATAGGTAGTGATCCCATTGGCATTTCTCTAATACAAATATGTACAATAACATGGGGTTCAAACAAATCTCAGAACAGCTGAAAATATTGAGCACTTTGTAGTTTTGCACACAAGAATCTGACACCATGTAAGCTCCTTTCTACATTTGCCCAAACTTGTGTAGACCTTCCTTTCACCAAAAAATTCATGAACCACTTAGCGATGATGCTCCTTTAACTTGCTGCTTTTCTTCAAAAAATGATCCAAACGTAACGTTGTCATTAGTTGGTAACAACAAAAAGAAGTGAAACATGAGGCACCTCCTGGTATCAGCTGGCAGTAACAGTACCCTGCTGAGCAGAGGCGTCCGCCACGGAGGAACTCTGCTTTGATTCCAGGGTGGCAGCTGGTTGGGATCAGAGCTGTGCGGAGAAAAGAACACATGAATGAGTGAAAACACCTGAACACCTGGGCTATTTTTCTTGGCAAGGTGGAGACCAATGTATTTGAGATAAAAGGCAATGAATTGCTGGAAGGATGATGGAAATAGTCTTACATAGTAGTCATCTTAAGTAGTAGCAAAAGAATGACTAATTCTAGCTTAGTACAAATGATGCATTTACATGGTAGGCATACGAAGAGCTGGCATGGAATGAAGTAGCAAAGACTGGAGACTCAGTTTTCAGAGCTATCTGTCTGGATGATAAACCATCTTCTCTTTCTTATGGCATATTCTTTCACTTGCTTTTTTACTTTCTAGAATTCCCTAAGAGTGTCAATAGCACTATCATAGCAGATCTGATATTTCTGTTAGTAGCAAAGAAGATGCAAGGTGCAAAACTCTTTCCTTCACTGCTCATAATAGGCAGCTAAGTAATACTTATTTCTCAGCTGAATGTTTACTTGGCTTTGAAAGCAGTCTCCTAAATGTCAAGATATGATCATATGATGCTTTGTATTCCATTTCAGATTATTAGATTGCTTTCTATATAGCTCCATTCCATTGTCCCTTCCCTCTCCTAGCCTACCCAGCCTCTTTTGCTTTTGTGTTCATCTGTCAAGCCTTTTCTTGTTATTCAGATTATGAGCTGTCCAGGCAGGGACTATTGTTTTTGTCAATAGCTGCACAGAATTTAGACAAGTAGTGTTGGCTGTAGGTTCTCAGGACTATAATGCTGATACTAATACTACCCATAATAATTCCAGAATCAAAAGAAAAAGAAAAAATAATATATATAAGTAATATATTTCTCAGAAATACATTTTCTGAAAGAGACTGAAATGTAAATTACCAAAATTCTTACTTAAAACAGAAAAGAAAAAAGATGAAGCTGACAATAAAAGATTTGTAAAGGTTTAAATATTTGGTAACACATTATAAAGAAGTATACATAATAAGATTTGTGTGTGTCATTTGGAGAAAAATCAAAAAGAACAGAAAAGCCACTAATGTCCATATTCACAGAATCACAGAATCCTTAAGACTGGAAGGGCCCTCTAGAGGTCATCTAGTCCAACCCCCCTGCACGTGCATATGATCACTCATATATCAGAAACAAGTTCAGTGTGTCTTTTCCAAATGACAAATGCATAGCAAGCTGATACAGAACTTGCGAGATACTGCTAAATGATTTCTAAAGGGGTTGTTGGTGTTCCTAATGATTGTTCCCAGGACTTTCTTTCTGGTTTCCAGTGGTATTTTCTGTGGTACAAGTCCTAGATTTCCAGATATTTCCACCTTTTCCCAGGTACTTTTTCCCATGCTGTGTGAGCGAACTGACCCGTGCACAGAGGGCTGCTCTCGTCCTCACCGCAGCATCAGCGCTGCTCTGGCAAGCCCACGTGCTGTGCTATGTGGCTCCTGCCACACTGAAATGATTGCCCTGTAGCCCGGTTGCCTGTCACATGTTGTCGCTGTCGTGCATTATTCATGCAGCAGGGTAAGGTTACACCACTCTTCGGTTAGGCTCAAGAAAGCCCAGGCCCCTGAGGGGAGAACTCCTGTTCAGACTGAGCTGAGTGAGGCAGAGCTGCCTCAGAGTACTGGGTTGTGGCACCATGGACATCTAAGTGGCCTGGACTCTCAAGGGTGCTGCCTGGATCTGTTACCACCACTCAGAGGTTTTTCCTACCTATTTTCCCAACACATGATAAGGTCTGGGAAACTGCAAAAGATTTCCCAAAGACACCTGGCCCCCCATGTCTTCAGAGCCTCCATTGACTTGCCCCAGGTTGTAGGAGATGCTTTTCCCAGACAGAGAAACCAAGAGTTTACATCACAGTATTTTCACAACAAAGTATTTTTCACAACAGCTCTTTTGTAGTAAGCTCCTTTCTATGTCACAGCTGCATAGGATATTTGTTGGTGTTATCTCAGGAAGTGGTGTTATAAAGGAGCTGATCTTAAACTGCACTTTAACACATATACTAATATATATTAGTATATGTATATATATATAGCACATACTAATAAGTAGTACACTCTTACATTTCAGAGAAGCCCTTAATCTACAGTCTAGGTGATTTAAGTTAAAACTTATTCATCTAACAGGATGTAAGCACTTTTCAACAAGGAAATGCCTTTCAGTTCAGAACTTCTATAAACAGCATTTTCACTGTTAGCCTCCAGTAATAACAAGAATGTCTATTCTTCTGAAACAAATAAAAATCCAATAGTATTATTTAAGTAGGTATGAAACCCATGTTTCCTCAGAGAAAAAAAAAAACACTGACTTTTTGGGCACTCATAGCCTCATGTACAATAAGGGAACATGATTATTACTTTCATAAGTATTTGAGTTAGTAGGATAGCAAGTATTTGTGACTGGCCATGTGGTTGTACCTGAGAAGAGCATCTCTTCTGAAAAGTAGATAATAATCTTATTTCCTTTTATGTTATTTTTTTCTGAAGGGTATTTGGAGCAGCTATTTTTCTAACATCTACACTGAATATGTTCATTCCTTCTGCAGCAAGAGTACATTATGGTTGTGTGATGTTTGTAAGAATTCTTCAAGGTCTGGTGGAGGTAGGAATACTCAGAATTTTGGTATTTCCATATATCTTTTTTTTTTTTTGAGTCTTGATTCTAAACTGTCATAACATACTTTGTCAGCTTTTGTGATCAAACTAGAGTTTTCCTTGTTATTCATTTCCTTCACTGGCTTTATCGATGTATATTTCCAGTTCAGAAGTTTATATAAAGACATGTCCATGGAAAGCTGCTTTCCTGTAAAACATAGTGCTTTTTACAATGATTAATTTTTAGTCATATTGATTGATTTATAATTTTAAGCTAGGCAGGCTGACAGCATCAGCAACTGCTTAAAGTAGGACTGAGGTCAAAGCAAATTGTATAATGTGTGAAATGTCTGCTAGGGTGTCACCTACCCAGCCTGCCATGGGATGTGGAGTAAATGGGCTCCTCCACTGGAGAGAAGCAGGTTGGCAACCACTTCTTTCTGTGGTAAGTTGTCAAACTTATACAGTTTACATAAACATATATAGTTTGTGGTTCTCCTCCATCTGTGATTGCTATTAGGCATATTTTATTCAATTGTGATTTACAAGAGAAATACAAATCCTCTGCCCTCTGCAGCACCTGCCCACATACTCACTCAACTTCGAGTTCAGGATCCCGAGAATCTTTTATATGTTTATGTATATATATAAAGGGTTTTAAATGATAAAGGGATGAAATATATATATAATGAAATATATGAATATATGAAATATATATATATGTCTATTTCATTCCTTTATCATTTAAAACTAACCACCAAATGATTCTCATAGTAAACTAAATCAGGCCTAATGGTGTCAGATGAGGGAAATAGCTTTTTGTATTATCTTTAGGGATTCCAATTATTGCATGTATTGAATTGACTCCTCTCATCAAGTGTGCAGTAAAAACTATACATATCTTTTAAAGTATCTGAGTACATCAGGCTGCTCATGCTTATTGAAATAGATGTGACTCAATTTGTTGCTGTTGTGCTTCGCTCTGTTTTGACTTATGTTTGGACTCATAATTTGCTCTCTTCTTGGGATATTTTTCCAAAGCTGACAGACAGCTCTCTTAAAGATGCTTTATGGGAAATTTCAGAAGACTTTGCAGAGAGGAAGCCAGTGGAAATATGAAGCAAATCAAATTCTCTCAATGCCTTTCCAACTTACCTAGCCCTTTGGCAACAGACTTAAATATTGTATTGAAATGGGAAGTGGGAAAATGCTGACATTTTAAGCCTTTTTTCCTCAAAGAGGATTCCTTCTTTTCCCTTACAGTTGTATTAGTAAAAAGCAAAAAAAAAAAAAAAAATTTGTATTTTAATCATTTTTCAAGTACCAACTTTTGAAAAGAGCTGCCCCTGTGGGTCTCTGTGCTGTGACTGTTTTTTGATAATAAGGACTATTGAGCTTCACACACCTTTTTGGTCTGTTCAAAAAACAAGAGCAAAACATGAGAAAAAAACTGTTTTTCAAATTAGAGAAATTTTATTTTTATTATAAACAATTCCAGGATAAAAAGCCCGACTAACCCCAATGCTATCTCTGTGAACACCTACATAGCATAGAGAAAGATCCATCCTGAAGCTCAGTGCTCATTTTAGTTGCTACAGATCACACTTTTTTTTTTTTTTAACTTGGAAGGTGAAAAGGAACAATAAAAACATTTGGAAACATGACTTTAACGAGATTCCTCTTTCTCCAAGCATTTTCATGCCCAGGGCTTTGTTGTTCCTGCAGGGATGCTGCATTATTGCTGAGTTATACAGAGGAAGGAGAAGGGTCACTGTGAACTGTTCCACTGAGAAGCATTTCCTAATGAGTTAAGCAAGGCATTCCTGTGCATTTACTAGCAGTTTTTGGTTAAAAGTGTTCTTTAACAAAACATGTAATACCATCAAAAGCACAGGCATCTCATTTCCTGGAATAATTCAAAGCAACATGTGAAGCCAATGACACTGTCTTGCACTGAAACAATGCCCTAATTGCATGAATTTTCCCCTTTCCCTGCACAGCACAGTGCCCATGCAAAATGAGCCTCCTGTTTTCCCAGCAGTGAGGGCCAGTCCTCCTTGCTTGAGCAAAATGCAGGTGCCATCCTGTTCCCCATGTTCACAAGAAACCACGGTGGTCAGAGCCTCCCTCTGACTCTACCGCTGTGAGCACTGGAGTGGGCTATCTGATGCAAAGATGGGACTTTCTGAGCATTGCTGACGTGTTTTCTCAACCCTTTTGTCCCTCAGGGTCCTATGCAGGTGCAGTGGTGGCCATGCCATTGGCGGGTGTGCTGGTACAGTATATAGGATGGTCATCGGTCTTTTATGTTTATGGTGAGTTGCCTGTCATAAAGGACCTCTGTGATTAGAGTGGTACTGGCATCAGTTTTGTAGAACCTGTATTTTAAGGATGGAACAAAGTTGTTCTGGGAAAGGAGAGGGTTTGCAAATAGACATTGCATTCTCTGCTTATTGAAGCTTCTGTTAACTTTCATTTTGTCACCTATTGTAAAATGCTTTCAAATTCTAACAACAGGCTTTGGCCCATGGTCACCCAGTGGCAGGGCTGGGTGCAGTGATGCTGTGAAGGTGGCTCAGAAGGAGGGACACCCCCCGGCACGTGTCCCAGAGCGCACACTGCAGCACACACTAAGGCCTCTGAGGCCTTCTGTCCGGACAAACCTGCCCTGGATGGCCCTCTCTTGGTGACAACAGTGCCCCTTCAGAGAAGAGTTCCCTTGTGCTGGTTGGCTCCAAGGCAGTGTTGCAGTATCCCAACACTCCCCTTCAGGGTACGAGCTGGCTCCAGACCATGATCCCTGCCTCACATGTGAATGACCCAGTTAAGATGAGGAGCTGGTTTGTCTGGAAACACAGGCCACACCATAAGGTTTGCCATCAAAATCTCCCTGTTAAGTCTTTTTACACAAACTGTGACCATGTTATGATCAGTCTGCTTTTATCTTTCCCCAGGCCCCTTATAAAGCTTTGCTTTTACCTTCTCTCCACGTGACATTTACTATGTAGTAGGAGTAACAGAACACTCAGGTACTATGCAAACAGGCATGCAACAAATGCAGACTTGGGTATCATTTCTTCTTACTTATCTGAGCATATTTTCTCCTCAGATTCGGCTAAATTGGCCAAATGAGAAATAAACGGTAAGGCCTGCAGCTGTGTGGCTTTTAAAACCAAACTTTTCTTTCCTCCAGGAATGTTTGGGATTGTTTGGTATGTGTTCTGGCTGCTTCAGGCCTATGACAGCCCTGCGATACATCCAACAATAACCAGTGAAGAGAGGATATATATAGAAACAAGTATAGGAGAAGGAGCCAGCCTCGCTAATGCAAGCGTAAGTTGAAAAAAAAAAAAAAGCTTTTCAGTGACTAGTTAATATTTATGAGCACTTTGGACAAGATCTGCTGAAAGGAGGCTGTTTGCTGCATAAAAGTATCAGAAATTTCCTGTCAAAAGTATCAGATATTTCCTGTCAATGGGTAGAGGCTTATCCTTTTTTAAAGGCTGCAGAATCAGGGTCATGCAGCTGGACTGAAAGAGTTTAGCAACAGGTAAAAATTCTTTGCTCTTTCAGCACTCAGCTTATAGACTTCCATCACCTGGAGAGGGAAATGGAGTGAGGAGAGAGGGGAATAGTTCACTGATCTGTTTTTGAATAGTTATCAGGAGTACCCTAAAAATACTAATAGAGATACCTCAATAAGAAACTGGCTCCAGATGTTAAATCATCCAGCTGCCTTTTCAGTTCCCATTAATGATGATGAAAATTCTGAGGGCTCTGCCTGGGACTTCTGGCCTGCTCCCACCCACAGCAGCCAGGCTCAGTGTTTTCAGATTCTTCCCCTCCCTCCATTTTTTTTAACACTTAAAACTTAAAGAAACTTAAAATTAATTTTCATTAAAACTTTATATTCATATAGGTAACTTGTTTTTGCTAGTGGGGAAAACAAGGCAGCTAGTTGGAGCCATGCCCTCATTCCAGGTCACAGTTTTGCCCTTCCTGTATAGTAGATTTACTGGAGTGGACCCTAGTACCACTCTCATGTGTTTGCACATGACAGTGCTTGCGCTACACAGCTACCAATTTAAATAAGGGGAGAACATCTATGTGCATTGCCATAGTTACACATTTTACTTAGCTTCTGGTTTGAGTTCTAAGTGAGCAGGACTCTGAAGTGCTTTTGTTCCTGTTATATGGATTACTGAAGTATAAATAGAAACTAGAAATGCCAAAAGCAAGAGATATATATGAAATATCCTACCACAGACTTATTTTGCTGAATGAGATGAGTTAGGTTGAAGCAGGTACCTGCCTGTTGCTGAGATACTGCATGTTGCTTAGTCTGGAGAATTCTTTTTTTCCAGTCTTTTCAGTGGAAAGCCTCAAACTGAATCATGCCAAAGATTGGGGAACATAACAAGATTTTCTTTAGTTTTCTTTGGTTCTCTTAATGATGCTGATGTTATCACAGTAATGGAGTTCCAAAAGACCTGGTATGGTTTAACTGAGCACAGCAATAGTAGTACAGTAGGCATCTTAAACATCAGATCTATTCAAAGGAAGTTTTCCTACCTATCTTTCTAATACAGGAGATCTCTTTCATTGACTTACATTATAAATGATTTGTAGCACAAATAGGATGCAACCTAGCGAAGCCAGTTGCAGTTCTGAAACTAAAGGTGAATTGGGCTGTCTCTTTATTCTGCTTACTCCCTACTCAAAAATGCCTTCATTTTTTTTTTCTAGAAATTTAGCACTCCCTGGAGGAGATTTTTCACTTCAATGCCAGTTTATGCAATCATCGTGGCAAACTTCTGCAGAAGCTGGACCTTCTATTTGCTCCTTATAAGCCAGCCTGCTTACTTTGAAGAAGTCTTTGGATTTGCGATAAGTAAGGTAAATGTCAAAGCTGAAGCAGTGGCCTGCAGACCTCCCCTCAGGAGATGCAGGATGCTTGAAGATCCTCTGATCTGTTTGGAGTCATTACTGTTGATTTTTTGAAGTAGTTGGGAATGATCGACTTTCAGAGATGTGATAGACATGCTTAAGTTGCTAGGATCATATTCTTAGCAAACAAGAAATACAGAAAGAGAGTTGATAAAAAGTGGTCTTTTCCAAGTTGCCTTGGAAAACAGAGTTGATAAAAAAGAAACACATCACAAAACCCACAAGCTAGGTAAATAAGAACATACGGTTTAGTACTGGCGGTTTAGCAATATTTGCAATATTGTTTTTCATCCTCATCATCTTTTTCTCATTTTCATTGCTTGACCAGCATTGAAAATCAGGGGTCAAATTCTGTATGAACTGATATTAACTGCTGCTTCATTAAAGCCAGTCACACTTCCTCTTCAGAGCATGAAAAAACACCAGAAAGTATTTTTTCCAGAAAATAGAAATATTCCTCAAAAAAAATTTGCTGTATCGTAACTTATTTCTGAGTAAGTGTAATTCTGAAAATTAATAAAAATCAATACCATTATCATTATCATTTGGGTACACGGCTATGCTCAAATTCTGCAAAGTGTTCATGAGCGGTGACAATCTGAACGGCCAAGTGTAGTGCTGGTGTGAAGAACAGGAGAATTATAGAGTTACATCTCTGTATACATCATTATAAAAATGCAAAATTGTTTCACAGTTAACATAAGGAGATTTCACATCCTATCAAATAAATTCAGATTTCTCATTAAATTACTTATTGAAAGAAAAGTATCTAGTAGGTGACATGCTGGTCACCAGAAGTCTGCAAAATGAGGGCTTTTGGGGTATCTGAGAAAAATACTAGTGCTGACAGAAGTAAGTGCCCTTGTCAGAAAATGAAAGAAGGTGAGCATCAATTTGTAGACCCTAATCCCACAAAAATAAAAGACATGCATAACTTCAAATGTATGATTAACTAACCATTCCAGAATTTTGTTGTAGTTTCCGATTTTTTATGCTCCTGTCCATTATTCCATATAGAATGTGCAGGTGCTGTTTTCATTTATATAGTGGCAGCAAACGGGGATAAGTTTCTTTTGCAAATCACAGCCCTTTCAGAACATGGCTACTAAAAATTTATAAAAACTGATGAAAACTAAGATATAGACATCTAGTATCAGAACATGTTGTAGCACAGGACTGTGATGTCTGCATAAGTGAACAGCATTAAAGGTAGACACTGAATAGCAGGGTATTGCTTGACATTTCTCAGGTGTGATCCTTACATGCACTCTGGCTTTTCCTGGGCCATGGGGAGAGAATCTTGTCACACAATGTGGTGATGCACAGTCCTCCTGTACTCAGAGATGCCCAAACGGGAGCCCGCTGGAGTGTCTCAAGCTCGTAGAAGTCCCTAAAGATGGGACAAAGGTAGGTTATGGCCACTTAGACCTTGGCTGTTCGTCCTGTTGGAGGAAGAGCCCACAACCCTCCCACGCTAGGATCTGTGCTAAAAATGTGTCTGTTGGGAAAAAGAGGTGAACAAAAAATAGCATTCCTCTCCTCTTTCCTGGAAATCCTGAGGACATGAGCAGTAAGCGCTTGTCTCATTGCAGGTTGGCCTTCTGTCTGCACTTCCTCACATGGTCATGACAATCATTGTGCCCATTGGAGGGCAGCTGGCCGACTTCTTACGGAGCAGGAAGATTTTGACCACTACCACTGTAAGGAAGATCATGAATTGTGGAGGTACTGCTGGATTCTGAAAATACATGTTTCAGTTGTGGGCTGCAGTTGATTCAAATTTCATAGTTTGGCCATATGATTAATTTTAACAAAAGGCAAATTAGCTTAGATTGCATTTGGAGTCGATTAATCTGAAACATTTAATGGGGAATAGAAGAGCTGATGTTAGGTGTCCTCATGCTGTAAATCTTCACCCACATGAATAATCCTTATAGCATGCAAGAAGCCTTGGTAATAATTAGGAGGGCAATAAAGGCTGACAGATGAGTACTGTGATAAATTAGGCCTTGTCCTGCAAATTCATACAGATGTACAGTGGAGCTGGGAAGACTCTTCCCACTGGATGCAATCTAGCACTAATTGACCATGTTCCTGTTTGTGACTTTTAGCAGTTCCCCTGGCAAGTCTAGACAGGTGGAATAGGAGAAAAATAACAGGATGAAAATGCCTTTTAGTCAACATAAAGTAATTTGTACCTGGTTCAGCCACTGAACTGAAAAATCAATGATATCTATATGTAATTAAAAGATGCTAAATTAAAACAAAAATTTCAAGCACGATAGCCTGTGGAATCACTCTCTGCCAATTCCCAATTTATATTATTTAAGGATGGCATAGTCTGCCTAAAAAGAAGAGATGCCTGCAGGTACAGATGCCACACAGCATTGCTATTCATCTTCACAAAGGATTCTCAGATTAATTATATTTTCAGGGGTTGTTTTCAGCAGCATTCAAAAAAAAAATAAGCAGAAGAATTGCTCTGCTAATCATTAGAAAATGTTAATTCATAATGACTGTGAGCTCCCTGTGACACTCAGGGATGTCATATCATATTGATGGTACACATGTCTGAAAAATACTTATTTGTTCCATTTACCAAGAACATCTCACATCACTACAGCTGTAAAAAATTGAAGGGAAGAAAAAATTTTCTTCTTTCCCTACCATGTTTATGCATTTTGTGAATTGTATAGCACTTTGCACAGACTCATTTTCTTTTTTCTCTGCACTAGTTACTGAATTAACTTCCTCAGTTGCTTGGTCAGTTACATAGCAATGCAGAGAAAAAAAAAGTACATTTTCAAACAACATATATTAAAATATTTATGTGAATCCGCAAGAATGGCAAATTTGTTCTAGAATAGCAATGACACTTGAAAAGATCATTGAGTCATTTAAGTCCCTATTTGCCTAGACTGTATTTGTATTTCCCTGACTTGTAGTAATTAGAATGTATTTTATTGTATTTCATTTGAAGGCTTTGGGATGGAAGCAACCTTGCTTTTGGTGGTTGGTTACTCCCATACAAAAGGTGTGGCTATTTCCTTTCTGGTGTTAGCAGTGGGATTCAGTGGCTTTGCAATTTCAGGTAAGAGTTAGTCTTATTATTTATTTTATTGGTGGTTTTATTATTAATAAGAACAGTATTATTATTCTGTTTGATCTTAGCATCTAAGCAGCTGCTTATGGGATGTTTCTGATTTCTTTCTATATTGGAAATAATGTACTTCAGTTTTCTATGAGGTGTGCCACAGGCAGGACACGAAGCTCTAGGAGAATCTGCTCTTTAGTGTTTCAGGTTTTCAGGCACAAAGCTGATGAGCTTTGTGCTGTTCAGATTCTAATAAGCATTTATTAGTGGCAGTTGTGTGTTATTCTTCCACAAACACAGTCCCTAAAAGGAGGTAGGGAGAGTTACTCAGGGAGAACACGAATACTTGCTCAAAGTATATCAGCTGCCAACCCTAGCTGCCACTTTCTGCTTTGTAGGCCAATTTCATATCCACTGCATCCTACTCTTCTCCAGAGTAGCTATTTCTACCCTCTTCATGAGGCTCAACAGTGTCACACTGACTTTTTCAGCTCTGTCAGTACCATTGCTATTAAAAAGAAAACTTGTTATTATGAAGATGGAAGGCCATCAGTTGGAGGAGCTTCAAAGAGATGGATCTACAATCTACACCAAGGAAAGAGAATTTTGCTCACTATAAATGACATTTTGTCCCACCTCAGTAACTGAAGTGGGCAAAGTAACTGACAGTCTTCAGTGTTTCAGGCTTATGTCCATGGGAAGTAGTTCTGCTGGTCAGCTGTGAAGTGCTTACAGGCCATTTTCCTTCAATCTGTTTCTATCGCAGTACTCAACATTTTATTGTATTTCAGCTCCTAGAATAGGAATTAATCATACTTTCTATATGACCATCATATGACCCATATGACTGATTTTCATTATGTAAAGCATGATAATTGTCCAGGGTGATTTTTACTGTTTATTAATTTTAAGGAAATTATGTATCCGATAGATAAGATACAGTAAGAGTAATAACATTTTCCTACTGATTTATATTCTGAGTACTTAGCATGTTGTTTAACTGTTGTTTAAAGTACTGGAAAGGATGTTTTTCAAACATTGCTACCTGAATGAAAATGATATAAGAGTTTAACAGACATGAGGCATGGCATTCATTCTTTAAATAAAAATGTTTGCCAAGTGCTTCATTTCAGTGTGAGGATAGGGGATATATAGGTGCTTTAAATTGCCAAGAAGCCAAAAAAAGCAAAATTGGTCCTAGTAGGGAGGAAGGAAAGGATTTTGGAAAAAAAAAAAAAAAGGAAGAAGAGTTGCAACATATATTCCATTGTTCTTCAAAAGAAAACCACACTTTTATCTGGTAGCTAAGGTATGAGGTTACCTGCCTGTTTCAATCTCCTTCATAGGAGGCTATAGAAAGATATGTTGGGCTGTCAGCACAAAACAATACAGTTGACTATTGTCTTTGTTGTAGGATTCAATGTGAATCACTTGGATATAGCCCCGCGTTATGCCAGCATCCTGATGGGAATCTCCAATGGTGTGGGGACACTGTCGGGGATGGTGTGCCCGCTCATTGTTGGTGCAATGACAAAGCATAAGGTAACATTTCTCTCTGTTTTCTGGGAAAAGGATTAGGTTAGGGGACAAAAGTTAAGCCACTTCTAAGCTTCCTGGGAACCTTATTTCACCATCGGTTTCTGCAGCTGTTTTCTGTTTTTGTTGTTTGCTTTAAGCATTCACTTTTACAACAGCACTGGAGCCACATTCTCAGCTAGTGTAAACTACTTATCTGTGTGGGGAGATGTTATTTATACCATCTGAGTCTGATGCTTAAAGGACTTTAGAAACTTCTCTGTGATGCAGCAATCACTGGGTTCTAAGCAATCACTGATCTGTTGGGATTAGCTCAGTAGTCAGTGAGATCCATGCATTTCCAGCCCCATGAATATTTCACGTGCCAGAGAGAAACTTCACTGGGAGAAAAAATTAATCCTCTTCTTCTATTTTATTAGCCATTGTCATGCTAAGATGGAAAAAAAAATCACAATGACTTTCATAAAATGTTGTATCTGTAGCATCAGGAATCAAACAGAGATCATAGTCATCGTTCAGTATGTGCTAATCCATGGTCTAATTCATATATTAATATTTCTTTTTACTGCAAACCTAATGAGACCTATGCCATTCTTTCAGACCCGAGAAGAATGGCAAAATGTCTTTCTGATCGCAGCCCTGGTGCATTACAGTGGAGTGATATTCTATGGTATCTTTGCTTCTGGAGAGAAGCAGGATTGGGCTGACCCTGAAAACCTCAGTGAAGAGAAATGTGGAATAATTGATCAAGATGAACTTGCTGAAGAAACAGAGATGGACAATGAAACTTTTGTAAGTTCAAAGAAAATGTATGGTGCTACCAGTCAAAACAGCGAAGTACAGCAAAGGGAGTGGAACAATAAAGAGCAAGTAACTCAAGACATGGAAGAACAGACTTCTTACCATTATGAAAATGGAAATTTTCAAGATCTGTCATAATACTTGAAGTTGTAAGGTTCGCATAGCAGCTACTCCCAGCCTCTTCCTATCCCAAATCAGCCAGTATCCGTATTTATTTTCTTATTCAATCATGTAACATCGGGCCATATGGCTGGATATAAGGAGTAGTGATTCTCCTTTAACAGTGTGGAAGAGGGCGCTTAGCGCCGGAACCGAGAGATGTGACATTGAATTCTGGCTCTGCCATGGGCTCTCCTGCAGAGGACCTGCCTCCTTAGGAGACCTTCCTGGTGCCAGGACTGCCCCAGGCTTCTCATTCAAACAGAGACAGGACAAGGCAAGGTCATGTTGGATGGTGGACCCGCAGTGAAATGAGTGCACCTGCTGGGGTGCCAGTGGCAAGGGAGACAACCTGGAGTGGCCCTGCCAGATGACAAACGCTTTCCCCTTCGTTGTCCTTTTAAGAGTCTCGTCATTTTGCATCTGAGCTGTTTGCAGCATGTGAAACCGCAAGCGCGTGCTCAGAGATCAGAGTGGAGGGAAAAGCTGATTGACAACACGGAACTGCCACTACATACATACCGTTAGGTTTATACCATTAGCTCTGAAAAGAATATTTTTCCATCATCAGTGGAAGAAGGAACTTGTTGCAGAAGTGACATGATATTGCTTCAATGATTCCTTCACAGTGATTGATAGTCTGCTTTCCAGGCATAGCCCCCAGCATCTGAATAAGACTATAAAATGGATACTTGTGAGATCTCTCCCCCTCCAAAGATTTTGTGCTGGCATGAAAAAAAATTTGAATACAAAATCATCATTAGTGGTGCAATATTATTAATCCTTTTGAAAGAAAATCATAGTCCTGCTGGGATTAGGTTTCTAACTTAAATAATTATTGTGAAGTAATTTAAATATATTTTTCTAGTATTACACTGGTAGAGTTCCTCACCTAAATCCCAACAGTCCTTATTTAGGTGAATGAGCTAACTTACACAACTAAAGTCTTTAGTTCTTAATCTATAACTTTTCTTCATTGTTGCCTCAGTCTCACTGTTGGTACAAAGCACATTCTGAGAGTTAGCAGAGCATCTATCTCTAGAAGCATATTTATTTTCCCATCAGCATATGTTTGATAGCATAAAGTGGCTTTAGCCTTTTTCTACCATTTTTTGAATCAAGCGGTGGAGCATGCATCAGACATTTAGCTGCATCTCAAGGACTCATCATGGCATTATACTGTTTTCAGAATGGAATTTCAGTAAGCTATAATTTAATTTGTCTTACATTATGATTACTGTCTCATTAAATTCAAGTGAAAACTATCCTGTCTAGACTATGATGTTCTTTGTGATGTTTCAGTAATATTGTTGTGATGTACCATATACAGCCACTGTGATGCACATGAGATCAGAATGTTTCTAACACTCATTTTGCTGTTTTGTTGCAGTACAATTGAGTAACATGGTGGAATTTTGCTTGTACTTTGATTTGAATCCATGGGTGATTTATCTTCTCTACAAATGTAATTAAACAGGGAGATTAGGAAGTTAGCTATTCTCTTTTCATGCCTGGTTCCTTTTCTATCCAGCAAAATCCAATCTACAAGGGTTTGTATGGATGAGAAGAAGAGCGACTGATCTACTGGAATGAATAGATGAATCTCTAATATGACTGGAGTAAAGATCTTTCAATTGGCATCAGCAGATAATTTGAAGATACAGGCATTGCTACACCTTTGACATAATCCTACTTTGACACAGTGCAGTTTATTAATAAGATACTCAGAAAAAAAAAACTTATAGTTTTAGACTGAGCAGAATATTTTTCAAAATTCTGAGCCTTAGTTTCAAATTGAGTTGCTTATTTCAGTAATTGCGTTTAGAACTGACATAAGAAAATATCTTCTTTACAGCAGATTTTGTCTAAATTTGGGATCTAAGTGACAGGAATTCAAATAAAATGGTCTCACTGGGCTATCAAAATAGCCAGATCAGCTTCTGTCAAACTATTTTGCAATGTTCACCAAGTTTTTTGAAAGAGATAGACCTTATTGCATATGCATACACCACACTGCTTCTCCTTCCCACTCCGCTCATGCATATAGTTACTACAGGAACTGTTTATATGCAAATATTATTATGAAAGGATTTAAAATAAGAATTTGTATAAGTATAAGCTGGCAGGGAGAAAAAAGGAAGAGAAACAGCTATCTTTAGTATAGAAGTGACCACATGAGAGAGGAGTCACTGTCCCTAGCAGTTTTGACGAACCTTGTAGATGAGGCTTAGGGACATGGTTTAGGGGCTTAGGGACATGGTTTAGGGACTTAGGGACATGGTTTAGCAGGTATGACATTGAAGGGTTTACAGTTAGACTTGATGATCTTAAAGGTCTTTTCCAACCACAATGATTCTATGATTCTATTTTAGAAGCAGAAATGTTTTCTGAGTAGTGACAAATGGTAACATTCCCCCCTTACAAAGAGGAACACAAAACTGGAGAACACTGATGTTATTACACAGAACAACAACCCCCTGATAATGTGGGAAATGGTCAATCAGCACAAGACAGTTTGGTTGCATCCGTGCTGGCTGTAGCTGCTGTTTCTCACCATTGCAGATATGTGCGACAGAAGTTAGAAAGGACTCTCAGTAAAGTGAGGAGCTCAGTCCAGCAGAATCATTTTGTATCCACCAACAGATGGCACTGATCTGGTTTGATGAAGGTTGAAATGTATTGCATAAAGTGTAAACATCAGCACCCGTTGAAAGCTAGTCTTTTTTTCCCGGAAATCTTCATTCCTTAACCAACTGTATGGTCAATGCAGTGGTTTCTGCAGTTCTGTATGACCAAGGATAGAGACAGCTTATTGGAACTGAAGAGGCTTCATAACTGCAGTAGTGCTGTATCTCTTTATCTGAACTGGTTTCAAATAGCTACTGACATGGATAAGGGTGAGAGGCCTAATCTGTCTCCTTACAGCATGATAGGATATGGAATATGTAAAAAACTGGGGAAACAGCATATCCTCACGTGACTCCTAAAAAGTCATGGCAGTAATGCTCAGGTCACAGCACTCTGGGAACAATGTTAAGAAAGAAGCTCTGGATTTCCCTCTGTATGGCCCATTTGGGCTGTATCAGAACTTATGGTAACAAGAACTATTCCTCTCAGATCCTGGGTGCAAATAACTTCTTAAATGATGTTTTTTATAGGGAAATATTTTTTTGGTGAAATTTCATTTCTTGCATTATTTGCATATTTTTCTGTCCCCAGGTCAAAAATAATTTCTCCATCTTTTCAAATCCACCACTCATACATTTAGCTAGATTTGAATCTAGCTTTTATTCATGCTGAGGGAAGCAAAGTTTGGTGAGTTTTTTTTTGGAAAAGAAATCTTAAATAAGCTAGAGGAACACCCAGCTCTCTATAATGTAAAATATCAGAATATATAGGCCACAGGATAATAATTTAAGGTGGTAGAGAATAAAAGAAGAGTAAGTCCTTGGTGTATGTTGTTCAGCCTGTCTACTGATCTTTCTTAAAGAAGTTTCAGCTATTACTTCCTTGATAATGGAGATTTTTCTAGTAGTTTAATGGTAATTAATACCTCCTTTGCATTCATGTAAGAGTCAAATGAAGTATTCCCTCTAGTGAGAAGGAAGTGACAAATTAATGACAGAAGCAATGAAAATTCCTTGGAGTAGGCTGATGAAATATCTACACTTATACAACAAAATAATCACTTTGTTCAAGAGAGTATACAGGCATTTGCATAAAGATAAATAAATATATATATAACAAGGATAATAAGGACATCCAGATGTTAGCAAAGTGCCAGGAGGAGTCTGATATGTGTAACTTAATTAGTTTGAAAGTAATGAGGTAAAATTCATTCAAGTTCATGCAAAATGTGTCTGAGTGGTTCCAATTACTCTACTTCTGTGGTCAGCTAGGTACAGAGGTTTGGACATTACTTTAAGAAACCACTTTAACCAGAAAATTTTGTAAAAACTTAATTTCTTATCCTATTTTTCTCCCTATTTTCTTTTAAAAAGGAGAATTCTATTTAGTTACAGGCATTTTAAAAGAAAGGTGTCAGTATTTCTTGTAGAGAAAAGACTAGAAAGGGGAAAACAGAAAAAGAGGAAAAAAAAGCAAGCAAGCTGTAGCTGAGGGTCACTGCAGACAGAGCCACAGAAGGATGAAAATTCAGCATATCTCATTTGTGAAAACAGAACAGGGTGTTCTCTAGATTTTTGATCTAAAGCCTAAAAGATGGGTCAAGACCTAGTATTCTGTACACTCTCAAAGTCCAGGGAATCTTACTTTGGTCTTAATTCAAAGCTTAACCCTCATAAAATCATAGGAATAATAAATGGAGAGATTTGAAAAAATCTTGTTCTTAAGTTACCCAAATGCTTATGTTGGGTAGGTAGCACTTTTTCTGCAGCTCCTTATGTACATGCAGAAGTCTGATAGGCTCTTGTAAAAAAGATTGGCTCCTATACTTGCATGAAATAGTTTTTAACCTTCAGTTGATAACAGTGTTTAGAAGTGGCATGAAAATTTGTTCCTGTTTTAATCTCAACATTTTTTTTCACTGTTTATACTGTTTAGCATTTTTACAGCTCTTCTAAGTGCTAAAAGACCTTCATGTAAGACCTGTAGTAAAGTAGAGTTCTCTGTGCTGAGCTATCTTTTAAATAATATAGCTAAGGGCCAACACATTTCTTCCCAGGAACCTACCATTTAAATATTTTAAGTCTCCATAATGAAAAAGCTAGACGAATTTAATTTTTGTTCACACTGATTTTAATTAGTATATTGGATATTTGCAGCAGCCAACAATTTACATTTGTTTATGTATAAGACCATGGATTACTCCGTCTGCTGAATAATGCTTGCTTTTGACCTCTGCTTCCCTACCTTTTTTAGACTTAGTTCTACCTACACAGAAAATTTAGGGCTCTTTTAAGCAGGTCTATTGGCTGTTTTAGTAAATATGTGTTCAGAAAACACTGGAACTCTGGAAAAATAAATTTCAGAGCTGTGGCTGCCCAGAGGTATCTTACGGCTCTTCAGAGCACCAGGAAGACAAGAGCTTTTGCAAACCAGGAAATATTTAAAATCTCTAATAAAAATATCTGGCAATCGGAGTAGCTGGCAGTCACTGCCAAATGCATGCCAGGTGCTTTCTCTCTGCTGCGCAGAGCTGTAATGAATGGCAAGAGAATTAGTCAGAGAAACTTGCTAATGCCATGATTAAGATAAGGGGAATGGGACTTTCTCTTGTTTTAGGGAAGGGACTTTGATCCGATCTGCTGGTTCCTTGTCCCTCCCTTTCAAAAGAAACTGTGCATGTCCTGAGAAACCCAATCTGTCTCCTGAGAGTGGCTAGTTGTGCAGCCCGGCCTGGTGGCAATTTGCCATTGGATGGAAATGGTTTACGGGCTTCTGCTGATTGATGAGAGCCAAGGGACAAACATAGTACTAAAGGGTAACCTGCATAAAAAAAGGAAGAAATCTGGCATAACACTGTTGGATGATGCAGGCACAGGCAGCTTGGAATAGCCCCAGACCATGAGTTTTCTTCTAGCAAAAGGACTGCAGTAAGGTCTGTCCTACAGTTTTTCCTTCCCCTTTCCCAGCTACTCTGTATTGTCTGTAGGTTCACATGTTATGGGCTTTGGGCATAGTGAAGAAAGGGCTACAGTTGCACTGGACCTTATCCGAACTCTGTGTTCCCTTGTTTTTCATGTGTGACTTCTTGTGACCCTTGCTAACTCATGGACTGGTACGTGAGATCCTGCAGCTGCTAAAACAGTAGTAACAAAGGTCTGATTTTCAGCAAATTCCACAGTTCTTTACCAGCAAGAGGGACATTGTAGGCGGTGGTGCACGCTCGCAGGAGGAACTGCAGCGACCCAGTTGTGGCGCTAGCGGAGGTGTTACCCTGGCTGGCCGAAGGTCAAGGCCGTGCTGGCCTGCTCTGCTGCAGTCTTCTCTGGCCATGCACAGAGAGGAAATGTCCTGCTTGGAAGGGCTCAGAGAGCAAAGTTCCCGACAAAGCTGGGAGGGAACCAGCAGTCGAGGTCTGTGTTCCCTGCCCTTGATGGCTGTGTTGCCGAGGGGTGGCTCAAGCAAGAGGGTTATCTAGCAGTTCTCAGGGTATCCTGTGTCTTTCAGGAAAGAGATGGTTTGGGTTCATGCAAGTTATTGGGAAACACTTCCCCAATGTTTTAAAAAAAAGAGTACGCCTCCTCAATGCCTCACCTAGTTTGCTAACAAGTTGTTCTTTGGCTTGTGTCAATGGTTGGAACTGGTCTCAGAGGACACAAGAAGTTCAAAAATCAAAGGATGTTTCTGTGGGCTACTAAATCACTTCTTTAACAACTGAAGTTTGGCAAGCTGTCCAACCCAACATGCTTCACATGTGAATTTCTTCCTGAGAAGGATTTGGTACAAATCTTTCAAAGGAGCATCGTTTTTACTTCAAGAATATTTTCAGCTCTGCTTACTCAAAGAAATTGCAACCAAGCTAATGATGAGCTGCTGAAATCAATTACATGTGAGCACAGTTAGACCTTCAGCAGCCAGCGTGCACCCTAGAGTATGACTTTCATTTATTTCGTGATAATATGTTTTCTTCAGGGAATTTTTTTTTAATGTTTAATTGGATTTCCCCATATTTCAATTTGTGTCCTGCTTTTTGTCTGTTGCTTGGAACCACTTGGAAGAATTTGTCTCTGTCTTTTTACTCCCACCCATCACCTACTTATACGCATTGATAAGATCCCTCTGAGACATCAACTCCAAGATGAACAGTTCGAGTTCTTTCCCCCATGACTGATGCTTCAATATCTTAATCATCTTTATGACTATTCAGTAGTCTAGTTCTAGTATGTCTATGTCTCTCTTGTACTGTGTGGTTCTGGGCTGGACATAGCACTTTAAATATGGTCCCACCAGGGATGAAAAGAGGAGGATTACCCACCTTGACCTGCTCTAACACAGCCCCGGATGCTGTCGGCCTTTTTTGCCACACGTGCACATTTTGCCACACATGGCTCTTGGTCAACTTGGTGTCCACCAAGATCCCCAGATCTTTTCCTGCAAAGCTACTTTACAGCTGGTCAGCACATAGCATGTGTTGGTGAATGGACTTATTCCTCCCTTGGTGCAATACTTTGTATTTCCCTTTGCTGAATCTCATGAGGATCCTGTCTGACCATTTTTCTAGCCTCCTAAGATCCTTCTCAATGGCTCACCCACTCACCAATCAACCTCTCCTCCCGTTTGAAAACTTACTGAGGGTGCACTCTGTCCCTTCATACAGGTCACTGATGAAGATAAGTTGACTCCAGTGTCCACCTACGGGGTACACTAATGATTGGTTTCCAACTGGACTTTGTGCTGCTGATCACAACTATTTGAGCCTGGAAGTTCAGCCAGTTTCCATGCCACTTCTCTGTCCACTAAACTAGCATGAACTTCCTCTCTTTGTCAACAAGGATGTTAGGGTGTTGAAAGCCTTGGTGAAGTTGAGATAAACATTCACTGTTTCTCCTTGTTCCAATAAGTCAGCCATCTGCATCATAGAAGGCTATCAGAGAAGGCTATCAAGTCAAGAATGATTTCCCATTAATAAATCCATACTGACTTCTCCCAATCACCTTCTTGTCATTAATATGTTTAGTATGTAATGGTTTCCAAGATTATTTGCTCCATCACCTTCTGGGGATCAAGGTAAGGCTGACTGGCCTGCACTTCCCTGGATTCTGTTTCTGGGCCTTTATGAAGATAAGACTGACTTTTTTTTACAGTCCTCAGGAAGTTCTCCCATTCACCATGACCTTTCAAAGATAATCAAGATTGGCTTTGCAATGATATGTGCCATATCCCTCAGAACTTGTGAGTGCATCCCATCAGGGCCCATGGACATGCATATGTCCAATTTGTTTAAATGCTAAGTTGATGCTTCTCTGTTGTGGGTAAGTCTTCCTTGCTCCAGAATTTCTCACTGGTCTGAAAGATCTGCGACTTTTGAAGGCTGGTTTTGCTAGTAAAAAATGGCAGAGAAACTTGCTAATGCCATGATTAAGGCACTGAGTAAAGCAAGCATTGAGAACATGGGCCTTTTCTGTGTCATTTTTCTCCAGGTTCTCTGCTCCATTCAGCAGCTGGCCCACTTTTCCCTGCTCTTCCTTCTGCTGCTGCTCTACTTATAGAAATCTTTATTTTTGTACTTTACATACCTCACTAGATTCAAAATCCAGTATGCTCTGCCTTTTCTAACCTCATCCCTGGATGCTTGGAGAGTGTCTCAGCATTCAGTGTCATCTGACGCTGCTTTCACCTGTTGTATTCTTCCTTTATTTGAACTATTTGAATTTAGTCAGGAGCCTCCTGTTCATCCAGGGACAGGCCTGTCAGGCCTTCTGCCACTCCTGGTTGATTTCCTGCTCATCAGGATGGACCATTCTTGAGCTTGGAGGAGGTGATCCTTGAAAACTGGCAAGCTGTCCTAGAGCCTTCTGCTCTACACATCTGTATCCCATACAATTTTTCCAAGCAGATCCTGAATAGGCAAAAATCTGCTTCCCAGGTTGTTAGGGGATCCTGCTATTTGTCTTGCTCCATCCTCTCAGGATCCTGAACTCCACTGTCTCATGGTCTTTGCAGCCAAGGCTGCCACTGACTTTCACATGTCCAACCGTTTTCTTCCCTGCTTGTCAGAAATAGATCCAGCAGAGCATCTCTTTTTGTTGACTCCTTGATTATCTGTTATCAGTTATCACCCCTGCGTTCCAACTTGGATTGCTTGTGCCCACTGTATGGTTCTTTCCACAGGTACCACGGTGGTTCACATTCCTCGGGAGGCCCATGGCTTCTTCCCTTTGTCAGAAGAAGACCTCGCCATAGAATCATAGAATCATAGAATGCTTAAGGTTGGAAGGGACCTCTAGAGGTCATCTAGTCCAACTCCCCACTGCGCACACATGGTCACCTAGAGCACGTGGCACAGGACTGCGTCCAAGCGGGTTTTGAAGATCTCCAGAGAAGGAGACTCCACAACCTCTCTGGGCAGCCTGTTCCAGGGCTCTGTCACCCTCACTGTTAAGAAATATTTCCTTAAGTTCCTGTGGCACTTTTGCTGTTTCAGTTTGTGGCCATTACCTCTAGTTCTGTCGGTGGCCACCACTGAAAAGAGACCAGCACCATCCTCACTGCCTCCCTTGAGGTACTTATAGACATTGATCAGGTCCCCTCTCAGCCTTCTCTTCTCCAGGCTGAACAGGCCCAGCTCCCTCAGCCTCTCCTCATAGGGCAGATGTTCCAGGCCCCTGATCATCCTTGTAGCCCTGCGCTGGACTCTCTCCAGCAGCTCCACATCCCTCTTGTACTGTGGAGCCCAGAACTGGACACAATACTCCAGATGCGACCCCACCAGGGCTGAGTAGAGGGGCAGGATCACCTCCCTCGACCTGCTGGAGACGCTCTTCTTAATGCACCCCTGGATCCCATTGGCCTTCTTGGCCACAAGAGCACACTGCTGCCTCATGGTCAACTTGTTGTCCACCATGACACCCAGGTCCCTCTCTGCAGAGCTGCCCTCCAGAAGGTCAGTCCCCAGCCTGTACTGGTGTCTGGGGTTATTTCTCCCCAGGTGCAGGACCTTGCACTTGGCCTTGATCTTGGTTGAATTTCATGAGGTGATCACCACTGATCACCACCCTCTGAGCTCTGCCATCCAGCCAATTCCTAATCCACCTCACTGTGCACTCATCTATCCCATACTTCTGGAACTTGTCCAGGAGGATGTTGTGAGGGACAGTGTCAAAAGCCTTGGTGAAGTCAAGATAGACGACATCCACTGCTCTCCCCTCATCTATCCAGCCTGTCATTCCATCATAGAAGCCTATCAGGTTAGTCAAGCAAGATTTCCCCTTGGTGAATGCATGCTGACTACTCTTGAGCACCTTCTTGTCCTCCATGTGCCTGGAGACAACAGCCAGTATGAGCCGTTCCATCACTTTTCTGGGGACGGAGGTGAGGCTCACTGGCCGGTAGTTACCTGGGTCCTCCTTCTTGCCTTTTTTGAAGACTGGCGTGACATTGGCCTTCTTCCTGATCAGGCAGTCTGCATCAGACACCAACCCCAAAATCCTCCATGCTGGTTTGCTTACTAATCTTGTCTCACAATCTCTCATCTGGCTCCTCATGCATCCCAAGGCAGAGCTCCAGGCTTCTCATCTCTCTTTCACATAAAAGGCGATTTCCCCTCTTTCCCTTCCTGTCCTGTTCTTCCTAAAGAGATTCTTTTAACCACTCCTGTCATGTAGGCTATACCACTATGTCTCTGTTATGACAGTGTGATCTTAGCTCTGAAACTGCACGTAGACCTCTAATTCCTCCTGTCTTTTCACGATGCTGGTGAAAAGCATTCAACTTATTTTCCAGCAGGATCAGAGTTTTCACTCTCAAATATGAAAAATGGAGGCACCTCAAATTTTAAAATAATTTCTAAAAATCTGGGCCAGGATGTAGATTACTGAAATACTGTTAACCTGTGATATTAAAAGGAGTGGGTACAGGAAGATAGCACATTTTCACAACTCAGTTATAGCCTTGAAATAAGCCAAGGTCAGTTGTGAAGGCAGTCAAGGTTTCATTTCTCTTGAGCACCAGTTGGCTGGCATTCCTGCTAGAGAAATCATTACATGCCTGCCCACTTTTATTGGCAATCACAAAAGAGAGCAGAAATATATCTGGGCTATTATACAAAAAGCTTTTCAAATTAAAGAAGTGAGTATTATTTACAGAACAATATATTACGTCCAAGACGCTTAAATTATCTGGTTAGTTACTGTTAAATTCCTGGAATAAACTGACAATATTCCAAACAAAACTTTATCAGCTTCTTTGCAATACAGTCCATTTTACTGGCATGCTGTTCAAAGGTTTCTGTTGCAACTCATATTTAGGAGAGTTACGTAAAACTTGATGTAGGAATGAGTGACAAAGGTTTTATTTATTTCATATTATTATCTGTTGACTTTTAAAGACCTAAGTAACAAGACAGGTTAAACAACGAGTCAATGATTAAACTGATAAAATGAGCATCAACGACTAGTCTTAGAGAGCTTTATAAAGTATAAAGTATAAAAAATATAGTTTTGTGAGCTGCAAGTAAGTTGAAGCTTAGATTTGCAGCTGTAATTGCATTTTTCTGTTTTACTGCTCACTTACAGATTCTCATGTTTACTAATGATTGTCTTTGTCAATTTATTTTTATATAATCTTTTATGTCAGAGAAGAGGTGTATGCTGGGAAAATCTCATTTTTGCATCAACTTTACAACCCTTTACAATTGGGTTATATTTTGCCATATTTTCCTAAAATATTTTTTAAATGTTCTTTGCTCAGGAAGACTTTTTTGAATATAGAAGGTATCATGCTACAGCAATGACACAGAAATTTCATGTAGTTCAATGTTACAGTTCATTATCGCATTCAGTAGCAGTCCCCTCACTGGGATATTCTAAATTTGAGTTATCTGTCTTGGATTAAGTTGAAAGGGGTAAGTGCAAGGGATAGCTTTCCTTGGCTTTGTATGCAAAAAGCTACATGTGCAGAAAACAGAATAGAGTTCCTGGATCTGTGCGTATTTCCAAGCTGATATCACATACACACATAAGCACGTACGGATGTTTTTTCTGTTTTCAAAAAGTTGCTGAAATGCATTTTTTTCTCCTACAATCATTTCTTCAGGAACATGTGTGCTGCAAATTAATGACACAAACAATTGGAAATACAGAGTCGCCTGAAAGTATCTGGGCTGAGTAATTTCCATGTAGACACATAGAACAAAATCCCATGCAGATGCCTTCTGGCAGCATGCATTACACAGAGGAAGTCATCAGTTTAATAGTGTAGCCTGTGAGAACATCTTCAGTTGTATCTAATAATCGTGCTGTTTTGCTGCATGTGCTACCTTTGATGACTTCACCAGCGTCTATTTTTGTGTCTATCGTCAGCAGATATTATAGGGGAACATCTATTGGAAAAGGAACAGGGCAGTTTTACCCCTCTGTTTTCAGTAGCATTTTCTTTGTTATTCACATGTACACATTTTGTTTCCCTTGAGTAGAAATAGCAGTACTTGCACAAGTACAAGTATACCCATTGCAGCCAAAGACATTTCGCTTGCACGGTTGCTGCAGCTTTTGTAACTTTAATGTCTTCTTTTTCCATTTGCCACTGGGATAATGAGTCTCTATATCTAAGAACTGCAGTTTTTGCAAATAAAAACTGCTGGTGGAACGAAGGGACTGATCCCACTGTCTCTGGAGGATTAATTTCACCATGAGTTGGTAGCTGAGTCCCTGTAACTCACCTTCTGGGTGCATAACTCCTTTGCTCAGGAGGGAATATCATGTATGAGGAAAGGCTTGTCAACGCAGAGTTACATCATGGTCCCTGAAGAAATTCTGTGGAAACCTGAGGGAAAGGCTGGAAATCTCTAATGTGGTCCTGTCTTCATGAGGAGCCAGTGCAGAGAGAGGAGCGATGGTGTATGCTGCTGGGTAGGTGAACTGCCAGGTTTTGAACATTTTTTTGCCCTTTTCCACAGAAATCATTTCATTCCTACACATCTATTTACAGTAACAGCCAAACCTAAAAAATCATGAATTTGTAAGACATGTGTCTTTGTGCCAGTTTGGCAGGAGGAGACTTGAAGAAATAGACAAATCTGCCAAGTAAGATTTGAGATAAATGAGGGATTTGCCAATGCAAATGGTTCACATTTTGGGATATGACCCATTTTTGCACAAAAAGGGAGTTCAGATAAGGTTTTGATAAATGAAGCTTTTTTTCACAGTGAGCCCAGGTTAATACTGCTGTGAGATAAGTAACCTCTGCATTTCCTGATTTGTTCTGTTTAAATTTAATAAACTTAATATTGCATTTAATTTTTTGCTTCCAAAAAGGGAAGTAATTTGTTTTCAGAATGAGAAGATGGAAACTGAAGATAAGAAACCAAATTTTGTAGTTCTTCCAAGATCTGTGTTTAACATCCCCTTTTCAACCACATTTTTCTTTAGCTTCAGAGCCCCTTTTCTCCTCACTTCCAGATGTATTCTTGGAGGAACCATGTAAATGAACTGGTTATCTATATATTAACCACAATACTATCTGACTGCTATGGGCTTTAGTGCATGAAATAAGACTGTTTCTCCTCTGCTTTCTCTTACGTGGTCCCTGTGTTCCTCAGGTCCCAGTACACCAGCATTGCTTGTTAGTGAGCTGATAATTATGGCAATTGCAAAAGGATATGTGGTGCTGGCAGCTGGGCAGCTCCAGCTCAGTGTGCCCTGTGACCATACGTAGCTGGTGCTGCTCAGACTTAATGGGCACCTCATGCTTGTGGCAGGTAGGAACATTGCTGTATGTCATGATGAGCTTGCACCTCCATGGGTCTACCAGAGAGCTGGTGTCCCATGGCTAAGGAGACTCCCGTGCTAGGAGAGCTGTGGCCATTTCAGAGCTCTCTGTAGGGCACAGTCCCAGCGGCTGCTGTGGTGAATGGGGCTGGAAGGTGACAGCAGAGGGAAGGGGGTCGCATGTGACTGTACGGACTGTACAGTCCGGTACCTTCTGGCTAAGAGTACACCTAGGGCAAATAGGTTGCTATGGGTTTATTTGTAAAGAAGCTAGTACCCGTTATGTAAATCCATGGCTTTCGGAAGTAGGATGAAAGCTATAAAAAAAGTAATGCAACATACTATCTCAGTTTTGTGAGCTTGGCAGAATCTCAGTGGTGCCCAGAATCAAAAACTTATCTTTTTTCCAGCTGCTTTCATTTTACCTTGGCTGGGATCATGAGCATTCTTTAGATGACCTTGGGCTATTATTTTTTAATATATCCTGTGCCACGTGCTCTAGGTGACCCTGCGTGTGCAGGGAGGTTGGCCTAGATGACCTCTAGAGGTCCCTTCCAACCTTAAGCATTCTATGATTCTATGATCAGCTTATCCAGTGCAAGTTTGACCCTAGAAGTCCAGTCCTGCTTCAGCTCCTCTTCTTAACTGCTGCAAAGACCTTAAATTGTACTCCTTGTGTGCCCAGTCTCTCAAAGGAAGCAAGAAAGAAAGAGCCAACAAATACTTTAAGAGCACCTCAGTGTCAGGGCTCTGAGTGCACTAATGGTCCTGATCAGCCTCACCTGGGACTTCCACCTGCCCATGACCCAGAGCCTTTATTAAGTTCAGCTCAGAGCCTGGTTTAAGTTATATTGCAGGAGAGTCTGTGATATCTCTGACTTTCCTTGTAGTTTTTCCCTTATGGTCTCCAGGCTTGTCTCTGCTCTGCCTCCTGGATAGACTTCAGGCTAATGTTTCTGGTGGTGTTTTTCCAGTCTTGTGTTTGACTCTGTCTGCAACTGCTCCTGATTCACTGCATAGCCTCCTCCGGGACTATCAGTGGACTCTCTAGTTATGGGTCTACAGCACCTGCCTGGGTTCTGCTGATGGGATCATCTTTCAATCCTGGTTCATGCTGCCTTATGGAGCAGTCCTGCCTCCTGGACGCAAATTTTATCCTTACAGAACCAAACCCACAGTTTCTATCAAACTGAATCTTGCAAGTCTCCTTTTAGCTAAATCTGATGTTTTTTCTTCATGTGGATATGTCAACATATGTAGTGACCTTCCCCCAAGCAGTCCTGCTGCTATCTCAACTGCTGAGTGATGGCCCCTTGTGACCTGGGCTGATGTGTTGCTCATGGGACAGGCTGTGGTGACTTATCTGGGCTTGGTAGGCTCTGTTTTAGCTGCTCAGCCTAGATTCTACATCTGCCAGGCAGATTTCTGAAGGAGCAATGGGAGTAGTGGTCTGTGTAATGCTTCACAGCAAAATATTGCTTCTTGAGAGGTGCAGAACAGATGTAGCCCAATGATTTAGAAAATTTACAGGCAACTCTGACTTGCCAAATAATAGCTGAGGTCCCTCCTACAGCTCCACTGGTTTATGGCTTACCTAGTCCATTCATATGACTGCCAAATACATTTTCATTCCCACCCTGAAAAGAATAATTCTTTGCAAAGCATTGAATTACTCCTTCTAAACATCTTTCTTTTCCTTTGACACATTATTTAAACCAAGCAGTGGTTTAAATGTTTGAAAAATCACAGAATCACAGAATGGTTGAAGTTGGGAGGGACCTCTAGAGACCATCTAGTCCAACCCCTCTAAAAATGAATTTTCTTAGTGTATTTCGGACAGACTTTAAAGCCCATCTAAAAATATATGTATTTAATATAGCATTTCAGTCATCATTTTTGACTTTTGGTTTGAAAGAACTACTTATTAATGAAAGGACATGCTCATTTACTGGAATAGATCAACATTTCATAACATTTATAAAATATTTACATAAATGAAAGCTAACCCTTACTGAACTCAATCACTATCGTACTGTATAACATCAAAATGTCAAGAGAAAAAAGTGAAAGAATAAAGTATATATTTACTTTGAGGCCTCTAGCAGAACTTCTTATCAGCTAATACTATACTAACATACTTAAAGTAAAGCTGTGATTCCTCTAGTAGCTTTTTAAACTTGTAACTCTTAGAAATGCATAGACAAAACATTAAATGTAAAATAATTGAGAGACAATCTAATGTGGCATATCCCAAAATTATTTATAAATAAACATTCTGAAATGTCAACTCAACTTGACTGTAAGGACACAGAACAGGTCCCCCAGACAGAAGTATCAGATACTGTAGCTGATTCCATGTATGTGCCCCTTGTACCAAGTCAGCTGTAGGATCATATCTTGTTAATAACATATTTGCTCTTGTTACAGACCCCTGGCCAACTATTACTGGCCTGCCTCTAGGAAGGAAATCCCCTCTTAGGACAGATTGTTCGGTGTCTGTCATAGAGCATCATGCCACTATACCTTAAGACAGAGACAGAACATTAGATTACATCAAGGCAGATCGCAGAATTTTTGAACAAATTTTGACCTGTTCATAAATCAAATTGGCAGAAAGCATCTTACGGTGAGGAAGCTCCGATTAATGAAAGACTTATTCCACAAACTAAACTAATCTAAAAAGAAATTAGGGTTAGTCCTAAAATACAGAAGGAAATAACAGCTGCCACCCCCTGTACCCCCCTGCCCTCCAAAAAAGGCGAAGGCCACTAACATTCATTCATTGAAACTTGGAAACTTTTCACTCCTTCCTGTCCTTTTTTTTCCGCACTGTACACAAGCAGACTTATCTATTAAGATTGCCTAATTATCTTAGTATGATAAAATTTATTGTAAGCTGGTGATAATTTTGGCCATCCTTCAAGAAATGCTTCCTTTCCTCGGTAGAGTGGTGATTGGTGGTATTTGAAGAGTGCTTTAGAATAAAGAATGGCCAATCCAAAGAGGTAGACCATAACTTAAGTAATGTGAACGATGTGTCCTCTGTGCAGCAATCAATACAGGGTACTGCAGAGCTGGATGGAAGGATGAAGATAACCCTCCTATCCGGTGGCCGGGTTGTGATCCCTAGTGGGTCTTGCAATGCTTTCCAAGTGGTAACTGGTGTCTTGGTCCGTGCTGGCACGGAGGTGAACATGGGTGGGCTTTTAGGCACCTCTGGGCCTATCTGCTGTGTCATTCCTGCCTTGAGCACAGGCAGGTCTTGGGCACTATGGAAGATATCTTTCGGCCCATAAATCAAACATGGATCCAAGGTCTCTCACCAGTCGTGACTGATCAGATTTCTGTTGGTGGAGCTCCAAGCAGCTGGTTGGTAAGTAGCCACAAAGCTACTTAAGTAGATGTTGCACAGCTGTTGATAAAGGTTTTTAAAGCAAAAAGGAGAAGCTACTGACCATTAGTATATGATTTTTTTTTTTTGAATGTGAGGTGATGCTTGCAGGGAAATACAGGAAAGAGAAGAAAGCATTGAAAAGGAATACCTAACCTATCACTACTTCCTTTCCTTCTTTCCTTCAACCTCCCTCTTCCTTTGCTAGATTTTCCCACCCAGGCTTTTGAAGAAAAACTACTTCGTTGCCAGGATTTATCTCTTGCCTTCCCATGGCCAAATTGAGACTTACACCATGTGAGCTAATCTGTCAGTGCAAACACAGGATTATAATTATTTACGGGGAGAACAGGCAGAGTGGCAGGAAGGTGGAGACATGAGCTACAACAAAACATCCATCTCTTTCATGAGGTGGGGATTTTACGAAGCTGCTTTTTCTATGCTGCAGACCTCTAGCCTTCAATATTACATATCTCCTTATTTGTAGCCAAAGATGGATTTCCACTGTTAATGATGTGGATGTATTTTATATCTCATACTGTCTGTTAGTTGCAAAGTAGTTGTTAATATTGTGCAGAGAAGTTTCGGGTTGTAAATTCTGTGAAATTTTAGAAATTATAGCATGCAATGCTGTTTTAGAAAAGATATCCTGTGTTTGATGGACTTAATTCTCTTTTCTCCTTCTTTTTCTTGATATGGTGCAGATAGTCTCCTGTAACACTACAGAACAGTTATTTCATTTGCTCTAATTCTTTTCTGTTCAATTTTCATTTGCACATCAACCATAATAAAATATGAACACCTGGCTTGAACTAGTAATGCCACATGTCATCGCTATAGGCAACATTCTCCCCTTTTGATCATGAAGATTCTTTCATTGCTTTTTCCGATAAAGTCTTGAAAATATTGATTAGTGGACAAAGTGTCGCTTTTTCACACCTAATATTATAAGGAAAGGAAAAATACTCTAATGCAACACATTTGTTAGTGAATAAGGAAATTAAAACCCGTTCCTTTGTTCCAAGCATTTCTTTGACTATAGAACCTTCTTTTTTTTTTTTAATTTCATTTTTAATTCTTAAATATGGGGAAAATAAAGGGATGTTCATGACCAATATCTATTGCCTTTCTCCCAAAGAGCACCGAACTTCTCTTTTTGCTGTCCAGCACCTCTCTTCTCTGGAGAGGGAAATACAGAAATTTGGATGTACAGTAATTGGATTCACCTAATTAACTACTGCACCAGGTAAGTGCAAATGAAGTTGTCCAAGGCTTCCTTCCTATCTGACAAGGTAGTTTCGAGTGTTTTCAGCCCAGCAGGGATCTGACTTACACTCTACTGTCAGCAATTTCTTCCTTTTGCATGCAAAAGGTGTGTGAGATCACTAGGTATAGAAGCTAAGGGCCTCGCTTTAAAGCCTGAAGTGTTATGGGCTGGGCACAAAACAAAGTGATGATGTGGTTTGTTGTTAGAAAGTGTGACAGATCTGGGAACTGGACTTTAACCTTCCCAGATCCCATCAATGACCTAAGTACTCACTATAATACTCTGAAATGCTCTAATTTTTCTGAAAAGCATAAAATATAAAAAGTCACCTTTTTTGTGAAAAAAGTCAACTGCATGTCTTGCAAGGCCATCTGGTCTCTTCGAGTGGGAAAGACACACAGGCTGAGAGTGTCAGAAAAATGACCAAGAAGAATGTACGTGTACAAGAGAAAGGTAATATTTTACAAGTTAATTCCACCCCAGTTTGTGAGCCGCCTCCCCACACCCATAGCCAGGGCATGTTAATAATCATATCTAGTCCCTGTGCTGATGGGTTTGCAAAGTTTTCATACTTCGAACCAATGTTTAGAGAGTTTCGCAAAGACAGGAACGTTAATGAGTAATCCTTGTCCACTATGGCACTGAGCCAGTGATCCCAAGCTTTGATTCATCGTGTTATCACTACAGGCTTCTGCTAAACCTAAAAAAAGCAAAGCAAAAATGTTCCTGTTTGAGAATCATTAGGATACTGAACTGAGTGCACAACTGACTACATCCTGCCATCTGCAATATTCCGGAAAAGGACAGTAAGTAACGATTTCTCAAATCTGAGTCTATTAAATTGTGTGGTATAAAAGTACAGTGTTTCACCTTTGTGATGTTGTGGATATTAACAGATTCTTGACCAGAAAAGAACAGTTTTTATGACTAGTATTTTATGGAAGAATAGTGAAGTCAATGGAAGACAGACTATATGGGGAAGTAATTTCAGCTGTCCAAGTGGTGTAACAGAAGGAATTCCCCTTGGGAAAAATGTTGAGGTCATGAAAAAAATGATTACCGTGTTAGAATTTCTCATTGAGAAGCTGACTTAAGCATCTGTGTGTCAGTGGAAAAAGAAAGCTGACCACAAACTGGTTAATTATGTGGATCAAGTTTGTAATTGTATTCTTTTGTTCACTTTTTTTCCTTCTTAGGAACTGAAAACGGTTTAAATGTGTTCAAGGGGAGAACAGAGGACAGTCTGAGAGGGAGTAGTTAATTGTGTCATTTATTTGTTTGAAAAGAAAATTTTTGATCTGCATACAGATTCTAGGTGCATCTTCTGAAATTCCAGGACCTTAGTACTTATTTCACATAACTAGCAAAAGCAGTAGGGATTAGGAAGCATCTGCTGTTTGAATTCATATCTAGCTTTGAAGAAAATGTCGGTGTATTCTGAATGTTCCTGCTAGTCATTTATCTTCAGAAAACTATAAAGACAGTGTTCATCTGACCCTGGTTTGTCATTTTTAATTGCTGTTGCTTGTGCTAAAGCAGAACCTAGAGACTCCGAACAAAGTTGGGGTCTCGTTAGGCTAGATAGGAGTTCAAAAACAGTTTGAGAAAGAATAGTTTACAGTCTTACCAGGTACAGGCAAAAGATGCGGAAGAAAAGAAGGTACAGAGAAAAGGTGGTGGGGAAGTTGTCCAAATCTGACCTGATCTGTTTCAAGTTACGTGCCTACCTATGGGGGTGGCACCAAATCTTTTGGTAGATTTTTCAGTTCTACATGTTATTGATTTAAAGGTAAATATTTTCCCCTCAGAATGAGCTGCAAGCATATATGCCTTTACTCCTCTAATTTTCTGTATTGCCTTAAAAAGCCCTAAAGACTAAATCTGAAACACAGCAACACCATCCCTAGCTCTAGTTTTCAAACTTGCTCATGTTCTTGCTTGTATTTGTTGTGTAGCTGCCCATAGTGCCATGCATACAAATGCAGTCTGGCAAGAAAAGACAAGGAGTACAAACCTTCACAACGCTTTCATTTCTCTTTCTTACACTTTAAAACAAACAAACAAAATAAAAAAGCCTCTCAAATAAGTGATGCACTATATTAAATATTCTACCTAAAGGACATAGAGCCAGATCAAATGCCTGTGAACTAGGCAGGAATATTCCCATTGATGTTAATTGTGTTTGGATCAGGCTACAGATTGATGCTGGAGAAAATTCCCTTTGAGCAACTGGCAGTCAGATATGTAAAGAAGTTGACCCTATTACTGGCCAGAGTGACAGAAATATGCTTCAGTAATATTTGTGTAAAACTTTGACAGCGCTTTGGTATATCTTCCTTTACTGACTAATTAAAACATGTTTGGTCATTCTTCCTACAAAGATAAAATGCAATTAGACTTTCATGGAGTTTTCCTGATGATCAAGTGGTTTTTGTCACTTTTTCTGAAAATATGGGGCTAGGATGCTTTTGTTTTTCTTGTAAGTCTAACTGATTTTGGCTTTAATTACTTCATTAAGAGGTTTGGGTTTGCTCACTCTGAAGCTAAGGGAAGCTTTGCTATTCATCCTAGTATGGTCCGAGGCAGTCCATGGATAGTCAAGGGTAAAACTGAAACCTATACCCACATGCATATGTGTATGCATATATGTTTGTATATACCCTTGCACACATAAGCCATGAGAAAGTCAAATGAACATGCATGGATGTGCATGGTGGTAGAACAAATCACATATAGTATAAATCTCAGTTTTCTCAGTTAAGCATAGAACGCATAAAATGAATTGACTGACCATTTTGGCATATGTTAAAGGATACATGTAAAAATTATACATAATTAAGAACATTTAATAAGCATTGATGTAAATACATGGTACCACTTGTCACCCAATGTTGCTAGCAAGGTACCTGGCTCTGGACAGGAATATCCCACATGCCAGGGTAACGCTACTGAAGATGCTCCATGGGAACTGCAGTAAGATGAGATGTGTTGCCCCCCTTGTATAACTGCTCTGACACCTGGAAATGAGCAAAATGTGGAATAAGCAGCCCTTAAATGCTCTGTATTGTGATAATGGAAACATGCATGACGCAGCCTTGGAAACTGGAGATCAGTCAGTACCTGCATAGTGGTCAACTCTAAATCTAACACGGGGTAGTTGGCTCACAGCAGCAAGGGAACACAAAAATGTCCATCAGTAAATATAACAGCAAGGGCACATGCAGTGGAAAATATATTTCTAGCCTATTTTAATGTTCATTATGTCTTACACTTTGCAGAAATCCTCTGAATGTAAGATTAGAGAAGGTGGTTGAGAATACTTCCTCCCATGAAATCCAGTAAATGATCAACATCAGTTGACTATATTAAAGAAAGTGGATTAAAAAAAAAAAAAAGAAAAAAGGTGGGAACTGTAAGATCCTCGTGAATATTTGACTGGAATTGGCTACATTAATTTGGCAGAGATGGACTTAGAAAAAACAAAATGTTCTAGCATGCTGAGCAATATTAAAGAGTGGTGTTATTTAATAACATAATAAAAATTGAATAGACTCAGAACATGAAAGAGGTTTATAGACAGTTCAAAGAGAGTGTAAAAATACAAATACAATATTAGAGTTTTAAAATGCAGCTTTCTTTCTGTTTATTGACAGCACAAGCTAGACAGACACATAAGATATGTACTTTAAAAGCAAAGAAACTATCCATTGAAAGTGTGACTGTGTAACAAAACATTTTGGAATGAAGATTTGGAACATTTAAGGGGCTTTAGTATACACTGTAGTGAGATCCAAAATTTCATAAGAAGATAAGTTCTAGGTGCTGCATGTGCATACAAAGATTCACTATCTCAAGGCTGATGTGTTGTGTTGTTGAGATGAAGAAACATGTCAAGAAATAGTTTTGGTGGGATGTGATCTTCAAGTTCAGCTGCAGGAAGAGTTAGTCCTCCAAGAGTGAACTCCTGAGGGCCGCAGTAAAACTGCTGAAGTGCTGTCACATGAAGCGAGGGTGCATATGACTTCTCTTAATAAAAAGGAGAGCAATAAAATCCAGAAAACCCTTCAGGTACCTCTTAAGATGCCTCATTTTGGAAATTCTTACTTCCCATTATGAAAGTCCTCCACACTGTCCTGTTGTCTTCTCCCACTGCAGGCCCTTAAAATGGGTGGTAAGAGAAGCCCTCTCACTAGGGACTGCCATTGGGAGGCTCCTGGGAAAATTGGCTTTCAGCTCGCATCTCCTCTGGGCAATTTGTGTGGGCAGCCCTTCTCGAGGACTTTGATTTGAGAGTAGATACCTTCCCCTCAGAAATACCAAGGTTAGATAGTAAAATGTTTGGAAGTAGACATGGGCCTGCTGGGTTGATTGTCAATGCCTGTCCCATGATACATAGAGGTTTTGCTGTTGCAAAACTGTGTTTCCATGTGAGCTTTGAGACTATTTGTTTACATGTTACTTGCCACCAGAACCTCATCTGGTCTATGACACAAACAACTTTTGACATTTCTGAGTAAACTGTTTAAATTATCTGTGGGTAGACATTTAAAATGCACCCCTCTAATTAGAAGGCCTCTGTTTATGTTAAAAAAGAACTTAATGAATCATTATAGCCAAGTCTGACTATATTTAAACCATGTGATTGCTGCTCTCATAAACTACTTTCCAGTCTGCTCAGTGCGGGGACTTCCTGCTGCACGCGCGTTTTTGTTGGGTATCTCCACTTTTGCTAGAGGAACATGCTGAGCCCTCACTGAGTCCTCCTAGGGAGGTGACAGCATCTGTCTCCAAGGGCACCAGGGAAGTTTGCTAGTGAGGAGCACGAGCATCTCCCTGTGCAAAGCCAAGCGTGAGCGTTGTACGTCTGCTCGAGACCATTACGGGAGCCGGGGTGGACTAGTCTAGCATTTACAGGAAGCCTTTGCTTGCTGTTTCTGCTACCATTTATCTCGGCCAATAATTACTGAAAGCAAGATAAAGAGCCAGTCCCAGGAGATTAAACTCAAGTTTCCTGGCTTTGGAAGTCTTCTAAATTAACCATAAACTTGCACTTTTTTTTTTTTTTTTTTTGCTGAATGCAAACAACAAAATGATGAAAGAGTGATGAAAAAAAAATAATGCAAACAACCGGTATTCTGTGGAAGGTGGTGGGAGGGACTGGGCAATGTGCCCTCAGCAGGTCATACCAGTGCTTCGCTCGGTGCATATCTGAATAAGGTTGAGCAAAAAATGCCATGGTTTTAAATGAACAGCATGAGAATCACATATGAAATGTATCGCAGCAAGGAAAAATAAGCAAAGTATATGAAGCATTTTATTTAAAGACTGATTTAGATGTTGTAACTTTAATGAGATATTATCTCATCTTAAATATCCTTTTTGCTTTATATCTTTCAGAATCTCCTTTCAACTTTTCTTGATTATCACTTTACTGTGGCATTGGGGACTAAATGGGATCTGAAATGAATTTAATAGGACATTCCCAGTTAGCTGCTGCTGATGGATTTTCTCTTGCAGAAGCTCCTCATTTATTTGGTAAGTCACCAAATTAAGTTAGAATGGCAGATCATCCTTTGCCCAGAAACCTAGAAGAAAATGCACTGAAATTCCAGTTCAGGTGCATGTGGGTATCATGTGCCAGTGTGAAATCATTCAGCAAAGACAGACCTTTGTGGTCTTCATGTGAGTCCTTTAAGCCAAACTGAGGAGATATTATTTTCAGTTCACTTCTAATAAAGATATAGTATAACTTATGTACATTGCTTTATTACACAGATGCGTGAAAATCATTTCAATGACACTAAAATTTATCTTATTCAGACCATTAAAAGCTTTTAACTTCAGTGTACAAGAAAACTTATAATGTAGGCTGCAAAATTTTTACTCTCTGTTGTAGTACTTTGTTAGGGCTAAACATGGTCTTGTTAATGAATGAAGAATCCTTGATCAATACTTTATGGAGCTGCTTTCTGTTATATCTGCTGCTCAGAAATAGGAGAATAACACACTTTTAGCCTGTCTTCTGGTAGCTGTGGGGGTCCTGCCAAGTAGCACAATATGTTGAGGGCCTTGCACATGCCACAGACCCCCATGAGAAGTTACAGCATTTCAGAAGTTTCCCTTGCAAGTAAGAGCAGAATTCTGCCTTTTTGAAGGATGCAAAATCTGAAAACATTTCATCTGTCTGATGCAAGAAGAGAGGCTATGACATGCAGAAACATCTCACCTGCTGCAAGGAGTTTCTACAAGTTTACTGACACAGGAGGGCTATTTTGAGTTGCCCTGATGCCCCAAGCTCCAGCCAAAACCAGTGCTATAGCAGCCGTGTATAAAGTGCTAGTGCTGAAACAGTGCCACTAATGATATGCAAAAGCCTATGTGCTACTGTGTTGTTGCTTATCCTCCAGCCCAATTTGTTGTTCTGTGGTGAAATACTTTTTTAGTAAATGCAACATTCTGCAAATGTTAAATTATATGTAAATCACTACAGTTTAAAACACGTCCTTACTACCTTCCAGGGCATAATATACATAGAAGGGGATGGTATTCAGTTTTATGATGCTGAACTTTATATTCAGTCATCCCTTTAAAAGTCTGGATTAAATTTCTTAAGACTTGTGGTGAAAGGATTTTCCCTCTGATGTCTACTTTGGCAATTTTTTTTTTGTTGTTTTGGTGTTTTTTTTTAAGGGTCATGATCAGCTAATGTCAAAAGACAAGGATGTGTGCTAAGTTAAAATACTTTTCCCTATACTAAAATCTCACTCAGGAACAGTCAGGTCTTCAGAAGAAGGATTGTGTCTCCCATTACAGGTGTTCAGAGCTCTGCGCAATGGAGATTCAATTCCAGTTGAGATTTCTGTAATAGAAAGAAAAAATGTATTAAGGAGTGGAATTAGTGTCCTATTAGGAAGGAAACTTTGCATCCCTACTATGTTTCAGTTCACATGGCTTCTAATTGCTTTATGTGGTCCTGTTCTGTGGATGTCACTCAATTTTACAGATTAAAGCAAACAAATAATACAAAACTGAGTTGACAGAGAAAATATCTTATAGTTAAGATGTGACTCCATCTTTTTGAGTTTCCTTTATGAATCATTTTTGCCTTGTAATTTTATTTAAGTTAGCTATTCGCTTTTTTTTCTTTGACATTGAGTTCTCACAGGCTACACACCCAAGGAAACAGGAATAAATCCTCTCTCTTAAAATACTTTTAAGAATATAGATTTCTCATATGACTTCTCGCATTTTACAGCTCTGATGTAATACAGGTGAGGAACAGGTGCCTTACAAGCATGACTTACACAAAACAGTGTCCTTTTTCAAGGGTACATACTTGCATTCTGCTAAAAAGAAAAAAACCTTTTCTCCCTCAGTCTATCCAGAGGGTTTCTTGGACCTTTGAAAATAAATCCAAGTGCATCTCAGCACATTAGCACTGGGTCCAGGTCTTTGCAAAGCAGAGCTGTCAATCATGACTTGCTTATGCTGTGAGGCTCCTCACCATGGCAGTCGCAGGCCACTTGTACTTGCTGGTCTCAACATTTCTAGTTGTCGCAGGTTCCAGAACACTTCATAGAAAAAAAAAAAAAAAGATTTTCTATCTTTCAGTAGCTGGCAATGGTGCATTGTATTACATATGTCTAGGGTAAAGTATCTTTTCCTGCCTTTGTAACTGGCAATTTTTTAAGTGGCTATTTCACTACTGTAGTTATGAGTCCCTGAAAAGAGAGGTTCAAAATGGAAATAATAGGAGTCCTCGCTTCTACCTTTTCCTGGAAAAGTCTGTCTCTTTTTCTAACATCGTTAACCAGGAGACAGAGAAACATCCCAGATCTCCTCATAGAAGGGGTCAGAAACCTATGGGAACTCCATAGCTTAATTCACAGGAGCCATGATTTTATTCTGTGGATGTGTCCAAGCTGACAGCTGTAGACTGACCAGAGCTACTCCATTTTTCTCCAAACTGTCTGGATGCAAACTGTGCTGCTGAGCTGCATTAACAAAGGCCACACTGAAGCTGATGAGCCTTGCTCTAAGACTTGGAAATTCAGCTGAGACAAAGTGCTGCCCTAGCAAGACCTGGTAGTAGTGTAGTAAATGTGTAGTAACACATTTCTAGAAAGCTGGGTTTTTTTAGGGCCGGTACTTCTGTGCGAGATACCCATTTTCTGAATTCTTTCAATGGTTATCACTTGCCTTTTTTTTTTTTTTTTTTTTTTTACAAAAGATTGAAGTAGCTTTTGGACACTCCTTGCATTTTATTATCTTCTCCACATTTTAAAAATGGACTGCAATTGTACTTATTTGCATGGCATCTGAAATATAAACGATATTAGATGCACTGCCATTTATGTGATGAGTGAGTAATGGTCTGTTATAAAATAGCACTATTCTATATTTGTGCTGAAAGGACCTTGTATAGGAGTTATTTATATGCAAACATGTCCTTATTGTACATATCTCCATTTGAAAAGAAAGTTTTGGGGGAATTAACACTTTTAATAGCTCCCCTGAAATATACACAGAAAAGCTGCTTTGGAATGGACAAACAAAAATGAAATGTAGCCAAAACAGAAAAAAAATGTAGTAAATTTTGTCTTTAATCTTGGACAATGGAAAAAAGATGAAATGACACTGCAGATTGTTGTAGGACTAGAACAGTGTCCAAGGTGATTGGAAAAGGCTGACTCCTCCAGGTAGCCTGCATTTGTTTTGGTTATTTTTTTCATGTTGTCTCTTTATTTGTTTGTTTTAGAAGTAGAATCAAGTGTCCAAATCGATTAAACATATCAAAAGATATGTTAACTAACTATCTGTCTCCAGCAACACCTGGCAGATGATGCAGCATCTGGCTTTATGCCTGCAGAGAGGATAAAGAGGCCAGGAGCAGACCCCCAGATCAAAAGGAAACAAAGCAACACAAATTAAAACAGAAATTTGTATGTATATATAATAATTACAGATAAAGCCAAAATAAGCAGAGTGCGGATCCCTGAGAAAAATCTTAAAAAATGGAAAAAGGAAAAGGATGGGGCTATGAGGACAAAGGCTGCACCACAGTGCAAGGCAAACCCCAAATGCATTTGTGCAATCCTTCTTACTAGTAGGGTAATATGTGGGACTTGACTTTAGGGACCAATCCCCAAAAGGTAGCAAAGACAACACTACAAGAGATTTGGCTCTCTGCTCTAGCCCATATTGTCCTCTAACACTATCTCAATGGGTTTTGCACCTTCAAACACCTCAGTTACCTTCAGAACCACCCCGATTCAACACCCCAAGCTCTGTTTCATGGTATCCCAGGACCACCGTGGTGGTGAGAAACACAGCCCCTCACATTACTTCACACACTTGGAGCTGAAATAAATGTATACAAAACATCAGTGTCCAAGAAACACGGGGATGCTATGTAAGGCCCAGAGTAAAATCAGCACTGGATACTATATAATGTGGATGTGTCCAGTCTTTTCTAGAGATAGAGCTACTCCCACACAGAGGCAAATCAATCCTCTCCACTTGGCCCGGGGCAAGGAGATCTCTCTGGCTCTCTTCTATGTAGCCTTACAGATGGGTCAAAAAAGGCCTGAACAATCCAGTCTTTTTCAGAAACACAAAACAAGTGTTTTTGGGCTTATGAAGCATCTGTTATGACAGTCAGCTGCTCCTGGTAATATGGAAAAGTTAACCTATTGCACCGAATAGCCTCAAGTGAGTAAATCTTTACTGATGAAATTTTTATAGCAGATAAACTGTAATAGTTACAGAATTATAGTATCTGGGCTGCTTGGAAGCACCCACTTGAGTGGTAACCAAATTTTATACAGGTAGATTTGCTGTGGGAGTTGGCATTGCTATGCTTTCAGACATTTACAGATATACTTCTCCGTAGTAAAGTTAATCAGTAAACTATATAACCTCTGGCCTGTGTCACTCCTTTGCTAGTCTTAAAGAAAGCTCTCACTGTAAAGAAATCAACAGGATATGGGTTAAGGCAGACCTAAGAAGTTTTTTTTGATACGTAGTATTTAAAGTGAGGGAGAAGAGAAAGAGAGGGAAAAGAGGTCTGGATATCTTAAAGACAGTATTTTTCTTCAAGAAATGGTCAGGCGGAAGACTGCCTAAGGTAGGATATTGCCATTTCTTGTTTAGAATTGTTTGTGATCTGGTGAATTCTTCTTTGAAACAGCAGGATGCTAGACCTTGTTTAATCCAACTGAAAATAATTTGTTCGAAATTAAACCAGGATTTCATTAATGGTTCCAATATGGTTTCTAAATTACTTAATCCTGAATTATGTTCTTATTTCTTTAAATTCCTTCATGAACATCCTATTAGGGGAGTCAGGGCTTCATATTTTAATGCGGCTTAGTATTTTCCCCTGTGATTACCTGAAACAATAACTTTAATTTTAAAACATATTATCATAGTAATTTCTGTAATATTCAAATAAAGCATGTTATTCTTGAACCTTGAATTGAGGCACACAGCCTCAGTATAATTCTAGAAATTGGGAACACTGCTTATGTTGTATGAGGAAAACTTTCTTTGAATTTTACAAACTACGTGAAGCATATGCCATTTTTTTTAATCCAATGCACAATATTCTGTGTAAAATTTGAGGAAACAAAAGCAAAACTCTTCAATGAGTTTCAGCTGCAAGTGGTATTTGTAAATTGTAATATTTGTAATATTTGTAAATTGTAAATATTTGTAATTGTAATATTTGTAAAATGATGCCTACATTTAAGTAAAATTTTCACTCTGATAATATTGGTAAGCTTTCCAGATTTTTATAGAAACATATGTTGCAAAACATAGCCTAAAAGGTCTATGGTTATAAGTACCATCACATTTGTGTGCACTTCAGTAGTCTTATTTTAAATATTCTAAAAGAAAAAAGTAGATAAGCTGCTAAAGCTACACAAATATTGGCGTATTGCAATGATCTTGTTTCTGTTTTTTCTTTCATTGATTTACACTATTGCAACTCTAATGATTTCTGTGGGCCAGCCCTTTCTTTACAGTAGCATGAAACCAGCACGTCTGAGACCTTTATTAATATTTGAATAAAATTATATGTACATTCCAATTATCAAGATAAGATTAGTTTTCTTTTACGATAAGGAACTATTTGGTCTAGACTCTTGTGTACTTTGTAATGCACTATTCAGAAAACCAGCGTGGTCTTAAAATGCCTCTTCTGATTTAGGATGCTTTCAGCTTTTGCTGGAAGCAAGAGTCTTCGTTAATGCACCTCAATTATGCAGTTGGACGGGGAATGCTGCTAAGACCATGTGTTACAGACCAGGTTATAGATCTTGCTATCTTACTCTCTCCCCAGTCTTTCTGTTCTCCTTTTCCTCTTTCTACTACTCTGAGTGGGGATAAGCAAGGTGAAAGAAGAGGATATGATCTTTTTTTTTTTTGTATTTAACTTTTTATAGTAAGCCTTTTTTTTTTTTTGGTTTCTTCCAGAAGTAGAATAGAGTTACTAATTATGAGGGCTTTCTAAACATACTGCAATGGACCATCTGCTAGTCACTGCTCTAGCACATGGGGCCCTGACTTCTTGTGTGGCAACTGCATTATATGCAGCTAATAGCTAAATGCAGCTATAACTAAAGAAATGGTTAAAAATAACTGTCACCACTACTCTCATTTGTTCTTCTGCCCCGACTTCCAGCTGTATGTCTTGCTGCTTCTTCTTGAGCCATTTACTATTATCAAAGATGAGTTGCAAACAATATATGATTTAGGCAAATCCACAGCACTTTGTATCGCTTCTGTAGTACAGTAAATACTAGCAATACACTATAATACTAGGTGCACAGGATCTTTCAAGGTTTGCTATGTATTGTGTGTAACTAAGATCACAGGAAATCTGAGCTCAGATAATGCAGCCTTTTTGATTAAGCCTCACTGTATTTGAGATGCACGTTTTGGGAAGTGGCAACTGTTCTCTTAACTGTGGTTTCATAGTTGTCATAGAAATTGTTTTTGCATGATTATTTCTCAGGTGTCCTTTCAGAGCCAATGAGTTCTCCAGTGCAAGAGGCAGATGTGTCACCTTACACACAGTACAGCAGTGTGCCGTTTCCCCAAGTTCAACCCCAGATTTCCTCGCCGCCTTATTACTCCAACCCGCTGGGCTTCTACCCTCCACAGCATGAGGAATGGTATTCCCCTGGGATGTACGAGCTCAGGAGAATACCCTCAGAGAACTTTTTCACGAGAGAGGCGGAGATAATGGATATCCCTGTGGCCAAAAAGCCCAGACTGGGCCACTCCACGGGACGAGTGAAAGGAGAAGAACTCTGCGTGGTCTGCGGTGACAAGGCCTCTGGGTACCACTACAACGCTCTGACTTGTGAAGGATGCAAAGGTAGGATGAAAGTGGTTAAAGAATACAATTCAGCTAATAAGCATAGCGGTTGCTGAAAGTTTGCATTTTTTTGTTTTGTTTTGTTTTTGTTTTTTCTTTCTTGGTAGATTTATCCAAATCGTCAAGCACTTTAGAGATGTCCATTGGCATCTCTCGTACACTATTCTTTATTGTCTAGTAAATACAACACGTAAGCAGCTTCTTCCATCATCTTCCTGTGAACAGAACACATCTGACCAGCCTATGGCTCTTAAGCTATGATTGAGTCTTGATTAGCTGAAGAACAGATTCCATGGTGGAGTTGTGTCTGGAGCCTGGCAGCTTGGTTGTTCTATCTTGGAGGATGCTCATCCAGATCAGTGTCTGTAGGCATCAAACCCATAGTAGTCTCTGGGAGTGCAATGCCAGGGTGCCCGGGATATCAGCTGTGTATCCAGCCCAATTTCCAAACTAGTAATTATTTCCAGAGAACCTCTTTCCCATCACTCCCAGAATATATGGTATTTGTCTCTGGGTCTGGGAAACAAAATGACCTTTCTAATTCTAGACTTCTTTGTAAGGGGTGGCCTCTATTCTTAGAGAAGGAGTTTTTCAGGAGAGAAACCATATCTCTGTGACAAAGATCTCAGAGAAATGATATCCACCAGTCTGTGTAGGGATAAGCAAGATATAGAAAATCATTGTAATTATTGGTAACATTATTGCCAGGTATTGTAGCAAAGGAGAACAAAAGGATATGCCAATAGACCAGTTATTAAACCTAAAGATGGCTCCTCTGTGGCAGGGCAGAGGAGTATTATAGAAGAATTCATTCTGCTCTGTGAATAAATATGTCATTATCATTTTTGTTCTATGGATAAGGTCTAAAGCATGGACAGTACTGAAGCTCTGAAATATAGAGATGCTCCCCTTCTGTGCGTGGAGCTCACTGTCACTGATAGTGAACTTTGAGTTAATTCTAGCTTATGCTTTACTTATCATGCAGCCACGTCTGAGGTCACAACAGATTCCAGTAATCAAATAATCTAATAGAATTTATAATTCCAATAAAAAGAATGCTTTTTTTGATGCCTGTGTGAATAGTCTCAAGTCCAAAAAAAGAGTACTAACTCATATTAATGCTATCATAATAAAGCAATTTTAATGTAAAGAGTCCAAGTGAGGGTATATTTACTTTTAAAGAAAACTATTCCTACCACGCACTAACTTGATTATTAAATGACTTACAGAATTATTTTCAGTGATTTTTCAAAGATCTTAAAATTACAAGCTATGGAATTGTAAAAAAAAAAATAATAATAATAATTAGGAGGAGGCAGGTTACAGGTGAATAATCAGACTAAAGCCAATCTTGGAGTCAAATGTAGTCAAAGGTGTTCCCTTCTCTTCTGATTCATCCTGAATAGTTCTATGCAACCACTACTTTATCACTTTTATTGGGATAAGTTTATGTTTTCACTCTGTTTTATTAATGCAAGATCAATTGCAAAGAAAAGGACCCTTGATCAAGCAGTAAAACCTGAATTATTTAAGGATAATGCATTCTATTTATACACAGCTGATTCAGTAAAAAAATGTGCTGAGAACACTAACTCCACATGACAAAGGGAAGAAGGTATTATGGTTTCTAGACCTAAGATCATTTTTGTGCGTTTGTGGAATTTTCCATATCAGTATATGTTACTCCAAGTATAGTACCTCAAATTGGACTTGGAACTTCAGCTGTGCTCTTAGTAGTGCAGTGAAAGGACTATCTCATGTGTCTCACATCCAAGTATGAGGTCAGCTTTTCTCTTCAGCAGTTAATGTGTCCATAATAATATTGAGATTCCTCCCTACAGGAATGATGCCTGCCCTCCAGTGCTCCGCTCTATTGGTACAGTGACCCTTCCGATGCCAAGGGAACAGTGATCTCAAGATCTGCACAGTACACACACCATCAATATTTTTTTACTACATTACCATCAATCAAAGAATAATTAGGAAATATTTCATCAATAATTTGCATATTAAGCAAAAGCATATTAAGGATGACATCTACTCTCTAGAACATTTGTGGTACATGAAAAAAAAATGGGGTGTGCGTGAGGTGTGCCTCATCTCTTTTACTTTCCTTTGAAAAACACTGCCTTGATCTACAATAATAGCATCACAGCAGTGGTCCATAATGTGTGAGGCAGTTCACTGGAACTGTTACAATATTGGGCAATATATTATGTTTTAAAAGCTGTTACAGTTGAGGTCATTTTTGTGACAACTTTTGCAGATAGACATCAAAGACTTTTTGGTATAACCTTAGTTTGCATAGGGATACTTTTTGAGACATCACAGAACTTCTTTGAACTCATAAATAGTATCACACTTATTCAATAAAGCCATAGAACAAGATCTGCTGAGAGGAAAGTTAGTTATGAATTCCCTCTGGCACAAAGGAGCCATTTGAGTTTTTGTAGTCTTCAAACCATTCCTGGAAACAGTTCATGTGTCTCATGCCAGACTGAGAAGACTACCTGTGAAGAGGAGGGTCCGCTTTCATCTTCTCATCCTACCCCCAGCTGTGTGCATGGGGGGAAGCAGCTCTCTAACACTGCTTGATATCCTGACAGAGTGGAGCAGGCGTTTTATTAACAAATGGGGATTTCAAGAATTTTTAAATTAAGAAATCAAATGCACTTGGACATGAGAACACCAAACAGATATCTGTGAAGCTTTAATCTGCATTTTAATAGCTGCTTTCCTTCAGCATTTGTAACTTCTGTAAGAAGAATCAGCACCAGTAACGCAGGAGCAGCTCTTCCTGTAATTAATCACATTTATGAGTAGCTAAGAGAAAAACACAAATTCAGCATTTCTAGCCCGAGTGAGCTTTTTGTAATTTGGTGAGATCAGTTAAAAGTTAGATTGTGCCAGAAATACATTCAGCATTAGGGGCAACTCCTTCACTGTTGAAACAAATGCCATCTCTGATTTTCATCCGAGTTTCTGTGAAAACATCTGGTGTTGAAGGCTACACATAAAACATTTCAGGTCATTTGAGTTCCCTTTGGAATTATTAGTAAGAAAAAGATATAAAAATTTGATTCATGCACAAAAAATTCAAAATTAAATATGGAATAGTCTGCTCAAAGAGACTATGATTCAAGAGTCACTTCAAGGTAAAACTGAAGTGAGAGTAGTGCTAAAAACAGTACTTCTTGCCAAAAAAAATACATCATTTCATTTTTAAGACAATACTTCAAGATAGAATATTTGAGTCCTGTTGGTTCTCATCTTTTTTCATCCCCATTTTTATCCTGTTTTTACATTATTGCATATTTCTGAAAGTTCATTTATTAAGGCTCTTTGCCTTTGTTCCTCCATAAAACAGGATATACACACATTGTGGACAGGGTTAGTGATAATGTCAGAAATCTGACTTAGAATGTCATAAATATTTGTGCAGAGCTTTCTACCATTTACCACTAATTAATATTTGGCATGAATTATAGGATTTAAATTTAACAAATAAAATTCATAAATGATGTAAAGCAGATGCACTTGTCCTAAACTGACACAATGAACACACAGTTTAAATCTAGGCCCTTTTCTCCCTTCTGTGATCAGTAAATTGTACTATGGGGTGTATTAATCTCCAGGTGAATGATGAATAAAAATAATGCCTAAGACTGACTGAAGATTCTAAGTAATCTGCATTTCAAAAGAGACTGATGTCAGTCAAGTCTATTTGTGTGAAAAGAAGCCATTAAAACAGACAGCACACATAAGGTTTCTAGCAGGAATTGAAGAAGATTCAGGGAAATGTCAGATTTGTTAAGACCAAAGAGTGGAATCATTTGCTGTAGCTACACACTGGTGCCTGGAAGAGATTAAGCAACTAAAAAAAAATGTATGCCAGAGTTGAGAAATTGTCATGTGACAATGGCAAAATTATCATGTCATCTGTTCTCTTCCCCAGATTCAGCAAAATAGTATCTTTGCTCAGCCCATTTTGAAAATACGTAGTCAAACCCCACAATGAGAAAAATTCAGATTCTCCTTTGAATTTGCTCCATTATTGAGTATGGCAGACTGGATGTTTTTTGGTGTCGCACTTAGCCATTGAAGTACCAGCTGGAAGACTATAGTGTTTTTATTATAAAAGCTAGCAGTAATGAAAAAGCAGAAGCTTTGTGCCTAGCTCTGGCTAATGTAAATTTACACAGAGATAGTGTCTAGTTTGAATTGCCCTATAGATCAGTGATGTGCCAGCAGAAGGTCCTCGGAGTCTATTTTAAAACTTGATCTTGGAAAGGAGAATTAAGGATCCTTGGAAGAGCCACAAGAGAAAGTTAATATCCTCTCTGATGCATGTGAAATGGTCTCTGCCCCGAAAAAGATAGTGTAGAAATACTGTGATGGCACAGTGGTTAATGCTAAAGATTTAGGTGATGACTGGCAGCAAAACCTCTGTAATGACTCTTTTATTGTATGAAATTTCATGTCTCTGTGTTATTCATTTTGCCTACTGTTGCCTTCTGAGGTGTGTTAGGCAGTGCCCAAATAGATTTTTACTGATGGAAGAAAGGTCCAGTAGATTTCTTGGATCAGTTGCCGTTTGCAGTTGTCACTGATCAATTTTGGAGCCAATCCAGGGACAACATCAGCAGAACTTCTTGTGTAGCCAAAGTTGGGGGATTGCTTAACTACTGTGCCTCACTTATCAGGTGTCCAGTGTTTGGTGAAAGAGACTAGGACATCTTGAAAACAGGGGAGGAGGTCACAGGTGCAACAGGCAGATATGTTAGAGCTTCCTTATTAAACCTGAGGTGGGCAGCACACGGAGCTTCAGAAGCTCTCAGGAGCTGAGGGGATGGTAACTGCAGTTAACTCCTCTTAGGCACTTGCATTGATCAGCCTGTACCTCAAAAGACATAAATACCTCCATATTTTTTCACTGACTATTTGTATAGCATTACCTCTACAGTTGTAGAGCTGGTGCTCAAACTACTCCTAATAGGTTCCAGATTTGGGTTTGAATTTTCCCAAGGTCCACAGCTCCATGCCTTACTTTGGAGTCATGTCTAATAAATGGGTCTACAATTTATCCTGCACAAACCCCAAGGAGATGGAGATGATCTTCAGTTTGATTGTTTTGCTACTTTGAGTGCTTTCTCTTATCTACATCATTGCTGTGTTGTGCAGGGTTCTTCAGACGGAGCATCACAAAAAATGCAGTATACAAGTGTAAAAATGGAGGCAACTGTGAGATGGACATGTACATGAGGAGAAAATGCCAGGAGTGCCGCCTACGGAAGTGCAAGCAAATGGGCATGTTGGCTGAATGTATGTATGCAGGTATTTCCATCATGTAATCCATGTGTGCAGAGAACATGTCAAATACTGTGTCTAAGTAAGTGGGCTGAGTTTGATAAGGCAGCATTCTGTGTGTGTATTGAGGGTTATAAAGGCATCCAAGGTGCTGTCTGATAAATTGAAGGCACGTTAAAGATGGTACAAAATACAACTACTGCAGTTGTCAAAACTACTGCAAAAAAAGTGAACACATATATTAACGAAAGTGTTTGGTCAATGGGCATGGATACAAAGGTTTAAGAGTTGCACAAATGGTGAAGGAAGGACTGTCTTGCCTAAGATGACAGTCCACGTGAGCAGGAGGGAAAAGCAGACAGTGGAATAAGCTGTCTCCTGTAAATGAGGAGTTTTGAGCATTTCAGAAACCAAAGAAGGAAAAGTCCTGGCTCTACCATTTCCTACTCTTTCTGAGGCGGTCCCTGCCAAATCCTTGCTAGCCAGCTCCACATTTTAGCATTCAAGCAATGCCATTTTGCAGAAAAGAGCAAGACTGCCTTTAGCAGGAAGTTCTGGAGGACTTGCCAGGCATGTGTTCCCAGACCTCACCCAGCAGTCACACCGAGTCTGCGTAGGGCTAGCCCTTTTTTATAGTCTCATTAGCTTTTCTCAGGGCCCTGTGCAGTTTCCTGCCTTGACAATAGACACATGGGTAGACCTGTCTCCCGCAATGAAGCTGATTGAACTTTAATAACTTTTCATAGTAAAGCAAATACGATATGAAGGCTGACAGCTTATCTACTTCATTGAGCTTCATGTTGGCTAACTTAGAACAGCTGTGATATTGGAGCGCAATTTTAACAGAATCAAAACTGCATTTTGGGTAAATCCATTATTTTTGCAAGCTTACTCCTGAAAACAGTCCACAAACATCTGCTCTTCTGCCTTTCATGAACAGGGCTACAAATTATTTTCTTATTGATGGCTCCAATCATTTTAGCATACACGAATGTCAAACCAATTTAGGTTCATACAGGAAATTAATCTACTTGGAATTTTTAATATACTTCTATCCCTCAATCTGATCACAAGATACTGTATTAACTGTTGGTTTTGTGAGAAACAATAAGGTCCATCAATATTGGGAATGCATGCCAGTATAATGTAATTAATCTTTCATTCTGCAAATTGGACAGGCTACAAAGATCCTGAGATATGACATATTCGCATGTAATAAGTAAATATATAAACAAATGTCACCAGTGCACAAAGAGCCACTAAGTGTCAGAGGAAAATACCAACCTGCCCTCCCGCCCCCACCATGTGGTGCTGATTCCATATTTATTGTTCCAAACTTTTGATGGTCCGGAATAGCCTGGAATAGACACACAACAGCCCGGAATAGACACACAACGGCAGAAAACAACTGATCACTGAAAAAAAATAGGTCAATGTAAATAATACCGACTGGGGACACATGAAACTTTTAAACTGGCCGATCATTTTCACAAGCCGGCGTACAGGAAATAAAAGACAGCAGTGGTGCTGCCATTTGACTCCCTCTCTGCAATGGAAACTCCGGGTGGCTCGTGTTGCTCATGACTTAAATATCAGAAGGCTCTAGGGTGCTGCAACGAGGGCGTTTTGCAAGCGACTATTTAATGGCTTTTGAGTAGGAGTGTGCTGTGTAATTGCTTTTAGTTCAAGGCAATCCGGGACAGTAAAACATGAAGCTTCTAGTACTATAGAGTATTTATTTGAGAAAAATGGCTAGGAAATAAAAAGTTACCTTGAACTTTGTTTCACTTACTCATTCTGTAGGATTGTAAGTACAAGCACTGCGGATTCTTTTTTTCTCTGAACAAGGAGGTAAGGTCTTATAAACATTTATGGCATGACTACTCAATAATCCTATTCCTGCCCTTTATACATGAACCATGGACAGATCAAAATTACTAAACATGAGTTTGAGTCATTTGCTGTGGTTTTCTTATAAACTGCAACTTTCTTGTGTGCAATTTCTAATTAGGGAAGGCCCGGGTTCTGCTGCTCTTCCCAGAAATTAATGTCAATTTAAAAGCTGTTGAAATCTAGCTACCTTTGAGGTAAAAATAAAGGCCCATCTCTCACATGAGTTTTCTAGTTAATTTAAATGGAGTCAGGATAAGATATCAAGGTACAACTACAGTAGGAGAAAACATGAAAAAAATACTCTTACTGCTTAAAGCAATAGGTAAACCATTTTTTCTCTCAGAAGGTAGTAGGCCAGTTCCTAAGGTGGTGGAAATCACTGTAAGTCCATTAACACAAGCAGAGAATTCACTGAATAGTATCGTTTGGAAAAAGAAGCTTATGATGCTGTGCAGCAGCACAAATTGCATGACTTGAAGCCAATTATTATCTCTATCATTCTTCTTTCTCTCTTTCAAGGTATTATTTGCAGGTCTTATTTTAATCATGTAAATTTCCTCTTCTTTCAATGGTTCAGGTAGGTTATTTTATATAGTGCTTAAACAGGAAATTAAAAACATTCACAACGAAATTCACTGTTTTCATGGTATCTTCCTTCACCATCATATACTCACTGAATGAGCCTCTTTTCCTGCTCTGCATTTTCAAAAGTGAAGAATGGGATGGATACTTGAAAAAAAAACCAAAAAACTAAACCAAACAAACGAACAAACAAAGTCCTGTGCTGATGGATTTATTGTTAGATTGATACTTAGCTGTTTACTTGTTCATTTGTGCTTTCTGGCTGTCTTCCGCAGGTAGTTTTGGGTACTGATTGTCCCTTGCTTTTGTTAGCAAAAGCAATTTGCTTTCTTTCTTATATGACATCTACATAAGGATGCTCCCTGGCTCAAGGTACTGAAATGTAGTCCAGAACCAAAAAAAAAAAAAAAAAAAGGAAAAAGAAAAAAATACTTTCTATTAGGGCAAGGAAAATTCCACTAAATAGTAACTGGTGCTTAACTCAGTCCTCTGATGAGCTGAAGTGCAAAATATTGAGCCTAACCAGGTTAATACATTTTCCAGGTACTTTTGCCAGCCAGAGTTGCTTCTGAGCCTCAATGGGCAGCAGTGAGTCTGTGCATATAGTGACACTGCAGTGACAATGCTCTGAAGGCTTCTTCTAAGGGGACTTTTGGTGCACAGAAGTTGCACCAGCAGCCATCCATATTGCTTAAAATTATTGTAAGCATTTCATTGCCCTTTGCCTAAGAACGGCTGCACCTCTATTAGTGCTTTAATCATTTTTGATAACAGCCTTCCACGGTCCCCACTTATGGTGCTCCGGCTCGGGTTTTGGAGCACTTGAATGGGTTTTCTCCTTTTCTTCTTAAATATAATGACACATTCAAGAAATGATGCACTGGTAAGACGGTTTGCTGCTTTAAAGGGCATATATAGGCATGCTTATGTACCTATTCAGTTGCACACTAAATCAAATTACTACCTGTGTTTTCTAGGTTTATTAACAGAAATACAATGCAAGTCAAAAAGGCTACGGAAAAACGTGAAACAGCCTCCAGATCAGACAGTCAGTGATGATAACGAAGGCCACGACATGAAACAAGTGACATCTACAACTAAAATATATAGGGTAATAAAATTCTTGTGATAGTTTGTACGGTACAAACTGTTTGAGTTAATTTGGCTTGTCCAGTTAATATGTAATTACATACTCCCTGGAGTAGTCTGAATAAGGACTCCATCTCCCAAGTTAAGAAAATACCTTGGATATAGAAGTAGTTCTAAGGTTTTTAGTTAAAACTGAGTAGAGCATCCAGAAAATAGTTTCTCTGTGATATATGTCACATACATATGGGACAGTGAGGTGTGATAAAGTGTGAGTAAGACCAGTTATTTGCCAATAATTTTCTTATTTCCAAATATAAACCACAGCAACTCATGCAGCTAGAAACATTTAATACATCTCCTCTGTAGAAATTGCTGTAGAATTCTGAGGTCTCTCATTGGTAAATAAGCCTTTTGTCTGCTTCGTTTGAAGAAAAAAAGAGGTTGGGGGAAAAAAAAGTAAATATTTTGCCTATGATCTAGCACCTCTTGTTTTTTACGTAACTGAATTTCATGATGGGCTTTTTCTTTTTGCCAGTATAGGAGAAAATAGAATTTACCCCTGAACAGCAAAACCTTCTTGATTACATTATGGATTCCTACAGTAAGCAACGAATACCACAAGAGGTGTCAAAAAAATTAGTAAGTACATTCACTGATTAATTCATTTTTGAGGTGTAGATGAACAAAAGGCTGAGAATTATATAGCAGTATTTATACTCAGCAAAAGTTGTTGTAGGAAGTAGTAGAGCAGAATATGGGTAAAGAGCTCACAGCTTAAACATGCTGAAAAGGAAGGAGAATCTTTCTCATTCAATCATAGAAGTTTCAACTTTTTAAAATTGTATAAGGAAGGAATTTGTCACGGGGAGGATGACATAACTCATAATTAACTATAGACTTTTTTTCCACAAGATGCTGAGAAGGCCAAAAATATAACTATACTCAAAAAGGAAATAGACAGATCCCCAGAGAGCAAGTCTATTGGTCAATATTACGGTGTGAATCCTTCTAGCTCAGGAATTGCATAAACCTCTGACTTATTGAGGGTAAGACGGATATTCCCGAGGGAAAGACATTATTTCTTTTATTTCTTACAACCTTTTGCAAAATACCTGGTTTTGACAACCAGTAGAAATACATTACAGAATCAGATGAACCTGTTGTCTGATCCAGCCTAGTAATTCTTATCTTTTATACTCTTAAATGTGAAAAGGCAAAGAATATTAACTTTTTTTTTTTTCCCCAACAGTTACATGAGGAATTCAGTGCTGAAGGAAATTTTCTGATCTTAACAGAAATGGCTACCAGTCATGTTCAGGTTCTTGTGGAATTCACTAAAAAATTACCAGGTACATCTATTATAGTGGAGCAAATTTTCTTACAGCAAAATGTAGCTGCCTTCAGTTGCCATTTGTTGTACAATGTTGTGTACATTTTGAGCAACATAGAAAAATGGTTTCGCCTTTGACATACATGCATTTTTCAGACTCTGTTTAAATGAAACGAGTTAAATTCTACTACTCTGAGACTTGGTGAAAGACAAAATGTTCAGGGAAGGAGTTAGGTCAATGGAGAGACTTTTTTTCCCTGTGTCACTGCAGTGCAAAATAGTGTTAACGCTAACACTTGCCAGGCCTTTCTGGACAAGCCTTTCAGTCATGACATCCACTGAATTGTGAGTCATCAAGAACTCAGTCAAGTCAGAGGCCCCAGCATCTATGCTCCTTGCATGGTGTTTTATGGAAACACACTGAAAACCACAATATATTATTATTATTATTATCTCCCAAGGGGATGAAGTAAGCTTCAAGAACAAACACTGCGTATGGTGCAGATTCCTTGTAAGACAAGTCCTACGGCATCTTCTCTGACTGCAAGCACTGCTTATAGATGCCCTCCCACTACTTAGGAGAAGCAAAGGGTCTGGAGAGCGTGTTCAAGCCCTTCAAAGGCCCAAAGCTGGTCTCCAGTGAAGCAGCACTCCGAGCTGGGACTTGTGACCCTAGGCCCTTTCTCTGCACTGAGCCATGGAGCCAACACTGAGCAGAGGACTTAGATCGAGCTTCCCTCACAGAGTCTCTTCAGCCCCCTTTTTTTAGCGGAAAGTCGCACAGTATTTTTTGAATGTATGAAAACATTATTTTGTTGGCTGTCCCATGATACTGACCCGTTCCCTGTGTGTTACGGGCTTGTTTGAAAGCATAACGCTGCAATTTAACTGTATGTTTTATGCTACTTAGAATAAAGGCTTATGGAAAATGGATGGAGTACAACTTAAGTGAACTTAAGTGAGCTTAAGTGGGTACAGCACTATCAGCTCAAAGTGCTAACAGGGATCCTTCACAGAACAGAAGAAAGAATTCAATTTGTTGAGGTGCTGCTCTGGTTGAACGTAATCACTGGCACACACATATGCCCCTGGCAGTGAGAGAGGCTATGAGCTAGATACCTGATACCTGTTTGATAAGAGGAAAAAAAAATCCTATCAGATTTCAATCCAAGTGGTCTTATCCTGAGGAAAAGACCAAAGCCTGGGGACTTCAAGTCTCCACGAGCACTGGCTACCTGGACCTTTTCAAAATCAGGAGTGATTTTGAATCAGATGATTTCAAATGGCAGCAGTGACAGGGAAGGGTCCCTGGCATGTACAGAAATCAGGCAATATCCTTCTCACCATAAGGCACTTGCAATTAAGAACCTCAACCATTCTGTGATTCTGTGTGAAATACCAGATCCTATTTGGCTCTGTGAGCTCCCACTCCCAGCACTGGCACTGCCTTTAAGTGAGACTAACAGCCTATTTTTTTCCCCAGAGTTTCTTCTGTTTCTCAGGGATTTTTTAACTAGGAGTCCCTGTATGGTGCAGAACTGTGTGACCTGGGGGCACACGTGCCCTTCTCATGCTAGGATAAACTCTGCATCCTTGGGATGGGAATAAAGAAAAAGATCAAAGTCCTGCTGTTTTGTCCACATTGAGAAAGTTTCCACAGCGCTTGTTGACCTTGATAAGACCAACATCACAATACCCATGTACCGAGCTCCTTACATGCCAAACCTCAGGGCAGAAAGTAGTGAAGATTTCTTTGCTGCCTCAGTCCTCACTCCTAATGTCTCCCCAGGCTTCCAAACCCTTGATCATGAAGATCAGATTGCTTTACTGAAGGGCTCCGCAGTCGAGGCAATGTTCCTCCGTTCCGCTGAGATCTTCAGTAGGAAGCTTCCTACTGGACATACTGACCTTTTAGAAGAAAGAATTCGCAACAGTGGTAAGTACCTTGTTTAACGAGGGAAAAAACAAACACAGCATTGCAGTGGCGTGCCAGCATTTTGGCCTTGAAAAGCTAGTAAAATTGTTTATTAGCAATGAAATCGGTTTATCTGAATGCTGTTCTTTTTGTGCTAGCTAGGACAAACCTAATGCAGCCTTCAGTCTAAAGGTCATAAGGTAAAGGTTTCTTCATAAACCGTTGCAAGTACTATGAATAACACTATATAAAAGAAACCTAGTGCGTGTCTCTAATGACAAGCATAAAAGAACAATGAAGATGAAAAGTCACCATTTCAAAATATTCAAATAAAATGTCAATACTTATGCTTGCAAATGTAAATACTATAAGAAAAAAAAAAGACTGTACAACATTACTGAAGGTGATTGAGGGGAAATACCTGTTCCTAGGATCAGTGTGGTAATATGAATCAGAGTGCATAAGGTGCATAGACCAATTATAATTGTAATAGGGGACAATTGCAATTATGGCACATTTTCAGTATGTCCTCTGGTTCTTAAGATCCCTTAAAGGTTCAATTGCTGTGGTAGATTTTGCTGGGTTTGCACATAAGCCTTAGTTATAAAAGTTGAATGAGGCTAGATACTGTTAATTGCTTAGGGCATGAAGAGCCATGCCTTGCATTGTCAGGTGTTCCGTGTTACAGCACTGAATGTTCTGCCTTCTTCTGAATTGACCAGCAGTCTTTACCCACCCCTCAGCCACATAACAAGAGAAAATCAGATGTAATAAACTATTAGACTAAAGAGTCCTTCCATTATAGTTAGACTCTGCTTTGATTCCAGCTCCTGGCCTTCCTTTCAGAGAGTCAGAAGGTAAGAAGGTAGGAAAACACTTATATTCAGCACTAGCCATGGAAATGAACTTGAACCAACCACTCAATTCTGAAGCTCCTAAAATCAATAACGTGGAGTTTCTTGCAGACATAATTATGCCAAAACTTGCCCTGAAACTTGCCCTCTGGAGAAGAGAAGGCTGAGAGAAGATTTGATCAACATGTTCAAGTACCTGAGGGGTGATTGTGGGGAGGATGGGGCCAGGCTCCTCTTTGTGGTGGCTGGTGACAGAGCGAGGGGTAATGAGTGTAAGTTGAAACATAGGAAGTTTAATCTCCATATGAGGAAGAACTTCTTTACTGTGAGGGTGACAGAGCCCTGGAACAGGCTGCCCAGAGAGGTTGTGGAGTCTCCTTCTCTGGAGATCTTCAAAACCCACCTGGATGCCACCCTGCGCCACGTGCTCTGGGTGTCCCTGCTGGAGCAGGGGGATTGGACTAGATGATCTCTAGAGATCCCTTCCAACCTCAACTATTCTGTGATTCTGTGCAAAGTGGTCAGGAAATATGGGAACAACTTGTTTGCTAAAGTTATGGACTTCTTTTGACTTAGCATGCTCATTTATAGGTTTAGAGTTTGTGGGGGGGGGGTTAAGTAATATTTTATATTTATTTTGTTTTGATTTATTATGAGATGCCATTATTTGAGGATCTAGAAATGGTGACTTTGAGAAAGATATAGAAAAAAGAGTGAGAATTTACCCACATTTAGTGAGGAAGCACCAGAGCTATCAAGTAGGAGATGAGAGAGCCCAAACCTCTTTGTCTCAAGAAGGGTTGTAAAGGTGGGATGAATCAGCTGACAGGAAGATTTCAATGGTGGGGTGGCAAATGAACACCAGGAGAACCTCAGTATGAGGCATTTGGCACCGAAGAAGGTGCAGAAGCAGAAAAAGCAATTGTAGACATTGTAGGCTATGTCCTCATAGGGTGTGAAGTGAGTCTGATGGCTTCTGTGTTAGGTTCTGCATGAGAAATGTGTGTCAAGGAGGCCAGAGATCCTTCCTAGAACATTGGTTTAAATTATAGTGGATGAGAACATTTTCATTAAGAGATTTTTCTATTGGAATATAGCCTAAATTTTTGATAAAATTATGTCTCAGACAATTGAATCCATATGAATACATCGTTACTGAAAGCCTCTGCTCCTCTAATCTATTCAGTGAGGTCAAAGTGTCTGTTAATAAAAAACACTTTGATCCAGAACATTACACAAGCCATTACGTTATACCAATTTAATTTATTTTACTTACAATATTAAAATAATCATTAATTCCCTGCAACTACTGAGTGAACATCATTTTTTGAAAGTTAGTACTGGACTTTTAGATAACGTTTCATACTATGACATGACTAGGTGGAATATGACATTATATCCTGCAGGAATACTACTGATGTGTCATGAAATAAATAAAAAATACTAGTATCTTGCAAAGAAGAAAGCTTTAAAACAAGTTTTGTTTTCAAACATATTATTTTTTTCACAGCAAGATTTCCTGTAATTCTTCTTTTTGGGGAGGAAAAAAAAATCAAGGTATATTAAAAATGAGTTCTGGATCAGAAAACAAAACAAAACAAAACAAAACTGGGTTGCGCAGTTCTCAGGAAATGAAGCACTTCAATGACCTTTTTTTTTTTTAGTGTGTGTATATATACACATATGTACCTTTCTGCTCATGGAAAAAGGCTCTCTGAAAAAGCTTCCCTCAAGCCAGGATGAAGTTGGGGACGTAAGAAGAAACACTGCAGTTAGAATATCTCCTTCCCTGTATCACAGGAGGATAATATTGTATTAGCCAGCTTACTTTCTGCAGGCTGCATTTATTCCCTCCATTACCAGCCATAATAGGAAACAATTCTCCTTCCCATGAATTTTATTTCTGCACGCTGTGCAAAACTCAAGCCTAGTCAAAAACATTTTCCTTACTGCACTTTAGGGGGCTGTGATAGAAAACAACAAAAGAACCTAGTAAATCCTTGCCCTTTTAGCAGTGTTAGCTCCACTGCTGCTGCTAAGGTTATTTAACTGTTCGTGCTACCAGGAAGGCCCTCAGGATAAGCAGCCTCTCCTTCTGGACTGAGGTTACCCAGTAGTAACTATTGCATGTTTTCATTTTGACTTTAAGGTGCATTGCAATATTGCATTGGTGCAATTTCTCTGCATCTTTTACCTTAGTATACGATACCTTCCAGAGCTACTCATTAAGGAAGTTTGAAAAAACACCTATCACTGAAACACCTTATTTCTGTGATACAAATTGTGTTCATTTTCAGTTGTCCTGAGCTTAAACAATTTATAAGAAAGGCAGCCAAATTCCTCTCTGGTTGTTGCTTCCACATACAGCTTTCAAAAATATTAATAATGCAGTTCACATCTCTGCAAGTTATTGGACTCAACACAAGGGCATAGAGTTGAAATATAACAGCCTGTAACAAACTTGGCATTAGGGTAGAAGCTTTAGCAACCTCCTCGAGCCCTAACTTGCAAGGATAGATTCTGCTAAAAAATGCAGCTGACCATTTTCATGTTATGGATTGGGCAAGAGGTAATTTGGACAATTAAGATTAAACCCAGGTTAGAAAAGGAAGAACAATCTGAGACAACTAGGCATAAATGTGGTGAGTTTTCTATTATTTTTATGTAGATGCCACCCCCAGCAAACTATGCAATAAATAACAGATAATCAAGACCAAGTTCAGCAAAATGAAAAACCCTGCAAATATAACACACAGGAGCAAAGGAAATGCAGGGTAGGAGTTTAGAAGTCAAATTTAAAGATAATGAATAAAGAAAAAAACCCAAGAATATTCATGGCTTCTAGTAAATCCTGAATCCTGTCAGGCGAGCAGCCATCAATGTGCCTTATAGTCACAACTTTTGTCCACATATTTTAGGTGGAGGCAAATGCCTGAGTGTCACATAGCTCCCATTGTCGAGTCTTGACGTGTGTATCCACAAAACCAGGGGGGCAGTGGGGAACCCGCCTGAAAGGCACAAGCTGTCCAGCATTTTGTCACCTGCCACCATGTCCACTTGGAAGCTGCTCTCATCTATTAATATTTATGCCTTTCCCCATTCTGCCTATATGGAGCTGAAGTTTTTGCCTGATAAAGAAGCCGGAGATGTGGTGATGACCTTTGAGCATCACCAGCATTCATTTTTATTCTCATGCTGATGTGGTCTATTTTTATTTATTAGTTTGAGCGTGTTGCCTAAGTCCTCGTACATCTCAATGACTTGCCTTTGTTTATGCCCATACGGTCTTTCTGCACAAGGCGTTATGAAAAATCTTTTATTAGCAGCTCCCAAGATTGAAATCCTCTCCTACGCACTCTAATAATTAGATTTAATGAGAAATACAGACGTTTCATTTCATGTTAATGAGAGCTTGTGCCACTTACATACTCATCTTATTTGATGCTTCACTATGCATACACCACGTTGTCACTGATTGATTCATTCTGCGAGAGACTGACATCCTAGTCAACTAGCAACTAGCTAGTTTCCTTCTGTTACTTTTAAAGCAAAATCTCCTGCTTTTTAGGAGTACAATATTTTTAAAACACTGCTGAAGTGCTGAACATCTCAGTGAGCTTTTACACCTTGTAGTTTAAGGACACTTACTTTTCTGCAGAGTTAAGAGCCACATTCTGAGATTTTTGTTGTTTGAATGTTTTCTTTAACTGATTGCAGTGTTGGGGAATAAGTTACTATGTAATGGGAACAGAGACAGAAGAAATTGGCTGTAGATTTTCATTTGGTAGCAGGATACCTGTCACTGTGAAAGAAACAGCTGCTTTTCTAGATGGGTGACAGGTGCTGGGGTAAAATGAAATCCAAGGCAAGAAGAAACAGCGACTACTCTAAAGCATTGGCAAGGGGCCACCTTTGGTCCTTGGATGTGAATACAAGGTTCCCATTGATTTCAACAAGAGACTTGTGCAACCAAGGGCAAAATTTGGCACAGCAGCAACGGACACCGAATCCCTTTGGCTACTTCTGCCTTTTATTATTTAATTATCAATCCCAAGCCACTGTAGAGTTGGAAACCCTGTTGTGCTGGGTTTGCTCAGAAGGAGGCTCCAAACAAAATGTTCCCCATTCTGGAGTGCCTATCACCAAAGGGAGAGCAATCCAGCATTGAGCCCCTTGTTTCCAAACACCCCTGTGTATGAGAGATGTTTGACCCTCCAAACGGCCACGTGCATTCACACATGGGAAGGAGATGTTTACTGTGGGGTGACTCTGCACCAAATCCTGGCATCTGGTCCAAAGCCTTTAGAAAGTCGGACCTCTTTAAATCACAGAGCATAGAATCATAGAATCACAGAATCATTAAGGTTGGAAGGGACCTCTAGAGATCATCTAGTCCAACCCCCCTGCACACGCAGGGTCACCTAGAGCACGTGGCACAGGACTGCGTCCAAGCGGGTTTTGAAGATCTCCAGAGAAGGAGACTCCACAACCTCTCTGGGCAGCCTGTTCCAGTGCTCTGTCACCCTCACTGTTAAGAATTTTTTCCTTAAGTTCCTGTGGAACTTTAAGTGTTTCACTTTGTGGCCATTACCTCTAGTTCTGTCGGAAAGAGGTTTTTTTATACACATCTGCAGAGCTAAGTTATACACACAAAAATGAGAGCAGACGTCAGAGGACAGAATATCTTTTTCTTTTTTTTTTTGTCTGCTTAAGTGTGTTTCTTCCTCTGAAGATTATTAGCTCCAGGCAGCACGAATACCACTGCTGTGTGTCAAACTGCATCTCTCTCCTTCCTACACACACACAAACCACTGCCAAAGGGCAGTATAGGGCAATATTATTTTTGCCCTCCTTGTAGGGTTTTTGTTTGCAGTAATGGCTCCACAGTGGTCCTGCTAACTGAGGCTGAGAAGATGCTTTTTAGCTATCCTAATTGTGAGTTCTCCTTGGCATGTGCTAACCTCTTATTTAAGTTGATAATCTTGGAAGAAGATAAAGGAGATAAGGGCATGTGTTCTGGTGTATCCTCTTTACTGGACAGATTTGCCCCTTTTGGTTGTTCAATATAAATAGGGCAGATTTGGCCCATGTTTAAAGGGCCATTGGTACATTTAAATAGACTAGAAAATAGAGCTCATAACAAAAACCTCACGGCATTGAAAACAGTTCTGGTAGATGAAACGGTGTGAAAGATAAGATATAATTTTGTGAGTAATTAATATATTTTGTTTTCATAAAAGAACTGCTAGTATGTCCTTGGTTTAATATCCACTGGCACCTCCATGTTTATCAAGACAAAAGATCTCATATTCACCACACAGTGCTAGTTACTGTTAATTAGTACTTATTCACAAGATTTCCTCTTGCAACAGGTCAGTCAGTTCTGTTTTACTGAAAAAAAATATGAGACAGGTCTCAAAAAAGTGACAAATATTGACTTGATGTCACAGTAAAAAATGTCTATTCTGAGTTAATCAGGTGTTTACTTGAGGCCTGAACCTGCAGACCTTATGAAAGCAACGACCCTGTTGCTTTTAGTTAGAAATCATAGGAAAAAGGCAAAGTCTAAAAGAATCACATGATGTGTCTGAAGCTACAGATATGAATGAAATTCTGTAAGGAGTAATGGATGCTGGACAAATAACGCACACAGCTCTGAGCCTGCTCCAGGGTGACACTGCAAAGCTGCAGTGAGCAACACCAGTATCTCCAGTTGTCCAGCCTGGGGTTTGCAGCCAAGGGCACAGTAGCCTACCGGAGTCAATGAATCCAACTGCAGCGTCCTCAGGAGGTGACGGTGGTGGGACCTCTTTGGGAATGACGCACGATGAGACACACGGGAGGGACATGTTCTCCTTGCTGTTACCCCTCACGAAGCCATTTCTGGAGCTTTTGTGAAAAAAGGTGAGAAGGATCCACCACAGATCCTGAGCAGGAAGTTGTGCCATCTAATGCACTACAGGACATGTGCCTGGCAAAGCTAAATAAAGGAAGTCAAACAAACAGAGCTGACTTTTCTGTTGCCTTCAAGGCCAGAAACACTTTGCAGCTTTATTCGATCTCATTTTTCACTTTTCAAGTCTGGTTTGTAATGGTGATATTTGAACAGTGACATAATTCATTTCTCATCTAGCCTTTCCAGTGCAAATAACAAATCAGCCTTAGGTGAAAATCTGAATTGAAGTGACAACATCTCGTACAGTAGATAAGGTAAAAAGGAAGAACTGTAAGTGTCTGTTTTCTGCCTTTTTTTCTTTTCATTCTGATGGAGCTTATTAAAGCCAAACTAAAGCATTTTCCATCACATTAGAGAACAGCCCCCTCTTGTGATGAAACAGCAGTTTGTATCCTGTGTTAGCGCCGAATGATGAAACACCAGGGGAAAACCAGCAGAGAGGGCAGGAGGCAGAACTACTAACCAGGAAGACCTTCCATTATGCCAGTTGTAAAACCACGCATTTTGAAAGGTTTCGTTCACAACAGCCTTGTGACTCTTATCTATCTAAAACTTTCAAAACTCGATTCATTTTAGCAACTACGGCAAGTATCTGCTGTACTGCTATAGCATCATATTTTTGCTCTTCCACCTCTTCTGTTCTCTGTTTGGATTACAGTAGTGCAGAGCAGCACTCTATATTTTCATTTCCTCTCCTTTTGCCCCACTTGCCCATGATTTTTTTTCCTGTTATCTGTTCAAGGCAAGCACTATTTTACATGCTTATGCAGTGCCTGGCACAACGAGGACCAGGACTACGTCTTCCATACCTCATTCGCCATCATGTTTTTCATCCCCCATCTGTTATATTGCTGGTAGGACTTGTGGAGCTGAAAACTGGCCTGACCTTCTCCCAACAACAACAAAAAAATAAAACAGGAAAGAAGAACAAAAAGTCAAATGATGAACAGGCGAAACACATACAGAGAGCCTTAGTCACAGCCCACTTCCTTCCATTTCCTGCCAGTGTCAAGATGATGGTGCTCAGCAGCGAGATACCTTGGATGGAGAGATCTAAAAATATCCACAATTTGTCTTGGGCTTTTGTCAAGTCACTGTTGTGCTCTTCACTTTCAAGATGGGAATTCTTCTGCTAAGCTTTAGAGTTCAGCCAGGTTTTCTTTCTCTCCTTCAAATTCCTACATTCTTAACAACCTTAAGTTTTGGTTCATCATATTTAGTTATAAGGAACTTCAGCACTGGTTTCTACTGATTCACTGATTCTGTCAGAAACAAGACAAAAAGTGACGTGTTCTTGGTTAAGTCAAGTGACTCCTTTCATGTCTTCTTTTTGTTGATTTGCATCTGCTGAATTTCATTTTGAATTTCCCCTATTGACACTCCAAATCTCACAGCAACATTGAACTACCACTCCTGGCTTCAACTCTGTTGTATAAATGTTGTATAAAACATTCACACCCACATTATTTAATGCCATTTGCACAGCAATGCAAGGTTTTATTCCAGGATGGATCAAAATTTCAGGGAGTAATATGATAAGAAATGATATGTCCCTCACTTGGAGCAACAGAGGAAGTTGTTCCTTTAATCATAAGAAAGGCTGAAAGATTTTTTGTGGCAGAACCACTGGTTTGAACCTCTAAACCTTGTAGGGGCCCAAGAGATGCCGGTGACTTGGCTTTGGACAGTCAAGTGGTTGCTCCAAATCACGCTGATTCTGTCACTCTGAGTTAAATGTAAAAAAAAAAAAAAAAAAAAAAAAAAAAAAAGAACAGTTGTCACAGGTTCTACTTCTCTTTTACACCAAAGATCGCAGTGAAATACATCCTTAATTTAAGGCTAAGTAAGAACATCGTGACCTGATGACAAAGTCAGTAGGAGGAAGGCCCACTGGCGTTCCCCAGTTCAGTAACCCAGAGGATCTTGCTGGTGGTAAGAGAACCACATGATCCCAACTTCAGCTGGGCTGCACTCTAATTATGTACGGCCCTGTACTTTATAACACACAACTTTGTGCTGGAAGGTATAAGTAGTTGCAAGCAAGTTGAGCTTGGACTACAGGTAATCCTAGATCTGGCTGAAGTTTCAGGCTAAATAAAAGGAGCAATTAAGGTTCTTTATGGAGACAACTGAAGCAACTGCCCAAGGCACTTAGCTGTACAGTGAAGCTGAGTGGGAATTAAGCCATACACCTTGAGAGGCTTCTGTGTACCTGCTGTAACCATAAGGAACACAGGCATCGCTGGCAAACTGGGCACACTGGAAATGGAAGACGACTTGGAATAGCAGCAGACAGCATCAAAACACATATGGGACTTGCCCTGAAGAGCGCAGAAGGACCTGAAAGACTTTGAAACTGTGCAGAGAAAAATTGCCCGTGCTTGACTGTTTCTGCCGTGTTCTGGAAAACAAGGATGTGCTCGTACTTTTGTAACTACTTCTATTACATCAAACCAGTAAATTTCTCCCACAAACGGTCAAAGCTCCAAATATTAATGAGCTGCTCAGTGGCAATAAACCACATTATTTGATTAATTAAAAAAAATAATATTATCACCTTTTTTTCCCACAGGTATCTCAGATGAATTCATAACGCCCATGTTTAATTTTTATAAAAGCACTGGAGAGTTGAAGATGACACAGGAAGAGTATGCTCTGCTCACAGCAATAGTTATCCTGTCTCCAGGTAATTTCTAATTCAGAACCAGTGCTTTTGGAGAGAAAACATTATGTGTGTGACTTGAGAAGTGTAAAACACTTGTGTCTACATGCATGCTTACTCAGTATATTCAGTAGTTAAAACAGAAAATCAGTATATTTAGAAGTTTAAACAAGCAAATGAATCCAAACTCCTGCTACACCACCTGGTTTTGTATCCAAAGATAAAAGTGCCTAAGCACCAACTTAAAGAACGGCTAGTGCCTTAGCACTGCTCAGCACAAAGGGCTCCCTGTTTCAGAAAATTCCAGAAAACCAAAGTTTTACAACTACGCTCTTTTGTAAAATTTTATTTTCTACAGGAAGTTGGGAAATATGGAGATACTGTAGTGCCTGTAGTACTGTAGTATAAGGTTTCATGGAAGATGGGAAAAGTTAAGCAATTCCATGGTCCTTGGAGCCAGTGCTGCTCAGGAAAAATTTGTACAGTAAAAATTTCTAAAATTTCTAAAACTTTTAGTGACTAAAATCTCATCCTCCTCTTTTCTTTTCCTCCCAAATACCCGGGCACATACTTAGATAAAAGCAAAATGAAATATTAAGTATTTTCTAACAAAAATGGGATTTCCCATGAGGATCAAGATGTTTGATTTCTTGCCGGTGACCTATATGCACATTCTGCTCAATTTTCCCTCTATTTCTTCCTGTTGTACCATGAATTCCTGCTGTGCTGCTAAGTTGTTGCAAGGCATCATAGGACATACCCAGGCGCACAGCCACCCTGGCAGGTGACAGGATAACCCACAGCGACATTTCCCCTTCAGTTTTTGAGGCTGAAAGTTATTCCCAGCTAGAAGTGAGAAGCTTGCATGAACCAAACCTTGAGCCAAAATTAGCACGTTCCCTTTTGTTCCCCCTTAGAGTTCCCTTTTGTTCCCACTCTTGTTCCCCCTAACTTGTGAAAAAAAAAGTATTCTTGGTAGATGTGAAGATCACTGCCTACAGAGGTGAGAATAAGCAGATACTATAGCCTGAAATGAAAATATTTACACTGAGTCAGAACCTATATTGCCTAATTACTTTTCTTTTAAAACTGTACCTAGACCGACAATACGTAAAGGACAGAGAGTCTGTGGAAAAGCTTCAGGAACCCCTCCTGGATGTCCTACAGAAATTCTGCAAACTTCACCACCCGGATAACCCTCAACACTTTGCATGTCTACTGGGCCGTCTTACGGAGTTACGGACATTTAACCATCACCACGCAGAGATGCTGATGTCGTGGAGAGTGAATGATCAGAAATTCACACCTCTTCTCTGTGAGATCTGGGATGTGCAGTGATGGATAGGTTTTTTAAAAATTTTTATTTTAGGATAACTAACTTTTTAAAGGACCACAAAGCATTTATTTTAATAGAAAAAAATATTCCACAGTTAAGTTTTCTTTACTGCATTTTTATAGAAACATGCCATGAATGCATGAGTCATTTTGCTCATTACAACATCATATTGTATAGTTATCAGATTTTCACATGTGAATATAACTTTCTCTGTATTTATATTCTTTGATCAGGAAGAATCCTACCTTCCCAGCATTTTCTCAGAGAAACCTTACTAATTCCTCCTGTAATTAAACTGTTAGCATCTGTAAAATGCACTTGTTCCTCTTAAAAAAAAAAAAAAAAAAGGGACAATGCAGGTTTCCATTAATATTTTTTTCATTACAATGTTCTTGTGCTTGGCCTTCATTAAAGAATATATGCCAAATATTATATACTGTAATAAACCAGCTGAAATGATCAATGCAACAGTCACTTGCTGTTTAACTGTGAAATGTGCTTGTGTAACATGTACGAGAAGTTACTTCTTCATGAGATGAAAATCCTCCCTTTCGTGAAACAAACATGAAATTTTATTTCATTAATATTTCAACATAAAAGCTATACAATATAGCTTTGCACATCACAGGGTATTTTACTTTACAGGAGGCTGTGAGACACTGGCTCTGCAACAATATTCAGCCATTGGTGGTCAACAGCCCTGAAAAATACCCAGTAACATCCTGGCCTCGGATGAAGCATAAGAGCTTCCACTCAGTTTAATGGTGATGTTAAAGGGCTGCTGCTCATCTGCTCACTTTACGGAGAAATCGTAATTTCTCTGAGTATTTACTAGTTCACTCTCTAGTAGCACTGGCAATGCCCAAGCATGTATTGCAAAAACTAAGAGTTATATGAAATCATTTTTTTCGGTTGACTCCCAGTGTTTTAAACGGTATTACGGTGTTTTCAGTACAATTACTTCAACGACCGGAGGCAAACTGTGTGGAAACAGCTCAGCCCTCTCATGCTGGCCCACTGCCTGCACAGCAGCACGCGGAACAGACGCTCAGCGCGCGACCCACGCAGCCCGAAAACCATCCGCGCGGCTCAGCGCCCCCGAGTCCTTTTTTTGGCTCTTTTCACCCCACAACTTCCACGCGGCTGCGTCACTTTTCCTCAGCCGACGCCCCCCGCGCGCCGCTCTTCCGTGGCCCCGCCCCCGAGGGCGCTGATTGGCCCTTTCGAACGGAGCCGCCGGCGCGGGGCGGGTGGGGGCGCCGTGGTGCGCGGCGCGGGGGCAGCGCGGAGCGGCGGTGGCCGGTGAGTGCGGCGGGTCCGGTGCGGTCCGGTCCGGTCCTGGCGGGGCGGAGGGGGGGATGCCGACGTCCCCCGGCAGTCGGGGGTAGCCGGGTAGGGGCGGGGAGCGCGCTCGGTGCCGCTCCGTGATTTGGGGCAGCCGGGCGCGTTTCGGTGCGTGAGGCGGCTCCGTCGCACCAAGTGACAGTGCTGAGCGTGGGGGCTGCGCTCGGCTCCGCAGCGGCGGGTCCCCGTGCTGGCCTGGGGCGAGGCGGCGTGAAGCGTCCTGAAAGCGCTCTTTTACTATTTATTCTTTTTTATTTTTTGCATTGCACCTCTAAAACCAGCCTCCCTTGTGCTGCTGCCCTGGAATTTTGCCCTGGTGCTCTTGGCTGCAGTGCCCGTGCCTTCATCTTGCTTTAACAACCTGAAAAAAAGAAAAAAAAAGGCTAGCTCCTTTCTTTGCCCCAAAAGCTGGCCCTGCTGCCCTGCCCCAGGGATGCTGTTGTGTCACCCGCGACATGTTATCAGATCAAGACATGGGAAAAAGCGCATATGCGCCTTGAGGGACTTCAGGGCATAGCTGGCCCGTATGCTTGTAATTATGTAGGTACTGGGTGGATCTTTCATAATAAAACTGGATTCTCTAATGAAGCAGTGATGAATTCCTGCCTGTGGCCAGCCAGCCAGCAGTCTGGGGCAGCAAGTGACAAGCTGCTCAGTGATGCTTGGCTGGAAGAAGCGGGAAGGGAGGGGGAACGGGAAGGGAAGAGGAGGCTTTGCTTTTGTTTGCTTGCTCAGCGGAGTTGGCTTAACACGAGTGGACAGCCGGGCAGCCACGGGCTCCCCGCACGGGATGCTCGTGTATTAAAGGCACGTCTGTTAAAGGAGCTCCCTGCACCTCAACTCCGGAGATACCAGCTCCTTCATTCCAAGCTGCCTGCCCTGACAAATGTGAATTTCACACCGTTCACCCGTTGCAGCGAGAGGAGAGAGTTTGCTGCAGTGTGCGGTATGTGCCGGGCTGCGCAGAAAGGCATCGTCCCCCAGGAGCGCTGCCGGCTGGCCGTGGTGGCACGAGGGGGTTGCCACCTTGAAGCGCTCCACCACAGACCGACTGGTCTGGTTCTTTTTCTTTTCACCCCTGAGGCCTCCCCAGGGAATCAGAGCTGCTGACTCAGTAATGCAGCAAAAAAGGCTCTATAATTGCTGTAATGAAACACGCAGTCACACTTCATGGATGTCTCCTGTGCTTACCTGTTTTCTTTTGCATGTTAGGATATGCACATATAAAAAAAAACCTTGAATATCCTGCAGCAGGTTTCCACAGATAATGCTTTGACAGCTTCTTTCGTTTTAGAGTGTTTGAGAATGTAAGTTTTGGAAGGTGCTGTCAGAACTAATATACAGCTTCCAGCTGTCCTGGGTTAGTCAGTTGTGACTGCCTTTGGTGTTGACGGGATGGAAGATGATGTGATACATCCTAAATAAAAGGTGAGGATGTAAATGTGTTTCTATGCAAGGGTTTTATGAGTCTCTGGATCCCTTTAGGGATAAGTAGCTAAATCAGTGGCTGCTTCATCTGTTTCGGGTATCTGTGGAGTTGGCCATTTTTTTTATTTGTTTGTAAACTTTTCATGATTCACTCTGTGCAATATAGTAAAATGTGGCTTGGATTTGCTTCCTCCCGTGGGACAGAATGGTTTGTAATTAGTGCATCAGGTCTTGCCTGTTGGTCCCCTGTGAACCATGTGTACCACTTGATACAACTGATACAGAGCGGGCTATCTCGTGTAGCATCTAAGAGCAAGGGTTTGGTGCCCTGAAGTGCTTGCATAAAGTGCTTCAGCGCTTGTTGACTTCGCTGTTTCTTGGTTGCTGGAGGACAACGTGGTGGGCAGCCCTCTGGAGTGCAGAGAGACCATACGGTCCTCTAGATGCACGAGTGTGCCCTTCACTGAGGGATGCCCGCTCCTGCATGCTGTGGCAGGGCACAGGTACCTTTCTGCACGTCTCTTGGCTCACGTTGATCCATAGGATGTAGCCTTTTATTTGTGGTTTGGCAGTGGGGAAGCTGACGGCAGCTTCATCCTTCCCCAGCACATCATTTGGGGTTGACCACCTGTCTTGCAGTAAATCAGTGTATCTATGTGCCACCAATCAGATGGATGCCAGGCAGTGTTTCTGCTCTCCTGTCATCCCATGGAGCATGTTGACAGCGGTAGCAAAAGGGCCAAGGGAGGAGGAGGTTTTTTTCTGGGTGTGGTAGCTGGAAAACTCTTGATGTGCCAAGCTTTGAGTGGGGCTTGTTGCCCTCCTTGCTGGGAAGCAGTTGCGTATTACTGCAAGAAACAGGTAGACAGCCGTCCTTAGGGATATCATCTGGCCTGGGAATGGGAAAGGTATGGCCAGAGGCTGCACCCTGGGCATGGTGCAGTGAATTCTCCTCAGAAGGACTTTTCTTTGACTGTAGTGAGCCCTGAAGGCTAACGCCTGTTGAATGGTGTTGAAAAAAATGAGCCGCCTGAATTCAATATGAAAGACTTTCTTCATTTATTATGTATCATTGCCTTGAAATGAAGTTAGATTTGACTCTATTACTTAAATATCTTACTCCCTACAGCACCTCTATGTGCATATTGGCTACTTGAAGATGGTAGATTTGTAGGTCTTGCTCATCCCCTTCTTTTATTTCCATTTGATTTATTTTTATTTTTTTGATAAATGTTATTCAGATGTGTGATAAGTGAAGACATTTAACTTTCTAGAGAGCCTTGAGGCATATGGGCTTACAAAATAACTTGTTTTAAAAGAACAGGCCCTTGAGGCTAGAGAGCCACCACTTTCCTCAATGTCCTTTACTTATTTTTTTTCCCAAGACTGCTCTTTTTGCTGGGCATCGCACAAAAGTGCAGATGCTGGGCATTCTTGCGAGAGCTGCTGTGTGAATATTTTGCTTTGTTGGTGTTTCGAGTGCTGCCCCTGAATGAGGCTGCCTTTTGTTCTCCTGCTGGCACTTAGCAGGCGAGAGCTCTTGTTAGCTGCTCTGCAGCTCCTTCTTTTAATGAGAGCAGCTTCTCTGCTGGCTGTTTGACCGTTGTTTTATTTATTTTTTAAATCAATGAAGCCTCTTACTCTGTCTCTCTGGGGACAATGGCTTCCTTATGCTATAGGAAAATGTATTCCCTGGGACAAAGCTGTGGGAAGCATAACATGCTCATTAGTAATGCTTGGTACATACCCTGCCCTTCCCTTGTTCATTCATACATGGACAAGTGACAGCAAGGAGAGGATGTCTCTCTTTTGTCTTGCTTAGAAATAAAAGTAAAGGAAAAGGCAAGAGTCTCTTGGAGTGTCTTTAGAGCTCGGGTAGTACTAGCAGCCCTGATCCAAAGAAGTGATTTCAGCTTGAAAACCACAGGGTTGTTCGGTTGCCTCGTGTGAAGGTAAGGTTGGACTTTCTGAGGCATGTGAGCTTAGAGGTGGTGAGGAGAGAGAAATGGGGAGGAAAGAGTGCAGTTCTGCTCTCTAGAGGAAGGGGAAAGGTCTTTTATGAGTGTTACGTCTTCTGTGAGGGGCTATTTGTTTTTTTGGCCTTGGAAAGCTAGGCTGTGAAGCAGGTGGAGAGGACTGACGTCTGCATATGAAACTTAAACTTTCATGGATAGGGGATGGGAGCTAGATATTTTTAGCAAGAAAATGTATGGCGTTAAGCTCTATGTGACTGTATCTGCCTTGTGATTTACAGCCTGATCAATAAGATGAAGTTGTTCTGCAGCTTTTAACTAAAGGAGCAAGAGACCTGCTTTTTAACTGTCTCCAAGGCATAGACAGGTAGCAGTGCTCTCCATTACCTTTGTGGACGATTGTGCTGAGGAAATTCCTTTCAGTATTGCCACAAGCAGCCAAACTGATAACAATGTGCATCTCTAAAAACCTGCAGCCCCCTATGGAGAGGATTATTGATTCCCAGCCCAGCATACAGTTTATTCTGAGTTTTCCCATAAATGAAGGCATTGCTGCAAAATACTGCATAGGCTTCAGGAGAGTAGTGTAGACTACGTTGCCTCTGAAATGTTTTCTTTAAGGTTTTTCTTTCAAAGGGTATTACCATAATAACGGTATTGCTGCAGTTTGCACCATTCTGTTGATACCTTTCTGAAAAATTAAATCAAAATCCCTGCGGAAATCAACAAAAAATAGGATTTTCCTTCTTTAAAGCTTTGCAAAAAGTGTTTAATGCAAACTGATGATGCAGATATGTGTGTGCATGCACACGCTAGGTATGCCTTTGATAGCTTAGAAGGAAGGGGTGATTGCCAACATTCTTAAATTCCAGAATGGTTTGAATTACACTTATTTCTCTTTGGCAAAGGAAGTGCCTTACAGCTTCTTGAAATCGAGCAATCTTTTGAACATTACTTATGCTTCCAAAGTAGGTTGCTACTTTGTGCTGTAGTAACTGCTACCTTATTTAAGGGCAGAGAACCAAAGTTGACCGAACACTGGATCAAAACCTTAACTCTTAAGGTACTTCTCTCTTTTCCTCCCTCCATCCCTACTTGTATTGATTCTTAATTTAGAAAACTGGTGAGTTTTTGTTGGGATTTTCAGGAAAGCAGGAGTGACTATATAAAAAATTCTCTTTCCGCAGGGGGAGAAACTGATGTAAATGCAGGTGACCATGCAGAATGCAGTTCAGGTAAATACTTCTGTAATTCTTGAATTTTGTGTGTGTGTGTGTGTGTATATTTATGCAGAGCTCTAGTCTGAAGCAGATGAAGTGCTAGAATCTGCGGAGTTGTCTTTGGCTTAAGCAAAGGTACTGATTTTCCACAAATGGAGCCATGTGGCAAGACTGATAAAATGCAGGAGTGCTGGAATCCTTACCATGTTTTGTGAAATAGGTGATACTTTCTTTCTGTAAGTGCTGACATCTAAGAAAGTTTCTAAACCGTAATGTGAGATGATTTAAGAATTTGTATAATGATTAAAAGTGGGTCTTTTTTGCCATTTTTTTTGAGTTAATCACTTAAAATATGAATACACACAGATGTATCCATATATACATCTCACTGAACTGAAGGAAAGTGGCTAAGAATATTGAGAGGACTCTTCCTCTTTGAAAATTCTGTACTTGAAATTTCAATGTGATCCTTTTCTGAAAAAAAAGGTTGCAAAAAATATGTGTTCTTGAATAGGGGTATGCTCATTCTTTCAACTTCATTTTAATAATTTAAACATAAAATACCTCCAAAATGCTTGAACAAATAAATCAGTAGTCTGTAGTAAATTATAAGCTACAAATTTTGTAACTTAAAATGTGCTGGGAAAAGCCCAGTATTGGCTTAATATATGTCATCTTTATTTAAAATGCAGGAAAAGCAAGTTATTTGAAAGCCATAAAATTAATTTTGTAGCCACAGAAGGATAACTGTGAAGTCAAGAGAGCAAGCAGAGTAGTGCTTCTGATGCAGTGGTCACTAAAGAGAGTTGCACCATGCTAGTGGTTTTGTGTATGTGAAGAGAAATTAAAGCTCAGTCTTTGAATAAGGGATCTTCAGTATAGATCAGAACTGCGAGATTCCGCCATCTAATTGTGAATGTTAGAGCTGACTGTCTGGAGTTTCCTGAAATTTTCTGCAGGTGTGGTTTGGAGATGACCTTCCTCTAAGTCCGCGAAGTCCCCTGACTCCCAGGCATGGCCCGGGTTTGGCAGACGTCTGCCTCTACGACCAGTGGATATCTGTTCGGCATGAGGCAACTCTGGTGCCTATGCAAGAAGATCTGTCAATCTGGCTGTCTGGCCTGTTAGGTGAGCTTAAAAATAAGCCACTGGCTAGCAAACCTGAAAGCCCATTCCAATATTGCAGTCAAGGGTGACAATTAGTCTTCGTAATAGTATTAAGATTTGGTGTGCTTGGGCATCAGTGGTTAGCAGAATTTCATGAAAATGCATGCTCTGGTTTCAGATTTTGTTAGCTTCCACCTGTTAGAGGAAGGGAGATTAATCCTTCCAATTTATATTTATGAATCTTGTCTAATTTGTACTAATTTTCAGTCTGTCAAGCACTTTTTTGGGGAGAGGAGGGATAGGTGTTTATGCTATTTGGTTGCAAAGGAGGAGCAAATATTGGTTTAGAAAGAACCTTTCAGATAATTCTTTCTAATTCATTACTTCAATGGCAATGTCTTTGAGGTCTAGCTCATAACACGGGTAGATCTCATCGACCCGTGTTAGATGAAACCAAGTAACAATGGCACTTAATATTCATTGTTGGACTTCTACTTTGGGGACTGTAGCCTAAGTCTTAAAACTACGAAATGCTGTGTCTGAGTTGCCAACTCATGCCATTTGTTTTCCTTCTGTGGGGTAATTCTAATATTTGCCTTTTTTTAGGAATAGAAATCACAGCAGAGCGACTGCTGGAAGAACTTGATAATGGAGTACTGCTTTGCCAATTAGTTGGTGTTCTTCAAAACACAATTAAAAAATGTTGTAGCTCAAATAACTTAAGGGTGAGTCGTGCTTTCTTTTTTTTCTTTCTATACATATATAAGCCTTTAGTTGTAAGATGTACTAAAATGGAAGCAGGTGAGGCTTCCCAAATTTGTGTTTTTCTGCTATGTATCCAGGTCTTAACAACAGTATGGCTTTACAGATGGATAAACTATGTTTATGCAACCAATAACACTTAATCCATTTATGAGCCAAATCTTAAGGTCCTTACCAAGTTTCCAGTTAGTCTGACATGAGGAGAAGTCTTGCCAGAGGAACGTCCACTGCAAGACTGGATTTTGAGTTTTCCGCATCTCACAGTAGGATGCATTGGTAGCCACATATCCATGGGCATTAGCAGTATGTTATGTTAGCAGTTTATGACAGAAACTGGAGACTGAAGTCCAGTATATGAGCTAGCCAGGAAAATAGCCAAATTGATTTGTACATGTAGACAGGCTTCAGGTTTCCTATTAGGAAGTACACCAGTTACAACAGTACTAGGATTTGTCAAATATTAGAGGTAACTAGTGTGCAGCAACTGATAGGACAATATCTTATTTTTCCATATCCAAATACCTTTTTTAGTTTAATTTTTCTGTTTTATCTATATGGTGATGTCAGTGCTTGATTTTACAAGCTGCAGGTCTCAAGTGATGCATGTTTGCCAGGAAGTAATAGAAAGATAAATATTTGAATTATTGCTACTGGGGTGGGACTGTGATAGCAGACTTAGAATACACTGATGCAGCTCTCATATACATATTGTAATTATGTACAATGATATTTATATGAGAGCTGCATCAGTGTATCCTAAGACTGCTCTCATATAAATATCATTGTATTTATATGAAAGCGGCACGAATGCTGCAATTATTTTTTTTTAGGTGTATAAAATGCCTAACTTGAGAACATTTTTTCCAAGCTTATTTGCTTAACTTTGAAGATACCAGTTTAAAAATAAGTAAATACTGATTTGCATTGCTTTCAAACTTTCCCTCACTCCCCTTTGATTCCCTCTGCTTTCTAGAACAGTCTCTAAAATGTTGAAATGTGTACAGTTTCATCGATTTTTAGGAGCCTATTGCCATGAACAGACTATGGAGGAGTGAGTGATTGTCTGGAGCTGTGAGCCTCTGGCAAGACTTCTCTACCCAACATACAGGGAGATGGGGGATGCCACTGTATGAATAGTTTGGGGGAGGTTGCAAAGCTGCGGATTGCTCAGAGTGGCTGCTCATGTCAATGAGAGGAAGGTGATCCACATCAGCCTTGCCTTTGTAGTAGTATGTGTATGTGACTTTTTCTTTTCCATTATTATTGTTTATTTAATACAAAACAGTTACCAGTTGCTGTTTCTGTACTATGAATTTAGGGTTTGTTTTCCTCTTAGAATATGCTTTGAAATCTGTTGGCTGTGTTGATGGTGCACAATGAACGTTTTATTTTCTTCCCTTGGCAGAATTTCCCTATGAGAAAAGTTCCGTGCAAGAAGGATGCTCCATCAGGATCTTTCTTTGCTAGAGATAACACTGCCAACTTTCTGAACTGGTGTAGGACCATTGGGGTGGACGAGACTTACCTCTTTGAATCGGAAGGTTTAGGTAAATCTACCTTTTTATAAGACTTTATTTTGATCAGTATGTGCCCAACTACCTAACTCCCTCTGGGGTTAGGGGTTCTGTGAAGCCCTTGTCATGACTGTTCTAATCTTGTACAAGCAATTAATGATTTTATTATTTTTAAGGGATTGTTCCTATGAAAGCCTTAAAAGATCAGTTCAGTGACTGCTCTAACTTGAATGATGCTTTTCCAACTTTGTGAGAGCTGCTGTGTGGGAGGATGAGGGAATTGGGAGCTGTGCAGCAAACTGCTGCATGTTTTCTGTCAGTAAAAAGGCCACTGGGTAACAGAGAAGTGTTGTGTCCCTTCCCTTTCCCCATACTGGAAGACCATGAGGCCATGGAGTCGGCGCATAATAACATCTTTTATTTGATATTTGAGCGTATTCTTATTGCAGAAAACACTCAGAATAATGCATTCAGAACTTTTAAATTCAGTAACTACATCAGGATGATGTGCCTGAAGTGACAACAGTTTGCTGGTAATTAACATTTACTTCAGGACTTGCTTGATTTAACTGTAAGCCATTTGTATTTTCTCATAAGATAGTTAAGAAAATAAATATTGCCAGCTGAGTATGTACAAATGCTTGCCCCAGTGCACAGTCTGTACCTTGTAACAAACTGCCACTAGACTGGTATTTCCAGATGGAATAAAATTTCTGACTGCTAATTAAGAGAAACTGTTTTCAGGATGGGGCAAATAATGAAATACTCCTCTACCAGCTACAATGTCAGTAAAAATTAACTGATACAAATATTTTTTGGGAAAAAAAAAAAAAAGTAGTATTCTAAGTTGCAAAGTATTTCCCTGTCAAGCACACACCGAAAAAAGAAAAATGCAAAATACCTTTCTGTTCTCAGTAATCAAAATGAATATGTTGCAATATTTGCCAGATTTTTTGAAGTCTTTGTGCCATTTAATGATATTTAAATGGGAGGCATTGCCTTGACTGTCTGTCTTTCAAGCTCTACTCTCAGCTAGTTGGGCTGCCCATGTCTTCTCTGCTGTAGTGCTGTGCCTTCTTTTAAATACTTGAGTAAACATCCTTATTTGCATCTGTCTCAGTCTGATTTAAGTAGGGAGTCTGCCTTTAAATGCCGTGAAATACAGACAAGTAGAAAAACTGAAGTATAAGAAAATTAGTCTCAATACTTTTCAGGTCAGCTTGTGTGAATTCCATTGCTTAAATATCTTAGTTACCTTAACTGGATGGGTAACTAAAACCTGTTTAGCCTCCCTGAGATAAGCAGATGGGATTTCCTAATGCTGTGGCTTCTGCTCGTAGCCAAGAAGTGTTTTGAAGTCTGATCATAACTCTTAACACAAGCTTGCTTTGTGGCATAAATATCATCTTTGAGCCTTTTTGGCAGTCAGATCAGCAGACTTGCAGCCTCCGTGCTGATGCGTTCTTTCCACTGGTGTTAGCCCTCGAACTTTCAAGTTATTCTTTATGAATGAACTGGGGAAAAGTATGTCTCTCAATTTTGGCAGTTGACCTTTTCAATCCGATACATATAGCAACGCATCCTGAAAAGCATGAAAAGCCATGGAAGAAAGAAATTAAATAGCTCTTGAGATAGCAGAAAGGCGGAGTGACTGTCGTGGGATATCTTTGGACAACTTGGACATCAAGCCCAATGTCTTGACTTTGGATAGGGAGTATATTTAGGATTTTTTTTCTCTTCTGTATTCAGGGAATTTATGCTCTTTCCATTACAGATGGCAGAACAATTTACGAACAAAAGAATACATAACCTTCAGGATCTTTCAGATTATGGGTGTGTCAACTTCATATTCTAGGTCTACCCTTGTATTCAGTTCTTTATAAAAGTAGACTTTTAAAAGCTGCTTTTTCCAATTGAAGTCAATGATTTAAAATAGAAACATCAGGCTTTCTACTCAGTTTATATGTTAAGAAATACCTTGGTCTAATTTAAAGCAAAGCAATTACTAATATCAAATTGAACACCAGCCTGATGTTAGGTGTCATCTGTAAATATAGAGCTGGTTCGTTGGGTTTCTCTTCCCTGTTTTCAGTTTTTACTGAATATTGTTATTGTGCAGTGTGAAGCAAGTCAGACTCTTTTATATAGATAAAAGGTGGGCTGTATAAAAATAGTAGATACATTTTTTCCCATCTTCTATATTTGGTAGGGGATTGAGGGAAGAGGCTGAATGGTCTTTCTCCTTGCTTTTAGTCTCTGAATTATTAGAAAATACTTCCAATTGCCTAAGAATTCACAGGACTAGTTTGTTTTTGTTGTGCTTTGTGTGTGTGCACGTGTGTGTGTGTGTGCATGAGCACTCATACTACTATTAATGGACTTAAAAAATACTGAGCGAGTTTGAGTTTCAAGGAGAGAGCAGTTTTGCATGAAATCTTGAATTATTTCCTTCTCTGTGGTCCTTGTTCAGCTTGCACCCCTAAATGTAGATGTTGAATATAAAAAAGAAAAATACATATACACAAAAGAAGCAGCCAAGCTTTTTAATTTTACGGTCGTCAAAAAAGACAGGAATTCCCGTAGTCATTGACACATCATTTTTCTGCCGCTTTACCCTTCCATCTCTTCTTTAGCTCATTTGCTTGGGACTTGGGGCCAGTACCTGATATTAGAGCCTGAATGTCACTCCCACCCCTTCTCTGACTTTCTGAGGTTTCCTTTTCAGAGGGAAACCAAATTCTGAAGAAAAGCTTTGCGTGAATGAGGCAGGGTTAGATGTCATCAGGCGTGGGGAAAGGCGGGAGAGCAGGGCTGAGCGTGGGCACCTCATCATGGGGACTGTAGCTGGCAACATAAAGTCTCCTAGGGTAGCTTGCAGAGGCAGCAGCTTCTGGCTGTCACATCAGCCACGTGGATGGACCCTGCTGGCAACCCAAACTTTTAAAGGGATAATAAAGAAAGCAGCTGTCACTTGCTGGAAGAGTAGCAATCATCTTGATTAGCCCAGAGATGTGGTTTGAGGTGTTTGGGCTGACTAGCTGTGTGTAGCTACCTACTTGTCAACAAGATCCTTGCACTGTGTTCTTGTCTTGTTCTTCATATATAACCTGTACCTGTGTCTGCACAAAAACACACACATGAACCAGTTGAGTATATTTTCCTATGCTCTGGATCCTTGTTCCTGTTAAACATATTTGGCAGTACAGAAGGCAAAACTCTCAGCTCTCTTGCTTTCCAGTTTCACTCTAGAAGGAACAGCATAAAACCAGCTAATGTGTTTCTCTTAAGAGATAGAAAGGAATTTGGTTTCAGGAATGACAGGGTGGTTTTAGAATATTTTTCAATGAGAATAAGAATTAAAAAACAGAGAGTACTTTATCCATGATGCAGTCCACTTCCAATGGGTTTAGTGAACTAATGTAGTTTGCTTCTGCATAGGAGATGACTTGGGTGCAGTCATCTGTTCTGTATCTTCCATTCTCTGCATCTAATTGCACAGTCCTTCTCACAGCAAATATGAAACAACCTTTTCCCCCCACCTTTTTTTATCTCTTTTAGTTCTGCACAAGGATCCAAGACAAGTGTATCTCTGTCTCTTGGAAATTGGTCGCATTGTATCCAGGTATGTGATATGCGATCTATGCATACTTTTAACTAGACAGTAATGAATATAATTCTTTAAGGAAAAGTTGAGACAAAGTTAAAATGAACTGCAGTTGTTAAGTGTAGTGCTGATTTTGTGCAGAAGATAATGAGCAGCTCTTCTAGCTCTTGCCATGTGAATATTATTTCAAACATTTACCAGATTCATCTCATGGAGAGGTGCTGATGCATGCTGCTTTTTATAGCTTGAATATAGTTTAAATGCTACATTCAGCTTATAGATATGTGTACATCCTGGAAGCATGCCTGAAGAACTTAATGGACATTAGACATGACTTTTCCCCCCCATCTTTTTTAAAGCTTTGGGTAGGCATGGAAGCTTTGAATATGAATCATCTCTTTATCGTTCTGCAAATTTAGACTTCTAATTTGTTTACAGTACAGGAAGAGCAACTTTAAGATAGGTTATCTACATTGGTTGTCACCTAAATTGCACAGGTTTGACAGTATTGTTACTGCCTTCTGTGGTATCTCTAAGACCATCTTTGGGAGAACTTCAAGAAACTCAGAGCCGCTGCTCCTCTTCGGATCACCATTCCTCTGACTCATGTCATGCTGTCCGTCAGTCCAGCTATTCAGCATTTTACATGTTTGTTTTCATTAGTTTCTTTGTTTTCTTCAGTAGATTAGCAATTAAACTCTACTTATGTGTTTGTGTTGAGATATGGAGTTGAACCTCCTGTGCTGGTAAAACTGGAGGAGGAAATTGAGCTTGAAGAAACACTGCTAATGACCTCTGGACCAACACCGCCTGTTAGCACAGCCAAGTCGTGTCACCATGGGGAGCTACATGAGGCAGTAAGTACCACTTGCACTCATCCACACTACCTCACTTCTTGTGAGGTTGGCTTTAAATCAGGCTCTAAGTTTAGTGCTTGTGCAATCTGACTCAGTAAGCGTCGGCAAGTTTTAAACTAATATTTGCGAGCCCGCTTAAAAAGAAAATATGCACCTCTTAGGAACAGTTTGTGTTAAATGTGAGGAAAATGTTGTCATGCATGTTTTAAAGTTAATGCTTCAGTGCATAGAGCATCTTTTTCATTGTTTCCTTGAGTATAAGAAATAACCTTTCATCATTCAGTTTTTGTTAGTTATCAATATTCTATGACTGTGACCTGACCTGCTCTCCAATTTTCATCAAAATTCATCAAATGTGGAAAGTGAGCTTTGCTTTTTATTTAAAAAAAAAAAAACTTTTGAAAAAGACTTTAAATAAAACCTCATCTTGTGAAGTTGTCCAAGAGGAATGATAAACAACGCTCTTATTTTGCTTAAAAATATGTATTGAGACTTTAAAGCTGTTTATTATAGAAGTCCCCTGATGATGATGGTGATGTATGTAAAACTTTTGCTTAATTGGAATGTCACTCACCAAATCCTCCCTCTGAAAGCTGACTCAGCAGTAGTCCAGTTCTTCAACTCTATAAGTGCCTGTAGCAGGTTCATCTTGTCTAACTTTGGACTTACTTGAGGACGACGTTCCTCTGGTTTTACTGGTTTCCTTCTTGAGTGTCACACAGAATTATAAAAAACTTGGAAGAATGTTGAATTGCCCCTGGGTCAGGTGCAACAAGAGGACCAGTTCTGCTGAATTCAGACATGGAAGAGGCCCAGGCACTTGTTTCGATTTCTTCCAACCATAATAATGTCTTTGGGATGGGAGATTTGAGGATGAGATCTGATGCTGCTGTGCACAGTATAATAGACAAATCTTAAATTGAAAAGAAGAAATATTTTAAAATTGAGGAAATAATGAAAATTAAATCTAAACAACTCAAAATAGCTTGTCTTCTCTATATGTATCTGCCCTCCTGTCTCTTATTCTATGTCTTGATGCTCTGTGTAACTGAGATTTCTTTTTGTGAGGAAACAGAATTCTAATGTTTCTTTTGACTGCGGGATAAAGATATAGGCATCTGCTGGTGTACTATACAACACAAACTGTTAAACACATGCTTCTATCAAAATTCTAACACATATTTTCAATTTTAATAACTAGGTTAAGCATATAGCAGAAGATCCTCCCTGCAGTTGTTCTCATCGATTTTCAATTGAATATTTATCTGAAGGACGTTACAGGCTGGGAGATAAAATACTGTTCATACGAGTAAGTAATTTCTGGATATCCCAAGTTAAATTCAAAAGGGAGAGAGAAATATTTTTAGTTGGAATACCTTCCTTTTTATGACAGCGTTTGTAGATTCATAGAATCTTTTAGGTTAGGAGGGACACATGGAGATCACCTGTTTCAATCCCCTATTCAAGCAGGTCTAGCTTATTCAATTTTATAACCAATAGCTAATTCAAGCAGGTCTAGCTAATCAATTTTATAATTGATTTTTACAATTACAGATATGTTAAAGTATAAGCAGGTTAATGATTTTATGTGTTGTTTCTATATTTTCATTAAGAACATGAAATATAAAGATCATGCAACAGAGGTTTAGTCTGAGAATGTTGTCTGGACAAAATCTTGGCTTTTGGGGTTTGTCACTAGCAGAATAGCTGAGCACTCTCTTAAGCAGGCTTAAGAATTTGTGAGATTAGAAAGTTATGAGGATTTTGAACAAAGCTTTTCTCCGAAATTCCTTGTACAAAATAGAGATGCTGACAGAAGGGATAAAAATGTTTATTTTATATTTGTACTGGTTTCATATACTTTCGTGTACAAGGCTTGTCTCCATGCTTTCATTATTTCCCCTATATGTAGTGACTGCCTATGCAGAAGAGACTGTCTGTGAGCAATAGCTAAGGAGCATTTATCATATATTTTTTTTCTTTTGTGAATGATTCCCTGTAAGAAAAGATGTCCCATTTTTAGTGAAAGATGAGGAGATGCTGCAAAAAAAAAAAAAAAAAAAAAAAGTAAAATATTTCTCTTGTTTCTGTCCTCCTACTTTCATTCTCAGATGCTACATGGCAAGCATGTGATGGTACGTGTTGGTGGAGGCTGGGACACTCTTCAAGGTTTTCTGCTAAAATATGATCCGTGCCGAGTTCTTCAGTTTGCAACTCTGGAACAAAAAATCCTGGCGTTTCAGAAAGGGGCCACCAACGACAGCGTCCCCAACTCCTCAGCCAGAAGTCAGCAACCTCCTCCTATGAATCCAATGTCAGCAATTAGTATGTTTCAAAAGCAGCCATCAAAACCCACTACTCCTGTTTCTGCTCTAAAGGCTGCCCATGGGGCCAGTGGTAAAAAAGCTTTATCTAAATGTCCTCAGACCCCTGCCCTGGCATCCCCAAAAGTGCCATCACACCCATCCTCTACAGCCAAACCGGTGTCAGCCAGGTCCAGATTGCAGGGGGGTTTGGTGACAGGCACACAGTCTTCCTTCAAACCAGCACCGGGTACCTCAAAGAAGCTGGAGCCTCCTGCACACAGTTCCCCAGGCCCTGCTCCTCCTCGCCCTGTGCCGCGTGTAAACAAGGGAGGTGCGGGATCCAGAACAGCCCTTGTTCACTCTGAAACGTTGCGCAAACGTATTCGGTCCCCTGACAATCCTAAGGTGAAATTTGCCCCGGCCCAGAAGTCACCAGGGACAGGATCTGCCTCCTCGGCCTCCATGAAACAGCTGTCTCAGCTGCCTGGAACGAGCGAAACGATAGCTTCCAAACAGAAGTGTGTCCCTTCTAAATGCAAATCTGCATCTAGCACTACAGCCAAAGCTACTTCTGTTGCTCCAAAGCCTGCGCGGCCACCCATTACAAATCTGCATACTGTTGCCAAATTTGCACATTCTCAGCAGCATCTTGCGAAAACTCCTTCTGAAAATATGTTTCAGGCTTCAGGGACTGCGTCTCGGCATCCTCCCAAAGCTCCACAAACAGCTTCTCACCAGGGACGGAACCTTAAAACTGCTTCAGTCCTCAAACACTCAGCTTCTGCACCTTCCCTTGCAGTTACTAAAGCATCAAAATTGCCACCTAAACTGATGTCTGCAAGCAAAAATGCATCCTCAGCTGTTGAGCAGACAGCCTCAGAGCATGTACAGGCACCAAATGTCAGTAAAACCCCTCAGGTGGGACCCGTGTCGTCGAAACCTCCTGAACGCGCTCCCTTATCTGTTGTGCGGCTTCCTCAGACTTCAGCCAAAGCAGCAACGACCAAAAAGGCAGCACAGCCTTCTGCAAAAGGTCAGCCTTCAAACAAAAACCTGCAAGCAAATGAAACTCCTGTCCCAGCAACCAAGAAGGCTCTTCTCTCTAAAGGCAAATTGGCAGCAGCAAACAAAGGGATGCCTGGCGTATCCAAAGGCCCTCTTGCAAAGAGCAGACAAGATGATCACTATTTTGTTATGACAGGGAGTAAAAAGCCCAGAAAGTAAAATACTTGCTACCTGCATGTGGAAGTTTTAATTTATTGCAAATGGGCCCCTTGTATGCACAGAGGAAGGGGGAAAATAATGTTAAATAACACTACACTTAACATAGGAGATGTTAGGTATAATGTGTGTCTGGCTGCATAACTTACAGTAAGAACTGTGTGTATTTTGCAGTTCAAAAACTTTAATCTCGATGTATTTAGACAGTGAGCTTGCCTGCTGTTGAGCACTGTGTAATGCAGAGCGTGCCTGTTTGCTGCTAGCCTGACCTGGTGTGGGAAAGGGCAGGAGAGAGGAGAAGGGACACAAGGCTGCTGCTTTTGCTGCTGTTGCTCGTTTTGGGGGAATTGGATCTATTCAAGATGTTTTTACCCAGGATAGAGCCTGGGTGATTCTGGCTGCTCTAGCACATCTTTTTTTTGAGGCTTGTAGCAAGTGACAAAGCTGAGCACATGCTCTACAAGCCCTAGTGCCTCAAAAAAAAAAAAAAAAAAAAAACTATTTATTTTTGTCTAACAGTGTTCCAGGCCCAAATGTGGGTTGCTTACCTGTTTTAAAAAAGAAAGAAGTCTCTTGGCCTGTTCAGATTTTACAGCATCGTTTCTTAGTTTTTACTCTGTCACCTGTAATATGCCTTAAATTGGCCTCAACTTAATCAGAAATGGAGCCTCTTGGGTTTGCATCACGGTATTGGACGTGGAGTATCATGGCCTGAACAGCATCTCTTTTTGTGCCTTAGCCTTGCAAATTCCTAGCAGATCTAGATCTCTTCAGTGAGCAGTTCTGCTTTTCAAAACAGAGGTGCAGGACAGGCATTTTCCCCAGGGAGGGAGCTCCCGAGTGACTCCTGCAAGTACCAAGCCACATAGGCAGAGCCCTACTGCTCTGTGGGAGTTGTATGTAAAACTGAATCTCAACAAGACTTCTTGGTGCTAGAAGCCGACTTTGCCTTTTTTTATTTTAGTTCTGCGTATGGAGACCTTATTTCTACCTTTTTGGAGGTGAGGGGTAGCTAGTTTCCCAAGGAACTGAAGAACAGGGATTGCATTTACCCTAAAACACTTAAGTGCCAGAAAACCGTGCACCATTTACACTCACACTTTACTCCTGGAGGCTTTCAGTGAGTTAAACATCTGTGATACTCTGCCCTTAACTAATGCTCTGCACTGAAGTGGGTTTCATGGTGACTAAAAACTATTCAGCATCTCGGAAAGGTAGCGTTGTTTGAGATACTTCAGGTTTAATGAAAGGTTAGTCCCACGAGCGCTGAGGAACTCTCTAGTTCTGTGAGGAGACACTGTGGACTTATTTTTTCCCAGAACTAGAGCAAACCACTATCATAAGCTAATAATGAGTCCTCATTTGCAGTGGCAAAGTCGTGGGACTGCCTTTCTGAGCACCTTGTTAGCTTCTTTTTATTTATGATTCTATTTTTGCACATCTACTGTACAATGCCAGTTACAGCCTGCTGGGAATAAACTAATAAATATCTAAATATCTAAAATATAGGAAACCTATAGACCTATTTTAATGACATGGACACAGGTCCCACAAGCTCACATACAAAACTGTATGCTTGGGCGAGGTCTTCTCACTTACTTGTTTTATATATACACTAGTCAAAGTCACTACTGTAAATGTTAAGAATGGTATTGACTGTAGTGAAGTGGTTTCATGTCTGATAAACTTGGCATGTTGCCTCAGACACGGAATATACATTTTATAGTAGTTGACTTTTGAGTTCAGTCTTTTAAATAGGTAACTAAATATCTCATGCAGAGGAAGGGCTGAATTCCTGGGGTTTCTTTCTGCACTGTTTACAAGACTTCTGGTAGTATTTTAAAAACCGAGGCCTTAGATTTGAGTGCAATGTTATCTTGGCATCTAATTTCTTAAATTAAATGATTTTTTTCTCTGAAAATGTGGTTTCAAAGAAAATGATATGGATGGCTTCATCTTTGCAACCCATTTCATGTAATAGACTGAATTTGACATTTTAAAATGAAATATAAAACTGGCACAGGAGAAGGCAAAAAAACCCTTTTTATAATTGATACTTTAACTAACCTAAGGATAGTTCAGGTGTTTTATATGGGCGGGCTTGATTTGGTTTTGTTTTAATACAGATAATATATTGAAAAATGGTCTGAGTTCTAGAAATATTGCAGTCTCCACCTTTATATGCTACCTAAGGTTGTCATGTGGCAATGAGGTAAGCCAATAATCAAAATGTAACAAAATAGCTTTTAATAAAAATACTTAATCTTTTTTCAAAGTTTACATTGTCAAACAACAAGTCTAATCCTCAGCTTATGTTACTTTCTGTAAGGGAAAACTAACTTGGAGCAGGAATCTGAATTCTCTGTGTTATTCATGTCTTTCTGTGTGAGTACTTATTTTAAATAAACTATACAGCACCTTTTTTTACATGGACAATTTCTTTCTACTGTCCTCTTTTTTGAGGGGGTGGGGAATGGAAGAGTGTACTTATTATCTTTAGAAGCCTTATGTTCTTGCTCATGTTCCATTTCAGGCTATAATAAAGACATAAATAGCTCTAAGATATTCCTTTGTTTGGAGTTCAGACCTCTTTACTCAGAATTTGGCTTTGGTGAGAGACTGATTGAGTAGAAGGAGCTCTCCTTTTTTTTATTTTATTTTAAAGCTGGTGAAGGGACTGGGTAGCTTCAAATGTATCTCCAAGAGTTTTATTCTTTGCGTGTATGTACATATTCTGTACGTGAAATATAAAGCACCTCTGTGGCGAAGCTTTCCATGCTTACCTGTTGTCAGTGAGCTTTGGACCCATCCGCGTTTCCATTGTCATCAATAACAAAAGCTTCACTGGTTTCACTGGGAGAAGAATTGGGTATTTCCATTGGAGTCACCTAAACTTACTTTTCTTGTCTTTTGATTTAAAAAATGACTATGGCATCCTTGAGAGGACTCCATCCCAGGGAGTCTTAAGTCATTTACTTGCTACTAGCAAAGCTTCCAAAGGAGACAAGATATTTTTAACTCCTGTTTCAGGACTGCTTTCATTGCAGGTAGGTGTTACATGTTCAGGGGAAATATGTGTTTTAATCTGAATGAGGATAAAGCTCCTGCTTCCTATGTTAAATTTTTAGCCATTAGACCTTAATAGAAAAGATGGTGGCATCAGTTGCATTTTTTACAGCTGTATGTAACTAGGGACATAGTAACTAGGACATAACAAATGAGGGACATAATACAGGGACTAGTATTAGCTTTTTAGGAAAAAAAAAAAAAGAAAGAAAAGGAAAAGGAGGAAAAAAAATATGAAAAAAAAAGGGCTTATTCTAGGATCCACAGACCAGATTTGTTATTTTAAGTCAGTGGGGAGGCATTCCTGAAGTCTTAAGCACTTGATTCTCAAGCTCCAGAGAAGAGGGTAGTTTCAGTTCTGGCCCTGCTCACAAGTAGGTAGTGCGAAATGCTGGTTCTTTGCTAAGCCTTTAAATGCGTCAAAATCAGAACTTCTTCTGTGGTGGATGCTGGATGCTCAATTTGGGGGTCTGGGTTCTCTTCCAGGCTGATGTTCATAATCTGGGGAAGTTGTTCCTTTCTTCACTGTAGTTTATCTCTAAAAAAACAAGACAAAAAACTCCTGTAACATTTCATTTTCTTTGCTAGCTCAACATAACTGTCATGCTCTTCATAAAGTTCTCTGTCCTTTTAGAGTAGTAATTTCACTGTTGTGCTGTCTCTTAGTGAATAGATTTGCTGCAGTAATCACCAGAATGCTTTATTTCCTGTTAAGATACAGGCAATGTGACTTAAAAATAGTTGACAGTATTGTGACAATTGGCTCCATGTACTTAACAAGCATCCAGCTATCAGCTATTTGGTCAACAGAACACCTGTTTTCTTCTTTTTCTTCTGTTTTCTTCTTGTCGTCCTGACTCTGGTGATTCTGCTGTGGGCAAAAGAAGTTTGGATCCCATCTGTACAAAATGGGTTTTGTAGATCTAACAGCAGCCCTCAAGTCTCTTTCTGGAGCTGCTGTTCTGAAGGGAAGGGCAGAAGAACACTCAAGGTGTCATCTGGGTTCCCTTTACTTGTTGACATATAGGTTGGAGAACTGCTGAGTACAGAGTGATCCTGCTTGTCACCAATTCATGATAATGTGAATTAGGCAAATAAAATGTATGCCATGCTTTAATTAAAGCAGATTGTCTTTCAAACACAGAGAAATCCCTGCAATGTCCTGTTGCCATCTGGGATGACAGGCTGGGATAGGTCCTGTTTTTCATGCTCACCCAAGTGTACCTAGCTATAATTTTGACTATATTATAAAATTCAGAGCAGTCTCAGCATGTCCACACTTAAGGTTCCCATGCAGTCACTCGAGTCTAGTCTTTTTGGCTTTTGTAGGTCCCTTATTTGAACAAGCAGAACTGCTTCCTTGATGCCATAGTCATTGAAATCCTTCGGTGCCTTGACAAGCTGATCTCCTGTAATAAAAATCTAGATCAGGTGTCCTAAGGACATGCTCCAGACTCATAAGGAAGGGAGCAATTGAGTGCATCTGAATCTACAGATCAATCCTGTATTTTTCCAAAACCCTATGTGTTTCACGCTGATGAATTTGGCTGTCCAACTAATGCTATTTTACTTATGGCAAAGCCAAGTGGACCTTCCTGTAGGCAACTGCTGGTCAGAAGGAAATGAGCAGAAGGCAAATAGCATGCAAATGGATTTTAAAACTCAGAAGAAGATGGCTAAAATGGACCTTGCTTAGGACTGACAGGAAAAAATAAAATAAAAATAAATAAATAAATAAAAAGATAACAGCGAAGTTGCAAAACTTTTTAGCTGTGTTACACACACACACAGAGGCTGCTAGGAGCCCTGGTCACATTTGGGTGACACAGCTCATAATCTCCGGGTCTGGCCCTGCTTTTGGCAGACTGCTCTGAAAACCCTGAGCTCTGATCTCGCAGGGAGACGTGTGCGGCGACCACCCCTCACATGAGGCGGGAGAAGCCTTCTGAGATGGTCTGCAGCCTGTGACTGCCCTGCGCCCTCCAGCAGCAGGAGAGCCCTCCCCAGCTGGCTTTGTTCTCCTTTGTATGCCAATATCTGACTCATGGGAAACACCAAAAAACATAAACATCACGTACTACTGCCACCAAAAACAATGGAGGTTGGAGCACAAACATACAGTAGCGTATGTCTGCATTTCACAGAGCTTCACGTATGGCTGAGCACTGCTATCGTTTTTAATCTTTTAAAATGCAAGTCTTCATTATTATTATTATTATTTTCCTTTCCAAAACTAGGGATAGTAGGTGCTGTAAAGAGCACACTATTTACCTCTTCTCTATTTTCCTACAGGGGAAGTATTTTTGAAGCTGAAGGCTCAGATCAGCAAGTGTTTGGGGCCCCCTGGTGTCCACGAATTGAATAGAGGCTTCTTGGAGAGACAATTTAAACCTTTTAGATTTTCTTAAAATCCAGACACAAAACTTTTCTACTGTATTCAAATTATATTTCTTAGCTAACAAAATCTAGATGTGGTATGCAAAAAATAATGCGAGAGATGGTGAGTTTTATAAGAGCCTTTCATTTCATGCAAATGCATTTTGAAAATCTCCTTTTCAAGTGGTTTTTTAAAGTTGTGTGAAATGGAAACAACCAGGAGAATTTTACATGGTTTGCACATCTTAAAAAATAAATAAGAGTTTTAAAATACTGCAAGCATTTGACCTGTGAACCATCAGGTGTTTTTGCACTGTCAAAGGAGGTAGAGCAGCAAGTACGTTTCAGTCAGGGAGGAGAATCAATGCGGTGCAACTAAAAGTGCTATGACACCTTTATGCGAATTTTTGTGGTTTAGATGGCAGAAAATCCTTAAGGGGTAGCAGACAACTGGCCATTTCTCTGAGGAATGTAGCTAGGCAGAAAATGTTGACAGATTACTTGTCCTAAGTGTTTGTTTTTTAGGAGCAGGATTGCAGCATTGTATTTAGCTACCAAACTGGTGTGTCGTGTCAAGCCAGAAAGTACCATACAAAAGGTCCTACAAGGTGAGGCCATGCTTAAATATTTACTCCCCAAAAGACCATGTTTGTATAGTCACACACTGGAAAAGTATCATGAATTAATATTTGTCAATGTTTTCAATCAAGACCAGTATTTAGGTCAGCTTACATGCATATTTACTGTGCAAAAGCATATTCTCTGCTTCCGCTTTTGAAAATAAAAATAATTGTTGAAGTCCAGGCATAGCTCTTTGTAATGTGCTGATCTTTTATTTAAGCATTATTATTTCTAAAGCTTTTTCTGAAGCATAGCTGCTGTAACAGAAAGTGCCTCGTGCTAGAACTTATATTCCCAGCAGAACATACTTAATTACCAGGGTGCGTCATTCTGATGAGCGCTCTGCCTCTCCACAGCTTTTTTTCTTGCTGAGTATTCAATTCTGTAAACACCTGTGAAAAAGGACCATAATAAATTACTTCTATTGTGTACACACTGCGGCAGTGACCCTTGCTGTACCTTGAAGCTATTTATTGCTGCATACAAAGCAAAGAGCGTTAGAGTTAGTTTATTATTAAATAAATAAATAAATAAAATTCATACATTTGAGGTCTTTAGTCCCTATAGGGACTATAAGGCTCCTGTATAATACCCATATTAAATGTAGGAGGGTTGTGTGAATACACAGATGTATTAATACATCGTTAGCTAGAGCTAGGATGCCAAATTCCTGCCCTACTATTTGGAGCCAGCACTGAAGACAGTGAATTATGATCACGGGATGCTCTTCACTTGTATCAGAGCATGTCTGGAGCTAGGAAGCAAAGCAGGCTTATCTCCTTACATAGGAAGGAAATCAAGGCAGAAAGGCACCCGACTAAAGCACCCACTCAGTTAAGATAGCAAACTGCAGTTGCCTTGCCCTCCGTCATTCAAAGCAGTTAGTGGCATAGAGGATTGAGTAACTTGCAAATATCTTCAGGTGACTTGATTTGCAATTAGGTGTCTTTAGCAGGACTCCTAATTGGACTAATGGGCTTAAGCTGGGCACCTGGGTAATGAGCAGAGCAGCTGCTTGTGAAAGCATTTGTTTAACTGATTTGCCTGGTGTCAGGTGGGACTTCAGAGAAAGGTTGGAGAAAATATAAATCTTGTTCTCAGAGGCAATAAATTAGTTGCTTAAAGCAGGAGAAAAAAATATTCTCCCTCTCTCCCGCTAAAGCGATCCATACCTGTCCTTCAGTCCTGTGAAAGCAAAGCTAGTGTTCTTGGTAATAATAGTCTTCAGGAAATTACAGCTCACCTTATCTTAGATGTGTATAAAAGGCGTAAAAAATATAAAATACCTAACTTCTCAACATTATTTGCATTTTCACATGGTTTTGTATGTTGTTCTTTAAAAAAAAACCATGGACTATATTTGGTGTTATACAGGCTCTGGACTGAACTGTGATTATGATAATTGCTGTCATATGTGTTCTTGTTGAAACCAAGGAGAGGAAGGTGTTTGGGTTTGTTATTAAGCTAGATTCAAAAGGGGTGGGAAGATTGGGTCAGTTTGGGAAGAACAGCTTGGTCTCTCTGCCAAAGGGTGAAGGAAAGAAAACAAGAAAAATAAATGTGTAGATTATATCACTTAAGCTGAATTATCTGCCTTCTTTAGATTATTTATCATTTTAGAAAGTGATTACCAGCTTAGTCAGCAAACTTGTCAGCATTTTAACAGAACTGAGTACGAGGGAGACTATAAGTAGTGAGGAACTACTGCTCTTACTGTGCCGGTCCAAAAAGACATTGCATGATTAATTTTCCAAGAATTGGGTGTGAGAGTGATTTATGAATTTATAAAAAAGGAAAAAAAAAAAAAAGGCATGTAACCTCATTCTAGGTCTTTTACACTGACAGACTGTAGTACTTAAACTCTGTCTTCTGCCCCCAAGGGTATCATATTCATGAGCCTCAAGTTAACTATGATCTAGAAATGCCATGTTAAATTTCCATAACAAGAGCTCTGGCTCTTGGCTCCTGAATAGTTTAGCTTCTTACTTCCGTGGGAATGCTTTTCTCTGGAAATGTTGCAGATGGCTTAGCTCACATTTCACTTGACACACAGATAAGCAAAAAATAAAAAACAAAAGAAGAATTTTAAAAAACATACTAAGAATCTGTGTTTTGGCAAATACTGCAGTGCTTTTAAAAAAAAATCAACAAATAAAGTGGTATTGTAGCAATAAAGTGTTTAGTCTTACCTGAATAAATAATGCCCTTGGTAAGATCTAATTCTGCACAGACTAACAGAAATTCAAAGCCACATGCTGTTAAACTGCCTGATATCTCACAAACTACTTCTTCTCATAAACTATAAAACAATCCTGAAGTGTAATGATGATTTCCTGGTGCTAAGGTCAACCTGGTGTTTTAATTGGAGTGGTTTAATATGTAGTGGTGGCTTGATGAACTTTGAAAATCTGCTTCAGACTCTTCATTGATTTGAGTGCTTTATTTTTATACAGGAGAAATTCTACAACTGCACCAAGGCCAGTGGAATTCTTCTTGTGCATAAAGTTAAGACCATGCTCAAGAGGCTGCAAAAATGGGCTTTAATTAGCAATCTGCCAACTAAGCCAGAATAACACCCGCTGCCTTCGGCCCCGCTTTCAAATGTCTGTTCCTTGCTTGTTGCCATAAATAATGAGTTAGACAAGAATCCCTTAGATTTTTAATTTATTTATTTCATAGCAAGAAAACTATTTCTAATACTCAGTAACTTAGGGCCAAAAGATGGTATAATAGGAATGAAAGGTATTTTTGGAAAGTAGTAAAAACACTGCACGTTTGCGACTTGGAAAAGTTTCAGAGTAGCTGAATAGTCATTCAGATTTGACTGAAACTTCCAATACCACTATATTTATCCAAAGATGAAGCAAAGCAAGCTAGTCCGCTTGCCATCTATCAGATTCTTCATTTTAGCATGGCAAAGTGATGTGTGACTGTATTGGGTCTGCTAGGCTCAGAGGATGCCCTCTTGCAAGGGAATAAGAAAGACTGCCCAACATTCAAACTCCAGGTATATTCATTCTTTCATCTCTAGTAGGCGAAGATATTGGGAAAAAAAAATAGAGAGGAAGATGCTGCAGAGAGAAAGGAAACTTTATGAGATGCCTTAGGGAAAGGGGTGGTCTCATGGAAGACTTACCTATACTAAGCTCTCAGCCAGTGAATGGCATATGTGAATATTTTATGATCTCTCTGGATGTTATCAGGAACAAAATGGGTTGTCATTTTAACCTGAGGAGGTTGAGGGATGTCTTGGGTGTAGAGAAGATTGAAGAAACATTGGTGTGTGTTTCTGTGTGTGTTTCTTTCTTTATTCCTCTTTTATTCCTCCTTTATTCCTCCACACTTTATTCCTCTACACTTTATTCCTTCAACATTCAGAAGTTTAAACCAGTCTGATTATCTTCTCAGTTTTGTTGTTGTTGTTATGCTTAGGGTTGTCAATACTGCACTAAAGAATTTGTGCCAAGTAAGACTCTTCTTTTCCCTCTGTTTATTAAAGAAAAAAGTTAATTGAATATTTTACACTAATAGTTGCATAGTCTGTGGTGATACCAGTTTATATGTCACAGACAGCTGTCACTCTGGATCTAATTCTTCATTTGTAAATGCTTGAATTAGAAAAGTGCATTAACAATTTGCATCTAATCCTCAGCAAGACATCCCAGGTAGATTGTTATTGATGCTCAATATATTTATATTTATTTTTGTGGAGATTTATAACAACCCCCATGCTCTGTCAGCAGTTGCAACAGGAAGTTCTGTTGCCTTTTGCAAACAGAGCTGTCCTTTTTCTAGGTGTTAAATTGATAGAGCTGAGTGAATTCCTTGGTGCTTAGGACTATAATTAGTGTTCCTCCAACTGCATTAAAAATAAATAAAGTTTCTAGAATTTATTTAACTTGTTTTCAGCTACACTGTCACAGCAACTGATGGGGAAGAAAGCTGGCTTTTGGTTCTGCTGGATGTCAAAACACCTAAAGACTTCTGTGTGTGCAGACTACAGAACATAGTAGTGAAGGTCTGCGTCTTGTTCTGTGGCTGAACCTAAAACTCTGTTCTTGGATGTGTGTGTGGTCTTGAAGAGACTCAGGGGAAGTTACTTGCACGTCCAGTGGAATGTGGCCAGGATATATGTATATATATATTTATATGTATATATATGTATGTGTATATTTATTAGTATAAGCACGCTGTGTATACACTATATCTGAGGTGAGAGAATGTCCTGAGGAGCACTTACATGTTTAGCTGAGGAAACATAAATTGTTGTGTGTATATTTTTAGCAAGATTTTGCACAAGTCTCCGTTCTTGTCTAGTTTACATATGAAGTCGTTAGTAACAACTATGGGAAAGTTGAGTCTCTTTTGAGGGTATATATCCAAATAAGAGGCAGCTAAAGGATAACTCCCTAAATAAAGTGATTGCTAAGTTGGAAAATTAATTAATTGCATCAGCTTCTCTTACCATCACATGGTCAAGTTGCTTTTTGCTTCTGGTCAGGTGTCAGGCACTCCAGCAGCTAATGCCAGCATTGGAAAGCTGGATGGAGAGATATTATACAAGCTTGAACTAGGGCATGTATAGATAGTACACAGCTAAAGGCTGGTTTTCTGCTTAACTCAAACTTTGAGAAAAGTCCCACGTATGCACTTTCAGTTTTATGCTGTGCGTGAATGTCAAATCTGCTTAGCTGGAATAGAATTTTTCTAAGCTAATTATTCTCATCCATTTGGCTAAATATACCTATATACACGTATGTGCACTAGAAATGTCTGAGACTAAAGAAATGCTGCTGGAAGCTTGTGCTTCTTTTATGTAACAGTGAATGGTACTGATGGTCTGGTTTTTGTTTGCTTGCTTGCCTTTTTTTGTCATCTATAAGTCATCTATTCCCAAAATGTATTAGTTCAGTAAATGGAATGGCAAAGATTCATTCAGAATAGAGAATTTCAAAGAAAGAAACTGAAGTCATCTGAAAAAAATACTCCTGATGAAATCAGCAATCTCCTTTTGTGAAGGGTGGCTAGCATCTGCTCCACATGGATCAATATCATCTATCAGATCATTAACAGATCTTAAAATGTTTTGTTAAAAACGTTTTTAAAGTATATTGATATAATCTCTCCCTTTAAGTATTTTGTTTCCCAGTACATATTCATATGCTTTAATACTCATTTATTTTAATATGTGAAGAAAAATAATTACAGATGTTAGATAGACATATTGACAATTCACCGGCATAGTGTTTGGACAACTTTAATCACTGTATCTGTGTATGCATTTATATGTTCTTTCTTAAAATTTGCTACAAAACACTTTTTTCATAACTTTTTTTTGGGTGAAATCTCATGACTGCGTGCAGTATGGGAGTCCTGGGACTTCAGTGGGAATGGTGCAGCATGAGAGTACATGAGAGACTTGGAAGTGTTCACTACAGGTAGTGTTCAGTACTTAAATGGGAGATCTGTGATTAAATCTTTCCTTTAAATTTATAAACTATGAAAATATGGGTGTTAGGTAAACTAAAGTTTTTTTGCAAATCCTTTCCCTTATTGCCTATGGATACTGGGACTGAATCTCCTCTCCCCAGATCTTTTCCCATTCAGATGCTCTTCATGCTGCCACTTCTGTTTTTCTCTTGGTGCATGACTTTTTTGTTTCCCCATTTTTTCTTTGTTTTTATTTTTGCCCCTCTCCTTTCTTTTTTTAGATTTTTTTTGGTATGTTGCCTGCTAGTTTTGCTATAAGATCTTTAATCTCTTAGCTGCTGTTCTAAAGTTGATTTAGAACATGTGCATGTGCATGTTCATTTAGCATGTGCATAAGTGTCTGAGTCAAAAGGTGGAATAGCAAGACTTCCCTGTGTCTTCAGGATACTGAATCCTTTTTAAATAGGTCACTTGAAAATAGGATCATAGCCTCTGTACAGGACAAGAGGCACCAAGACTTCTAAATCTGCTGAAGACACTTGGAAATTAGGTGTCTAAGTCCCTTGAACTGCTTATAAAGGTCAGCTGAAAACTTCAGAGATATTTTCTGGAGCAGACGTGCCTGGGAGGTATTTCAGTCGCCTTTTGAGCCCGACAAGAGCAGGCAGGAAGGCAACATCATCTTGAGCACGTCCATGTCTGCTCTGCCCTCCGCTCCCAGGCTGCCGTGACTTTATTAGTGTCGGGGACTAATCAAGAAAAGAGTATTGGGGCTCCAGGGGTTTTGTCTCGGGGATGAGAGGGTGCCCTCGCACTCTGGAGCTGGGAGGGAGGAGTTCCCTCTCCCCTTCCTTGCCGCCCCTCTCTGCAGCTTATCTGCCCTCGGTGGGGCCTCCTGGGGTGGCACCTTGGCCAGGTGGCCCCTTGGTGGGTGGCATTTTCATGCAGGGAGCAGTTTCATGAGTTTCCAAGGGCCATGGTGCTGTAGGTGCCTCAGCCAGCCTGCCCGCAGCTCTACGCGCAGATGAGGCCAGACCGGCTGCTGGCCTTGCACCTTCAGAGGGGAGCAGGCTGAGGGGGTTGCTCTGTCACAGTCCTGGCTGGGCCCCAGACTCGCAACCTGTCCCAGCTTCCCCAGGCACAGGTGCTCATGTTGGGCCCCATGGGTCTTCTGGACCTTCTGCGCTGTGCACTGCATGGGGACACACGTGGCAAGAGAGGAAGCTGAGGAAGCCGCAAGGGCTGGAGCTCTCTTGTGCAATCTCTTGAATTTGCCCTTGTTTTGTTGCAGGGGGGCTATGCGGTGACTCTCTTGCTGCTGCTTCTTGAGGCACCGCTTTTCTGTGAGGACACATTTGGCTCATCTTGAACTTCCCTCACGGCCCCACGCTAGATCTCTGTCCCTGCTGCTCGTCCCCTGAGGAAGAGTTTTGCCCTCAAAAGTTGTAACCTGCCTAGATGCTTGTGGAGAGAAAGCCATTCCCATTCGGCCTTGGCCACAGGAGGAGAAAGGAGGAGAAAAAGAGGAAAAAAAAAAAAAAAAAAAAAAAAGGTAGCTCTAAATAGCCAGGCTGAGCTGCTAGCATGTGGGCAGTGCGGAGCTTGCGGCGCGAGGAGGCAGCGGGCGCTCCAGGCCGGCGGCAGCGGCGGGAGGACGGAGCGGCGCCATGGGGGCTGCCCAGAAGCCGGCGAGCAGGAGGGAGCCGCAGGGGCGGCGGGCGGCGCTGGCCGTGCCCTGCAAGCCCCACGGAGCCTCCGCGCCAGGTAGGGGGGTCTCGTGGACCACCAAGGGTACACTCATTTTTCCTGTCTCTTATTTTCTGTTCGTTATCTTTAGGAAGAGAAGTGGTATTATACTGAGCTACAGTATTTCTGTCCTGGTGGGAAGGGCAGCCCTAGGGATTATTTTTGATCATCACTTCTCCAAGCGCAGACATGTGATTTTGGCTTTGCAGGGAGAATATGTGTGAGGGACCAAACTTGGGAGCTCCCTTGACATGGCAGGGAGGGAAACCTCCCGGACACCAATCAAGCCACCGCGCAGAAAATTGAGGAGACAGAGGGAGATGCTGAGCACAGTTCCCTTCTGTGAGGGTAGTGCTTGTGCCCTAGAAAAACTTGAGGGACTGGGGTAAGGAGGTTGGTATTCAAGTTTTAGGATTTACTCCTTGGTGGCACCGCTTATGGAAAAATTCTAAGGCAGTATGAAGTGCCTGACATTTATGTGCAGTAGGGGAAACATTTCTAGTACATATAACTTAACTTACTATAATAAAGGGTGCATGGGATTTTTTTTTTCAAAGTATAGCTGTACCCAAAATCTGCAGATTTGCACCTACTGCAGTGCTTCCCACTGTAAACTCTCTTATTCTTTTGAGCAGTTCTGTTAAAGGCTTTTCAGCACACCCAGCCTTGGAACTGAGAAGCGATGTTAAGAACTAGATATTGCTTCCCTTTGTTAGAATTGCTAAAAATTAGGCTTTTTTTTTTAATGTGTAATTACTGTGGAAGTTACTACTATAGACACTTTCTTCTGTTTCGGCTACCGGTTTGCTGTCATCTGGTTAAGTAAGGCAGGCAGAAATGCAGCATGCAGCCAAGTACACTTGCCTCTCCCTGCTCCAAGGTTAGCCTTGCCGTCTGCAACCATCCCTGAAATCACACTGAAATACATGTTTTTGAACTCTAATAGCTTTTTAAAGTGGTTTCCATTTCCTTAAGTGGTCTTTGGGACCATTTTTCTTAAGAGTTTTCTATAACTTCACTGAACACACAGGAAACTTTGGTTACAGCTTTGCAGTTTAGCAGCTTAAAATATTGCTTTGGCTTCCTGGGTGTCCCAGCTGCATTGTTCTGGAAATGAGATGTCTGGGAAACAGATACAAGAAATTGAGTTTTATGTACACACATGTGTGTAAAGGTACTTTCATAGATGTGTGTAAATATATTTTATAAAGAGAGCACTTACATAGCATCTGCATATATGTGTTTCTGTAGGCATTACTTCTATTGGGCAATTATTTATATGTGGCTACAAGACCTTTACCAGAAGTGGTCAAGGTGAAAGTGGTTGTTTACTTGTTTAATCTCATTAGTCACATCAGTTAAAAGCTTGACGGGCTTGTCTTCACTCAGGAGGCATTATGAGAAATTTTAATTTTATTTATATACTTTTTATAGATAGCTTAGATTTTTTTCAGTCTTGGATAGTCTGTATGTTACACACTTGGAGCTGCAGCATATGCTCCCTTGCAGATAAAACTGAAAGTGAAGCTGGTGGTTTGTGGTGCAGGAAAAAAGAGCTCTAAAATAAAATAAGGAATAAACAAGATAACTAACATCTCTTCCTTACATTGTATTTGTGTTTTCTTTTTCCTCATAAATAATTAATTTCATGTACTTTCAGACAAATTTAAGGAATGAACCACTATTGGTAAAAGTGAAAATCCGTGGATACTGGGAACTATACTCAAGAAAAGAGGAGTTGCAAGCTTATTTGAAATATCTTAATATGTAGTCAGATATTGGAATTGCAATGGATTTTTGGAATGTTATCTACAGCTAAATATAAATGCCATGTCCTATATACACATGTGTGTATTAATGCTTTAATTTTCCTCAACAGTCATCATAGAGAAGTTGTGCACCATGGGATAAGTGTTGTGTTTAATTAGTGGAAATCCTTGTACAGAAATACTATAGACAACTAGAAGAGCTGGAGGGAGAAAAAAAGCTTCCTCTAGATATATCCAGACAAAACCATCTGTTGCTGACTCTAGTGACTGATATGCCCAGTATAATGTATGGTTGCTACAGAAATCTAATAATATATAAAAAGTTAAATTCCTAGAAAATTCATCAATTCTAGGTTTCTATAAAAGCATGAGGCAAAGTTGAGTATAAAAAAGCAGTGAAATTAGGGAGGTTGAAGCTTTTTTGTTAAACATGCCTGCTGCATTACTATCTACTATCTAGCAATATCCTGCTATAGTTGATTGAACTTTCTGTGATACCATCCAGTTCTCTTCCTGGAGCAGCCGTACTGGGTAGCTCTTTGTGCAGTGACGAGCTCAAATAATCTTCTGATGCCCCCAAGTTTATTTGAACAGGCTTATTTCCTAATACTTGGAGGCTCCTCTTAGGGCTCTGTGTGTGTCTTTTACTAGATGTGTTTGAAGTGTTTGCCTGTACTCAGTAGTCCATTTTTGTGGACATTTTCAATCCAAATGCTACCAATGTTGCAAATGTTATGGACTTGATGTTTAAGAAGAAAATTAAGTAGCAGGAGCACTGATTCTTAAAAAGAATTTTTGACTGATGTTGAAAAGAATTGTTGAAAAGTATCAGTCAAAAGTAAGAATTCTTGCAGAGGGGAGATGCAGTAAGTTCACTTGTTTTGCAGCGTACAGATAAGTTTTAAAAAAACAACGCTTAAAAAGTTTTTGGGAGAGCTAATTATCACTTCAAGCATAATGACCTCTACAAGGGAGTCTTTCCCATCTGGCATACTATGACATATATATATGTGTGTCTATATATATATATATATATGTATTTGTCACAATGTCATACACTAGTGTGCTGTTAGTAAGAGGGAATATATTCCATCACCCATTCTCCCCAACCCCTACCCTGAAAAAAAAGTACAGGGATTTTTTTCAATGTAAAATAAGAATAAATTTTGAAGAAAATCTAAGATAGATGGAGAAAAGCCCCATCCAGTACCTGGTAGATAAGAGACGAATTACCGAGCACTGCAGCATGAGAGCCAAAGGTTGCATCTGGGCAGTCTGGACACAGAACAGCAGAGCAGTGCCTAAGGAGACAGTGGAGCAGCCATGTCTCCCCTTGTCTGGTTTCCCCTGGCTGGAGATGATATAGAAGGCAGAAGATCCCAGCCAGGTGTTCATAAAATGATCGGTGACATTGGCCTTCTGGTCTTGCTGAAAAGCCTCCAGTTTGTAATGTGCAAACAAGATCCTGCAGTTATCTAAGTATGAGCAGGTCAACAGCAAAGAATAGATGCACACTGGGACTGCAATGGCTTCCTTCACTACTTTCAGAGTTGGATGAGCATCTTACAGCATTGCTGATTGATACTGAACTAGGTTAAAATGTACCATTCCTTTTAAAGGGGCAGGCTAACATAAAGACCAAAATAGGAGTATATATTCTCTTATTGTATCTTCCTTTTCCAAAATTATAAGGTACTCCGTAACCAGGGCATGGGTTTTAATTTGAGATATTTGTTGTCAGGTTCTGATGCTGTTGGCCCTCCTGCAACAGGGCTGCTTCGCTGGAAAAATGCATGCGTGTATGGGGACCATCACCTTCATCTCACCCTTACTGAAGATACTGTTGTTCCTGTATGTCGCTGTTTTCCTACCCAGAATGATTTGGTATATCCTTTATCCTGCCCAGCTTCCCTGTCTATTACTCCAGTGGCTTCTTCCTTCAGTAGCAGCCAAGAAACTTTGAGTCAAGATTCTACAGGTAAGTGATTGTTTTTACACTTCAGAGCTTAGTTTAGCCAGCAGCTCTAGGGCTTAAGAGTTGTTTTTGCTGCCAGACTGCCTTGATTGCTTCTACAGGAGGATTAGGCCATAAAAATTCTATTAAGGAATTCATGCTCATACCAAGCAATCCTTTTTCCAGCAATTTTGTCTCATTTTTAATGGTATCAGAAATAAAGAGCATCACATTGTCCACAACAATAATGTTATTAGTGAAGACTTGTTTTAAAACTCGTTGGTTGACAGGTTGGCCAGGGTTGATCCATGGTAGTATATGGAATCACCTAAGAGCACTGTCCTCTCTTTTCTTCCTGTCCCAAAATTTTGATAGAGGTTACTGCGATATGTCCTTCATTTAGCCTAAATACTACAAACACATGCCCAGTATCAGGATAGAATGAACGAGCAATAAAGATGTACAAGCAGCATCTCCTTGCATCCCTGGAAAGCCACATGTGCTCCCACCTTTTTCCTGGACTTATGTTTATCGGCAGCTGGAGACAGTGGTGTACTGGGTTGCTGAAAATAGAGACTGATCCAGTCTGAAGTAATAAGTACACTTAAATATACATAGCATATCATTGCTTCCATGGCATACTGCTGTTTGTATTACTGCTTTTTTCATCTGAAGTAGTGTAGGAGGTAAACAAAACTTCATGCAGCTGAAGTGATCGTTAGTGAATGCAGCCAAAAAGTAAAAAATAAATTAAAAAAAAAAAAAAGCTGGGTCTGAAACTGTATGGTCGTGATGGTGGCGCTGTGATGAAAGCAAAACTGATTTCTTGGCTCCAGAACCTTCTGTTCTAAGGATCCAGCCTCCAGAGCTGGCTCTGGACCTTCGCACCACTGCAGAGCCTGCCAGCTGAAAACCCCAGCACTCCAGTCACCATTCCCAACGCCTGTCACAGAGTGACACCTGCAAAGCAAGAGTGGCAGGGCAGTTGCTAGACAATTAGCACCACAGCACCACAGCAAGTGTTGCGGCTTCCATTTACTTATTTTTCTATTTCCAGATAAGAGAGAAAAAAAAAAAAAAAAAAAGTAAAACTGTGCATCCTGCTTGCAATTCAGTGTTGCCTGTGTGAACACTCTCACTGTATTCTGAAAGCTTTTGAGGACCAAAGACTTGAGTTTTAATCCCAAAGTTGTTTTGTGACCGTGAGGTGGCAAGTGAGTATTACTGAGTATTACACTTTGTTGTTGTTGTTGTTGTTTTTTTTTTTTTGCTTTGCTTTGTTTTGTTTCGTTTTTGGTAATTACCAGCTTTCAGTGAGTGTCTTGCCATGATTCAGATGCTCTTTTGCAGTAGAAGTATCAGACCCAGAACTGCTGTGTGGAAATTCAGGCAAGAGTACTGCACTAGCTGAAATGAGAGAATTTTTGCTCAGAGGGTAAATAACTCAGTAATAGATGAGGTAGGGTACGTATACATTAGAGTTATATTCAGGCTCATTCATGTCCAAGGCTACTTTAGCAGTTCATTTACCTGTATTTCGATGTGTGAAATCTTGCCACAGGTTTGCTTTGCTTCTTCTCTTGTGAATTTAGCTCAAAGTCTTAAAATATTTTAATAACATTATCTATAAAAAAAAAAAAAAGTGCTAAGCAACCAAGATTTAATGCATAGGTACATTGTAGTTTCGGAACAATCATGTTTTTAACCACTAATACCAGGAAAACTTTGGCTGCTTCTTCCAAGCTGCACTTGGCAATATATGAGCTGAATTTCAGTGTCCAGTGCAATGAGATAGTGATGCTGGAAATGAGGCCCTGAAACAATAAAACTGCTTGTAATAAGATATGCAGTATGAGAGGTACAAACTGTAACTAATAACATTTGGGGAGTAGATCTAAATGGATGCTTTGCATCTTATTTCAAACAGTCTTGATTGAGTGCTTTTGCTGTTTTACAACATTTTGTAATGCTAGATAATTTGCAGAGTGGTGTCAATTTCTGGCATTGAATATGGGAGCATAATTTATATCAGAATCACTCGATTCCATATACTTTGGGAGGGAATTTTTAAACTGTTAATAATGTTAATGCAAATTCTGTTTTGCAGTTTTGGGGGACGATTGCACTGGTTAAAAAAAAATGTGCTCAGATGTGAGACAGAACAGGAAAAAAATAAACAATTTTTCTATACAGATTTATTAACTCAAATCTTGTGAAGGAATAACCAGTGAAGAACTTCGCTTGTTTTGATAAGTAATTGGTAAGCATATATCAGGTTCTGATTTGGCTCTTGAAGAGTTTATTTTAATTAAATTTGTCTCTTTTTATGACCACAATTCAATACTCAATTACATCGGGCTATATGTTTCAGAATACCCTGAAGACTTTCCTAGACAACACCAACTGCATTCTGAGGAATAGATCTGCACTCAGAAATGAGTTGGGAGCTAAGCGTGATATTTTTCTGTGAATTAATTATTGCAAATAAAAATTGCATTAAAAAAAAAGAAACAGCTAAATGTCATCTACTTTGTTTTTGTAAGAGTGGAAGAGTGGGGCAGGAAAAGAAGCCAATATGTCATAATTAAAAATTTCTGTATATTAAAAGGAAACCTTACTAGAAATGTATGTATGAAAAGAGTGTTGGTAGACCTCTATAAAGGCAAAGAAGGGATACTTGAAAACAGATTTCACGATCGATGATAAATTAATTACTTGGTTACGAAACAGATGCCTTAAAAATAAAATCACCATCATATGATAAATGCATAGCATACACTGATTTTATTGGATATAGATAGCCTGAAGGCTCTTAAGTCAACAGTTATTATGACAGTTATTAATAGTCAAGTATACTAGACTATTAACAATATTGGTTCTTAAAGATTTTTTCTAATAGGTCTGTTAAACATTTCAGTGAAAGATATTGTATAAGCTTTTTACTATACCAAGCTGCCCGCCCAGAATTTAATTTAGTATCCTTTGTGTAGAAGATGTTTATTAATCTTCAGTCTTTTTTGCTGCAAGCTTAATCCAGGTTTCTCTTGTCTTTTCTCCCCTCCTTCAGTGGACTTGGAGAACACTTGACCTGCCATCTGTTGCATAAACAGCTTTAGTTTCCTCTTTCCCAAAATTAACAAACCTTCTCCTCTTCTCAGAGGCTGTGTTTTTCAGAATTTGTCATCTTTTAGTCTTTTTCTGAATCTGTTCCATTTTGTTCCCCATGTAACCTGGGGCAGGACATGATTCTACAGAATTTAGCGCTAGTTATACTTCCATAGCAGAATAGTTACCTATTGAGTGTTTTATGCAGGGCACAAATTAGTATTTCCCTAGCTAAAATATGTCTTTTTGAAGAGTATTGTTACTAACTCCTTTTGTGTGTGTTTTCTAGCACAACCCACAAAACTGTTTTTTCAGCACTGACATCCTAGGCATTTATTTCCTCTTTATTAGTACATGAGGAATTTGAATCTTTCCTTTCAACCTCTTCTGGACCAGAATAAGTGCACCTTTACGTATACAGTATTTCTGTTGTTTGTTTAGTGCACTGACCTGCTCCTTCCTTATGCTAGATCAGCTGATTTGAAAGTAATTTATATTGATTTGCAATGAATTGTTCCTGACAATTGTGTTGGCCTTTTCTTATCATCTCATTTTCTCCTTGGTGCTTACAAACTGCCAAGTTGCTTGCTTGCTTAACAATTTGTCACCAAATATTGGTGTTTTGCTGACTAGTCTGTAATAACCAAAGCATTTTATTTGCCCTTCTCCACTGTTAGGGGACTGTGCTCTGTCTGTACCTGAAGGGAATACTGCTTAAGGTGTCAGGGTTCCTGAAGCCCTGTGGGGCAGCTGAGACATGAAGTGGGCACCAGCATGGCTTTTCTGAGTCTGTGCCTGAATCTCTAGTAGGTGCAATAGAGGGATTTCAGAACTTGTTCCCAAAAAAAGACAGTGAATGTGCACAGGACAACTTGACTGGAGTCATATGGACCCTGAAATATGACTTAAATATTCTCTTCAGGGATGCTCCTCTATCTGTCTTGTAGTTAGTTAAAAATGCACTCCTGGAAAAAATAGAATTCTTACAATTCTGCCAAGCATTTTTTTGCAATAACATAAGGAAATATGAGTGTTCCAGGTTCATTGTATCTGCTGGGAGTTTTGTTGAAGAAGGCTTGAAGCCTTCTGTTTCATTTATATTCTTGCCACATCTCTGTTTTATTTTGTTTATATGATTACAGCATCCAACCTTTTCCCTTTGCTCCTATCCTGCAAGAAGTATTCTCGCAGTAATATTGCCATCTGCTGTGTAATATTGCCAAAAATCAAATTGTTAAGTATTTGTTGATTCTGTATATATAAGTACATACTCTAATGTATTCTTTGACTTGTGCAGCTTTTTTTTTTGACAGAGCCGTATTGTCTTTCAGCAGATTTTAAGGCTTCTTTCAAATCACACAATATCAGTAAAAAGCTATATAAAGAAATAATTTATCATAGATATAAGCATCTTCTCAACGTGGTAAAGAACTTCCATTAAATTTATTTGTTAAATAGACCCAAAGGTAGTGCAGTAGATCTAATTTTGGTTAATTTCAATAAATGGAATGGTACTGGCCTACCTACAAATTTATTTTTGACCTGAAAAGACTTAGGCTTAAAAGAATTACAATGTGAATAAAGAGATAATTGAGGGGGACATAACTGTTTTCCATGAGAGGGGGAGTACTTACTGAGTGGGAGGAAAGTTAGAAGCAGACTTTCCGCCAGGTTTTCCGTTGGTCATGGAAACAAGGTTAAGGCACCTTGATGAAACGAGCCAAGGAAGCTATGGTCAGTCTGCATGTCATGTAGGAAGAAAGAATGGCAGATTAAGGGGGAATGTTATGAAATGCACTAGTAGAGGTTTCAAGATTAGGAAGACCTGGAGATCACAGAAGGGGATAAATCTAGCTGCTAATTGGAAGGGCTGCAGCTGTAAGTGAGGCAATGGAAACCTGGAATGTCTCAGATAAAACATTTTCCATAGAAGGAGAGATTAGAGCAGTTTGAAAAATAAAAGTGGTCTGTTTAGATAAAAGATAGAGCTCTCCTGGAGCTTAAGCACAGAAGAACTATTGGAACAACACGGGAAAAGAAAGCCCATCCTAAGAGGACTGTGCTGTGTTTTGCTTGCTTTTTCTAGCCAAACAGAAGTTGTGTAGAAAAAGACTGCCCAGTAGGTTTCTGTTTCTGTTTATTCGGCTGTTCAGGTATTTGCTGCCTATTAAGGTTAAGAAATGACTGTTGACAGGCATCTGACCCGTTCATTAATCTTGATGGGCAACCCTCAGGCTCCAAAGGAACAACTAACTGTCCCTCAAGATGTGCCTGATGTATGATGTTCATGCCCGGTGTAAGGAGCTAAGAGGTCCCAGCGCAGGCTGGTGGGCTGGCTCCTGGGAAGGCCCATGTCAAAGAAATGTGAATGGCTCAAGATGCTGCTGATGCCTTCTGCTGTGCAGGCGGCCAGGCCTGATGCTCCTTACTGGGGTTGAGAGGGTATCAGAGCAGTGGAGCAATTTGCAGTGGCCCATCTGTAACTGGAGGAAATTTTGGTGGAACTTGATACTTATTTATCCTACAGACAGGCAATGGTTAATGGCTCAGCTGGGACTGCTATTTGTGGTTATGCACTGATTCATATTAAAGAGTATAATCACAGAGCCTGTGTCTCAGAGGGAGAGGGGAATGGGAAAGATGTTGGTTACTTTTTGAACTTGCCTTAGCTATTGCCCTGACCTGGCTGCTAGCACAGGCATCATGACTCTTAGTAATGCAGCATTTTTTTTTCTGCAGTGTTGCATTTTGTTTTGTTCCCAAAATGCAATCTGTGCACTTTTCCTGGGGAAAATGAGACCAAATACCATTGCAGGTCTAGATTTAAATGTTAAAAAGCATTCTTCATACTTATTGAATGCAGTATTAAGATCTAAGGAGGAAATTTTGTTCACATTCGCATCCTTGTGGATTCTTGGGATGCCAGGTCCACATTTTGAAAAGCTGAACATTTCTACTTCACCAGTTTCAAGACTCTGGCTACTATTGGAGTTGCTTTTATGATTCAGGGAAGTGTAATACAGTTCACCCAGCTTTTGGCTTAGCTTGGTAAAATGCACAGGCAATTCAAGAACTACATGCTGGGGGACAGGGGGAAGAAAAATTTGGGGAATTACAAAAGAAGTCTCCTTCTGACCTTAACATGGACTCAAGCCTACAAGCTGCTGAGCTGTCTGGTTTTGATCCAGCAAAGCACTTAGATCCAAAACTAAGTATATACTTAAGAGCTGTTCCATTTAAATCAATCAATCTGATTCTGTAATGGCTCTTCCAGTTTAGGAATGAGAAATCAGAATTTGCTTAAACACAATGATTTGGTAAATATGGATGGTAACATGGTAACATGTATTTAGAAATGCTTACTAGCATCACCCATGCAAGGTGACAGCAGTAGCAATTGATGCAATTTATAGAGCAGAAATTGGACCTTTCAGGATAGATTAAACAAATTACTGGCTCTTCCATTATTATTCATTAATAATATGTATTAAAAGCATCTTCTGTTAAGCTGAAGAGAAAGGCATCTTTGTTATAAAATATCAACAAGTAATGAGTTGTAAGAATAAGATTTCCAATTATATGTTTTGCTGGGTTGTTATGTAGCAATATTGAATGGAGATACAAAGAGGGTAAGGATGAAATGGAATGAGTCACTGTTAAAAATAGGATCCGAAACTGAACTACATATTGAAAGAACTCGGCAGCTGAATAGTGGATTCAATCTGCTGTGGGGCCATGTCTATATGGTATAAACTTTGAATTCTATGTTAACTCATAGTAATTAGTAGTTATTGGTGATTTAGTTACTGTTAGTACTGCCTGAAAATGGAAATACTCTGGGAATTGTGTATTCTTTCAGGCGATACTGCAGGGATAAGGCAAATGTCCGACTGGACCATTGATAGGTGCTTCCTCCCATGCAAGGAGTGAGGATGCAACACTTGCCCATTTTTCCTTATGTTGAATACCCTGAGCAGCAAGTAGCGCAATCATTGTTACAAGGTGCAACAGTGAAAGTAAAAACGAGATATTTTTGTAAACACGAGAAAGAGTGAGCCCAACTTGGTTTTAAACTATAGCTGGTTGGCATGGATTTAAGTCTTCAAGTTATGAGGGTGCAATGATACAATTTATGCACTGGAGAAAAAGTTATTTTAATGATAACTTTTAATGATAAGAAGTAAGTAGACTTCTAGCTTGTCCCAGCATGTAAAACACTAGAGTGTATTACTACATTTTAAATCATGTAGTAATCTCTGTATGATGAGCTTGGGCAGTCGTTCACTGTAATTGAGAGGTCTTTAAAGAATTAATGGGTGAACATTTTCTCTAACTATGATAGAGCAACCAGTAACGACTTTGGACATACGTGAGTCTTCCTCAGATCACAATGCTTTAAATAAAAAACATCATGCCTTTATTGTGTTGCTTAGTGGACACCCCCAAAATTATCCACTTAGGTAGATACTGGGAGAAAAAAGAAAGCATGTTTGAGCTTTTTTCCTTTTTTTTTTTTTTTTTTCTTTTTTTCTATTTTTTCTTTTTTTCCATCCTATTTATGGGGATGAGTGACACTCAAGAGCAAGGTCTTCAAAAAGCAGCAGAGGATGTTGGTCACTGTGGAAACCAGGCTTTTGCTGGAGAAGTTGTGCACTTGGTAATATTTTGTAGAACGTTTGGATTATCCATTTCATGTTCCACCTGCTCTTCTGTTTCCTGCCTGCCCTTCAGATCTTGAGGAAGTGGAAACTTAGCAAAACAGAGAACTGCTTTTAAAGAACAACAATAACCCATTTTGTTAAGATCAGGTTTAATGTGGGTCAAAAACATGCAAACAGTGTCTTTACCAAAGAATTCAGTGCCTAAGCACTCTTTGAGCATGTGTCAAGGTTGAAGGCCAGCTGCTGCAGAGCATGCTTGGAGAATCCTGCCAATGCCACTGTTGCTGTAACTGGTCCTTTGCAGAAATAATGCTGCTACATCTGTTTGTAAATATCATTCTCTAACATCCAGCACACATAGTGCCCAGGAGCTCAGGAAAATTACGAATTAAAAGCCACACACACTGTGTGTTCTCAGTCTAGAGGCAGAATCTTCATGTAACTTGCCATAATTGAGTCAAATTGATACTATTGAACAATATAGTATGTTTGAGATTTTTCACAAAAATATTATTGCAAATCTGTCAATCAAGGCTTTTCTGAGCTCAGGTTTATCAATTAGTCATCAAATAATCTGAGAACTGAATGGGAAGGACCCTCTACAGCTGGTTGAAGACAGCTTTACTACTGACACATATAGAATGACATTAGACAAGGTTGTTGCCTTTCCTTGTATGGGCCCTGGAAATTCTCATTTAATGGCCTCACATACAGGAGGTAGCAGACTCAGAACTAAGGTAGTTTTAGTGAATACTCTAGGATGCAGTCCTAAAATGCCTACCTTCATGTTGCCTTCCTGATCTCAGTGAGTTTGCTCATGGATGGTGACCACAGATAGCTCTTATTCAGAGTAGCTTACCAGCTGTAACAACTAAAGTGATATTAAATTCACTTCTGGATTAAAAACTTCTTTTGTATTGTTTCAACTTCTATGTGGTAATGACATTAATTAGACTCTTCAGATGGTGCAAATGGCTTTTTTATAAAAAAACAGATCTGGATGTAACAATCTGTGTTACGATAGTACTTGCCGGTAATAAAATAGATATTTTGTGTTGGATTCCTCCCTGCTGCTTCCATTCTCTTACTTTCTACAGTGCATTTTCTTAGTAAATTTCAGGTTTCCCATGATAACTACTAATATATTACTCAGCTTGATTGGCTGAAGGCCAATTTAGCAGGTAAGTACTCTTTGGGTTTCAGTGGCTCTTTTCTGTGTTTTAGGGTCAAGCACTGCAGTGTGATTAATGTTCAGATAGCTTCATGGTTCATGTATCTGTGGTGAGGGCACTTGTTGCTTGTGCACGTGACCTCTGATGGCACCTTTGCCATCTGCAGGATAAGTCTTCACTAGTAGACTTTTGGGAGGCTTCAACCATGGCTTTAGCATCTTAAGTAAACACACTGTTTTCATGTTCTTAAACCTGATCTCAGCAAAATGAGTTACTGCTGTTTTGAAACACAAAATCTTTCACTGAAGCTTGGCCAGTCCTCTAGAGTTTTATCATGCTCTGTGATTACCATGGAGGAGAAAGCAAACTTTAAGTGGCAAGCTTTATAAGGGAAGTGTATGGCATATATTCTTGGTGGGTGGTATAAAATAGGCTGCAGGGAGAGGAGAGGCCTCACTTCTGCGCTTTGACATTTTAGAGTTTGGGGGCAAGACCTGAAATCTATAGTCCTGGTGATTGAGAAGGAATCTAAATCCCAGAGTGGCTTTCCTGCTTATTAAGAGAGCAAATAAAAACAGCATCAAGTGAAATTCAGTGATTTATGAAATAAGAACGGGTGTGAGAGCACTTTGCTTGAGCTGACAGGATGTTCTATGTCTCAGACTGGGATGTAACTGTTCCCATGCTTTTCCCTTTGCTCCTACATAAAAGGAAGTGCTTCAGGGATTTTGAGTGACGTCTCCAGGAATGGTCTCTCATCGTACAGAATGTGTTTTGGTTCTTTTGTTCTCCTCTGCAACTTTGTCTTCAAGAACAGACCTTTGGCTCTGACAGAATAAATTTGTAAAGCTTTCACTTTTTCAATCTTATTATTAAAATGAATCCCAATGAACCTGGCAAACTTAATCTACATTACTCCTCCAATTACAAAGCATATGAACATCCAGCCATCAGGGAGTGTACGAGGAGGGGATGGATGCCTTCTGCCAAGTTGCAAGGGCAGTTTAAGGACTGTTATCAGGAGAGGCCAAGTCATAGGGAGAGATCTAACCTGGCACAGGTTTGTGTGTTATCATAAGCACAAAGGCCAAAGAAACATTTTGATCCTTCCCGGGTCACCTCACTTCTTGCTGGAGAAAAGGTGTTGTGGAAGCTGAGAGTATTATTTCTGTACAGGTCAGTTGCAAAGTCGTGGCTTTTGCTCTGGAACATTTGTGCTCTCCTGACCTGCTTTAGCCCTCTTTTTTTTTAATGGTATCATGCCATTACATCTACTATCATTGTGCAACAAAAAACCTGCTAACCTAAAACATCCTATATTAGATAGGACTCGACCCCAGAACCACAGAAATTGGGATGTCTTTAAATTTCTGCTGGCTGTGGCTCAGATCCCAGGGACCATTGATGAGCTGACTGCTGAGACCACAAATGCAGCACTTTGGAGGGCCCTTTTGTTATCATTGAATCACTGGCCTTGTAATATTCTCACTAGGGTTTGTGGATTAAAAAACTGTTTCCATTTTTTCCTGCCAAAAAACACCTGCTGACTCAACAGAGGCATTCGTAGCAGAACGCATCGAAGAACATTTTTGCATGGGAAGAGGAATACTGCTTTGTGATGAAAAATGTGTGCTGGCCGTGCAGCATTGAAATTGCAGAGAGATCCATGGCAACAAATTTCATCTCACTTCCACATCTACCTGGGTGGAACTTCCCAAAATACACTGTTGCATGGAAGTGCATCAAATGGTGGAATAGCCAAGTTCAACCAAAGGAAAGAACGTGGGCATTTGGTAAAGCTGAGCTCTGTCCCGCGGGGAATGACAGTGTGTAATGGCATATGGATGCCCTGCTTTGCATATACTTCTATGTTTAATGTTTGCATTCTGGTTATTGAATAAACAGCTTGGAGTGTCTTTGTAATTGTGAAATATTCTAAATTTCTTCTCCGTTTCTGAATTGTCTACAGCAATTCTTTTTTTGACACTGTCAAAGAAAAAAAAAAAGCTATGTAATATTTGTGCAGTCAGGTAAGGAAGGAATTCAATCACATACATTCAGGCAGCAAAAGCTGCACATGCAGATTATTCTCTATAAAGTCTCCTCTCAACAGGTAGCAATGAGGGAGGGGAGTTTGTAGCTCTCACAACTAAGCTCTCCTATACTCTTTTTGTTTGACTCATCAGCTGGTAACGTTATGAAATCCTTTAAACACTTTTGCAGTTCACAGAACACTTTTTATGCCTTAAGACTAAATTTGAAGGATTTGTGGAGGAATTATGTCCTATACTGCATCATAGCTATCGGATGATTTATGATATGGTAGATCTATTATAGCTCTGATGACAAATATCTATCACATTATACACAGAAAATTGTGTGTCTAGCTATAATGCCAGTGGCAAATGATGGACCCCTAGGAAGGTAGCTCTTAGGAATAAAGAAATAAGGAAGCTGCGTGAGGGGAAAGAAAACTCTTTCCCACTATGGGAATAAGCTTGCCTATTACGCAAGTTGATTAAAATGAACTCGGGCTCAGAAACATTTCAATTTACCAATTGCTATATGTGTTACTCCTGTAGCACATATGACTGTAGGAAATATCCCCCCTAATACCACTGTCTTCGAGATTCTTGAGATGATTTTTGTAATTCCTCCAGAGAGCTGAGCATGAGGTGCCGAAGGAAGTAAACAAGGAAGAAAATGGAGAATCTTGCCCCATGCTGGTGATTCAATGCCCACATGGTGGAACTAAGATTCATGGAAGGGCCCTCCAGTCACTTTTCCTCGGCGAACTGACTCAAGGCATAATCCAGTGAACAGTGTATTTATTTATCTGGTGGTGGTCAAAAATCATCCTGGGACATGCAAATGGAAATCTTATTTTTCCCCCAGTGAGAAGTTCAGCATCTGAATTAGCATCACCACTTTCCAGTTCAGAGTGAAGTCTCTTAATGATGCTGGGGGAATAAAGCTCATCACTTTTCCTATAGTTTGCTTTGCAGAAGTAGTAATCAACAAGGTATACATAATCTCACATCATCTTGAACAACAGTCTGTGCAGCTATCAATGTAAGTTGCTTTTCTGACTGTAATTATACACTGAATCTGCCTATCTTTAAATTTAGCAGCATATTTTTCTGAGTTTAAGAGTATGAGACTAACTGCTCTATTGCTTTATAGAAATTTTCTTCTCTAGCCTCAGGCACTAAAAGAAAAACAATGCGAGGGAGGAAATTGAAAGGGAAAAATATTTTTTATAACAGTTATAAAAATCACTTGTTCAATATATTTTCTGAATGTCTTAGATGATTTTAGACTATAATTCAGACTTACACTTGGTTTACTGAATTTGTAGATGAACAATTACATTTTTTCCCCTATTGTTTGCCATTATTTTATTTTTACAGCTATTTATGTTGATCGCTCTTTCATTTTCTTCCTAAGTGATAGACTTGATGAGGGTCTTGGTTTAGTATGGAAATGGCTATTTAATTTGAATAACAGAGCAATTACTTCCTCCAGTGCCATATTAGCATTTCGGATACATTATTACTAAATATAAAGAACATAGCAAATAGGAATGACAGAAAAATTCTGATCAGAGTCTACGGCTTGGGAAGTGCACAGGGCATCAAAACATCAATTTGTGGATTTTTTTGGTTTTAAGGAGCCTTTCTTAGGCTATGACAAGAGAGGACATCTGAACAGAAAATCTCTTTCTGCTTCCAGAGCTAGCTATTTTTAAGTGGTTTTTGGCATCAGACAATAGTAGCAGTTAAGATGGAAAAAATGTAAGTACAAATGTCATTTACTAATTTCAAGTCCACGGTGGTCAGTAGCAAGTAGATGGCATCAGACAAGCTGCAGGTTGATCAAGATAAGCATAAAGCATTAAAATATGATTTGTATTGCTGGTCTCTCTTGCCCAGGCAGCAGAGGTGCTTTGCACAGGACGTCCCCTCCAGTGTGAGCACAGGGATGTGCGGAAGGAGCGTTGCGACAGGTCATAGTGCCAGCTGGACACTGCTACTTGGATGTTGCTTTACCTCTGTCCTTGCAAAGTAATCGGCACACACATCAGCAGGCTTTCAGCCCAGTCTTGCTTTCACTTAGCAGTCGTTATTAAATCTGGAAATAACACTTCTTCTTTTTCTCACCAGGAATATTCATGCCTCTAGAGTTATCTTTCCTTGCATATGATTGATTTGCCTACCAGAAAATTTGCTGAGGATTGAAAGCAGCAGGACTTCTAGGTATCAGTATCATTTCTTTGCAGTCAGTGACAGCAGTGGGGCCCTTAGGCTGCATCTTTCTTCCTTCTTCCTGACCCTGCTCAATTGCAGTAGGACTTGGTTCTTTCACTGTCTCCTGGCCTGTGGTGCTTCGATGTGTCCTTGTCTTCCATACTGCCAGCAAATATCTAGGACTGAATTGCTTCCTTCTCAATACAAGTGAGAACCAACTGAGTGTGTCTTAAAGAAAACAAAAATAAAAACAGAAGTTACAGCAAAAAAAAAGAAAATAGGTTCAACAAGAGTGGGAATCCATGTATGTAGGGGAAAGGGGGGAGGAATATGTATGTGGGAATGTATGTATGTGGGAATGTATGTATGTGGGAATCCATGTATGTAGGGGAAAGGGGGGAGGAAAACTGTGAAGTGAGGTGAGATTTAGTAAATAACCTTGGTCAAACAAAACAGTTTAAAGGTTAATGCCTTTTTTATTTTGATTTTTTTAATACTGACATGTTTTGTTTTGGGGAATATTGATGTTTCCCTACCTGGGACAATTTCTTTTCTAGATTAAAGCTTCAGACGTATAGTAGATCTTCCAAACTTTCCTGACTTTCACCACACATCTAAGCAGCAGCTCTGTGATTATGTGTAAGACCTGTTGCACTATGCACTTGGCTGCTTAATGCCCTGAGCCAAGTTATTCTTTTTCCACCAGGCTCCCAGGATAGGTGCATGGGTACTTGTCTTTTGAGTCTTCTCCAAAAGCATATTCTGAAACCGTGGAAATCATCTGTCAAACATCCTTGTCAAAAATGACTTTTTTTTTCTACAAATAAAAACAGCTTAAGAGACAAAAAAATAGGAAGAAAAAACAATATATGAGCTTAATAAACCTACAGCTAAATGAAACTCTTATAGTTGAGACAAAGTAGCTTGCATTGCCTCATAAAGAATCATTTCTTAAGCCAAAAGAACCTTTAGAATTACTGCTGACTCTGGTTTGAACCAAATCTCTCTCTTGTCCCTATAGTCCACCTGTCAAGCTGAAAAAAACCAGTTTTGTTGGCATCTTTAGCCTATTACCTTTTTGACACTATCTACATAGTGATCTAAAACCCATTAAACAGAGTGTTTCAGTTCAGACTTTTTTTTCATTTAGATAGGCAAGGGTAGACAACTGTAAATACAAAATACAGAGTTTATCATAAACAACTATTCATTCTATTACAATTTATCATTTATATTCGGTATTAAGTACCACGTTAAATCACTTGTTTCTTGGTGGTGAGCCAGTTCTTTTGAAAAGATCTTTTATGAGGGGAAACAAGACGCTATTAAAAGAATTTTGTTGAAATGTTGTGGCAGGTGGTTGGCAATATTTATGACCTTGGCCACACAAGGCATCATAAGCCCAGCTTCAGCTGCAGCAAGCACTTTAGGACTTCTCTTGGGATTTCCTCTTGCTTTTGGTATTCTATAGATCCAATAGGATTGTTGGTGGTGCCTTTTCTAGAATATATCTTCTTTTCTTACATTTAAAATATGAAAACTTGCATAAATCACATGTCTCTGTAGTTAGTACGTGTGTTGTGTTCCTGACATTTCAAAGGTTAAGTGTTCAAAAATGGAGTGCGTTAAAATGTTTAAATGGCCTGTGCTTCCGAATGAGTTGAAGCAATGGATGAATTCAGTGGTTATCAAGTGAATTTAAAGAAACTGACTCTCTTGAAGGACACTTATTAATGTCTAAAAGCTCTGTAGAAGAGAAAACCCTTTAAAATTCATCAAAATACAAGGACCTGGGGAACTCATCCCAATTTCGGCAAATGTGGTCAGTGCTTAAAAGGCAATCATTAGAAGTGAATTTTGAGAGTCTGATTGGTCGAGTTTTTGAAATTTCTCAAGACAAGGCTTTTTATGTGAGTTTTGCTGGGTTGCAGAACCTAGGATAAAATTTTCTTCATTCTCTCTGAAGTCTTAAATATATATATATTATATATACATATAAAACGTATGTGTGCATGTACGGAGCAAGCGATTATGCATATGGACTGAACAATCCTTCTGCTCCAGCATCAACTCTAGCTCAATGGGTTTCATGATGATGCAGAATCAATGACTGATGATTCAACCTCTGAACTAATGACCTGGCCCTGCTCTAAGCCACCTGCTTCGGCAATGGACTGAAAAGCCCTCAGAAGTGTCTGGGGTCCAAACAATTGCTGCCATCTGGACCTTTGGTTTTTAGGTGGGGGTTTCTCTGCACCCATGTCAACCCTAAATTTCCAGTATTGACACAGGCTCTAAAACGATCCCTTATTCTTCTGTGCTGTGGAGGGAAAAAGGCGGATGTTCCAACTTCTGGTAGTAAATGATAGGTGGACCTCAGTTTAATCTCTTATCAGATGCATCAGATGTCTCGGCACTGTAGTTATCTGGACTAGCAACTAACCTAGGCATTTGGCTTTGATTATGGGATTATGTCCTTTGGATATTCTAAGCCATCACTCTCCAATGAATCATGCTGGAAAAGTTTGTCCTTTTGTCTTTGACTCAAATGTGTAGCAAACTTTTCTGCTTGTGTTTACAGCAAAAGTACAAATACAGCTTACCATATTTTAAAGAAAAAGCTTTAATAATTTCCTGGTGTCAATCAAATTATCTCCTGACCATCTGTTTAGGCTTAATACAGATAGGAGGATAAGTGTTTTGTTTAAAAGGAAGGTGTAATTTTTAGGGCCTCTCATAAGACCTGTTTTATCAACAGAAGCTTAATTTTACTAGGAAAATAAATCAAAACTATTAAAGAACACTCTTTTAAGAGTGTTATACCCACTTGATTGTGCTGTGATATTTCCTATATGATTCATATTAACTTCTATTGTTCAAAAATGTCATCATTAATGTATTATTACCTTATTACTACTATTTTCTATATCATTTCCTTTAAGACTATGTCTCTAGAATGCATGTCATTACAGAATTTTTCTGTCAAATAATGTCCAAGAAAGATTTTTAAGCTTTTTTTTTAATCTGTTTTTTTCAATATACCTTGGCTTGATCACTGGAGAACTTACTTAGATTTTTTTATTCACAGAAGTCTTACAGACTCTAATTCTTGAAAATAGAAAGACAACAGTTGGGAGCAATTGAAAGCTTATCCACAAGGTCTTGACAATTATTTGTGTCCACTTCTCACCTGCATTACACTTAAATACATGATGTTCTTACCTATACTCTTCCATATGAATATTTTATCATGTCAGGAATGGTTGTAAGGTTGGCTTCAGAAAATAAATCCATAGTAGAAAGAACTAGTTGGTAGTTCTGATTTTGCCTGACCAACATCTTTATCTTGAAATCATAGAATCATAGAATCATAGAATACTTAAGATTGGAAGGGACCTCTATAGGTCATCTACTATGACTTTCAATTTTCCTTGCTTTCCATGTACATGTGATACAGTATCCTCTTCACCCATTTTCAAATGATGTATCAGCAGCCTGTACAGAAGCTTTTGAAATCCCAGGCTTCACTTTTTCAGAAAACAAAAATGGATAAAGTTTCTCCTTGAGTTGGTTTTGGTACTTCCTTTATCATTGTTAACAGATTTGAAAGACTTCACTGAAAATAATTTCAGAATATTTTACTTTGTCCAGGGAAAGAATATTATGAAGAGTGAAGTCTTATTAAGAAAAAGAAATTCATTTTATAAGTACAAGATATCGCAACAGTGATAAAATAATAATAATTTAAAAGATATTGCCCAAACTTAGAGACATGAAATTAAAAGTGTAGTTAGTTCAGTAGAAAGTAGCCAAGATGAAGGCCCTGGAAAGAAAGAAAAAGTTACAAAGAACCATGTGACAGACTAATAGAAGGGAAAATAAGTCCTAAAGCTACTGAAGAGATTTTGTCTCACTGCTCAAAACAGCAATATAGAGGTTAAAAATTCAGTAACAACGCACTTTAACCTAATACATAACAAAAATAACAAAATGCAAAATCAGGAAATTGAAGGATGAGCAAAGAGCAGTACCAAGCACTAAGCTTTCCTTAGTCACCTTCACCCCAGACAAAATTAGCAGGAACTTCCCTTTTTTTTTTCATTTTGCTCTCCTCAGGAGCTCAAGAGAGGGCACCAGAGCTCTCTCTTGCAGAACCCTGCTCTTACCACATGCCGAAAGAAACTATTACACATTTATGATCATCTTGGTATTACTGTTTCATTTTTGTCAGCTTCACTTAGTTCGGAGGATGGAAATTTTCTTCTGCATGCAGCAGTGATAGAGAGAGCTTGGAGAAAACAAACAAACAAAAAACAAAACAAAACAAAAAAACCCAGAACAGTTAAACCTAAACTACCCTTTTAAAATATGAGCATCTCTCCTTGGAATTTCCATTTTATTTTCATTCACTTATTCTACTCTTTCTCTGTCTTTCCCAAGCTCTGCTCACAGGTTTGCCAGTAGATTTGTGCAATTTCGCTCTATGCTGGGAGAACCCATCGCACTTCTATTTTTCTAAATCTTTATTTTCTCGAGCAGTAGAAAGCTCGTGCGAGACCTCAGTGGTGAGAGCAGAGCCTTATTAAATTTGAGTATCCAGAAGTGAGCTGCAGCTCAGGAGCGCCGATCTGAGCTGCTGGGGAGGAATAGAGAGAACAGCTGTGAACTGCCCAGTCCCCAGGTTTGTTTTTTCGGGAGGGAGGAGGGTATTATTTTGGAAAAACAGAGAGACAGGTAGGGTAAAACAAACCTCAGCCGGCAGAGGAGGAGGAAAAAACAGAACAAACAAACAAACAAACCAAAATACTTGTCACCACTAAAAAAAAAAAAAACAAAAAAAAAAAACAAAAAACCCAACACCCAGAAAGCAGCACGCGAGCTTTTTTCTCTTTTTATCTAGATGTAGGAGAACAGCTGGTTCCAGCATTTTTTTTTTCCAGGCAGCAGTTCTCTTTCCAACATGGAAGAGAGAATTAATCATCTTCTTTCTGTGGACATATGTGTGCTTGAGGGCTTTTCCCCCCACCATTGCTCCTAATCCCTCAAATCACTTGCAAGATAGCACTTAGGCAAGTTGCCAGCATCCCTCGCGTGTGGCTGTGGCCTCACAGACCACAGTTCTCCAGGCTTGTGGAGAGGACATCTGCAAACGAAGTGGGTGGTGGTGGTGGAGATCAGGGTTTCCAGGGGAATTTAGCACCGTTCCCAGAGCCAGTCTGGCTTCAGAGCTGTGCACTTGCAGCAACCTGTAGTTCTTCACCAAGAGGAGAAGCCCCAGGACTTGATTTACTTCTGGTTAACATGAGGTTAGGACACCTGTGGTCAAAGCACTACCAAAATTGGGGTCTTACTGATCCTGCACTACAACCACCCTGAACTGATCAGGGACCTCTTCCAAATTCTCAGAAATTTACCCTCAGTGGATAGCAAGCCAGGGTTCAAACCTCTGCTCTGAGCTGAAATCTTGAATTAATTGCTCTATCAACCTTCCTGCACATCTTTGGTTCCTCACAGCTGTCACCAGAAAGCACCCTTGGCACTACTGCAGCTTTACCACTAGTGTGAACTCGATGCCGCCTCACATCTCTCACATTCAGGTAGGAAAACTGGGGACAGGGCTGGCAGTCTGCTCCTTTTACAGGTTTAGCCCTAGATTTGTTTGCTATGAAAATCACCGCAAAGTGTTCATAGTCGTGCCCAGTCCAGTCTGCCCATGAAGCTGCTTTCATCTCTGCTGAAAACCATTCCTTCAGTGTTTCTTTCTGCATTCATATTTATTGAAAAAAAAAAAGATGCATCTTTGTCTCTGATTTCTCCTCTATTTATTGCCTAGCTCAGGACTTGGCCTATATAACGGGAAAGCAAACTGACTTTTTGTCTTTGTGGGATGTGTTCTTCAGGATGGGCATGGAAAGCCAACCTTTCTTCATGTGTATCTTGAGACACTTTTTGAAGGTCTCCCACACTAAGTTTCCTGGTGCAGAAACTTACCTACCTTCCCAGGCATGCGGCGGATCAAGTAATAATCTTTCTGCTAGCACTGCAATATATTTTGAAAGCTCACTGCAGAGGTTAAATTTATTTATTTATATTTATTTTGGGCACTCCTTACCATATTGGATATGTCCTTAATTTTGCTGCTTTCTATGTATTCCCATGCACATCTCTGAATACAGTCATTTGTCCTCCCATTTTTCTTTTTCTTTTTTTTTCTGAGCTGTCCTTCACCAGTGCTTTTTATTTGTTCCAGCTGTCTCTCCTCAGCAATCCTTCCAACTTTCTCTAACTTGCCTCTTTCTATTTCTCTCATTCACACTAGAATTCCTTGTTCCCTCATAGTATGAGAACACATGCAGGTTTTTTAACATAGCAGGAGTTATTTCCTAAATTCTATTAATGCACCACCTTTTTTCTTGTCATTGACTGGTGCCTTGTTACCTGCTCTGAAAAATGCAGAGCTTAAGCAGAGCTTAAGGGTGCAGCCTGTCTGGGTTCAATCTGCATCAGTCAAGACAACAGCCGTTCAGCTACTTCTAGGCTGTGTGTGAAAACTTGGGCCTTTTTTGAACTAATGGTGTTTGTGAAAAGGGAGAACATATATCTTGAATATTCTGTTCATGGCATGAAGCAAGTCTAAATAAACTGCACAAAAGCACTGTAACTTTTCATGTCCCATCATCTTACAGAAGAAGAAGAAAAAAAATGTTTATAACTGCTAATCTGGTACACTATGAAAACCGCTGCTGCCTGCTAGTGGAAATTTCTATGCTCCTGCATTTAAATTCATATTTCAAACATTGCAGAACTGATTTGGTTGCATTAAGTTGCATTTTAGGTTGTTAGCTTGCAGTTTAAGTTCTGCTTTATTCTTTTATTTTTCCTGTCCCCTTCCCCTCAACCCCCAGCCTGCCCATGGCTGTCTAGTATCTTCCACAAATACTTGATGCACATTAAATACCTTGGGTGCTAGTGTTGGAATTACTTTGAGGTGTTTTCCCCCTTCTTCTCCACCACTTCCCCCTTAATGTTACACACCCTTTTCACCTTCTGAAATGTGACTATCAAATGACGATATTCAGGTTTATTTTGTGATAGGGCAGAAGTCCAGGCCTGGCTGCTTTTGCAACTTAATTAAAAAGGTGAGCATCTAATTTTGTGTGTCTGCTAGGAGTGCAAATCTGCAGGCGATATTAGGTCCCCCCTGCTGTGGCCTATGTGGTACTGTAGGACCAGGAGCATCTTCCCCCACAGCCAAGTACCACAAGTGCTTGAGAAGGTTCTTCTGTGAAAGCAGCAGTGATGGCAGCTTTAATGTTGTCTGCATCGCTTTCCTATACAGATTGGAGTGATGGGTTGCAAGCCATAGAAATATTTATTTCCAAATCCTGCTTGAGGCTTTTTTCTTTCTTTTTCCTTTTTTAAAGACCCATGGTATGTTATAGATAACACCGCAAACACTTAATCTGGTTGTCATTTTGAGGAAGGGACACCTTGACTATGCATTTTTTACAGCTCTAGTGCTGTCCCGGTTCTATGAGGACATGTCAAACTGCTGGTTTTTGACAAGGTGAGTTCCCAGCAATGAATCTGTGTCTTAAAATCCCCGAGAGACTTCTTTCTTCTCTCTCTCTCAAAAAAATAAAAAATAAAATAAAAAAAGAACTTTTGCAGAGGAAACAGTATTTAGTGTATGTTTTCTATAGGAAAGCTATAGGAAAGGCTAATGAATTGCAAATTCAGTGATTCCGAATTCTGATGTTTAGACCTCCAAACTTTTCTTGCCCTTGCACCATTGCACAGCCACCGAAAACAGCATTTTGGGACAGCAGTGCAGGAAAACACCTGGTTTGGGGCAGCTCATCCAGCTGTGCTCCCCGGAGGAGACGCTGTCACGGGGGAGGACAGACGCGGTCGCGGGGCCACAAGGCGACCGCGGCGCTGGCTGCGGTGCCTGGGACAAGTGTCGCGCGGCCACTGGGTGCTCCTGGGGGTGATTAAAGAGGCGGCTGCCGCTCGCTCGGCCGCCCTCTCCCCGCCGCAGGAGCAGGGTCCTTTCCCCACCTCCCGGCTGGAGGAGACGAGGGCGAGAGCAGCGCGGCCCGGGTGACGGCAGAGCCGCAGCAGCCTCGTCGCTGCGGCGCGTTCGCGGCGCCGGGCTCAGAGCCGTCACCGCGCGGGGTTGCGGCACAAACTGCTCACGGGTCCTGCGAGGCTGGGGAGAGGAGAGGATTTACCGCCGGCGCGACGGTGTTTGCGGCGCGCCGTCACGTTGCCTTGCTTCTCCCCGGGCAGCTGCGTTCAGAGCTTCGTGTGGGAATCTTTCTATTGAAGAGACAGAGAAAAGGATCCTTAATCTGATTCTCTTTGGATCCTTCTGTTTTTATGGTAAGTACTGGCATGTATCGGCTGAGCAGAGCTTCATTGCTGCAGTGCTCTCCCCTCCTTCCCACGTTCCCTGTTTTTCTCCCCCTCTATTCTCAGTTAAGCCTAGTGACCTTCCCTCAATATCCAACAGGAAATGTCATTTTCCTCTGCTTCGTGTCGGACGTCAGCTAACTAAAATACAAGTTTTGCTTTGCCCCCCTCCAACCCCACGCTCCGAAGCAGCAGATGCAGCAGGGAAACTGCCTCTTTGTCCTTGAGAGCCAGGATGCTCGGACAGCGCTCGCGATCGCGCGCGGCAGCGCGACGCGGGGCCGCCGGCCACGCAGCGGTGCTGGTTTGGGTAGAGGTGACTCCTCAGCTCCGCGCCGCTGTGCGGAAGGGCACGCCGGCCTCCGAGACAACTCCGAGTCCCCCCACGGAGCTCGGTGTGGGGCACTCGTGTGGCGCGTGCCCCTCTGGTGACACTGGCGTAGGGAGGAAGGGCTTGTGCAGTGTTTGCAGTGCAAGCCAGGGGTCTGCACCTTTGGCATCTTAACATATTACATGGCTGGGGGGAGAAGTTAAGGAAGAGGCACCTGGGAGCTCCAATCCCTTTCTGGTCTACACAGTTGCAAATTCCTTGCCTTTTAAGTGCTTTCACAACTCCGCAGCAGAAAGGAGATGCCTTGAAGTTAAATGCTTGAAGAAAAATCTGTGCTTGCTTCCTCTATGCTTTAAGCTGTTTTAACTGGTATGATTTGGTTAAATAAGGAAGATCATTACTTAGTTCATAACAGACTGCATCCTATGGGCATGCTTTTGCTTATCTCCTGTTGGTAGCATAAGATTTAAAGTAAATGCAAACATATGCCTACAGAAAAGCATATATGCACATTAGGTATGAGGGAGCTGTAGTGCAAAAACATTTATTTTCACTAAAATGTTTCATTTGGCAAATCCATTATGTGGATTCACTATGCATAGCCATTGCATACTGCAGGAATAGTAAAGACTTTGCCAAATCTTCAGAGCTCCACTGACCGCACAGATATAATGCTGTGGCTCAAACTCATCATAGGCAGATCTGCCCTCAAGGTGGAGGTGAGCAGATGTGTCCTGGCACCTCTGTCTTACCAAGGCAAGATGAGAATAAAGCTCTGGTTCCATCTCTGATTTACTTTTCTAGGGTTTAAGCAAGTGATATTCTAACATCTGGAAATTGTTTCCATTGCTCAATGTATCTTACATCATGACTAAATAAAATCACTTTGCTGGTCAACCCAGCCTGTAATTTAGGGGTGCGCTTCACGCAAGCCATGGAGTTCAACAGCTTCAGCATTTGGGGCCCTTCTCCTCTCTATCAAACAGGTAAAAACTTTCAAATCGTGCAGTTGCCTAAAATGCCTCATTCCCTTGCAGCACCTGGCTGTAGCGCCCTGCTGTAGCGATGACGTTTGCGCTGAGGGGGGAGCCCAGGACTTGCCCAGTGCTGCATGCACGAGGCGCTGGGGGCACTCGGGCTGTAGGTCAGACCACAGCCCGGGGCTCGGTGCTGCAGCGAGCTCCCTGGTGCATCCAACTTGCTGCAAACCTGCCTCTGCTCTTGGCACTAGCGCAGCTCAATGAGTGGTTAAAAATATTTATTACCGGAGCAGTCTGCCCCTCTGCTTGCTTTGAGGCTGCACAGGGCCTGTGCATTACTTTAAATTTTCTCGGTAAAGACGGCTGAGATCTCTTTCTCCCTGCTTCAGGAGTTGCTGCCACAAATACAGCAGCAAAGAAACTTTTTTGTTGTGCAAGGAAACCAGCAGGGGTCTTGTTACCACATGTGCAGAAATTGTCCAAGGTGCCTGCGCCTTGTGACGCTGCTTTCTGGGAGACGTTTTGGGTTTCTGCTGATTAACCGTAGCGCGGAACGGCGCGGAACGGCGTGGATCTGCTCGCAGGGCTGCTCAGTCACACGCACGATTGCCTTAAAAATGAGAATTTGCAAAGGACTTGCACAACTAAAGTGATTCTGAAGATCACGGTTAAATATGGAACAGCGTATTAATTTTTAAAATGATGAGGATTACATAAATAAGGCTTTCCAGGGCCTCAAAACAAGCTACCTTACCTAGCCTTTGATCAAAAGGATCTCTTTTCCCTCACAGAAGTGACTCGTGTCTAAGAAGTACTATCTTGTTAAAGTTATCTTTTAATCCAAGTGCATAATCATGCCTGTCATGCACCTTAGACCCTAAAGTGCATAATACTGTAAATACTGTGTGTTTTCTAACTAGTCTTGAGGAAAAAGGAAAGGAGGGAAAACAAAACAAAACCTGAAATGAACCTGAAGTGTTTTTCTGCAGTTTAATAGATACAAGCTTGCAAGGGGATGTTTGGATTTGGAAACTGCTACCTATGTGCTACAACTGAGAAAACTGTACACGTAAAATCTGTGTCAGCACATGCAGTTGCAGACCCAGGGCCCAAACCATGAAGATATCATCTCTCATAAAGGCCTTAAGAGGAAGATGGAGGAGTGCAATGCTCCAAGCAATAGGAAATCCAAGCAGGGGGCACGTTTGTCGGTGTGCAGGAATGCTGTGGGTGCCCTGGGAGGGGGATGCACACAAGGCACTTCCCTGCTTCGCAGCATGGTGTCATGTTAATTCTTTTGCAGGGTGCCTGAAGACTGCATAGAAAACAACTGCAGGGAGGGGAGGAAAAAAAAAAAAAACAGCCCTGTTCCTGGGCAGGCCAAAATCACCCAATGGTCTGATGAAGTCACTGCATTATTTTTTTTTTCCTGTGTATGTTCAGCAGGCATTCTTCATGCAATTTTTTCATAAAAACTAATTCTTTAAACATCTATACCTGGTTTAGAGTACAAAAATGCACAAAATATATTTATGCCATAAATAAAAGGGAGTATATTTTTTTTTCTTGCAGAAGGCAAACTCCTTATTCATCCTACTTTAGTAGCTTTATGCTATCTACTCATATCCATACTGACATGACATATGTGGGCATTTGTTGACTGTCACTGGGTGAAGAACGCAGATGATGGATGAACTGTGCCCCCTCCTCCTTCTGTGCCCCAGACCAGATCAGATACACATGATGCAGAACTCCCACTGTCAGCACCTCGAGGTGCTCTGGCCAGTGGTTTTCAAAGCCGCTCCTGAAATCTGTTTACAGTGTCTTCAAATATATTTTTATAAAGCACATGTAAACTAGGTTATATTAATTGTAGCTTTATCCGGCTTCTTTCTCAAGCATGCTGGCACAAACATGAGCATGCCTGGGTTGTCTGAATTTGACTACAGCTTCTAACCTTTCTCTGTTATTCAAGGAGCTAGATGTTAGCTGTTTTCCTGGACATGTTCTCAATTTATCTGCCTGTCTGTCTGTCTGTCTAACTAAGTCTGCAGATAGGTGACCCTGCGTGTGCAGCGGGGCTGGACTAGATGATCTCTAAAGGTCTCTTCCAACCTTAAGGATTCTATGATTTTTTCCAAGTTGAATTCAAGGACTTCACAAATCTCATATTGCATATATTACAGAGCTGGTTCTGTATGTCTGGAGAAAGTGACAGGTCTGCTGTCCTCAGCCTAGTTGCCACGTGTTTGCAGTTTATAGGTGTCCAGTATTCATGTGCATGTGTACTGTGCTGCATATCATACGGGAAGAACCGTAAAGCTTTTGAAAAGCTTTGGGTCTGTGTTGCATGTTCCTTCTGTAAGTGCGTGCGAGGTTTGGCTTTTGGGCTTTGTCTAATACGTCTGCAGTGCATGTGTTGCCCTGCTAGTCAGTGCTTGCCTGAAAGCAAGCTATGCCTTCCATATCTTGGGGCAGGGTGTTTGTGACACTTTCTGTAAGTATTGTAGAGCATTTGTGTAGATCTGTGGGATTCTTCCTGGAAACTCTTGGCTGAGATCTTCAAAACCCGCTTGGATGCAGTCCTGTGCCATGTGCTCTAGGTGACCCTGCGTGTGCAGGGGGTTGGACTAGATGATCTCCAAAGGTCCCTTCCAACCGTAATGATTCTGTGACTCTGTGATTCAGTTAATGATCTGCAGAATTACAGAAATACAATTTATGCATAGGAAACGTTGGTCAGTAAGGTGACAGGTCTTCTGTGTGTTACAGAATATTTTCCTACGCAGCATAAACTTCCATACTTCATTGACAAGTATGGCATTCCAATCCAGAGCGGTAATAATGGAGCAGCACTAGGTCTGCCTCCTTTGGGGCAAATCAGAGTACTGAAGCATTCCTGAGGGACTACACTATTTTACAGATTTCTTTGGCATGGATATATAAAATTCCATGGGAAAATTTTAGGTAAAATGCTTACTTTCAAATGACTGCAGAAACATAACTTTTTTTTGGTGGAAGGTATGGGGAAGGCAGAACTCTATCTATGGCTGAGTCAAGTCAACTCTACATGTTACCATTCTGATACTCTGAGATTAGCAGAATCAAGAACTTTACATTTTTGTTGCATTTTATATTGCAAGTTGGTCAAGCTGGTTTAAAGTTCAAGGAAAGTTCCTCAGCATCCCAATAGAAGGGATGTTAGCATCAGAGCAAGTAATGCAAATGTTCAGTCTCTAAGAATAACAGCTTTGAACAGGATGGATATCACTGAAGCTGCAGTTAAATCCCCAAATGAGGAAGCTAATGGTACACAGCTTTCTGCACACGGATGGCTTTTGGCCTAGCAGAGAATGAGTCTGAGGAGGAACTAAGTCCATGAGATACTCCTGCTTCTGTGTGGGGGAGAAAATGTAGTTATCTTCCAGGAGCTATATGCAGACCACTTAGAATAGTCGAAGATTCATCTCTCAAAATGTCTTCTGTTCCTTTTACTACTTCAGGAGAAGCTACAGCAGGTGCACACCATAAGTGCATAGTTCTTCATAAGTACCCATTTCATCTTTTAAGCTTTTCCCAAGCCCAGAGAGAAGACCTGTGGGGAGCTGGGGATATGAAGAAGGTAAAGTTTGAACAAGAGTTGAGAGATTTCCAGGCTATGCATTTAAGATCTGTTATTCTGAAGCCAACCCCATCCATAGATAAATATTTTTATACATAAATCCTCTGAATTATTCCTCTTAGGAAGTCACTTCAGTGTTGATGTCATATGTTTATGCCAGTCATTATATATCTGGACCCAAACTAGTAGATGGTCTAGATGAGACTAGAACCACTAGCACACCTGAACTGTGCCATACATATATGTATATATGCATATATATGCATATATATATATGTATATATATATAACCATTTTGGAACAGTTGATATTTAGATGTCACCAGACAGGAATAGACTAATGTCACACTGGCTCCAAGCATGCACAAAAGTGCCGGGAATATGAAGGTGCAAGGGTCCAACCCATGAGACTGGGCCCTTGTTCTCTGTGGAGATAGAACAGAAGTCTGTACTTCTAGAGGGCAGTTTCAAATGCATTTATTTAGCTGTCCAGATCTCCTGGAGGAGCCTATTGCTGTTCATTATGCAGGAATGTTAGTAAGACCAGACTCCAAATTAGATACATGCATGCTGTGTTATCTAAGCCATCTGTGGAGTTTATAACACCACTGCTGGGACATTATTAAAATAGACACCTCTCTCAGGACAGTTTTTTTTTTTTTAACTTCATCCATTTGCTATTCTTTGTAGTCCCCTACAGTTTTACAGTTTTAACATTATTTCAATATTTTATACAGTGCTTACAGCCTTTAACTATAGGGAAATGATCAAATGATCATCATCTCTCCTTTTTTTTTTTTTTTTTTTTTTTGAGGGGGAGGAGTTAATTAACCAAATAATTTGAGGTGAGCAAGACTGCCTCTCCCCTCTGCCAAGCCAGTTTGCTGTAGGGAAGGACTAGATTGGTGATTCTCTATTTTGAAACCCCAGGAGATATGCTCCTCTTTTAGATCATCTCTTTTGACAAAACTGCTTTTCATGAAAGCTAGGAATGTTGCACGTGACATATTAAACTCCTGCGGACTTTTTTCTAAATGAACTTGGGAACTTCTTGGAGAGCCACCGGACCCAGAATTCCAGGACTTTGTGAAGTTCTTTGATAAATCTCTATGTATCCCAGCCCACCCACAAACTCAGTATGTATTGCTTGTACAACCCTCAGGATAATTTCTCATCTCTCCTTGTTTTGCCCTGTCATTGATTTTCCTTGACTTACACTTATTTGTTTTTCCACATATTGATCTGCCTTACCATTTTTCTTACTTCCAGCTCTCTCGTGTTGGGTGTTCCTTGTTCGTCATAAAGATCATACCTGTGCGAGTCAGGCTTTCTTTTAGATTGGTTGTCCTATTGCAGACTTTTCTTCCATTCTAGTGGCCCATTACACTGTGTTTTACCTAGGCAGACTATGCTGCGATTTGGTAGCCGAAGTCATGACTTCTAAATGATGACCTTGTGCTGCTATCCCAAAAGTTTATGAAACTTGGGAAGAAACCTGGAGAACAGAAGGCAGCTATAGGCCAGTCCTAGCAGGACAAAATGGCTGGAACCTAAGAGGTAGCTAAAATGGCAACCTTGTTAGCAGTAATACTCATTTCCTGAATGCACTAGGAAAACAGTGTGTCCCGTAACTGTGGGATCTGAGGTCAAAGTATCATGATGGAAAAGAATTAGGCAGATGAGACTGTTCAGAGTTGTTGTTTCAAACTCTTTACAGATTCATGCAGACAACAATTGCATTGATTTATGCTTGATGCTTTTGAGTTACTGCTATAAAAAGAAAAACATGTTCATTATTTTGAATGAGAAAGGAGAAAAAAGAAGAGGTTGAAGGCTGTACTGTCTTCAAGAGGAGGAACGTACCTTTTCTAATTTTTTGCTATTCCTGTTTGCATGTAGAAATGCCTGCAGTTTTAATTTTCTCACCTATGTCTTTTAGGTAACAAATCTTCTAGAAATAGACAGGGGAGAAATTCCTGATCACATTTAATTAAATCAAGGATAGTCAAGTTTCCATCCATGCAGTTATTTCTCATTCTGCATGGTGCTGAGAAGTCAGAAGTCTAAATTAAGATACTTCAACAGTGCTGTTGAGCAGATTAACATTCATTGCAGCAGTAAGAGGAAATAATGATTGTCCATTGTTTGTGAAATAGGAGGCAATGGCAGCGTTAAAGCTCAGATTGCTACACAGAGACATAACAGAGCAGAAGTTTTTACTAAAACTTCCTATGATAATCTCATTTTCTGAACTTGAGGTAAGATAATCAGGGTTTAATATGTATTACAGAGGGGATGAATGATAAATCTTTGTTTGTCCTGGTGTCTCCTGTGTGACATTGTTTGCTGAAACCAGCCACCTCAGCTCACTGATAATATTGAGAAAGGAAATAGAGAAGGGGAAATACGTCTGGGGATGTGAGCTTCATTGACTGAAAGGGAGACGAGAGTGACACAAATTCACTGCTTGTTGACATTTTGCTTAAAGGTCGGTTTGCCATGAAAGAACCCTTGCATGTCTGGGATTTGCTCTGCACTTGCAGCTATCACATCCCAATTGCTGCAGTGGATCTTCTTCATTTTCTAAGATTTAAGTGAGTTGCTGAAGATCATTAGGAAGTTTGTGTCTCATTTGAACCCAGGACTCTCAAATCCTATGCCAGTATTCTGCTCACCCCAGGCTAGCCTCTTTTTCCTTAGGAATTGTACAGGGAAAAGGGAAAATTCAGAATAGATAGAGTACATTCCAATAGACAAGGTAAATAGAAGAAAATTTCTAGTTTCTGAAACAGACAGAAGTCCTCAGAGAGATCTTTAACAATCAAATTATCATACTGCTGCAAAATGCGTAGTAGTATATTTGGCATGTTTGCTCTGTAAACTTGCTATCATTGCTGATTTTCACTGTCTGTCTGAAAATTCCCAGCTGTTTACTTCCAGTGCGGATCATGATGTCTGATTAGATTTTTATTTGCTCTGAAACGCTTGCTCGTATTCTGTTGCAGAGCGCTCTGGGCTGCCTGACTTGTGATTGAAGTGGAGCCTCCGCTTCGCTGCTGTTGAACATATGTCCTCTTTGCTTTATAGGCACCAGAGGAAAAGCATGTTCTGGGGCCACACTGTTAGCACTTTTGAACACGCATTTTTAGAAACATCTGTGAGCCTGTGAATAGATTTTATCCATCCGATACGGTTCTGAGTACTGCATTGAATTCTTGGGCATTTCTAGCACTGCACAATCTAGATAGGCTTTGTTATACTAAAAAAGCATTGGAGGGTGCAGACTCAAACATCCAGGAATTAATAGATGCCAGGATTTTAGTTGCCTGCCTGTATGCATTACTGGCTTTAGGTATATGTTCACATGAATTCTCTTCAATATTTCTTTAGCTTTTCTTTAAGTAATTTGCTCTGATTTGTATTTGGAATATATGATTCAGACTGTGCTTTGAATAAAAATAACATATTTCTTTACATATAGATTTTTTTTTGGCAATCACCTTAACTTATGTTTATCTCCAGATAGCAAATTTGTCTCCACAGCAACTCTGTGAGTTCAGATGATACTATTTCCTTTGCTATTACTGCTTTGTAGAAATGGAGCCAAGATTCAGAATAAAAGCCAGGATGACCCATTAGATTTGGGTGCTGAATCTGAAATGTCACCAGCATGATTTTCGCCATGCATTTAACAGATTGTAGTAGTCCCTGTAGTTAGAATAAAGCTTCAATTGACATTGACTACAGATATGAATACTGTAACTATGACTAACCAGATTTTGAAGGTTGAGCACCTAGATAGTGCAATATGCTGATGGATGTCACTTACTTAGCAGTGCTGCAGGAAGTGATGGGTACAGAACTGAGTGCCTCGAGGTAAAAGCCAAATTCTTTCATCCTGCGGCCAATATTTCTCTTCATGTAGTTTTGAACTTCCCTCTGTAGGCACCTCTCTCTACATCTTCCCTTCCATGCAGGGTCTGAGGGAGAAGCCGTGTGGAGCTGGAGGTGATCTCAGATGTGTGTATCCATCCCGAGTGCCTGCTTGGGAATTGAAACCCATCATAAGCACACACACGTGCATAAGCACACAACTGCCGAGTGTAGTTCACTGGTGCAGCTTAATTCTTGCACTGTCATAGAGCTCATAGTTTGATATTACAAACTTAAAACGCTTTGAATGTAGTTTTATTGCATGCCAGCAACTAAATTAAAAATGCAAAACACAGCATTTTCATCCTCTGATACCGAAAAGAAAAATATCAATATATGTAGCACAGATACTTAAAATTGTCACTTTTCTTCTTCCAGGGCTTGAACATATTGCAAGACCAGGCTGATAGTTGCGGTAGCTGCTCTCGGGGTAGAGCAGTTGCTGGAGGGAGATGCATCTTCTGTTACGAAGTTCCTATGTGATATATTGAAGGTGGTTTAAAGGTGGTTAAAGGAACCACCACCTCAGACCTTTCTGCCCCTGTGATATTTTTCCTTACACTCAGGCTACTTTTTCCTCCTTCTTGATGTGGTATGTGCACACACACTTCTGCTTGTCTGGCGCGGGGTAACGACATTCAGCCAAGAGGGTAAATGCAGGAAAAAAATCCTGTCCTTGTTAAAATGGTCTTGAGGACCATTGGCATGAGGATATTTATTTTAATTCATCATCAGGGAGGAATGAGATAGGAAGAGGACATGTGCAGAGTATATGGATGCTAAACTTTGGTAACCCTGCCTGAAAATGATTGAGTCTGCTTTTGTCATTTTATAATGTGGATAAATTTATCCTTATTTCTTATGGAGGAGAAAAGGCTGCTTTGATGGGATTACGAGTATCTATCAAATGCAGAGAATATTATAATTATAATGTTAGAATAAAATATTGGAATTATAATGTTTATAATGTTTTCATCATAGCAAAACACATTTTCATCCTATCTTTATTATCTATGCAACTGAGTTTATGATAAGACTAGAATGAAATAAAACAACAAACTAGCCACACAACTGAACTACAATGAAAGCTGGAATTGGGTATGTCAGCCTAAATGGCTATTATTTGGCCAGAACTATTGTCAAGAGAAAAAATAGGCAATCTATAACTTCAGCTGATGTTACCTTCATGATTATACTATCAGGATACATCCGTACTATCAGGATACATACAGGTAACATACCTCTTTAGATCTTCAGAATGGACTGATTTTGTGTTTAAATTACAACGTTATAAAAGCACCTGAAATATTTAAAATTCTCCTTCTGAATTTCAAGCAAAGCTACATTTAAACATGTCAAAGCAGATGCTTCAAGTCAGCAATTATATTTGAAGTTTTGGGGGTGCCTTTGTTAATACAGCTAAAGCATTTTTTTTAGCATATTCATTGTGATTAGTACTTTAAAGCTATTGTTTTAATAGATAATCAAAATGGATTTTTCTTTTATGTGAGCCTAAATTCTATCTTTGTAATTTTGGTGTAATAAGTAAATCCAATTACTTTGTGAAAATGTTTTTATTCCATCTCATTAACTTCAATTTTAGTAAAAGACAATATGAACAGTGTAAGTAATTGTAGTTGGTCAAATGGATGTGAAGAGTCTTCAATCCTGTTTTAATGGCTGGTTGTGAGTAAAGCAGCTAATATTTTACTTTTGCACCCTTTATAATGGCACCGACATTGCTGAATTTCAGAAGCTTAGCCAGAGGGTCTGGCTTGTGACCTAAGACCAGAAGGGATGAAAAATTTAAATCAAAAATGCCCATTCACAGGAAGGGCATTTTGACAGTCGAAATGTCCCTCTTTCAGTAACTTTGGGTTCTTTCAAAGCAGCTGTTATCCTCTGAAACTAAGGACAGAGAATTTCAGAGCTCAGGAAGAAGTGCTAAAGATGAAGAGAACTTGAAATCCAGTCATTGTTTATCACTTAGAAGTGTAGCTTGAATGTGTAACTTAAATACTCTTAAATGTAATCATGCTTATGAATGTGTGCTTAAAAACTGATCTGATGGAGGTGGGCATGTTGCACAGGCAGAAGTTTATACAACAAGAGGGTCACTCTGGTTCCTCTACATGGCAGTTTTAAGGCAGTAAGTGCCTAATCTTGTATTGAGGAAATATGGAACTCGCTGATTCCATAAGTGAAAGTCTTCCACAAGACTTTCAGTATAGACAGGCACTTACCAGCTCAGCTAGGAAAAGTCAGGGTTGCAATCTTCAGAACCCGTGCAAAGAGTCATTTCAGTGTTGTTTTTCACACTCTGTGAAAGTCTGGTGAAGTGTTTGCTTATTCCCCTTATCAGAACTCGGACCCATCAATTATACTCCATCCCAGTAACTGTCAGATGCTGACTGTACGGTTTGGTACAGAGATAATCCTTCTGGTTTCAGTACTGCAATTCTGCTGAGCATGCTCCAAGAGAGAGAAAATAATTCAGAGGTAAATGGGGACATGCAAGAGACATTGCAAATCTTCTAATCTCATATAAGAACATCAGTAGGAATTGATGTAATTGAAAGTCTTTGGTTAAAGAGTGAAATAGAAGCTAGTATTGCAGTTTGTCAGGAAACCAATTATAAGTAAAAAGTCATGCTTTCAGTTTTCATCTTGCTCTTGCACCCGGGTACTGCCCGGCTCAGGCAGAAGCTGCTGTTCAGCTGCAGTCAACAGAATCACTGTAGTTAGAACTTGCAGTCTGAAGCAATACCTGTCTGGTTGATTTTAGAATAAATTTGCAATTAAGATTAAAATGCAAAGCCTGCTTGGTAGAATATTTCAGATTGTAGTCAAATCTTCACAGATGGTTATTAGTTTTTATAAAGTACATCTAATTATTTGGAAAATTTTAGTCAATGGCCCATTCAGTTGACAGTGGCAGGGAATAAGTATAGCAAGCAAATTAGGTTTGTTCTAATTCCTAATTACTACGTTAAGTACATCAATAATTTCATTCCTGCTTGTTTTGTTTCCTTATGGTTTACATGAAGACTTTAAGCATTCAGGACAAGGTATTTTTGTTTTCTAAAAGCATGTCATATGTAACACCTTGAATTCTGAGACTCTGGGTGATGTTGGAAAACAAATAGGTTTTCCTGCATTATACAGATTTCAAAGCTCTTAAAATTTTCTAAGTTTTATTGGGTTTTTCAAAGTTTCAATAGGAAAAAAAATCTAGTGCTTACTGAATCCCCCAAATAACCTAGATAGCAGTAGGGGTGCCCATGCATCAGGGACAGAGATCAAGTTCCTCTGTGCCTGGTTTGGACAGTGGAACGTTGCCTTAACTAGAAACTTCTGTGGAGCTGAGAAGAAAAAATACCTACTAGTTCCTAAGGCAATTTTTGCCCAGTTATGGTCCTCAGTATCTGAGGAGGAATCGTGCTGCTAATGCAGTAGAGTGGCATGGCAATGACAAGTGGAAGTGTGAAGGAGGAGAAATAGCAGGGTCAGGAGTTGGCCCAACACAGTCTGCCATTTGTGAACAGATGTACTGAGACTGAAACTGGGAATTACTGAGGATGTTCAAGAAATTAGGTAGGTGGGAAACAGGCAGTGTTTTCATTTCTCTCACCGGCTTTGGAAGGACAAGGTACAACTGTGAATTAGCACTTACCTGCGGTGAACACTGTGTCTTTCTCCATAGGTCATCTGTCCTCCTGTGAACTCTGGGAGCTGCTTCTAGGGGAATGAACATTAAGGGCTGCCATCCAGCCCCAAAAGCAGGATGGCAGCTGGTGTGTGCCAGAACAGCCTGCATCAAATGATTATGGGCTGTTGGGAAACTGGTTTTCGCTTTAATTTGTCTTTTCTATACATCAGGCTTCTGGGGAAAAAAAAAAAAAAAAGTATGAGTTCTTTTCTGTCCTGCTTTGAATAGAAGAGTGTGTTTTGTTTTGGGTAGAAAGAATGTTTTAGCTATAACTCTAGAAATAGAGAATAAGAAATAAAGATAATGCAGAAGTGAGAATGCGTATAGAATATAGTGTAACTTCCATTTTTCCCTGCCACGAAACTCTCATTTTTCCTTGAGATTCACTTTTCACATTTAGAAACATACATTTGAATTGCTCGGTGAACATCCATGTGAGATGTTTCCAGATATATAGGTCTTCAAGAAAATAAGGCAATGCCTATAGTCTGTGACACATGCAACATTCCAGGAGGCCCATCCAGGAGCAGTACAGTAGGTAATCTGTTCTTGTCTAGGATTTCATCCCTAAGTCTAGAGAGAAATTAATATGATTTGAGTCAGTTTCAGTAGTGCATATAGAGCAAATCACTTGGGCCTCATCTACTTCTTTACTAATTTGGTTCCGTTTCAGCCAGAACTGAGACTGCATCAGGCCCATAACAGGAACGGGGAACAGACAGGCGAGACAGAACTTCTCCTGCTTGAGCTGCTGCGTATCCACCAACATGGCTACACTAAGGACTGAAATACAGACAGCCCTTATGGGGCTGAAGTTTATGGGGATAAAGTTTCTTTTGTGAGAGGTTTGGAAAACGGGTTAGCCACAGCTTGAAAATAAACAATAAATGTATCTATTGACAGCTGTAAATTTCTGTTGAAGTTTACTTTGGTTCTGAACTGAGGGAAGATAGCACAAGTTTCCTTCATTTAATAATCTGATTACAGATATGGTTTCCCATATCAAGGTTGCATGACTGGAATTTACCCCCTGTTATAGGGTACGTGTGGGGCAGGCAGAAGTGGGACATTGGTGATGAAATGATATGCAGTGTGCAGGGCCAATATAGAGTCCTCCTTTTTTAAACTGGAGGTCATCACTTCTCTTTCAGGACGTTTCAGTACCTATACTTCCAAATACGTTAAAGAAATAGTTGCTGTCAGACTAACAACCAAGACCTTAATGAGCTTCCGATTAAAAAAAAACCCCGAAGGTCATTGCTTGAGGTCAGCAGGTTTGTCTGTAGCTCACTGCAGCAGACTAAATAGACTGTGTATTTTGCATCGGCAGCAAAAGTTTCAGAAGACCTGAAATGTATCTTCTCTTACTACAACGATATACATTACTAAAACTCCAGGAGAACCAGATTTTGCTTTGACTTTCAACTTAACTAACAAATACCAAAGCTGTTTCTACAAATTCACTTGAAGCCCAGTGCTGTTTATGGCTGTATGGTTGCAGGATCTCCATCACTAGGTAGTACCTATTGAGAAAGATACTGAAAGCTGTCTTTAGTATGCTCTGGCATCTGCAGAAAACATATCCATGCATGAGCAATCAAAATCTCCCTTTCAGATAAAGCCTAATGCTAAAGTTTGAGCAGATTCCTGCATTTGTAGGGAGAGTTATTTACAGTATTGCCAGATTTTTGCAAGTTCCGTGCTTTGAAGAAGGGGCAAGACAGGAGGAGCAGAGGCTGCCAGTTCTTGCACTCCCCCATCCTGACACCTGGTTTAGCAGGTGCCTCTCCTTCTTTGGCACCAGGGAAAGCAGGCAGGATTGCTCCCTTCTCCCGCTGTGTCCCATTGCCTCTAATCAGACCTCCCTGCCTGCCAAGCGTTCCTCTCCACTGCTGCTCATCTCCATTTGGCAGCTGGCACCATATTGTGCCCTATTTGTACTTTTCAGATGATGCGGTGGGAAAAAGAACTGACACTGACCATTTATATCTCATCTGGTCAGGAGAACTTCAAAGTCTGGAATTTATGTTCATTGATGATATTGATGATAGAGATTTTTTTTTCCACAGGGAGTGCTGCTGCCCCAGCAAATTTTGCATTAATTCCCAAAGTTAAAAAAAATACCATCATCATCCTTAACAGTGCACCAAAAGCAAGTGTTTTGTCGCTTGGAAGAAAGTGCAATTAGCTGTCACCTGACATCTCTTTATATTATTAAAAGAGTGAATAATAAAACAAAAGAGCTCATTTGCAGGCTGTAGCTGAGTATAACACATGTGAAAAGTTTGTTTTGGTTTTGGATGGGAATCGGTGGTTATTGTGTTCATATTTCTGAAACCTTGCTGATCATCAAGGTAACACTGGCAGGATTTGGGAATAGGCAGCCCCTCGGCAAATAGAACAGCTTGTGCCAAGCATTGATGCAAAAGCAAGAAAAGTGAATTATGGGCAGTAAAATAAGGAGAAAGTCACAGACTTACTCTTTAAATGTTTCTATTTGCACTTAATTATGGCAAAACACTGCTCCAAAGCTTCAAGAAAAATAATCTGTGGGTTTTTTGTTTGTTTTGGGGTTTTTTTATCCTTCTCATTTTAGTGTTTTGGGTGTTTTCAGTGTTGCTCTGGAGGCAATTGTGGAGACATTACCTATAAAAACACCCACACCCCCATGGTAAAGACCAGTTCCCTAAACCAGTGTATGAAAGGGAATAAACCTAGCAGAATAACTGATGTTTGTGGGCAAGTGACAACTTTTTTGTGTGTTTTTTGCTGTTTGGTTGTGCATTGTAACCTGGCCTTGTCTGGGGTCGTCTTCCTAGTTGTAGGTAAGAAATGAACTGGTGGTTTTAATTCTGCTCCGGTCACATTTAGCACCCACGTGGGCTGAATTCCAGATGTGCCTGCCCATAGCTCTGCTTCTAGGTAAGCACTTATGAACCTGAGCATTGGTACTTATGCTGCAGGGCTCAGTCTGCGGCTTCTTGGGAGTCACTGGAAATTGCAGGCAGGAGGGAGGCAGCTGTAAAGCTTCAAGAAGCTCCATCTATTTGTATCTGGATTCCCTGGCCGCTCTGAAATGCAAGACAGCTAGTTTGAATAGAGTAATATAGCAACAAGCCCTTTCACTTCGTGTGGTCTTTGGGCTTGTTTGTCTGCTCCGGGGATAAGTTCTGCAAGCAGTTGATAAAGCTGCAATGAAGTGCTCATCTTGCAGCCAAGCAGTAAATTACCTGTCTTTCCAGGTCACTAGCTATTTGCTGGTTAAGTCCTGCTCGCCATTCCTAAAGGACTGATATCATTGAAACAACTCCTATAGCTTGTGGTGGATAAAATAGCACCTTGCCCTGTCCTTCTTCTCTGCACAGCTCCAAGCAGCCGTTGAGGAAGAGCTGGAAACCTGTTCTCCAAGATGCTGGTGGGAGATGGGGATGTATCCCCCCTGCCAGTTCCCTTCCTGCCTCCTCTATGATTCCTGAGGCTCTGAGGAATCACTTCTGCATAACAAATCTTGAGTTTAAATTGGCATGCATGAATATTTTACATAGTCATAAATTCAAAAAATCGTTTTGCTAAATGAGTGGGCTGCTTCCAGCTGTGTCCAGGACAGCAGCAGACATAATGTTTAGGAAGCCAGGATTCCCAAGATGATAAAGAGGGGCGAATGCAAGAGAATGGAAAGTGAAAAAGCATTTCAGCACTACCATGAAACTAGTCATGCGCAGAGTGATCACCCGTGCAAAAAGAACAAAATAGCCGGCTAGATAGAAAACACTGCATCTTCCCCTAATCCTCTTCATCTCCAGTAATTCCTGGGAAATTTCCAAATTAATATGCAGCATTGTAATTTCTCTTCGGACAATGTCTCCATACCCAGAACCCCCAAAATGCAAATGGAAAAATTGAGATTATCAGGCTAGTACAGGAAATGAAGCAAGTCTATGCATGATTGCAGAATAGAGCAGAAAGTGCTCTATCAGACCATTTCTTCAGCTACTGCAGGATCTCACTTCTTGCCATAAAGAAACCTCCTCATGATGGCTCTAATTAATGCCATACTATAGTGATACTTAAGAAAGCAAGGTCTTTTTTTTTTTTTTTTTAACCCTTCCAGGCGACCACTTTATTTCCCCAAAGACTGAATGTGGTTTCCCAGCCACTTGAAATAAAAATCCCTTTGTGCAGTTGGTGCTGTAGATGCTCATTTCTCAGCAAGTCCTGACAGCTGCCAGCATAACGGCCTCAATGAAACAAATCCCCTTTATTGATCCTAGTGGCTTCAAGAAGTAGTTCCTAGTATAGACAGAAGTGTAAGAATCGAGACTGGTCAAAGGGAATAAAAAGGAGCAGATGGTAGGGGAAGGTTTATATGAACTTCCATTTTAGTTGCAGGATTTCTTTTTCTTGAGATTTTGCTTTCTTCTTGTGCTTTTCTAAGATTTCTGAGGCGGAATCCGCTCTGGCCACCCCACCAGCCTTTGAGGGAGCTAGCAAAAGCTGAGGATCTCAGAATAAGCATTCCCATGCAGGGAGTTATTTTAGGAAGAGCTGTTTTCCCTTGGTAGAGAATCTCCCACAGTGCACATTTAAAAGAAATTATCCTCAGAAGTCTGTGGGGCTACTTTTTTAAGTCTTCCACTGTGGAAGTTCGGTCTGGGTGGCCTATCAGTTTTTGTCGAGTAGCTTAGACCAACCTTGTTTCAAACATTTTTTTTTTTTGATTTCTCTTGCCATTATGTTTCCCATGTTACTTTATTATTTGAACATCAAAATTGAGTGCAGTGCTGTGAGCAGAATAAGGTATTCTGCTGCAAGGAACTTGTAGTCTAATTCAGGCACAGTGACGCACAGGCATACATAATACACAGGATAAGGATGCAAATTCTAAGTAATAGAGGTGTCTGGGGAAAAATCAGTGCTGCAGGCTAATTTACTACTCCTGACAAGCTACTGGGCTGCCTGACAGGGAGAAAATACTGAACAATGCAAAAGATGTCTCTTTCCTTCATTTTCCTCCGCTTTCAAGACATTTATTTCCAATGTGCCATGGAAAAGGGGGAACACCCTAGAAAAAGGAAGAGTAAGATAGAGATCCTTTATATGATCCTGTTTTCTGAACTAGAGCCCAGTAAAGAAAATTTGAGATTTTATTTTTCTTGATGATGTCTTATGAAACAAGAATTTCAATTAAAAAAAGAAAAAATGAATTGAACCTGGATTAGGAAGCAGTAATGATTAATCTGAATTGTGTTTGCAACACACTGTGAGCTTTTGATTAACTACTTAATCTGCAGTTGTCTCTATCTGTAAAGCTGAGGCAGTGACTACGTCTTATCTTGCAGAATTTAGCTGCAGGCTGATGAAGTAATCATCATAAAAGCTAAAACATCAGATCAAGACCCAACCAAATCTGCGTGGCCATTCTGACTCATACTGATTCTGCTACCGGTGGCTGTGACCGGTCGGAAGAAGCTGAGGGAATGTTGCCCAAATGCAGGTGGAGGAAGAACTTCTCTGCAAACTTGCCAGACTTGACTCCAGCCATGACTCCTGCGAGCAGTGCAATCTCCAGCCGGTCACCCAGCTTTTTGGTGTTTCATAGGTGCCTCTTCATAAACTAGGGGTAGTTAGGCTTAGTCTCCATGATTTTTTTTCCATGAAGCAGTTTTTGCAGTTTTGCAAGCATGAAAAGATGGGTATTTATTATGACTTACTAAGAAAGGAATGTCAAGAGACTACTATTAAGCTTTCAAAATCGACCCTTCAGAAATAGGAAATACTATAAGAATGATGAAACCTTAAATTGTCTGTGCTTTTTTACTCTATGATACTAAAAACATTACAATTTTATACTAATATTACACACAAAAACCTTGTAGTTCGTTCATAAATTTCTTCTGCTCTGCATTTATTGAACTTTCAGTTCAAAATCCATTATATTAACTAATCTGGAGGTAATTCACAACCCTTATCACCAAGGACTGTCCATTGGCAGCAGGTATTTGCTAGGAGTAGACTGTATTCTTACTGATTTTTTTTTCTAATTAATGCTTGTTGAATTAATCCCATGGAGTTTCATGTTGAATACCCTAGTTCCTGCAACATTCATAGTTTATTATGACTCATCTCAGATAAAATTGGAAAATACTTAGAAATCATTTTATGCCTTTATTTTGTAAGCATAGGGGGTGGTTCACTGAAATGAAAATCTTTATCTGAAAGAACTCTGGCTTTGGAGATATGCTGGCTTCAGTAAAGAAAACTACAGTACAGATTTTGAAGTACATACATCTGCAATACAAGTACATGTGCACACACACATGCACTTGTCTACCTGCGGATTACTTAACAACAAAAGCATGGAAGAATATTTAGTTAATTCTCTTGCTTCTGTAGAAATTGAGTGTAGTGGTATATTAGCATTTTGGTAATGTGACAACTGAGGCTACACACTGCGAGTCAGGACTGCTTTCATTATATTGGTAAGCTTGCTGTGTGTGACCTTGATGATAGATGAGCCCCTCAATTTGAAACTTTTTACATGCCTGAATATTTCCATTTCTACTCTGCTAGATCTTAGGCTGAAAATGATAAATTTAAGAAAGCTGGGTGGCCAAGTCTTTAAAATAGCTATTTCCTGACTGTCTGTGTCTTCTGGTCTGACCACAGGGCTATCACTTGGGATATGTGTACGATCAGGGTAAGGATTTCCTCGGTCTTCTTTATATATATATATATATTTTTTTTTTTTCTTGGTCTCCTTTATATATATAAATAAAGAAGACCGAGGAAATCCTTATCCTGATACATATAAAGTGTTTTTTATATATATGTTTATATGTATGTATAAAGTCTTTATATATATATACACACACAGACTCAAATATATATATATAAGGATAAATCCATTAAAGACTTTGAAGCATTCAGATCCTATGGATCTGAACCATAAACCTCTTTAAAATAGATTAGTACTAGGAATGTGAACAGTATATGTTTCTGTGGCATCATTTCATGAGGTTGCAGTAATTCTGTGTTATCTCTTTTAAAATGTAGTTAATCTAAGTCATATGAAACCCCAAGGTATCTTGTCTATTCATATTTTCTTAAGTGTACTTGCAACTTCACATATATCATGTAGTTTTTGAAATATTCCCATCTCAGAAGTAAGAATGATTATGACACTCTGGTCAACAAGTGCCAGATGGTAAATACTGACTTGTAGATATTCATTTTCTTTTACTTCTAAAACTAGTAGCAACATCACACCATTACATTTTTTTTCTGCCAGTGCAATGGTATTTTAGAACTGTAACAGCCTGAGATTGCCAGAAGAAGAGATGGTTAGATGTTCATACTCGTCTTCGCATCAACAGAACTGGCTTTCTTTTTACGTGGTTAAATGTGCATTTCTGAAAAGTAGGACTTTCAATTATGTATCTTTGCAGCTTAAGTGAATGGTCTGATTCTCAAAAAAAGCCATACACTTAGAGTTTTCCAAAGACTTCTGCAGGAGAACAGTTAGATCTGTGCTGTGGGCTTTTCCAAGTTCCAGTCCTGCAATCCCCTGCCCCAAAGGTAGCTGTTATTTTAAGTGACAACAGAACAGCAAACTACTAAATGTGACAGGTGCTGGCCAAATCTGCTGATTTATTTGCAATCATAAACCCTTTAGCAGCCAAACAAATTCCCATCTGGTCCTTGGCATTGGGTGAGGGCATCGTGCTGCAGTTTTGCAAGCAGAAAGTTTTTATTATTTAATTACTCTTAAGAGCTAAATGATTCAGAGAAATAAACTGAGTCCACAACAACTAAAAAATAAAATAAAAATTAGTAACAGCAAGACTGATGCCTAAGGGCCTTACTCATCAATGTAAAAATGACTATTTTTGTAACCAATTGTGTGTGCACTAGTAAATAACAGGTCTGAGCTCACAAATCTCTATTCGTATGAATATTTCCCCCATGTTTGTATTAGCCATGACTACTCATGATTTCACGAGACTGCAAGGTAATGCGCTGAACATGGTGGGACCTCAAACCTGTCCTTTTGCAGCCACATAAGGAGTCAGCAGAACTGCAGCTTCTATCCTGGCGGCACACGCTGTCTCTGCCCGATTGCCTCAACCTGGGCGATACCTCCGATACTTCAGGAGCAAAAGAGGACAGAGCCAACCTGGCTCGGATCCCGGCCCCGGCTCATGAGCAGCGCTTAAGGAAGGGGCATAACAGGGAGCTGATGAGTTCTGGGAAACCGAGAAGGGGTAAATGCAGAGACTGGGCATGCATGAAGCGGAGCACAAAGCCGAGCTTCAGCTTCCAGTAAAAAAAATAATTTGGCATATGAATATGTGTATGGAAGATCCATTGGGCTGGATGGTCAGAAGGGCCTTAGAGGAAATGGATTTTATCTTTATGCGAACAATACGGGCCTGATGGGGAGCTGGTTTGTGGCATGCAGGGCACAAGCCATGTCACCTCCTTTCTCAGACCAGGCGTCCTTTTGAAAATATTCTCTGGTGACTTTGCAATTTTGCTGTTGGTTCAAGGACTGCTGTGGCAGATAGGGGTCTGAAAAATCTATTTACAGTAACATGATTTGAAAGTGCTGAGCTTGCTACCTAAAGGTGTAAATTAGAGGTTAAAAAAGAGGCACTTTTTACATTTTGGGTTTTTTTTTTTTTTCCTGCTGTGAGATGTTGCAGGCCTAGGCAAGTTGAAAAACACCTATTGCTTTTTTTTTTTGTGCTGAATATTCACCTTGCACTTTGTCCTTGGTCACACTTAAGGAGAGCTGACCTGAGCAACAAGAACTGGAAGCAATTGTAGAAGAGGGGATTTCTTTAGCTACCCTCTAAAAAGTATTCTCAGGGCTGCTTTCTGCAAGTCTTGCGTCTTGTACAGTAGCATCGGAATTATTTGCAGGTAATAACTGTGAGGATCCAAGCCTTGCAGACGTTGTCAGCAGTGAATTGCTAGTCAGGTGATTATTTGTATTGCTCTGGCTCATGAGGCTGCCATGAGGCCAATCCTGGCTGTGGGAACTGCAGACTGAACCTTTGGATGGGCTCAGTGGTTGCTGCTCCTCTTCACTACAACTGCAGGGCAATGCCCAAGTCCTGTGAAAACAGCCTCTATGCTTCACATGCAGGTTTCTTGCCCTTTGGAGTCACAGTGTGAGTCTAACAGTGTGAGGCATCGGTGATCACCACCTTCTCCTGGGTTTTGATTTGCCTGTTTTTGTTGTGCCTCTCCAAAACTTGCTTTTAACCTGCCTGTTCCTGTTCTTATAGCAATTTCTTTTGGCTGGCTCTGTTATCTGTAAAAATCAGCAAAAACCAGATGAAGAAGGAAAGAAGGATGAAGAAAAATTTGCAGGCAAGCTACAAATAAGCACCTAGGGTATTTGTGCTATTGCTAATATTTAATATAAAATGTGCTTGGGTGAGAAGTTCACAGTCGTGAAAGGCATCTAGGTAATAAGCAAGGTGGTGCTTAAAATGATGTTATTATGAGTAACCTAGCAGCAGCTCCTGGCAGAAGTAAATTTTTCTTAATGCAATATGAATTTAGGGATGTTTATACTGCTTATATACTTTTCAGCGCAGTCCCTTTGAATCCCAAGTGACTTTACCGTATGCTGCGAGTGGATCATGTATTCAGCTCAGGACTGAGGAAAAAACAGCGGTAATTTGAATAAAGTGGAAGCTGAAATCTCTTTAAACATTTATTTAGGAGGTGGATATGTTCATGTTTTGGAATGTAATGCAGAGGCACCATAATTCAGGAGAGCCCCATCTTGTTTCTGTTCCAAAGTAAAACAAATACTAATGATGCATAATGAGCCAAACCCCAGTAGAAAGGCAGAATTTAACTGCTGTGTTGTTTCTCTGCTCTTGCTTATTCCAGCAGGGAGGCCTTAACTTGCTACTTCAGCCTTTTTGCTGTTGAGTTTTTCTGAGGTTTAGAGGAGGCAAGGCTCTGCTGCAGAGCAGTGTTTGCAAGAAAAGCCCATGGATACCCAAGAGATAAGCAAGGGAAGAGTGGAGCTGTTTATATCTCTATGAAATATTATACCAGCTGCTTCTTTAATTTTGTCTCTGGTGTTAAAATTTCATCTCTTTTTTTTTTTAATCATTTTATCTCTTTTTTGTTTTGGAGTAAAATGTTATATCTAGTCTATCACAGCATATTTCTATCAGTCTCCCTCCAGCCCCATGACACTCCAAGGAGTTATCCTTGATATTCTAGTTTATTGTTCTATACAAGGCACGTAAGGCTGATAATAAACCAGTTGTACTGTGATCTTTTAATGAAGATCATCAACAACAAAACTGAGTATTGCTGGAGCATACCCTTACACTTGCACTATACGAGTATTTTCTGTTTTTCTTTTATGAATGTTGATTCTCTTGGAGAACAGCCTAAGGAAATATTTGGGAGGTATTTAAAACTAATTAAATTATTCGTTGTAAATAGCTGACCAGTGAATTTACAGTTTTTTTTGCACAATCCAGAAAACTTGTGATTATAGTTGTCACGCTTTCAAGTTAAATGGAACATCTAATGCAGAGTGTGTGTATATCCTCTCAGGAAGAAAAGAATCCATTTCCTCAGGCAGCATGGCTGTAAATAAATACAAGGTTATATATAGCATTGTAGAAGGCAAGCGGATTCTTGGTTAGTCAATGGGAAGCAAAATAAATAGGGAAGAAAACTGATTCTTTGGCAGTTTATTTGTATGCTTTTATATTAACATGATGTAATGAAGGTGAGAATTGCTTGGTAGAGAAGCTGTGCAAAACCAGGCACTTTCAGATCACAGAATTAAAATGTCAATGAAAAGATTAATGCAAAGTATCTGAGCTAATCCAACATTTACTGGTAAATTCAGGTCAAACCCAGGATTAGTGCTTTGTGTGCTTTACTGATAACCTTGGTGTTTCCCTACTTATCTTTCTCACTCTCCTGTAGTTACTTAAGCCCCATCTTTTTTTTCTCTGTTAAGCAAGAAAACAGATGCATTTCTTAAAACTGTTTACCATTCTGCTTGACTTTTAGGCAGAATGGTACTAGCCTGGTGCCCTGAATTACTCCGGGAGGAAACTTCAGATGAGGAAGTATCACAGCATCTGTGCAGAGCCTCAGTAATTAGATTCTTGGTCTGCGACATCTGAGGGGCAACAGCAGAGGGTGAAGGAAGAGAGCGGATACTGTCAAAAAAAAAAAGAAAGAAGAGAAAAAGAAAAAGTGCACTGATGTTTACCTCACCCAAGTTTCAGCTAAAATGTTTTAGTAATTTTATACACCGCTATATTCCTCAATGCTAATAAGATATTAATAATCATTCTGTTCAGCAGCAGTAGAAAATCTTTGCTTTGCAGCAGCGACTTTTGGCAGGGGAGTATATCTTTGCTGTTGCGACAAAAAATTACCCATGTTTAGCCTAGATGCAAAACTGTAGAAACATCAGAATTAATTCAAAGAGAAAGAGAGAAAGACAAAATGGCACTTTGAAGCAGAAAAAAAAGAAACACAAAACAAACATTTCAGAGTATTTATTTGAAAAAATATATATAACATGTAATTTTAGGTTATTTTTAAATGATTTTCAAATCTACAGTCAAATTCAACAGATCATCAGGAAACAAGTGGGCAATATTTGAGGAAATAAAAGCCCTTTGTTTCAACATATTTGAAGTATTTTGGCATATCATTCTGAAGTGACATTTTCTTCTGAATTGGGACCAAGAGATTTTTTAACCATGTCCTCCCCACCACCCAGTCTAAAGCCTCAATCTTCAACCATGGAAGGTGTCATTGGTGAGCAAACCAACGGGTTTTCAAGGGAAACCTTAAATCTCCTTTCCCATCCCCTGACCCATAACATTCCCAAGTCTCAGCATCCTGTGAGTCCTGGGAATGGGGGCTCTGTGCAAGACCTGAGGGTGAGGTAAAACCCCTTTGAGCGAAGCAGTCCTGGTTACTCGTCTAGCATGGTGAAACCTTTCCTGAATTGCCCTGATAATCAAAGCTGTGAGTATGGGCAGCTCTCGCAGCAAACTCAGCCCATCATTTTGCATATCCTGGCCAGCAGGAAGGCCCTGCTGTCTTAGAGCTGCCTCTCATCCCTTCAAGGTCTGCTTCAAAGCAAGCATAGTTTCCAGAACTCTACTGGAAAGGCAATACATTTGAATCCAGTAGAAGAGGGACATTTTCAGGAAGTGAAGGAACAGTTAGATGTCCAAGTCTTACCAAAACCAACCATTTTCATTTGCCCTTTGTAAATCACTTTCCATTGTAAAACACTTAAATGAAGAAATAGAGAAGGAAGAGAAGACATACCAGGGTAGTGTGTCTCCCTTGCCCAGCCTTTCTACCTTCAAATAAAGTAAATCAGAAAGTTAAATAGGGATGGAAACAGAGCCTGAGTCTTCACTGCAAGAGAATGGAACTGAAGGAGGAAGTTCGTCAAAATATTGAAAGGGAGAAGGATTGGCTTAAAAAAGACCTGCTAAGATGACCGAGAAAGAAAAGGTCATGCTGACCTAGCTGGCCTGCCTTACATGGCCAGCAGAAAAATTAAATGGACGTTAATGTGTGAAAAAGGAGAATTGTTGTCAATCAAGACAGTACAAGAGAGTTTTACTGATAAAAACAGAAATTTAGTATTTTAGAAGGGAAGACAAAGGAGAGCTAGGAAATCATTTATTAGACCATTTAGCATTAATCCCTGGGGAAAAAAATCCTGAAAAAATATCAGTCAAATAGACTTTTGCTATGCTACTGAAGGTAACAAGAAGAGGAGCAACAGCCAACAGACTGTCAAGAACAAGTTGTGTGAAAAACATCTGATTATTTTTCCTGTGACAGAGTAATATTTTTTGTTGATATAGAAAAATCAGTATTTGACCCGAGTCAAACTCAGAATGGTCTTGATAAACTAGAGAAATGATCTGAAAAAAATAGTATACTATTCAGTAGGGATGACCACGTCTAGCCAGAAAAGAATCAGCTGCGTCTGTGGAAGATAGGGAACAAAAATAGCCTTTCTCTAGAAGAGCATCTGGGGACGAGGGTTTATGGTAAGTCAAAAATCTGAGTGTAAGCCAGTTATGTTGTACTATTGTAAAACAGGCAACATACTGGATGTAGGAGGAAGATAGGTGCCTGGAAGATACCTGGAGAAATCCTCCTTTTGCTGGCACAAGTAAGAGCTCAGTTGCAGTGTTTTGCCTGGTTGGGGGCAGTGCCCTTCTAGAAGAAGGTAGAAAACCTGAGGAAACAGATTTTAGGAGAAAACAGCAAGAGCTCCTGGCAACTTGAAAAACAAAGTCTGCAAGAAGCTGTTAGTGCTTCATCCAGAAGAGAAAAGACTGAGGGAGTATGTGTTTGTAGTCTTCAGTTATGTCATGTTAATGGTGCTGGCAAAAAAAAAAAAAAAAAAAAAAAAAGGAAAAGAATAATCTGTTCTCTCTGTCCACAGCAAGTAAATCAAAAAGCAAAGACCTTGAAATACAGCAAAGGAGATTTGGACCCTGAGGAAAACTTTTCCGACTGTGAGGAGAGAGAAGCACTTGGGAAGACTGTTCCAGGTGCGGGCCTGGGTAATCTGCCCTGGAGGATTTCCAGGGTGGGTTAAACACCCATGTCCCCAGCAACTTTGGTCTCCACAAGCCCATCCTGGGACAGGGAAGATGCTGGGTGATCCTGGGGGCCCTTTCCAGCCCTGTTTCCCTTGTCATTGCGACATGTGCCCTGGATGACACCAGATCTGAGCTTCCCAGCTGAGCTGTGCGGTGGCCTGGCTCAGCCCTGGGCGTTAACTGGGCCGGTGCTATCTAGGACATCACTGCACTTGCCTTCAAGCACTGTTTTAATGTCATTACAGAAATTACCTGCTTCTAGTAAGTGAGTAACATCTCAGACCATCTCTTATAGTGCTGCAGAACAATTTTACATCAGGTTATCGTCTAACCTTTTGAATTCAGATGGGTTGTCAGGCTCTGAGCTACATGCATATGATACAGCTGCTTTTATGGTCCCTGAGATGCTTTGTGCTTCTGATAGGTTTACAAATCTAATTCTTGGTAGTATCTCAGGTTCACAAGGACGCATGTAAGACTTCTTTAGGATGGATGAATGCAGGTAATGCATTAAAAGAGCCCCAGTTACTAAGAAACCTTATTTCACATAATGAGATTTATATTTCTTAGGTCTCACCTCTTAGATGCCTCTCACTACATCTGAGAACAGCTGTGAGCTGAGAAATTGCGTCCTCCTGAACTAATACTGCGGAGTGTCCCCATGAGGGCTTGCCCACACTCCTAGGCACTAGTACCTTATTGATAAAACACAAATATTGCTCAGCATTTCAAAAGCTTTTGTACTGATTAGAATGACCATATTTTAATCAACCAATTTCTGAAGATTTGTGGTCCAATAAAGCCAACTCATAATACAGCCTCAGTAAAACTATAAATAAGGAAAACTATATATAGGAAAAACCATAAACGAGGAGAATTCCTAGGAACAGTTATGTGCTTTAAAGAAGAAGAGCGACGGGGAGGTTTCTAAAGACATAAGGTGATAAATGACATAAAACCTAGTGCAATTAACTTGTGATGACATTTTAATTCAAGTATGCTCTGAGAAAAAAACATGAGCTCACTTGCCATCTCTTCCCTGCCTTCAACTCTTGTATAGGCTCAGTATCTATGATTAACTCTGGCTTGTTATTGTGAATCCAAAGGAAAGTTTTATAACACACTTACAATTAGATAAGCATGGCACTGACATTTTTAAAAACTGTATAGAAAAATCACACTGGAAGCAATCCAGGTGGTAATTATGTAGTCAAAAATCACTCCAGGCAAATTAAAAGACATCATCTTCTCCGAGACAATTGATGATTGAAGAAGGCTCCATTAATTTATTGTGCTTCATAGCCTCCAGGTGACAGTATTTTTCACAACATAATTTGAGCTTTGTTGTAAAGAATTTGTGCATACTCATTTTTATGCTATTTACAGTAGCTATAATTATGCAGAGATGTCATTTAAAAATAATCTGTTTCCCCAGATTCTTTTGGTACCACATGAGTAGCTTTTTATCCTATCATTTTTGTTTGCCACTCCAAATCATACATGTAAGTATCAAAAAAAACAAAGGAGAGGAAAAAGATTTTTTTCAGTTAATGACAACGGACTAAGAGGACTTGAGTCAAATTAAAAGCAAAAAGACTGAAATACAGTAAGACAGCAAATGTCAGTGGATTGTATTAGGAAACTATGGTTTTATTAAAATACGATCTTTGCAATGACAATTTGGCATTCAGCTAGATCAATCTGAAATTTCACAACCAACAGCAGACAAAAATGAGAAGCTTTAATTTCATTGGGAGTCATAACACAAATCCAGTGGGATACTGCAACATCTCTGCAGGCTTCACATATTGCCAGGTTCTTATAAAAATATTAGGTGAGCATTCAACTACTCCATAATGTGCAACTAAATCACTGAAGATGTGGTGTAGTGCTGTATAGCCCATATTATGCTTATACCATAGTTTACATATGCTAAAATGAAGCCCTGAATGAAAACTCTAATGAAATGTAGTGCGGACAAATAATGTTCACCATTTGGGTAGGACAGGAACCAGACATCCATGCGACTGGCTTAGCCTTAGTAACTTTTTACTGAAATTAGTATTAATGAGTTCACTTCTTGGCACTTAATACCATCCATTTCATTCACCACTCCCTAATCTAGATATAGATATATTCCCCTCAGTTTATTTTACGAAAGAGAAAAGTTTTTCCTGATTTATATATAAATTTTCCTGTTTTATATACAAAACTAAGAAATTCATGATGCGGTATTACAAAGGTCAGTGTATTTGGGGAATTTGCTACACAGAGAAGATACAAAATCGCTGATCTGTCTTTCATATCTTCCATACAAAGGACAGGTGTTTTCAAAATGAGCAATGTGGGATCTTTCTTGGCCACAGAATATAGCTGGTCCTTTAGTTATTTTAGCTGGTAAGCAGCTGACCATTAGCAAAACAGAAAATCGATTTAAGAAATAAAGTGGACATGAAAATTAAACTTATACTGAGAGAGAAAGATTTACTTTGGAGTGAAACATAAAGATTCATCTAGGCTTTGGAAAGCCAGAATATGCTCATTATTAAATTGCTGTTGTACTTTTCTAGTAGATGGTGAATGAGGTGTTTATGTGATTAGATCTTGACCAGAACCTTTGCAGTGATGCTTCTGGATGCGCTCTTCAGTTTCACACATTTTGCAGATTGGGAAAATGTTTAGGTACATTATCGGTAACACCACTGTTCTCTGTCCTTCAGTGTGCACTTCACCCCTATCCTATGGATTTCCTAACCCTGCCGGGTAACAGTACAGCTGAATCTTGATTTTACTCAGATTTTAGCCTGTACACTTGCTACCTTGTCTCCTTTTAATCTTTCTGCATTTTATTGGTTTAAGTGAATTATACACCGCATGTTTTTCTGCCTTGAATTTATTTCTATTTCAGCTGGCTTACAGCAAAGGTTTACAATTTTGTGGCTAATCTTAAACTCCTGCATCCCAGGTAGTTTTGTTCAGAAATGTTACTGTATTCCTGACTTTAAAAATCATAATAATAAAAAAGGAAGCAAATTGCCCTTTGGATATTTAGCTGTAGTTTTTTCATTTTAGCACACATACAAAAAATAGCCCCTGAGGTCTTTTCTTACTGTACTGCTCCCTAGGGAAATCTCTTATTGAGGAATGTTAATGGTGTAAGGTTTAGAGTATAGTTACAACCGTATTTTGTAGAGATGGCAAGTATGACTATTACTGTAGTCACTGTAGTATGACTATTATTGTATTACTGTTCAGGAATAGGAATGAATATATGCAATATGTTCAGATAAAGAGAGACAGAAAAATCCTTGTTCCGCACATTCACTTTGATTTTTTTTTTTGATTAATTTCCTAAGAGTAGAGCAGACACTTTTAGTACATGATTATTATTCTTCAGTCTAGGTATTTATTGCTTTCATTCAAAGCAATGGGATTAGTGCAGGTTTTCTCTGGAGGCCAGGTTTGCAAACACCTCCTTTAGTTTGAAGAATTTGCTGACTCAAACCCAATGTGGTTGCAGTTCCCTGGGAAAATGCCTGATGCTGGTGTTCGTAACATTATAATATCTTTAGTGTCACTAATGGAAATAATGAACATGGAACATGTTAGTTGGTTGTAAGAGACTTGAGTTATTTCTGCCTGTAAGATAAGAGACTGCTGTCGCTTTCCAGGGAATGAACCGCAACAGAGAAGAGATTGGAGGGAGCCTGAGTAAAAAGGTGACAACAACTCTCCGGGTTTGTCTCATACCTTGTCCTTCCAACACTGCTTTTCTAGGAAAGAGAGGTGGTTACAGGGCAAAACATGTGAAACTGGAGGACATTAGTTGTAACAAGTGAGAGAGAGGCACTGGGGAGAGCGGGGAAGGCAGCAGAGACTGCAGTTGGAGGAGAAGATTGAAAGGCTTCTTTTAAGGTGAACACAGGTGCAGTAGTATTTACAGACTATAAAGGATTATTTAGGCAGGGCAAAACCAGGAAAAGTTCTGCAAATCTGTAATGGGACCCAGGAAAGCTAAGTTAATGGGTAGCGTGACGGCAGATGAAATTCAAAGCTGATAAACCCCAAATTAGGTGTATATTGAGAGAAATAACTTGAATTATTCACAAACAGCTACATGTTAAGTGACTTAGAATTACTGTTTTAAAAGTACTTTAAAGCACATTTATTTTTCCTGGGCATTAATTCCCTTGCTTTTCAAATAAGAATCTGAACTTTATGGTGTGGATCCCAGAGGAACTTGGCCTTAAAATCCCGAGTTGAAGCAGATGTTTCAATGAGGAACCTGCCTCTGGTACAGGACTCAGTGAATTCCAGGAACGTGGCCTACTAGAATAGTTGATGTATCAGGCAATACTAAATGTAAGGTAGTACAAAGTATTCAGAAACCTGCAGGCCTACAGAAATAAGCTAATGTAGAATCCTGCAGTTAATAATAATAATAAAAAAACCTCAAGTTCTTATTTATTGCTTTCAGCCAACATGAAACAACAGCAGCCAGATTGACAGAGCTGTAACACAGGAACCCTTCAGCTGGAATCCCTAACTGTGTATTATAGTTATCCTTGTATCTTATGCCTTTTGTCTGTAAATTTGGAGAAGGCATTCTGGTGATAGGAAATAATCTAGTTTACTATAATCAATAGAGCAACACACTGGAAAGCAAATAGTTTTGTTGGCTTTCTATTGCAGTGTGAGACAGAAATATGTTTTACACAGATTCACTACCTTGGGATTTCCTCACATGCCAGGAGAGTAGGCACAGTGCTGTCAATGTGTGCCATACAAATTGGAAAACAGACTTTTGCCCTGGTATACTAATCCCAGAAGTGCTGTTTTCCAGCTGTTAGAGCAGAAACAGGCATTTTATTTCATTAAATATTATACCTAACTATCACTTAGCATATCGTAATATTTGTGAATGGCATACAGCTCAGCACCTGCTGGAACATTTTTTTTCCTGAATACTGATTTTAAAATGTAACTAATAGATAATTTTAATGGTGCAATTATATCAGGATGTTTTTGTTTTGGTTTGAAGTAAATTGATTTTATTATGAAACCTACATTCATGGTTTTGGCATTTGGGAGTTCTATTTGTACACGGGCACAAAACTTAAACCGAGGATTAAATCCACAGCATATTTCACTGCTACTTTCACAATGACAACTCAATTTTCAGTGTAATCTAAAGTCTTCCTATAATTATGTGATGTCTTGTAAATAAGCCATCTCTGTAAGGCCTTAGAGAGTTAAATAAATAAGGCAATGTGTGATACAGAAAATAGAGCTGCGAAGGCATTGCGCTGCAGTTGAACAAATGAAAACAGATTAATTAAAAGATGGAAGATAGAGGCAATGAAAGCAAACGTGCATTAAGAGAATGAAAAAGAGATGGAGAATAAGTAAAAAGGAGACTGTAGGTGAGTCTAGAGCATAGGGGGATAGACTCCAAAGAGAGGGACTACTGAAAAACCCTAGGTAGCCCCCGAGGTGACACACCGCAAGGTTAAATTTAGCAAAGCAGACGTAGCTGATGGGTTGTCCTGGTCTGTGCCATCATCCTTGGGGCACCTGCTGAGCTGCAAGCCCCCATGCTCCCAGTTTTGGGAATGCTTCGGCTCTGGCTGAGCCGAGCCCATTGCATCGTCGGGATGGTGTTACTCCAGGCCAGGGCACTGTGAGGGCTTTGCTGTAAGTGACAGCTTGCTGCTTTTGTCACCACTGGATAATCTGCCCCCAGATGATGCTGTCATCTTCACTCTTTAGGCAGTGTTTCTTGAGACTGAGCTGGTTGCTAAAGGGTGGCACCACTTACAGCAGGACCTGGCCCCGCTTGGGGAAGTCTGGCTACTTGCCAGCAAGACCATTTGCCCATGGTTCGAGTCTTTCTTTTTTTTTTTTTCCCTTTGTCAAAACTGCAGTTGGACATTATTATGCCATTAACATGAACTAGGTCAGCGTGAAACCCTAAACATGTGCATTTAGAGCAAATTACAATGTGTCAGCGGTACCCTGTGATTTATTGCAATGTGACATTGCTTATGCGGCAACTCTGCTGAGGGGTAATGACTCTTCAGGAAAGAAACGTGATTAACAAGCTCCCAGCTTGGCAGTGAATTTTCCTCACAAAATACAAACTAATTGCACAAGATCTTGTTCTGTTTGAGGCATCCCTCTATTTGTTGTGGGGAGGGGATCCCAGTCTCTCGGCTTGAGGTGGGAGACTTTTGTAGAAAATGTGCAAGTGAAACACATTATCAGACATTCAGCTCTTGCTGCTGCTGCTGCTGTTTTCTGAGAGTTTTGCAGTAAGTTTTCAGTTTCTTGTGGTTCCAGGCGAGTATGTTAAGAGAATCTATTGTAAGTTCCATTTATGTCTGTTCTAAACTTTCTTCAGTTTTTGTGTAGCATTATAAAAATGAATATTTAATATGAGAATAATTAATTCTTATTTTCTGCAACATTACACATTACAAGAAATTGTATTTGGTGTAACATAAGCATAACCTAGAACTGCTAGACACATAACTAAAGTTTAACACAGATTACGTGTTTCTATTGTTTTTCATAATGTATTAGTACACATAAAAGCAAAGAAGCATTTTATTAATAAACTTGTGAGAAAAAATTGAAACTATCCAAAAGAAAAATAATTAAGTAAAAATGAAGGGAAAAGTTTTGGGAAAGTTGAACTCATTAGTTTCTTTAACAAGTTAAATATTCCTTGTATTGAGTGTGTAGAAAATAAATGTTTTAATCTTCTTCAACAAGAAGAGGAAAACTACCGTGTCTCGCAAAGCATGTAACAACATGGGTTTGAACTTGCGATTTGCAGAGATCCTGTAAGTTTAGCCCCACTTCTTCATGTCATTACAACACCTACATTCATTTCATATCTGATAACATCAGCCTAAGTATCACAAGCCCTTTACTTAGACCATGTCCCAGGATTTGGAGGAGTCATCAGCTGAGATTGTATTCTTCCCCTCACTGAGTGAACAGACCTATTTCATTTTCTCCCTGGTGGATGCCTCCCCGCCTCTGCTCTGTTCCACAACTTGCACTGTGAGAGACAGGCATGTGTTCAAGCCCCATGACTGGTAACCAGATATACTGCTTAGCTTTTCTGTGTCTTTCATGTGAAGTGCTATTTATCTCATGAAGAATATTAATTCTTAGTTCTGCTGGAATAATACATAAGTCCCCTGAGACAAAATCCAGTCTTGAATGGGCAGCTCATCACTCATATAGCACAGGATGCACAGGAGATATATTTTGCCCCTTGCACTTTGTCTAGTCCTTTAATGTGAATAATTCCTGAGTACCTGTAGCAACTCACACTTTTCACTTTTCTGGATTTCCTGAGTCTTCAGTCAGGCATGTTAAGTTACTGTTGGAAGCTGAAATTTTTATTTTATTTTCTGTGCTAGAATATCTCTGTGGTGCTCTAGTAAGTACATGCTGTCTGGTATTTCTGCTGACAGTAGCAGCCGACTTGTTTTCAGTCTGTATATAACTTCTCCTATATTGTCAGGACTGCTGTCAAATGATCTGTGCCACTGGCGCTGCCCCAAGCCTGCTGTGGTGACCTTGCAGGCACAGCAGTGCAGCTCTGTCTAGTTCACGGGCAAGCTCTTCACTAATAATCCTGGAGGAAAGTATTAAGATTACTGCTTTTCTCATTTTTCTAGTCAAATGCCTGTTCCTAGATCTTTGATCCCCACCCCGACTTTGAGCTTTCCCACAGTGCAGTGTTGTGTGCTAGCTGCCTCACACACCCTGAGGACTCAGTGAGCTGTCAGAAGGATCCAAGGGATATATGATCATTGCCTGAATCCTTTTGCCTCCTGGGTCTGATCATTTCCAGACTGACTCAGCTGGAGTTTCTCAGATGTCCGTGGCTATTTGAAGTGTGATGGATAGAGAGCCTTCTTTGGTATTCTGTTTCAAATACATGTTAAGAATTAGATGTTACTTAATATCATGTTCCTGGATTTCTTCTATCTCAGCTCTCTTTCTCTTAAAACAAAAGTGTCCTTTGCTTGAGGTTGTGTTGACTGGTTCAGGTTACACTTCATCACACCTAAACCCCAGCTGCTGTTTACAGCTGAGCAGAGTCAACAGTGCCCTTGACCTGTCTGTCAAGTATGCTGAGGTAACTGATAACCTTCTCCATTATATCAGGACTTCTCAATGCCACAGCAAGTGGATCATTTTGCCCTTGGGTAAATGGGCTCATACATACTTCACTGGTGGTACTAAATACAAATTTAGAGTTAATGGTCTGAGCAATGGTTTCAGACCTGTGGAGGAGGACCTGTTTGCCCGAGGGTTTCCTTCCTACCATGAAGCTGCTGGCTGTTTCAGCTGGCATATCATCTTTCCAGTCAGCCAGTGTCTTTGTCAGTGACTCCTCTATGGGTAACATAGTCAAGGTGTTTCAAGAATCGCAGGGTAGCAGAATGGGAAACCAGAGGATTTCTTGCTTGAACTCTCAGAATCCAGCACCTTGAGAGCACCATGTTGCCATCCTCCCTGATACTGTTCTGAGACCCTTGCACTTCTGCCCAGCAATGACAAGAATGGATGCCCTTTGTGTCCATCTCTACAGCCTCTGAACACTGTTCCTGGATATTTGAGGGGCCATACATTTGCATAGCAGCCACAGATTGCTTTTATTGCATATTAATGGCACTTGGCCATACTTCTTCAGGCTAATGGTGCCGTTTAGCAGTACTGCAGATTTCATTGCAGAGGGTCCTTCATCCAACTGGAACTGAATTAGTCATTGATCTAATATCTAAGTTTCAAATTTAGCAGTTGAGTTGCTGGCAGCTTGCTCTGTAATGCAGGATACTGAGTCACTGGATTTGCTCCATTTATACAACACATTTCTATCTTTTGGAAATGATCATGTTGCTGTAACTGTGAGAGACTGGCCAGTGCTAACTGCAAAGGGGCTTGGAGGAAAGGAAGATCCATCCCTTTCCAGGTGAATCTGTTCCTCTTTCTCATTCGTGGACTGCATTACTTTAACCCTGATCTCCTGTGCTGTGCTACTAGCACTCACCATTTTGATCCAGTCTCAAGATAACTCAACTGGCCTTACTACTTGGAAGACCAATTATTTATTTAAGTAGATCTGCGTTTTTCTTTAAACCTGCTTATTTAAGTTTAGATCTATGTTTCTCTGTGCTGTCTCGTAAGCTAGAAACTTGCTGTCCATAAAAACTGTAGCTGTCTCTAATTAAATGATTCCTTATATTTCTAAAGTTACCTGTAGTGTATAATTTCCGAGTTTATAATGAAAATGTTATGCCCTGTGCTGAATATTTCTCTCTGGTTTTCTTTCTGAGGGGTAAAAAGTCCAGTGTGTCTTTTTATGCTCATTCTGTGAAAGGCCAAAAATTGTCCAGAACCTTTATCAGATGCTCAAATATTTTGTATACCACACTGAGTTTTGTGTTTTTATTTGCTTCTTTCCTTCATTTCTGAGTATGTAAGCCCCTGGAAAGAACTCATATGTGTTTTAAGGAGAGAAAGGAGATCATAACACAATTCTGAACTGGCATACATGTCTGTCAGGGTGGCCCAAGGCCCCCTCTACCTGGCTCCCCTGCCACTTGCCCCTGGGGGCCATTCCCTCTTGCCTTATGTGCTGTGTTCTCTTGATTCCCCTGTTCATTCATTAAAAATGAATTAAGACATTCCGTATAATTATTTTATATTTTTTAATGTACTGACTCCATTGCATGCCGAGTTGCGGACAGGTCGGCACTGGTTTTACCCTTCCAGAGTACAACAGGTTCACAGCCCTGTGTGAGGAATGGTGACAAACTGTGCCCTCCTGACTATTTTTGGTGGTTGTAAGTCTGACAGGAGTGCCAAGGCAGGGTGTAAGGCTCAATCTGTTTTTCCTTCACTCTCCTTCAGTGCTGGCATTTTTTTCTGCTTCACTACTGGACTACCAGTCCTACTCTAATTTTCTGCCTTCAGAGTGTTTACAAGTAATGATGTTGAATTCATATCATCTGATGCCTTTTGCAGAGGTGATGTTGCTTTGCAAAGGAAGTGGTCTTCTTCCTCGTGTGTAACAGCCTGGCCTCTATTTTTGCAGGCAGGAGGCAAGGGCTGAGTGGGTTTATAGACCACTGAAAATGGTTATAGGCAATGCCTGTGGCCCCTCACTGTCTCGCATCAGTCTCTTCCAGTGACATATGATGCTTTTCAAGTTTAGTATTAATCTTCCCAACTGCAATAAGAAAGTCAATCAAGAACCTAAAAGTTAGTCTGGGATGGTTCTGAGTAGGAAAGCTGAGTGAAAAAGAGTGGCCCTTTATCTCTCTTTTGGTGTTTCTTCCCCATTTCTGTAAGCTCTGTGTGCAGTAAAGGTAAAGGATGGGTCTAGAGTTTAAAAGTACATGAAGTACTGCTGCAGTGACTGTTACATGGTGGTAGAGCTGTTAGTGGCTGATGATCTCTTTAGGAGACTCCTCTGGGGCTTCCTGGGACAAATATACTTGTCATCAAGACAGACCCAACCTGAGCAATGTGCTTTCTCACACATGCAATAGCTTCTGAGAATCATCTGCCTCTTGTGATGTGAAGGACCTGATCTTTCAAGTCCCTGCTTATTTTTCATAAATCTTAACCTCTCTGTGCTTGGAGCTCTGCAGAATTTAAGTATCTTATCCTCTATCCTCCTAAAAAATCTGCAGTTTCACTTCTGTTGCATGAATGTGAATTCCTGAAGTAGCCTTTTGACAACATGCTCATGTATTTTTTTTCCACTGATCTGAAAGCTTGGATATTATTTTAGTGCCAGGGATGGAACTTCTGTGGTTAAAATCTGAGTGAGAATATAGCACTGGGGATAAAGTTGTCTTGTTATTTCCAGTATATTTTTTCTCTTTTTCTTTTATTTTGTTTAACCAAGGGCTGAAGATGGCAAATGTTGGTTTTCTTACCCATCTTAAGCAACCTTGAACACTTCTTGGCTTATTTCCTTAAACACAGAAAACTGTCACACTGGAACCCATCAATCTCTAAGGAAATTTGGGAAGTCCTAGGCTGGGTATTCTGGAGCGTAATTTGTGTACAGTTCTTAAAAAGACCTTTATTAAAGACTGAGTATGGAGAATCATTAACTATTTCATCTATTAATTTCTTCTACAAATATTACTGTATAAAAGAAGAAAGTTGCCCAATGAAACACTGCAGGTAAAACTCATTCAGAACCATATTTGCACCAGCTTAGATGTTTGTGCACTGGATCCCACTTATCTCCAGCAAACGCATTTCTCCAGGACTTCTTGTGCATTGGGACTCTTTGGAACTCACTGGATTCCTGGACTAGTAATTCAGAAGAAGTATTGTTGCTTTGAGGACCGGGAGCATAAATGAGGACTATTTCCTATCCAACTTTCCTCTTATTTATACCTGTGATTCTGGTGTCATGAAGAAAACAGTCCCAGAAATCCTATAGGTAAATGCAAAGCGTGTGGATTCATTAAACTTGGACAAAGATAGAGCAGCACTACTGTTTGTGTGCTCTGTCATTTTAAAAGTTCTGATCTCTTTCATTGTCCTCATGACCTTCAAAATATTTTGATATAACTTGCTATATTTTACCATTACCATGACAGTTATGGTAGGGAGGTCAAATGAAAAGTCTTTCCTGGGTAGTCATTCAAGGTAAAAAGAATGATATTCAGACACTGTCCACATGAATCTCAGCATGTATCTTAGAATCTTCTCTCCATTTAAACCACAGAGCATTTCCTCTTTGAAGCGTTAAGGTCAAGCAAGTTTCCGAAATAAATTTGATTGATCGTGTTAAAATCAACTCTGTCTATGTCAGACATTTTAATTGTGCTTCTACAGATACTTCTCTCTGCAGAGATAAAATATTAAACACATAATGAATAATGCATCTGTCTCACAATACTGTGATCTTTATGTGAATAAGGAAGCCATAAATTGCCCATGTATTAAACTGGCACAATACTTGCTATTATTTCTGTAGTGACAGTTTATGCAGTGAGAAGTTGCATGATGTAATGTGGAACAATTATATGTTTTTTAGAGGAGAAATGGCACTTTCTGGTCTCCTACTGCAGGAACACAGATGCATTTGTCTGCTCTCTGCAGATTATACTGTTTTGCCAAAACCCAAGGTTTAATGTAGCCCTGAAGAGCAATGTGCAGGGTAGAAGCCAGCACAAGAGATGTCCACCTGAAATTGCATCTTGAGGCATGAAAAGAAAACTGAAGACACTTTAGGTAAAGGTCCATTCATGAAAAGTCTTTGGCTTCAAGATTCTTTCTTTGGGGATACAATGCTCTTCTCTATCTTGCCACTTGATAACAACATCTCAGCTAATATCAAGGTGGTTCTGCTTTGCTTTGCTTTGGCTGTGCTCCAAGTATCATCACCACCATTTCTTCCTTACCTTTTCCCCTGCTTTCCTTGGTATCACTTGGCCCGTTGCCTACAGCTTGACTCCTTATGATGCTGATTGTGTCCCCTAATTCTTCCATACATTTTTTACCTTCACTTTTAGGCAAAAGCAGCTATTTCCATATTTTTTCTCAAAATGTCTCAAGTGATGAAGATTCAGTTACACTGACCTATGTCCTCAATCCTTCAACAGAGACAAATTTTCATTTATATTTGCCTTGATGAGGACTGGGCCCTAGTAAGGAGCATTTCTTCTTTAAAGAAAAAACTTTAACATGGAAGAATTTCACTTTTAAAATTAATCACCATAGCAACCTCTACAGTGAGTTTCCAAACATAGAAAGTTGCCTTTAAGAAGCACTCCTCTCTAAGAGAAAGGTGAGTTTTCTAAATGTTCTAAAAATGTTGCCAGAGAATTTAAGATTTTACAAGAATTAGAAAAGAGACTTTATATGCAGAAAGGAAAAAGTTGTATTATCTTGATGTCATTTTTTAAAGATGCTGCATGCTAAGTAATCACATCATAATGTTTGCTTAAAATAGACTTGGAGGACTAGATAGAGCCTGGTGGTAATACTTGTGATAAGATATCCCTAGACATCATCTGGGTAAATTAATAGTTAACTATATTTCAATATACTTACTATATATATTTTTTCTGTTTCCTAGTCTGGGGCTGCTTTTTCATGCATTTCCAAAATCATGATAGGATTTATTTTCTTGTTTTCTTTTTTTAATCAGAAAGAAAGAAAGAGAGATGAGATAACAAGAGTAAAAGAACCAGTCCCTTTTTTGCTAAAGGAAAAAAATCCTTCACATGTTGCAGTTCAGAGAAATGTGACTTTAGTACTTGTCTCTGTGTTCCTCTGATTTTTCTCAGCGCTCAACTGAATTGCTTAATATCCTCTTATCTGTATGCAATAGATCCAAGGAATATGGAATTTCTTTTCCACTGAAAATTCCACAGTGAAGATATTGTGCATCAGATGAAATCCTGACATTTTCCCTGCAGTGGGAACTTGGGTGTTTTATTATGAACTCATCATCATTGGGATAGATAGCTCTGCAGAATGCAGCTTGCAATGTCCAAGTGTGTGCAGCTTCTTATTCTGTGAAAAGAAGCTTAAAGATGGAGAGCTTTGCTTTCATTGAAGACTTCAGATGGTTGCAAGGAGGCTGATGGACTAGCAGGAGACAGCCAGTTCTCATCAAATTGCAAACACACCATGGAAAAAGTTCTGAAAAAAAAAAATCCAATCTGCTCTGCTTAATGCGAATATGATGATTCAAAGAGTGTCTGAGTATGGGAGAATGTTCTTGCACTAGAGTGTAAATAGCAGAAGGGCAGGTCAGTAGACAAGTTTCCTTTTCTTCTTCCACAGTATCTTGTTAGTGGTGCCTATGAGTGTAATCAGTCTGGGCTGCCTGAACTTCCCAAAGGTGTGATTAGAAGTTGCCTTGAACGCTTGGCGTCTGGAAGAGACAGTGGGCTTCAGCCATGGGCTTTCCTCCAGGCTTTGTTTCTCTGTCTTTCACAGTTCATCCGTATTTCACTAGTCTTCAGTTTGGAGAAAGCAAGCCAGTTTGGCTGCAATTAGGAGCAGCTGAAGCTGTCAGCATTGCATACATATTTCTCTGTGCTATGCTCATCTAGAAGAAACAGGTTGTAAAGCATCTCTAATTACGGGAAAAGTTTGTGGAAGACTTTTTTTTTTTCTATTAATGTAACAAGTCATTTTAAAGTGACAGCCTTAAGTTCAATACTTCAGTAGTACAATTAAAAGTAAATGCAGTTAAAAATAAGCTCAGTTATTGAATTATTCATATTATGTAACATCTCTAGAAAAGTTTCACTTTGGGAACAAACTTAACTGTAAAGTTAATAACAGCTACCTGATGTGCATGTTCTTTTAAGATGCCTCTGCAGTGATATTTTACTTCTTAGAGTTGTGGGTAAGTGAAAGCTCACCTTTTGCGCACTGCAATGGAAGTTATAAGATCAGTGTAATTTGAAAGGGTTTTTTTTTCTGCTTTGTGAAGTGTCCTGTTGAGGACTTTATTGTAAATTTGGAAGTCAGCTGAAGGCTTGACAGGAAATTTGGTCAGTGAGCAGTTCAGCAAGTGGTAGATTTTAGAGCTGATGTTTACATCACAGGCACAAGGGATTGCATCTGTAAGAAGGCTGGTAGCTGGTCATACCAAGTGATTGCAGGTTGAACAAGAATATTTCGAAAAAGAGGGGAAAAAATGAACTAGCTTGTGATTCACTGCAATCAAGTTTCAGAAAAACTGGCTGAGGGACTGGCCTTTATAGTTGTCATATGCTTTCCTTCCCCAGCACTCCTGATGGAAGAAATTATAGCTAGGTCCAAATATTTGTCATGACGTCCATCAGAATGTAGGAAAACTACTTCCTTACACTTTTTACAGAGAAAGTCAGATATGGGATTTGCAACCATTAAGGGTACATCTTGATTCTTATGTTTTTACAGCAGGCAGTATGTATTCATTTCTATAGAAAAGGCAAACAATAGCCTTCACACTTCATTTATAGTAAATTGTAAAATTAAGTAGATGAGATTAGGTAAGTAGACTGTTGCACAGTATAATAAAAAGAAAGAAAATAAATAACTTTGTTTCTTATGCTTGTAGAGTCCAGCACTTGCACAAATCAGACCGAAAGCCATGAAAGAATTATCACTTTGCATAATTTAAGAACATTCATGGTCTTCATATAAAGCATTTGAATTTAGTGCTAAGGAGAATAATCGCTGTTTTTTTTTAATTATGAATATTCACAGAGATTGGATTAAAGTAGCTGCTTTGATCTTTTTTATGAGGTTTTAAAGATTTTGATATATACAATTAAATGGAAAGAAAGAAAAAGCAGTGAAGGAAAAGACAGCCAACTGCCTTGAACACATGCGGACAGCAATTTGTAGAACTTTGAAATTCTTATGAACTATTATTTTCTTCACACATTATTGAGCTTCTGTTGTACTTAACTATAAAATGGATTGCTAATTGGGAAACCATAGGAAGGTTGAGGATTGTAGGTGATGGAATTTCTTTCAGCTTGATTGGGTTAGATGTGAGGAATGAGTTTGTGAGTTGCACAGGAAGGAGCAAAATCAAAAAACAACAGCTTATGAGAAATAAGAGAGAGTATAACAATTATGTCCTTACCAGGGCTAATTTTTTCACAGACCTTCAGTCCTTCTAGTCCTAACTCATCTACTTCATTCACTTCTAGGCACATAATATTCCTTCTTGACTGAAGCATTAAAATATTTGACATGTATTTCTAGATTGCTGTTAGTGCAATTATAATTAAGACTGCCATGATCCAATTTCTAAGCAAGCTTGTATTCCTATGTAAATGAAGAAAAATGTTTCTGTTTGGTGGGCAGCTCCTCATGCCAATTTAATAAGAATAATATTTCTAAATCCAACCTGCTCTGGATTTAGGTTTGCATTCACAAATATATTACAAGAAAGAGATGAATCCAGTGGGATCCAGGGTTTTAGGTGCCTTTTGGATTCTGAGGCTTATATGTAATATGAATAGGCACACATTGCTGTTTCCTTCAGGGAGTCTATAGGGCTGCTATCTGTAATTATGTGTAACTAGGCATTCACACGGGGGAAGTATGAGGGCTGTTGTGCTGTGAGTTTTGGGGTTTTTTTAAAGATTTTCCATTGGCAAGGCTTTGATTTTATTTTACATTTTTTTTGACTAGGATGCCCTTCAGTATTTTTTCCGTTCAGTGGAATAATGGACTTTATGCACTTTTCTCTTGATTTCTGCATACTCTGCTGCTCCTGTGTATGTTTTCTCTTTGTGGCCAGTATTATTGAAGCAGCAGAGAACACAACTATCTTTAATTGTTCAGGTGCCATGTCCTGCTGGAAGACACTACTGGTTAATGACACATTAAGTCCTTCTCTGAAACATTACTAGTAAGTTTAATGATTGCATAGATAGGTTTGATGATGACATTTTAGCTTAGGAGTTGTTTGTAGTGATTACTTTCTGCACATCAGTTGAACTGCACATTCTTAATTCTGTTTGGGAGAACTGAGATTTGTGAACAAAAGCAATTTCTCTTCCTGAACCCTCTATTTTTTTGAACACCAAATGTCCACCAGCTGTCATGATATTCAAAACAAACTCAACATCATTCTCAATTTGAAATGTTATTACAAATATAAATTACAAATGTTTATTATATATATTTTATGTATGTGTTTTTTACTTTCCATAAGAGATTTTTAAAAACAAATAGAAATAATTGGAAAATCGGTGTAAGAGGTATAAATGTAGATAGGACAGTTTTATTGAAAGAAAAGTAGTAAATATCCTTTGACCAAGAAGACAGTCACAAGAACCAGCTTTCGGCCCAGGTTTCTATCTACAAACAGATTCTTTTAGGGGCCTTCAGAAAATCTGTGTCTCTTGTATGCCTCCTCTTAATCTTTATGAGGACCCAATTAGTACCAATAAAATATATGTAGTTCATAACATACATCTGGAAGTGTATCGTGGATACTTGATGTGATTTGCTGAATTGCTAATGTCTCAGAGGGTTGTTCACACTTGAATTAATGGCATTGCCCTAGCCTACAGCAGTTATTCAGCAGATGAATTACAGGACGCAGTCTCTGGACTTTTATAGCCTCCGATCCTATTTTCCAATTCTGCTATAAAGGGAAAAAGTAATTCAAACATTAGCAATCAGTAGAGGGTAGAGGGCTTCTTTCCATATCTCAGGTGAATTTAGACTATCATTATGGGCCTGCTGTCGTCTTTCTGAGCTTTTTAGTGTTCTACCAGAAACACGCTCCATTTCGAAACTGAAATGAGCAGAAGCTCTGCTTTATTCCACCCGTAGGCACAAGTTCAGAGCACTTGGTTTGATCCCTGTGAAGAATGTTTCTATGAACATGGCAGATGTACATACTCTTTCCAGTAGCATCATGCTATGGTTAATTGACTGGAGTATTGCCGGAAAGATTAGGTGGCTGATGAACACAGGTTTCCACTGGCAACTGTTGTCCCCATCTGCTCTGGGGACGGCCCTCGCTTTATGACTATTTAGAAGTCTTGGCACTGGAGGCTTCATGGTGACCAATGCTCCTCCTGGCTTTGGAGCTATTTGGAGCACAGCAGCGTATGTCTTCCCACCCTGTGTCCTGCAGCTTGTTCCTCAGGAGGAGTGGGAGTCTTTGGGACTGGCTCCAGTGTAGACCCTGGCCTACACTGCTCAAATAAATTTGCTCAAATATACTTTGCTGCAGTGTGAGATATAATAGTTCTTTCCCATTAATAAAATAAAATAAAATAAAATAAAATAAAATAAAATAAAATAAAATAAAATAAAATAAAATAAAGTTTCGCTGTCTTAGAGCTTGCACCTGAAATTGTATAGGATGTAATTAGAATTATCATGAAAGTAAAAGACAACTTACAGCTGGTGAATCTCAGCTTTGGGCAGAGAGCATTTTGAAGACTGGGGCAAGGGCAGAGCGAGGGCAGGAACGCTGGCTGACATGCTGTCCTGGGCTCCTCGCCAGGACAAGCGCCTGAGTCACTCTGTGGTATCCGCGGGCATGGGGCACCCGCAGGTAGATGAGGTGCCCATGAGAGCCAAGGTGGACCTGGGACTGCCCATCTTGTGGAGGCAGACCCGGGTGTATCCTGAGCTGTCTTGCTATCTTTCTCCCACCTGTGAAGTCTCCTTTTTTTTTTTTTTAGGTTTACTTGTGGTATCTTGATTCACAGCTCTGCATTATATAGAATAGCCAATTAGATACGATAAAATGAGAATTAGGATATTTGAAGTATAGCAAATGACATTCAGCCAATGCATTAAGATAGAAAAATAAATACTCTGCTTTAAAATTCCAAAATATATTCTCAAAATATATTCACATAGATAGGGCTTTAATTCATTTTCTGGTCCATAAAAAAGTATCTAGGACTTAACATTGTTTCATTGGGCGTTGCTGTTTGCCCTGATGTTTATACTAACTGTACTATGAAGAATGTAGTGTCAATAAAGTCCTTAAGTTTGGAAAATCCAAATAATAACTGTTTTTTTTGTTAGTAAAGAAGACAATTTTGAATGCCGTGTTTAACACAAGTAAGCTTAAGTTTCAAGTGGTCTCATTGTTTTGAATATTTTTGGCAAGTAAATGCTCTATGCATATAGTAAAATGGGTAAGGTAAGTTATGGCATAGTTTCCAAATCATTAAGTGCTACCCAAGAATAAATATCTAATCCCTGTTTTTTTTTTTTTTTTTAGAAAACAGATAATGCCTCAAAGAAAAAAGCTTTGACACAAAATGCTGTTTATTGTGACAGAAACAGAGATACAAACCACTTATTTTTACATTAACCTACTATATCCATTATAATGAAAGGCTATTTCACTTGTGCATAGACAGGATATAATAAGAGATAGAACATCCAATGTTTTGAATCTCTTTTGAGCACTTTTTGTTTTTTGTTCTAGATTGTGGAAATTTTAATTTTGGTTGGACTTCTTGTTTTCACTGTATTTCATTTTATTATCTTTATGTGCTTTGCTTTCTGGTTTTAATTTTTATGTTTTGAAACCATTTGTATATCACAATAACATTAATTGGTGATTGGTATTCCAGATGGCATTTCAGTAATTGATATGAAAATTGTTTCTTGGCTTGCCCAGAGGCAACTGGTGTTCTAATTGATAATTTGTTTTCTGTTTGATGTATTACATTTTCTTAAGTGACAAGTTGTTCCAAAATGAAAAAAAAAAAGAATTTTCCAGTCCAGATAAGGTCAGATTTATTTGCTAAACAACATTTTGTTGACAGCAGGTCTTGATTTTGGAACAAAGGAAATGTTTTTTCTCTCCTTTTTTTTTTTCTCATTTTTAAAAATGACCATTCAGAATGAATGCAGTTCTGATATGATTAAAAAACTTGTTGCAACAAATGAAGTAAACTGAAGTAACTACTAAAACAAACACAAAATAAATCCAGAGTAAAGTAGCAGAGACAGCGCCAGAAATGCGGGCAACCCCAATAAGATTTCAGCCAGTCATAATGGTGACAAATGACCCTGATGGCAGCACGCTGGGACAACTGTAGCAGAGTGTATTTTACACACAAATTGCTCAGCATTTATCTTCTCAGCCTGGTAGAGGTAGTGGTGTATACGTGCTAGATGCTGTGTTTTCTTTTTGTGGATGGGAACTAAATAGTGAAGTGTTAGGCAGAAATAAAAATACAGGACTTACTTACAAATCCATCAAGCTGGGCACCTGGGCCTTGCGTGGGCAGAACCTTGCATCTGGCCCCACAGGCCCGAGGCAGTTCAGCTGCTGAGAGCCATTTACCTCCAGGGACTTGGAGCTGCCCAGCGCGGTGGCTCTGGGCACTGTGGACACTCGTCTACGCTCACATCCACTAAAAAGGAGCCCCGCAGTCGATCACTCTGAAGGTCCTTCCTGCAAGTTTATCCACAACAAGCACCAACAATTAAACAGCAACATTTATACTCCCTGATCTAAGCTTTCCTCTTCACTTCTGCCTGAGGAAGACAAGTGTTTCTGCTGCCTGCCATGCAGATTATTAAAGGGCTATTATGGCTCATCTCAGAGACATCTTCATGACCTCAGGTTGTTTTTCTGCCTCACTGTAAGCACTGTGGGAGTTTTTAAATGATGTTACCTTAACACAGTTGAATGCTAGGCTGTCGTAATTGAGTAACTACTTCTGGGGCTGTAAACGCCATCCTTTGATGGCGGACCCAAGATAAGCGTACAGTTTTTATTGACTTGTTTGTCTTGTACCAACAGAGATAAATAAATACTGGATCTGGATGTAGCTCTCCCACAGCTAATGCAGCACTTCTGTAAACCTGGGAAGAATAAGCCATTTGGGTGGAAAGCACTTTTACATGTCTAAATTTGTGTCAGTGTGGCCTGTGTGTCTTGGGCTATTTGTTTCTAAATGCGTGCAGAGCAAACGGCACAAAAGCAGAGTTTACACAAGCCACTTCTGCATGGAGTCCTGATTCTTGCATAGAGATGCCTTTGATTACAACTCAAAATGCAGATCTTAGTGCTTCCCGTGGCTGGCAGGGATGGGATGATGCTGTCTCTAATGCAGGAGGGGCATAGCAGGAAAGGAAGTGACAGGTAACACACCCTTGGGAAGATTTGTTTGGCTGATTTAGGGAGGCGGCACAGTGATGCTTTTACAGAAGCGATATATATGACACGTATAAAACAACTGAAGTAGGAAAGGATTTCAAATTAAAAATGGGAGGAATAATGCAGCGTTCCTTCCTGTAACCTGTGCTTGACATGGGGCCCTAGAGCAGGGGGGTTAGGAAGGAGATCCTCTGCTTCCAGAGTCAAAGAGCTCCCTTAAGGGCTGGCGCGTGAGACAGGGAGGAGTAGTCCATCTACTGAGACCTTTTGGCAAGTGCTTTGCTGCCATACCGGGAGCAGGCTGCCTTTTCCACCCTCCAAACTGTACATGAAGCAACTGTGAGCATGAGAATTCCTGGTGTCAGGATAGCTCATCTGCTCACATCCTTAGGACTAGCCGTAGAGGAATGGTGCAGGAGAGATTAGGGGCCCATTTGGGTGAGAATATCTTCGTTTTGGACACTAATATGAAAAAAAAAAAAGTCAGTTATCTACAGAGTCAAGAAAGAAATATAGAGGAATTATTAGATGAAGAACAAATGCTGGAATGTCACTGTGCCACTGTAAGACTTTGGTGAAGTCACAGCCCAAATATCAGCTGAATTTCTGGTGCTGCTGACCAAGTGAACCTACAGGTCTACCCTTTGTTAAAAAAAAAAGAGAGAATGTAGAAGGAACAATGGAAGATCAAAAGTACCTAATTTGTGAGGAAAAGCTATGCAGCTGAGGGTCTCCTCAGCTTAGCAAAGGCAGCAACAGACAGGAGATATAATAGAGCTCTGTAGGATCATGAGCAGAATAAAGATGTAAATGGGAAATAATTATTCATGATCTCTCCCAATAAAAGAATTAGAATTTGACGGTTTCCAAAGACAATGGGTCTTTAGAGACTGCATATTTGAGCTGTGTGGTTTCTTGTCTTGGAAAATTGTATGTGCTAAAATTTATGTAAAAAAAACACTGGCTGGCCAAATCAAAGCCCATTGAATTCAAATACTCCTCATCTATCTCAGCAGCAACTTGTTGAAGGATTGGAGAAAATATCAGGAAAATATCACTCTCTGTGACACTCCTATTCCTATGCACCTGCTACTGTGGGACAGGAGGCTGAGCTGGGTAGACCTTTGTCCAGTTTATCCAGAAGGGTTGAGGCTGGTGGGATGAAGTCAGACTCATGACCAGCTTGGAATAATCCTCTGTGAACTAGGTTTCTCAGAGAGCGAGAAAAGACTGGTTTTTTTCTTAGAAAGAAAGAAAGAAAGAAAGAAAGAAAGAAAGAAAGAAAGAAAGAAAGAAAGAAAGAAAGAAAGAAAGAAAGAAAGAAAGAAAGAAAGAAAGAAAAGGAAGAAAGAAAGAAGAAAAGGAAAAAAAAAAAAGAAAAAAGAAAATCAGCATATTAGCAGAATCTTTATCCTCAGTCAGGGATCCTTGTACCAGCAGCACGAATATTTGATAGAAGAAATCAGTATCATTCAAGCATTGTTTTCTGAAACTAGGATAAATCTTGAATAGGCAGTCATTTATCCAAATATTGACAAAAAAGCTATGCAAAGCCTCAAAAAAGTGAACTTGTCGAGAGGTACAGTATCCTCAAGGAGTTTTCTTTCCATCCAGTCAAGTTCCAGAGAAGCAGAAGGTGATGTAAGTGATAATTCTTCTATTTACTTATCTAAAGTTTTACATATATATATATATATATACACATATATATGTGTGTATATATATATGATGTGATGAGAAATGTTGCACCATTTTCAAAATTATGCTTGGAATATAATCTGTATTTAGATATAGTTTTTATGGATCAGCTGTGTTACCAATGCCAAGAGGTTCAATGCTGTTGCTGTGCTGATTCTGTTCTCTATTTCATTTAGAGAAGTGGCATTTCAAGTTGCTCAGAAATTATTTAATCTAATGTGAAAATACTAATGTGGTTGTAACATTTTCCTACTAGATATAAAAAGACTGACATACTTCCTGGGATGTTTTTGTTCTCTGTGTGTAAAAAAGGCAGCAGCTGAATTTTTCCTTATTCATTTGCACCCAGGATTTATAACAAAACATCAAGCATAGCTGTCTCTGTGCTGAATTTGAGATGAAGATGATTTTGCATGTGAAATTTGTCATGTTACTTGCCCTTTCTGAGCTCCTCCTTGCCAGGGCTAGCTTCAAAATGTGAAAAAGCTGAAGCTCTTAGCAGGACATCATTGGCTTTAATAGGAGAGGTGGCAATTTGCACAGGCTGAAGAAAGGGTGCTTAGCTTTTTAAGGTGAACAGATTAGCCCACTTTCTCCCTTGCTGTGTGTAAAAGTCAAAAGGAACCAAATACATAATTTCCCATTTCTGTAGTGTACTCAAAGATTTATTTTTTCTCTCTACTCATGTTTCCAACAATGCTTCCTTATGGTCCTGCTTGTCTGGACTTTGATGACTGCAGGTTGCCCGGAGGCGCCTTTCTTCTTCTGGCCCCTTGCAACACCGCAGCTTAGATCTTCTCCCACACTCCTTGATCAGGGCTCACCTGTGCCAAAAGGGGCCTTGAAGAAAATGACTACCACAGTCTGCTCTTAAAGCATCCACATAGTGCCCAGGCAGAATAAAAGAAGCCACATAAAGAGCCAGGTTATTTCTCTCCTTGAGCACTGATATTCAGGTCTTACCAAATCACATGGACATATTGCACCTGTCAGCAGCAGTCTGATATCCCAGAGAAGGTCTGCAAAGCAGGTCAGGGCACCTGAGATTAATTAAGTGTGGATTGTTTATACAAGCTTTGTAACGCTGCATTGCATCCTGGTTGTTTATTCATGTCCCTGTTATGCCTGGCTGGTGAAAGATGCAGCAAGAAGGAAACTATAAAGATACATCCATCTCTCCAAGTAACGCAGACTGGAATAGAGCTACGGATGACCCAGACCTGAGAGTGAAGTGTCATCCAACGTGGAGAACCGCGCTCAGTCCCAGCAGTAGAATTTGGGTACAGTGCCTTGCCAACCTCACTTTTGGCACTAGAACTATCTCCATGAGTACTCGCATCATGGCACTGTGCTCAGGAAAACAGCCCACGGGCCAGCTGCATGAGGAGCCTGCTGGATGCAGGCGCTGCTCTGTGTAGAGGTGTGCAGTGCTCAGTGCCAGTAACCCAGGACTGAGGCATGAGCAAAGCCAGGGACCTTGGCAGAGCGATTGCAGAGTAGCACAGGATCCGGCTGCTCATCTCTCTAGCATCTGAAGAGCTCACAAAACAACCTCACTATCACACAAAGCTCCGCAGGCAAATTCTAAGTCATAGGCACACTGTTTCATTTTCTAATTTTATTAATTTCTCCCTCCTTTTTCTTCTTCATGTTTGATTTTTATTCCTTCTTGACTGTAAAGGACTTTAGCACTCCATTGCTAATGTTCTCATATGCAGGTTTTATTTTGGAGCATTTTAAAATCTGTAGCATCATAAGCATAAATACTACCCCTTCATAAGAGGCAAAATATGCTTACCATAAAAGAAATGATACTCTTAAAAAAAAAAAAAAAGGCAATATAAAAACATAGCTGAAAGCAATGAGAATTAGCTAGGAACCTCCCTGCTGAGCAACTACACAGTTGAGAGTGGTTTGTAGTAAGGGGGCAAAGGTGCTTCTCTTATGTGAACCTGCAAGCTCGAACAAAAGCATTAGAGAGAAAAAAAAGGGCATGAGAAGAACTGCTCCTCAGAGAGGTAAGAAGCTTGTACAAGGAAAACGACAGAAATGTACATAAGGAGGAGAAAGGCAGGTGCAAATTTGCACTCAGAAAAGGAATTTTGCTCTGTGAGGGAAAGTGACACATACACTTCCTGAAGGCCCAGATCTTGTTCATCTTCAAAAAACTCAACTTCTAATTCCCATTCTTACATATTTTGTTTGCAGCTGGTCAGGTGCAGCTAACGGCTGCAGCTCTCTGGCTGCAGGCCAGTGCGTTTCAGAGCCCTGACCAGAAACTAGGCATCCTAAATGAGCAGTCAGCCCTGGCTACTGGCCAGCACATGAGCTTTTCACTCACCTCCGTGCTGTAGTCCCAAGTTGAAATGCTGATGATGGCCCCTTTGTGGGCTGTTGAGACACAGGGAAAAGCAGGAGAGCCTCCTGGTTTATGTATCAGGCATAGGGTCCACCAGAGCTAGCCAGAACATTCATGGCCCAAGGGTCCAGCCTGACAAACCCATGTGTCAATGACTGTGTTGCAAGGATGGGTGCAGTAAGGGCCATGCTGCCACCTGTTTAACAGCACCAGGACTTCAGTGCTGGGCATCTGCCTGGTAGCAAGACTGAAGATAGGGCAAAAATTCCACCACACAGAGCAAACTGAGGAACAAGTCCATGGTACGCTGACGAGGAACTTGTCTTTCTGGAAATCTCATGTAGGTACTGTGACGCTGCAAAAAGTACATCTACTCTTGAAAGGTCTGTACACCAATTTTAGCATTTCTGACCCAAAAACTCCATGATTTCCTCATCAGTGTGGGTTATCTGAGGTAAGAATCAGGAGAGTTTACTCTAGAGTCTGCTTAGCCCCAATAGATCACCAAGTTTTAATATCACATAACCTACAGGCACTATTCTTAATAGCTCTACCTCCCTTACTCCCATTCCTTCCCCTATATATCTGCTGTTCTATGTGTTATCTGAGGATGTGTTTTCAGGAGCCACTAATTCTTTTAAAAGGACTTTGGCCCACAGGAAAGCAAGGTAATACCTCAGCTTACTACCATATTAGCATCTTACACTTTCACATTTTTACATATTTTTATTTATAGTTTAACAACAACAACAAAAAATAGATTTAGGCTCTGTCTTGAAAAAGCTGAAATGCTAACTAAACAAGGACACTTCCATTTTTGTCCTATTCCTGGTTCTCATGTAAATACAAATTTACCTTACTATATAAGAGAATGGCTTATGGGGACAGGTCAACTGCAGTGGTAAAGCAGGAGAATGTGGTGAACCCCCAAATTATATTAAATATATTGCTGTCATATCTGTGGTGTAAGCTGGCGATTTTTGCACACTTTTAAGTTTTAAATATGTTTGAGGAACATCCATAAAATTCCCAGCAAGGCTGGCACATTCTCCCTCATAATTCAGGGTTATCATTTTATAACACACTCAGTTGAAGAAATAAAATGTTGCATATAATTAGAGTCAAATTGTAGATTGAACATCATGTCGATGCAGTTAATCTGTGAATTTCGCAGTCCTTAGCAAAAATGATCTGGCTGCAGTATCCTTTATTTTGATGGCTGAAGAAAGGAGCTGTACGAATAGTTTAGAAGCTGAGTCACAGCTGCACAACAGTTTATGGGCTTTACTTTAGGAAAGTGAAGAAGCAATTTACTCAAACCTCAGAGAAGTAGCTATAAGTTTACATTTGGAATTGGCTCCTAAAATAGATCACTCATTTCATGATCAAATGAAAGAACAGCCTTACTGAGATCCAACCAATCATTATGCGGTTTTACATGTAGTGGTGATAGAAGATATATCCTTTTTCCATTGTAAGCTTCAGAGATGTTCATTTTAAATAACACAGCACCTCATAGTGATGCTGAAAGAAAACAGTTGTGATTAATCTTGTAATAACTAAGGGATAATATTGCAGTCTTTGCCTCACAGGTTGAAGCCCCATATGGCCTTTATTCAAAGCACTTTATTCAAAAAAATGCACTGTCCAGGCTGATTAGAATAACTAATTGTTATTCTGCTCGTGTGGGTTGTTATGCTGCCATTCACAAGATGAATCAATTGAATAAGGGGACTGGGATTTGGCTTCTGTGTTAGCAAAGATGTGATTTCAGCAGTCCTTCAAAGTAGCCAGCGGTTTCATTAGCCCTACAACTGGGAGCGTGCTCTTCCAGTTGGACATCCTGCATATTAGCTCTGATGAAGTGCTGCAAAATCAGGCAGAGAGAGAGCAGCTTCGATCCTGAATATATGAAACCATCTCAAAGAAGAACAATTCTTTATAGCATTTATTTTCCCATGCGTGCATATGCAATGTTTTCACTATTTGCCTGTGGAAGTGGTGGCTCTGTTCTCCTCAGTGACACATTACCAAAGTGTACCAACTTGACAAAAATTCAAAACTTTTTCCATGACTGGGAGGCTGCTGTTGCATTGATTTTCAGTGGGACTGGAAGACCATGGCTTGAATGCTTCAGTGAAGGACCCATTCACAAAAATGTGAAGTCTAATCAGTGATGAATAATGGCTGCGAGTAACAGCTCTTTACATTTTATGGGCTTACAATATTTGCATTCTTAATTTTGGGGGGTAAGCTATTCTCCTCTGCTTCTCAGTTTGCCCATTAATATCTGATTATATTTTAAAATTTGTTTTTAAAACAAAGAGTGGCTGCTGGAAAAAAAAAAAAAAGATGCACAATTAAACTAAGGATAAAGTGGTATCACAGAATTATAATTCAGCTCTTTGTTACCCAAAAGAGATGATCTAATATTTTTCACCAGAGCATACTGATAAAGTTGGACCAGTCATGTCAATGTTAGTATAAAGAAATCAAATTCTGTTTTGTACTGTAAGTTAGTACTTTTCTCTCAGAAATAGACATACAGGAAATAGCAACAATATTGTCATTTGCATCAAAGTGATTCCCAAATTTGTCTCATAACACAGGTAAGTTTTAAATAGAAATTGTTGTTTATTTTGGAAACAGCCCTTAATTTTTGATTAAAAATAAATAAATAAAGAGACAAATTTGAGAATTACTTTCATGTGAAAGACAATTTCTTGTGTTGACCTGAGAGAGAAGAGGAAAGCCAAATTTTCACAGAACTGGTCAAAGTAGAATTGCTTTTCAAGCTTAAGGTCATACTATTTTTGCTAGTAGCTTTATTGTTTTCCTAAAAGCAGACAATTATTTTTGCCTTAAAGTGTGGTCTTCCTCAAGTGTAGCATCTTTTCTATATGATTAGATTCAATGATACTTCTGAATGTTCAGGAAAAAAAAAATCCGTTCTTGCAAAGTTTTAGTCCATCAATCAGAAAACTGTTGTTTAATACACTCTGTGGTAGTTACCTCATTAATATTGTTCTCCGAGAGCTCTATGTGTAATTTTTGTAGGAATGGAATTCTTCCTGGAGGCCAGTAAGGCACTAAACCATGACTGTATATTAATTTAAATATCTATTAGTGTGTCTGGCTCTGATGACTGCAGCACGGCAGCAGTAAAGATATTCATGTTTTTCACTTTTAAACACAGCTCAAGCATTTACAGCTTTTTATGTTTTTCTCCTTCAAGAAGGCTGTTACAGCTCCATTTTAAGCCATGACAAATCTTATATTTTAGTTATTCTTGAGTGGTCTGTTGTATCTAACAGTGCTAATTTCTATTCTTGTCAGGTATAAGTTTATCTATTCATGGGGCTGAAAAGTGCGTGCAAGTCTGTCAGAGGAGAACTGCAGCAAGCTACCCAGTGTCACAGTGTCCGTCTGTGGTTGGGCATCTTTCACTCCCACAAATCAGAAAGTCAGTAAAAATGGAAGCGTCGTCTTCTGGATCTAGTATTTCAGCAGTTGGTGGTGGAAAAGCAAAACGTCATCAGCCAGGTAACAGATTTGGCTTGACACCTTTTTCAATTCTGTTTCTTGTGTGGTGTGCCATGTTGCTATGAAGCTGATATTGAAAGCATCAGCTCATGCCACCATAGAGTTCAATCTATTGGTCAACAGAGCTATAGATTGCTGTTTGTTCCACCTGTGTGTGATGTGTTTTGGACAGTTGTAGATTTAATTGGGAGAAACAAGAATTGGGACAGCTGGAACTTGGAAATAAAAATATAAGTGTAATCATTAAAAAAAGGAAAACAGTCTGTAATGGAGACAATATGGAGAATGCTTTGGGGCATGGGGCTTTGAATACTGCTCCCTTTATGTACCCAGTTTTGATAGACCTTGAGCTGAAGGCTGCAAGCATCACTATGAAACTCGAGAAATGACACTAACTGTGATTTTGAACTAAGAATTTGGGACAAGTTAGAGTGTAGATCAAACTCTTACTTCTATAATGAAATCAAAAACTCTAGATCTGAAAGTGATTTTATAATATATGTTAAGTGGATAACACAATGAAACTTTTTTTAAGAAGTCAGAATCTCCTGGGAACCATCAAATTCTAACTGACATAATGAATTAATTCCTTGGTATGTTAATTACCAGAGCTATTTTAAAAGTATCTTTTCCTATAACAGAGGAGAACATTTGCACTGGCCATATTCAGAATTTCCTCACGGTGCAGATTAAACCCCAGATATTTTTCTAGGGTGAAACACATTAACACTGCCCAGGAAGCCAGTTTTGTGGCTCTTACAATGAAAAGTTTGGGATCTTCCACGTTTGTTGCCCTGAGAAGGACATAATTCACACTGTACACAGCTCTGGTACAGAGCCCACTTATGGGAGACAGCCAGTTCTGTCTGCACGCTCTTACCATGCTTCTATTTCCTTGCAGATCTGAAAGTTGGTTTTTGTAGAAGTTCGAAATACAAGTGAGACATTTTGGACTGCTATGTAGGTCTATTGCCATGAGTTTTATGTATTCATACTATTCAGTTGCCATAATCTTTGCCAAAATGGATTGACTAAGAATTTACAGTGACTCACAATCGTATGATTTTTTTCATATCAATTCTTCTCCTCACTTCTTGGCCTTTTATTTTTTTCAGTTTCCGTGTTTTTGATTTGAAGTACAGAAATTACTATTACAGCCATATTGCTGTTGCTAAAGATACGTAATCATGACTAGAGCATGTTAACACACTGATAAAAAAGCTGCACCACAGTTTGTGAAACAAATGTCTTGAACACACACAACAGGTCATACAAGCAGTGTACATTGTGTGCAGATATACATCTTGCCTCTACTTACTGCTAGACTTGGCTTATGTTTTAATACAAAATAATATAAACAACATATATAGGCTTTTGAATGAGAAAATGATTCCTTTTCCAATGTAGCACAGAGGTATCCTAAAATGGAGCACATCAGTAGAAGTGTGAGTGATTGGGACCACCCTTGTCTAAGGAATTTAAGTTTCAGTAAAGTGATATGAGATTAGTTTTGCTTTTATGCCCTGCTCTTTAGTTTTGCTTTTATGTCCTGCTCTTTATGTATTTATGTATGACCTACGGAAAGCTTGCTGGCTTGGTTCAGAGAGACATTTAGGATCCTGAGCATCATTGAAGCTGATAGATGTTAATGGTATCTAGAACCTTAAAGTCTGCAGACTTCTCTGAATACATTATATGCTATAAGTTTTATCTTAGCTGACTTACAATGTCATTGCTTCATTTGGTACTGGTATGCAATAATATTCTTATGATTTGGTTCTGATTTTTTTATTCTATAAAGCGCACTAAATTTGTCTCTCAGTCTGGTTAAGTTGCAACAATTAAGGATGTATGCAAGTAGAGTGTAAAGAAAGATTTATTAAAATAGCCCTTCTAGGAGGAAATTTAAATTTAAAACTGAAATCATATTTTTTTTTCATTCCAATTCAGTCACGAATTAAGTCATTTGTTCTAACCTCATAAATAATTATTCAAATGTGCTTACTGAACAACGATGATAAAGCTGTACATTATAAATGGATTGGTATTTGAGCATGAAGATGTTCTGACTTATGTTAACTACCCAGGTAAAAGATCTTCTACTGTCAATTTGCAAGCCATCTTCCTGCTATTGCATACAGTAAATTCCCAGGGATTTTGTTCAGCCCATTTTAGGTATCTAAAAATTGGGTTGTATACATAAATTGGGTTCTTGCTTTCTTTGAGTATGAGTTATGAAAATCATGTCTCACAATTGGAGAAGTTTACATTATTTTCGGTCTGAAATTTCCTTTGTGCAGGTAACACTAGTCAGAAAGCAAAGATATTACTGCATAACAAATTGTACAGAAGAGTATTTTGAGAGCTTAAAATGGCATTTTAAAATTTTGTCAGTTAAAGAGATAGAACCATGGAATGAAAATTGCCTTGATAAAATGAGTAATGAGAGAGTAAATGTTTCCCCTTTGGCAGCAAACCACTCTTCTTTCCCCATACCACTTTTTTTCCCATTGCCAGTTTTCTTTTTTTTTTTTTCTTTTTTTTTTTTTGAGAATGACACATTTTTTATTATCTATTACTAATTCCATTTGACTGACAGCTGCTTCCATTAACTGACATTTATGCTACAGTCTAGTGTGGAGGAACTATAGATATCATTCAGTGTTACTGCTCTTGTTTTCATCTTACTTCCCTCTTGGTTCTATTTGCTGTTCACAAAGTGCCTGGGGACAATGGCCTCTAGTGTCATTTTGGGTGCCATAAACAAGGAAAGTGGCCAGTGAGCAGTAAACTGTCAGTAATGTGTGGGTTGTTGGTTTTCTGGTAGGTTGGTTTCGTTTTGGTTTTGGTTGGTTTTTTTTGTTTGTTTTTGTAAAAAGATATTTATCCTGGGCAAACATACAGAAAGGTGTTGCTCAGCCTGAAGCAGAACAGCAACTGATGAACTCTGATTTTAAACACTTCACAAGGTATCACATAACTGAAAAAAAACAAACATACAAAACCAGAAGGAAATGGAAAGAGGAGGAGAGGAAAACTGTTAATAATGGTAATGCCAGCAAAGACTCTTTTTATCTCTGCCTAATCTCTCTGAGGAAAGGCTATTTGAGGAAGGAGAAAAGCAAAGATAAATCTTTTGGATAATAAATCTGAATGTAATGATTTGAATGATTTGAACATTGACTTATTAATGTAAATGTGCATTCCTTCCAGAGTCAGGGAAGGATGGTAATTTAATTTTGGGAATAATCTCCAGTTATCATCTCCCAATTCTGGGAATGATATAACTTGGCTAACGAGATAATGATCTACTGAAGTACGAGATTCCAAATATGTGGGGAGGTCCTTGGGCTGTTGTAAAATGTTAAAACTTCCTGGAAGATAGTTGAGGATTGATTTGCCTGCATACAAGGAGGCTTATTTTGAAAGTGATGGTAATCAGCAGCTAGGTTATCTGCCAGAGCAGGGTGACCAAGAACTAAACAAGCCCTGAGGTTAAATCCTCTTCCCGCTTCATTCCCTCAATGTCAAGATTAGGCAAATCTGAGGACAAGAAAAATGCTTATCTCATTTCTGACTGCATTGCCGCTTTGTGAAGGAATAAGCAGGACTTTGGTTTCCGGTCTTCTGCCTGCCCTTTTTATATTATTGTTGTTGTTTTTTTATCATATATTTATACACACACTATTATAGTTTATGTTATTTTATATTATTGTATATTCCAAATCAGAGTGCTGTTACCTTGCTTTTTCTTTTTGTGATTACTTCCTTATTCTTGGACTCTCAAGAACTTATCAAAGATGGTTTCTCTAGCAATTCTTAAATTCGCTAGCTGTGGAGGAATTACCTTGCTCCATACATCTGAGTAGCAGTGCGGTGAATTCTTTAATTGCCTCTGGAAGCTTCTGAGGTCTTTGCTAGATGCCAGACTTGCTCACAACTGATACCCACTTTGTTCTAACAAAGATTCAGAAATTTCTCAGCAACATTTTCTTTTCCTTAGCTTTCTACAAAGATCTCAGGGTAAATCTTAATAAAGATACATGACTGCAACCAAAAAATAAATAAATAAAAGTAACTATGTAATATTGCATAACACATTGTAAAACTAATATGAACTGAACTAAACTGAAACTAATTTCAAAGTCCAGCATGTACCCAGGCACAATTCTTCAGTGTCAGAATTTGTGTGAATTACAGATTTGAAGCAGTATATGGTATTTTCAGAACTTTTCTTACCGTTTTATGTGCACTTTCTATTACCAGCTTCAAATTGAAAAACCCCCAAGTCAGTGAAGTACACCTCAATAAATTTTGAGGTATGTACAGAAGTGTATATATAATAATGTAGGGTAAGCCTTTATGTAATTTATATAAATACAGAGAATTCTTCCATAAGGAAGGATTGAAATCAGTTTATTTGAAAGCTTATTTCAGAATTTAGTAAATATGTAAAGAGAATTCAGTTTAAAAAAATCGTTAAAATGTTCAAAAAATTTATGCTTTCACTAATTTACTGTTCAAGAAAAAAATCTTCTTCAAAGCCAAAGAAATGGAGAACTGCTTGCTACCTGATATAGCACAGGTATATCCACGATGTTTGAAAGAGCTTTTTGTTCAATTACAAGGAAGAACCTACTGAAATTACTGGTTTCTGGCATCCTGATAGAAGTCTAGTGCAGTTGTTGGCATTCAGTGAAAATCTTTTTTGTTAGTCCTTTTCCTTGCAAATAGAAGCTGATGGAGAAGTTACAGAAGTTAAAAGCAGAGATATATTGCCTTAGGGATGCTTTTCTTGATTTCAGGGGTACTCTGTGGCATATCAAACCGTGTGTTTTTTCTTGATGCATGCAGTTTTGGGCCATGAAAGGTAATCATGAAGGAAAGAAAGAAGGTAGAGATGTAGGTCAGCAAAATAACTGATTTAGGAAGTTGGAAAAAATCCTTGCAACTGTGGTAATCAAAGTTAAAGCAAAAAAGGAAATGTATGTTTAATGAGCTTAGTCACAACTTAATGAACTTTGAATCATCAAGGAAAGTGGAGCTTTCTTTATAACTAATAATTTACTGTTCAAAAAGATATCTTTTTTCTCTTCATAAAATATCTGGGCACATATTCATCAGCATTCCTGATCATCCACATTTGTTTGTGAATGTTCTTCAGAAAATCTCTGTCAGTTCAATGTGATGTGCTGGTTAAATTGCATTATCTTTTCTTTGTTGATTCTCAGGACTTCGGGCATACATCCTTCATAGATTAAACGAATAAATTATTGTAAATTCTGCCAGAAATCTCCATCAAGCAAATATCCTAGACAGCAAAAGCAGGCAGGATGTGGGAACAGCTGATATCAAATGACTTGAAAATTTGAACTCATGCTGACAGAAGTGTTGCTATTTTTCTTGTCTAACATTATTAGAGATGAATTCTTTTTTCAAAATGCCTTCTGCCAGATCATAGAATCATAGAATGCTTAAGGTTGGAAGGGACCTCTAGAGGTCATCTAGTCCAACCCCTCGGAATATGCAGGGTCACCTGGAGCATGTATGTATATAAAAATTCCCCTAATCTGGAATGAAGCGTGGAAAAAGCAAAGAGAGATTCAAAAAAGTCTAACTTTGCCTTTATTAACCTAATTTGTGCATTACATAGTATAGACATTTACAAGAAGTGTCTGTGTGCAGAACTATCTTCAATGCAAGGTTTAGGCACCAAACAAACTCCCTCAGCTGGACCTCAGGAGCCTCTACTGAAGCTCCTAAAAGCAGGAGCAAATTGTGTCAGTTACAGTGAGGATCTTCTGTTTCAGGGCTGAGTGACAGGTTGCCACATGGTGATTAGGTGGCACTTTGCACTTAAGAGTTGAACTCGTTAGTGGATGTTGCAGCACCTGAAATCTCTCACTTTGCTTGGTCTTTCAGGCCATTTTACCCATCACTTTACTCCTACAGCAAAGGTCACTTCTTTGAAAGTTCCTGTTCCCTAAACTCTCCTAAAATAATCATCCTAGAAATCTGGAGAACTGTTCTGGGAACAGCACAACTGATCTGATTAAGGCAGAAGTTCCATCTGTCTGTATGGATTTGTGCTGCACCTGACACAGGGATACGGATCCTCCCCGGGACCTGTGCATGCCCTCAGTAAGAGACTTCAAATTTTTATTAATAAGTTTAAGTGGTGTCTTTGAGGGTGTTCTACTTCTCTGGGGAATACTTTTTAAAAAACTCATCTCTTTTCAAAGACTGTTTTATTTCCCTTCCTGCTTTGATCAATCTTCTATTTGCTGTTGTAAAATGATCTTCCGTTCATTCTTGCAATCAATTATGTATGGGGACGTTAAAATCAGTACAGCTCAGCCTCAGATTTCAGCTTTTGTAGCTGTTGCTAGTTACAGCATGTCCTCAGCTGAAAAAGGCTCTCGAATCCTGGTCTCCACTTGTTCTGTATCCTTTCACCCTCAGAGAGTTTCCTTTTGAAAATAAGTATGTAGGAAGTAGGAACAGGCAGCCAGATGCATCTCGGCACCAAAAACAAGGCAGTGATCCCAAGGCAGTGGGATAATATCATGACCAGTGTATTAAGAGAGCTGGAAATATTTTTTCTTGAGCTTATTTTGAAGAAAATAGAGAATAGATATAATATTCTGCAACGTTTCTGAGATAGTAATGACCCACTTCATTTAAAAAAAGAAATAGCTCATCATTCAGGAAGCAGTCGGGCAGACCTTGAATAATCAGTCATTATGTTCTTGTAATGCTTGACTGAAAAATGTAGCTTTTTCCTAGCTAAATAGTTCTTACTTAAAGGGAGCGCAGTGTTATGCAAGCCACTGTTTCTAATATAAAATGTACTTCTTATACTTTGCAGAAATTTTCTTGCTGGAAGAATGTTAAAAGATAGGACAAAGTAGCTTCTGCTTTGACAGAGATCTTTTTTTTTTTATGATCAGAAAGTAACTTTGCCTGTGACATGGCTGGGCAGTGTTATTCATTTCCATGTCAGGTTTGTTCCAACCCAAAAGACGGCAACGCTCCTTCCTAAGAGGAAAGGCAAAGCTTACCGAAAAGTCCTCATGAAACCTCTACCCCAAGCAATGAGGTTGGGTGAGAGTCCTGTGCCCTGGCAGTCCCATAGCTGAGGGATAGAGAGGGAGACCCTCTCCTGGACTTGGTCGGAGCTTCCGGGATAGCTGAAGCTCCTGGAATAGTTTGGTCGATGGTGTTTTCTGCAGGATGTGCTCAGATTTTGAAGGCAGTAATAGGTTGTGATATAAGGTTAGCCTGTATAATTAATTGTTACATTAAAATCCACCTGGAAGAGTGGCCTGGTATCTTGTAAAAGCTACCACAATACTCTATGTTGTAATAAAGTAATTCCGTAGTGCCCTCAGGTTATCTGTAAGGTCATGCCTCTTATCCCCATGCAGCCAGCTTTTTTGCTTGTCTCATCAGTAAATTGCTGACTTGAAACCTGGACAAGCTTTTTGCAGTAAATGGCTTATTCAGCAAATGTTCTCCCACCCTCCTCTTCACAGATCATCTGCTAATGACTCCTAATATTGTTAAAGGTAAATAGTGACTGGAGGGATTTATCGTTCACAAATAGCTAGATTTTTCAAAGATAAACAAAAGTTTGAACATATGCCATAGCGATCTTTGGTAATTATGTTTTTATATATGCACTCACAATGTAAGAAGAAAGGCAAAACTAGAACACAGTCAGCCCTTCTGTCATTTTTATATAAATAAGGTGAAAAGGAAAGGAGTTGTTCAGTGCGTGTGCAGAAGTGTCTCTGCTTAGCTCTATACTGTGGTTTTGTGTCATTTGCCCCTGTGGATTCGTGTCCGGCTTGGTCGTACCTTGAAAGATTCTTGCTCTTGCGAAAGATCTTTGCTCTCACAAAAGTAGGAGGGCACACACATAGGTGCCTTGTCTCCTTGGATCATCATTGAAAAGAAGTGCTTCTAGGGGGCCTATCCACACCCCATGGATCTGTGCAAAGAGTCTGGATCTAAGGACCCAGGAACTTGGATATACTGGCCATGGAATTAAGTGACACACTGTTCTTGGGGGTTCTGTGTGCATATTGAGTCCTTTCAATTTTCAAAACATTGAGCCTTTGTCTAAGGGAAATTAAGAAGGAAGAAGAGTTCCACACAGCTGGGACACTTTGGGGCAGTTGTGCCCCATAGCCCTCCTTGGCTATGAAAAGGCATACACAGGACTTCAGAGAGCAGGAGACACCAAGATTTATGACTCCTCACCTCTCTGTAGTTAATTATCTAGGCAGATTCCCTGCATCTTATGCCAGCCAGGGTATATGTGGAGGGGAGAAGGGAGACCATAAATCTTAAAAATACCTTAGGCTGAGATAATTTAGTAATATTATGGGTCCTCCTCTCCTGATGCTTCTGGAAGATAAGAAAAAAATATATACACTAACATACTTAAACACGTCATACATTACAGTGTATTTCAGTACAAAGGGAGGCTATTTAAAATTGCCTTACAGAAATAATTCTAATATGGCCATTACAGGGAGAAGCCAGGGTAAGATGTACCTGCAAGGATGATGCTTCACCCCATTCTGACCTGGGCTTCACTTGAGTTAAAAAGGCACCATGCACACAGCTTTCTGCTTGCTTTAAGGAAGGTCCTCTGCTGAGAAGGAGCAACTTCTCTGTAGAAACTACAGGCAGCATTTAATGAAGCAGAATAAAATTGTCAGCATTAGAATTACCTATGCTCTTAATAAATAGAGGCCAATGGGCAGTTGGCAGTCTTGTGACAGGATCATCGCCCCACGTGGCTTCCCTGTTATTTGCCACTCATATTCCATTTCCAGGCTGAGGCACAACCGTGGTGACGTTGCGTGTTTGCTGCCGAAATGATGAAAAGCTCCCAGCTCACTGAAGGGAAAGAAATATTTTCTGATTAATTTCAAATAAATTCTTTGAAGGTGTATTTTTTTTCTCAGCAGAAGCTTCTACATAAAACTGTTGTTTTCACTTTCCTCATTAATTGGAATTGGGGAAGGGACAAAGAAAGAAGACAGTGATTACAGAAAGCAGGAGAGTTAACTACTTTTACTTTGATCAATGATTGGAAGCTAAAAGGCAAAAATTTTCAAGAAGCCCTGACAGCCACTGGGAATTACAAAGATCAACTCTGTTCTCACACATCCGTTCACAATTATTGAGATTTATTAAGTAAATGCGAGTACTTTATTACGTATTAAGCAATATCAGCACTACCTCTATCAACCTATTTATATACTGTCTATGTTTGGTGCCAGATACTGAAGATAACATGTTGATTTTCTTTTTTTTTTGTTTATGTTCAGTTTCAGAAAGTGTGAATGTAACCACCTACAAATAGGATTTGCACACTACAGTGCCTGTGTAAAGCTTTGAAAACCTGTCTTCAAATATATACTGTGCAAGAAAATAGCACTTTTCTTGTGAAGTACTTCTTTAAAAAGTACTCTTAATTAAGAGTAAATTATTAATTTTAAGTAGATAGAAAATCTTCATCATTGCATTTGTTTCAAAACAAAGGAATATATACTATATATATACTACTTTTGCCCTCCTAGACTCCCAGGCAACATTGCTTAGAGTTTGCTCAGTGGGATCTACCCCTGAGAAGGCATGAATTAGCAACAGACACCTCTCATCTGCTTAACCAAGGACATGGTAAGGCTTGGTAGCCCTTATCCAGTGCCTTTATAGCCACATTGGCACCAACTAGTATTGAATTTGTTACATCGGAGAACTATGGTAAAATCCAGCAAAAAAATAGACATCGAGCAGAACATTGTACTTAATTTCTATAGTTGCTGGGCTAACAATTGTGTTCCTCCAACAAGTCAGAAGTTGTTCTTTGGCCAGCCCACCTCCATCCACCCACAATCCCTCTTGCTGAGGTGATTTCCCTCAACAAGAAAATGTGTCATCCTCTCCTACAAAGGGGTGCTGAAAGAGAGGGAACCTGCCTTGATGCAACTCTGTGAAGAATATGGGAGAGGAAAGCTTTCCTGTAATCATTTATTAGGAAGCTATTTGTTATTGGCAGATATGCTTTTTGGTCTCCTTGTTTTGGTGAAGATGATGTGATTAAGAGTATATTAAAACGCAGCTGTGTGGTAGAAGATTATGTCTCTCATTTTGAGTGAAATCAGACTGGTTGATATTGTTAGCCCAATAGTTGTGCAGTGAATCCAAATATTAAGTCTACTGTAATAGACAGAAGCATATGAAACTGTTGTTTTTGTCTATACTGAAATGCTGGAAGCTCCCCGTACAAATACAAATACAAATACAAGAGAGGCAAATACAAGAGGGGCAAATACAAGAGAGAAAATTCTGACCTCCTTGAAGAAAGTAGCAAAATCTCTCTTGTCTTTGTAGCTTGTTTTAAGTTGGACAACAGTCTGATTTAGCTCAGATATTTTATGTCATTAACTTAAAAAAGAAAAAGTGACATTGTAATTAATTAAATAAATTCTACAGCTTCATTTTATTAACAGACCTGTTTGTCGGATATGTGTTTGACATCAGCAGTTCAGGACTCTCATTGCTAGCTGGTCTTTCTCTCAATCTTCAGCACCCAAACTGACACCATTCCCAGGCCACTTTGGTCAGAGCCTCTTTTGCTCTCCTGCTACATTTGCCATTTGGCAATAGTACGAAACAACTCCTGATGTATGAAGCAAGCTGACTGATCTGCTGCTAAGACAGTGTTGGCCAAAGCTGCTTTGGCTCTTGCTGCCTCCCTCCCTGGTCCAATGACTCAGGTCTGTTGGGAACTGCTGCTGAGATCTGGCACCTTTACGTCTTGTAGGAATGGTGATTTGGGTTGGGAAAAGGGAGGAGAAGGTATTTATATTTGTCAAGATTGTTGTTATTTGGGGGTTCAAATGGAGGAGACCTGGTAGCCAATTTGAGACTTCAACTGTGTATATGCTAAAAAGTGACAGTTGCTTATTTAGCAAGAAACTGAGAGATGCCACTGACAAGGCTGTTTAACTGCTTTGCTTTCTATTGCTCACTTCTCTACCTTTGTGTTGTTCTTGTTAAGTCTCTTCCAGAGACTGCAGTATTTTTCTTTAGTGTCCAAAAGTCTCTTCTGGGGTAATAGTGAGACCATCTGCAGATTTCCCTAGGCTGCTACTATATGAATAATCAGCTGCCTCACTTAAACAATTCTTTTTGTTCTACATCATTAAATGTTGACTCCTGCTGCTGTGATCTGCTATGACAGATCATTTTACAGAGATCTGTAAGGGAGATTGTATCTGATGCTAACAGTGAGTCTTTTCTGTGGAACAAAAGAAGATATAGTGATCCAAGCTTGTATATGCTCATTTTGAAAAGAAAGAAAGAAAGAAAAAGAATAGAAAAGAAATATGGACTTTAAAGTAGCACAGAGTAATTTTGTGCCTAGGAATATGTAATCTGTAACTACTTTCATTAAGGACACTGGTGAGTTAATTACTTTGTGGGCAAAATAGAGGGGAAAAAAAACTACAATGGATTAGGAAGGAATTCAGAAGAACATTGCCTTGTTTAGAGAGACTGTGGAGGAAAGGAAATTGCTTCCATCAAAAGCAGGCAAGATGGCCACTAGTGAAGACACAGAACAGACCGAATAACTTGATGGCTGGTTCATTTTCCATAACTAATGTGTTCTGAAGTCCTATCTTAGGTATCTCCCTGACAACTGCAACTCTTGACTATCTCTGTGTCCTGCTTACTCAAGAACATTACCTCTAATGAATGCATTTATGAAAGATCAGGATTTGCTCCCATTCATCGGAAACCTGCCATATGCCCAGTAGCTCTCTGTGTCTGCCTCACAGCACCTTCTAGCTAGCAGTTTAAGCTCAAATGCCCACTATGTTTTCTGGCTTTCCCATGCATGGGAAGAGTATGTTTTCAAAACTTTCTGCCTTTTTACTCATGTGAAAGAACATTGTGTCTGGACAAAGCTTACCTGTGCAAATAGATTTGAAACTGTGACCTGCTAGCCTGCCTTTTTATTGATAAAGTGCCATATTCTGCAATGCTCTTGAACTGTCATCACAGCAACCATTACAGATCCTTATGACCCCCTTCCAAATATACTGCAGTCCTCCAGCTCTTCCTCAGCTGTGGTATGGCATCACCTTGTCACAAGAGAACTTACAGTGTCCTGTGGCTGAAATATGCTGTCCATGCTCTTTTCTCCCTTATGGTTCTTTTTTGTCTCGACAATTTGGTTTTGGTGTGTTAGTGTGTTTTATTTTAGCCTAGCTGTCACTGTAGTCCTGTGTCATTTGTGACAGTGTCTTTGGTCTATTTTCACATTTTGGAGTTAGTTTTATAAGAAGTGGCATGGTGAAGGTGCTCATGGCATGCTGAATGAGGAATTCAGCAGTAGTGACTATCAATCTGCTGACAGCATAAAATGTTCAGTTTTAAATCCATTGAGTCTACACTCTGTCTAAGGCTGCTTGTTTTGAAGAAAAAAAAATCTGTTGGAGAAAGAAAAAAATCTAGGCATTTTTTTTCCGATGTCTATGTTCCTTCAAACCTAATAGCCACTTGGCTGCATTTTCTGCTGCACTGTCACAAACCCCATCAATCTCTTCAATTTCTTCAGAAGGAAGAGAGAATTTGCAGGGTAACCAGTTGGAAACGCAAATATGGATAACACCAGATGTACAGAAGACAGATGCGGACTTTCCAGAAATTCTTAATGCAATACAAGAAAGTAAGTTATTTGTTGGATATAAAATTGAGTACACAATAGAAGAGTCAACTGAGACGCACTGAAATTTTAACTAAAGGAGCATACAAACTGGCAAATGAATGTTGAATATGTATTACTGAAATATGTGAGAAAGCTCAGTGCTTCATTGAAAGCCAGTAAGAAATCTCTCACTAACATGCAAATCGTATTAAGATTTGAATTATTATATACCTGTAATAAATAGTACCCATAGTAAATATTTTCCATGCGGGAGTAATCAGAAATAATAAGAATCACATTAACCCATTCTTAACATTTTTAATGTTCCCAAATGTTGAGTTACATTCACATTTGTGAAGCTCTCTGGGGGCTGACCCATTTCTATTCACTGGAGGCTATTTGGCATTTATAAGGGAACAGAAGTCAAGTCAACACAGATCTTGGTGAGCTGTATTTTTGGAAAAGAGGTTATTTGAGGATTGGAAGAGGTAAGTGTGTCACCTGGTGATCTGTATATCTTAGCGAGAGTAGCAGGCTCTTTCCATAAGTATATGAGTAATGTAAGTCATGTATGAGTAATGTAAGTACTAATGCTGTGGTCTGTGATTAGGTGGATCACTCTTTCAAATGCAACTGCAGGAAGATCTCAAGACATGAGCTCGAAATAATTCTAGTCTTGTTAACAAAGGTTGAAGAAAACTCTCCTCAAGCCCCTCACAGTCGAAAAGACTGAGGCAACTCCTGAATCCAAAAGAAGCTTGAATTTCAGTGGAAATTTTCTGAAATGGAGTTGAAACTGTTATTCAGGCCAGGAATCCAAAATCATAGCCTGGTGATATTGCTAGACTAAAAACTGCTTGTTTTCCCTCTTTTCCAGTTTTATTTCAGACTTTTTTTTTGTTGTTGATTTGTTAATAATTTTCTAAAGGAAGAAACAGTAACTTATATTTTAGAATTCTAAAAGAATGTCTAAATGCCTCCTCCTAAGCTTTGCTGTAAGAATCAGGAAACAGAAAGCTTTATGGTGAGATTTGGTGGTGGTTAGAGTTGAGGGGCTCTCAGATTAGTACAATGATAACAGCAATTGTCTGAAAATGAATCATCTGATTATTCAAACTGCAGGTTTAGGATTAACTCCACTTGTATTTTAGAAAGCTTTTCCTATCACGAAAGCTCAATATGAGATTTTCCTCACCCTCTAGCCACTAATGTATGGCGTAGGCTTGGCAGCAGCCAGGGATGTCATTGGAAAGGCTGAAAAGACATGTGTCCTCCCACGAGAACGAACAATTTCTGGTTGGGAAGAGGCTACATATGAATATGAGGAGCTCTTCTTTTCAATCATGAGACTGAGCAGAAGAAAAATAGGTGATCTGATTTGAACAAATTAGTTGTCGAGATTAGATCTATTAACAATTATCTTCTGAAGCAGGTTTTTGAAATGACTCCTGACTTCTCCTGATACTGTGCCATACTTCAATATTGCACTCTTTGATTATATCCTTATACTGAATAACCCCAAATTTCAATCAACACGGCACAGAAATCCAATATAACTTACAATTTACTTATAACTTGAGATGTATAACTTCTAGGTAAAACCACTACTTTCTTTTAAAAATATGCCAATTTTCTGTGGCCACAGATAAAAGGGATTTATCAGATTTGAATGCAGAGGTTTGTGATGAAGATGCCAACATCTGAATTAACTTTTTAAGCAACCTTTCCTGACAATGGAAAGTAATAATCATGTCCAGACCCCAGTTTGTCTCATTTTAAAGTAGATGTCTAAAATTGATTAGATGAATTGCAACGTGAAAGGGGCTATTTGTCTCCATTGCTTGTAGATGGAATTTAGAGAGAACAGCTCAGTTGAAGCACTATCATAGCTTATACTTATGTATAAGCTATAAACATTGTCACTCTGGATTTGCAAATATATTGTGAATCCCACCCAACATAAAGCAAATATTTGCAAGTGACTAATGGATGAGTGCTGAATAGAAGCAGGTTTTCCAACTGTTTTATCAGTTTGAATGTCATTTCAAAACTCAATGATGTTCCACCGGGAGTCTTGCAAGAATTCACATTTTGATTTATAGGTTGTGATTTGGGAGATGTCTGAGAAGGAGGCCGCTTTGACCACCTTGGAGGCAGGGTTTTTTTCTTCATCCAGAAGAGCCACAGTTCCTGTTGGAATTAACCTTCTATAATTTTCAGTTTCCTTCTCCTTCAGAAGGGTGCTACAGCTGGCTGCACAACAGAACTTGGTCCAGGTGGACAACAACTAGCAAAGCTATTTGCTAGCTCCTGTTTCCTAGTTTATTGCACTGAGAAGAGTGACTTGCAGAAAAACAATCAATTGCTTCATTAAAAAAACTCTTGATTTCAAAGGTTTTCCTATAAATCCCCATAATTTGCTTCAATGTATTAAAATCCTTTTTATTGGCATTGCAAAAAATGTCAAACTTGAAAAAAGTCCCTTTTCAGAATATTTTTCAATATCCAGTGTACATTGACTCCCACTAGGTTTAAACGAAAACTCATTTCGTTCCCTCATTTTTCTTCTCTTAGTCTGGAATTCAGAAAGGAGTGAAATTTTATAACAGGGTTGGTATTTCCGGCTTAGTTATTGAATTGAACATTTAACCTGATAAAATATTCTGGACTGTAAGAATTGTATGGTGGTTTCCTTGCAGAAAGCATTTTGTAAATTGTATCCACCTGCCTTACTGAGAGCACAAAAATGTTTATATCCGAAAATCCAAATAAATGTTATAAAAATTATAATGGGTTGTACAACAAGATGCAGAAAGAGCCTTGGCTTTACATTGCTGATTTTTTTCTGCTTTGCAAGTCCTTGCAAAACAGATTTTTTAGTAATGATATTTTATTAAGCGGCATTCTCCAAGACCTGTGACTTAAAACACAGCCCTTTTCCCACCACTGTTTGCATGTAGAATTGTTCTAAACATCTTGTTAGCACTAATAAGAAGAATTTTTAAACAAAGTCATTCTGCAGTGGGTAATACTGATGATTACTGAAGGCCTAAAATCTTCCAAAAAGCATTTTTTGGAATATCGTTCTGTAGGTTGCATTATCCAAAGCTAGAGTATACTCAGTGGCATGATGTGACAATTAGTAATATAAAGGCTCTTAATTAACAGAAACGTAATCACTGATGCAGACAATGCTTCTGTAGTGACATGGATGAATTGAACATGTGCTATAGGCGCCTCTGCTGGAGCAGGGTGGTTGGACTAGATGATCTCTAGAGGTCCCTTCCAAACGTAACCATTCTGTGATTCTGTGAACACGCTTCCATCATACCGCATTAACACATAGAGTTAGGTCCCATTTTTGAAAAGAGATTCTTATTTTATGGGCTTTGGGTTGGGGGGCTTCCATCTTCAGAAAGACAGGAGTGATATTTTACCTTATCTTTCAGTAATACCTAAATCAGACTTCTGATTTGAATAGTCTTGTGGAAGCACTCAGATTCCACTTTGATTCTCACTCAGAATGTCCTATGTTCAGTTTTCAGAATATGTAGTTCTGCTAAATTGGGAGTGAAAAGTATTTGTATATCCACATTCTTTCAAACTCAAGTGATTCTATTATATGAGTAATAATTAACTCTAATTTTTTTCCCCTCAATATAAAGAGGAAAGAACCTGTATAATTAAGCTGATTTAAAACCGTAGGGGGAGTCCTTAATATCTATTGTAGCAATATGCATGTTGCTCCATACTGCTATTAAATTTCACTGCCTAAAAAGATAGGACTATATAATAGCATCAGTCCATCTCCCAAATCATGGGTAAAATTACTCTGTGTGATTGTGTTAGGATCAGTTTGGAGTATGTATATATGACGTGGTCTGAAGCAGACATAAAAGATGGAGCCCTGCTATGTCTTTAGCAACTTTTGGCAACTTGGAGTGTTTGTTTTCAGTGTGGAGTGGTTACATTTAGTTATGGGAGTTACAGCTAACAGGAGGGTTGGCTTGGAAGTACCATCGCCATTACCACAGTGAGCAGCACAGAGGATGGAGATTGATTTTTAGTCATTTAGTTGTTTTTGTGGAACACTATTTTAAGAAGTTGTATTATTTCTTTTAAGTAACCTCCAGTAACTGCTGAGATGGCCTGGATTTCAAAGTGACCTTGAAATGAGATTTTGTGTTTAGCGCAAGTCTTTAAAATAATCCGGTCTTCCTCTGCTTGAAACTGCAAAACAAATAATTCACTCTCTCACACACCAAGCTGTGTATCTCAGGCATCTACTGGGAAGCTATCCATTGTGCAACCCAAAGCATTATTGGCATTGCAGAAAATAGCATTTCGGGTATCTCAGTGGACTCATCACTTATACCAGAGAAGTCTTCATACAGGGAAAGCTGCTAGTTCAAACTCTCTAGTGCATAGGATCCAAAATTCTTCACTTTTATTTCCTTCATTGCTTCACTGCAACAAAAATACACCTCGTTTTTCTTTTAGAAAGCTTTCCTGCTTAATTATTTTTGTTCATTTTCAGCATATGCTGTGGTGTTGATCAGATACAGGTTAATGTGCTTTTTTCTTGGAGCTGCATGTCAGAATTTCAGTGCAGCAAAGTTTCAAGTCATTCAGAAAGGTTTTTGCTCCGGCTGTTCTTTATATTGATAATTCAGGTAAATTCTTCTCATATAAAGAAGTATGCACATTCTTCTCATACAAAGAAGTATACAAAGGCTGGTTGTGAGCTACATGCAGATTATCATCACAAGGGCTAGAAGGTTTCCAGTCCTGCTAGTTGACAAATTGACTCGGTAGGGAAGGTGAAGAGAAGGTGGTTAGGCTATGCTGTGTTTTGTGACAGTTTCCTTGTCTTGTGTGAGCAACTCTCGTATAATTACTAAGGACTGAAATGAATAAAGGAGACGATCTTTTCTTTGTTATTGCGGCCTGTGCTATGATCGGCATCTGTTCCTTCCTTCTGAGTTTTCCTAGGGTTGGATTCTGAGTTTTCCTGGGGTTGGATGCAGCCCCAGTGACAGTGAGGAGCTGTAGGCTCTTTCTGTCATGTTTGCCTAAACGACACAAGAAATTTCTGTGCTGTCTTGCCCCTTACTTTAGTAAACTCATCTCTAGCGTGGTACAGATGGCCAAACCCTGTAAAAACAGAAAGCTCAGCTCCTGGATGCTAACGATATCTTGGCACTTTTCACAAAAAGACAAGTGAATAAACAGACTCAGAGAAAAAAAAATGCGAGAGAAATTTAGTATCTGTGAAAAATAGTTTTAAATCTGTAACATGTTCGAAGACTTTAATGACAAGCACAACTTAAAGGTGAGTTGAAGTAGCTAGGGCTATTAGCTGTAGCATTGCTGCTAAATCTGGTTAGGATCAAGCAAAGCTGGAGGGTGTTATCTAAAACTGAAAGATCATGATATAAAATGTTAAGTAGAGATTAAATATCGTGAAATTCCAATGCTGAGATACGAAGAATCATAGCTAGATTAGGTAGTGTGTGACCCCAGAATTGCTAAACGTAAGAGGCAATATATCATCCTAAAAACTGCAAATCTGGCAGAGAATTTCTTGCTGTTAGTCTAGTCTATGGTATCTGCTGTTACATTATTCTATCTAGTTTGGATGTGAAGTTGTTTTTTTGTTGCTGTTGCTAATTTTTTAGTGGCCTTGTAAACAAAGTACTTCAATCTAAAATGCAAGGTATGTCCTGTCATTTTATCCCTGAAAAGGAAGAAAAAGAGTCCTTGGATCTTGAGATCTTATGTGATCTTTTTATCCATGTAAAGCAATAATAACAGTCTTTAAATACTATAAAAGGCAGGTACCAAAAGGGAGCATCTTCTTCCCTATGTTCATGACTGATAGCAGAAGAACAATGTATTTAAATAGCAGCATGGGTGCAGGATGCATATTAGGAAGAAAACTTTCTCCTGCCCATGACAGTGAAGAATCAGTTGCCTGCAAAGGCTCTTCAGCATGTAGAATAGGAGATTTTTTTTTTTTAAGAGACTTCTTAAACTAGTCTGTATCTCTCATAGAAGAGAAGTCAGTGAGAGGGCGGTCGCAAACTGCTCCCCAGGCTGGAGAACAGTTAACAGCCTTTAATTTCTGGATGCTATTCAGGCTCTCCACAGTGGGGGGGATGAATTTCTATACCTGCAGCCATGAGTTAGAAATGGGACCAAGGTGCCACGAACAATTAGTCTGCTGGCTGTTCCCTGGTAATAGACACTTGTGTCTACAGGAATTACAACTGCCTGTCACTTACTTTGGGGAATTACAGAGAAGCAAGAGCATCAGGAGAATGATGCACAAAGAAAAATGAGTCCAAAAGTCAGCTGAGTTTGCAAAGTGTGTGAGGAAGACTGAATAAGACATATTTCTGTCAAGAATAACGGAGAGGTATTTGATCCTGCCTTGGTCAGGGGATAGGCTCATTGGGGGAGCTTTTGGGGTCCCTTTGGGGTTTTACATATGAACTGTGGAGTTGAACACATCGTAGAGGTTTGAACCTCAGCAAAGGCATTTTCTTCTATTCACACTGACTCCTTCACCATCCTCTTTGCTCTGGGGCAGCCGCAGCCCCATGGGGCATTGCCATGGGGCCAGGACTAAGCACTAGGTCCACAGGTAGCTCTTTGGGAGCTTCTCTCCTGACTGTTCAACAGATTGGATGTAATTCAGCATCCTACAGATTTAAGCCATTTCTTCATGCCCAGGTCTGAAGGCTGTGCAGATCTGCACATGCCAGCTTTGCAGATGTGAAAACGTGTTAACCTAAAAATAGCCAAATGATTCCAGGCTCATTTATTCACTTTCTTTTGAGTGATATTACTTATTTGAGATTCTCTGCTTCTGATTGCCCTACAGTTCTATATGGCTTCTAAGTTGGTGCTGTGTAGTATGTTAAAAATATGCTTCATTTTAATAAGAACTTTTCAGAGGCCATAGTAATCCAATGCAATTATTTAAGGCACTTAAGAGAAGCCATAGAGATAGCTAACATATGTTTTATTGTGACAGATGATTACGTACTTGACATTAGAGATGTATTATGTCTCCTAAATCTCTCTGTGGCTTACTGGTGGAAAAAGAACACTGCACCAATACACATCAGGAGATTTTAAACTTAATACAGTATATATACCAGAAATAAAAAGTTGATAATAATGCATTACACTCTAGGACTTTGTTTGACTTAACTGTGATTTGAATGTATATTTTTATTTTTGCTTTTAGTAGCTAAGGATGTCAACATTTTTTTTGATGAGTTAGAAGGTGTGAACAGCCCTTCCAAAGATGATGACTCTCTGCTTCACCATGGTAACTTGACCTGTACTTCTGATGATGCCAGCAGGTTGGAAGTGGTGGGAGAGGTAAGAACATGCAGAATTGTTATTCTAATAATTAAATATGCCCACTATGGAAGGAAAAAAATGCAATCTACTTGAAAATCTCATTCTCTGGGGGCCTGTCATCAGGACTGTTTTTCCATTCTAAGATCATAATGTTGAAAGCTGAAATACTTCAGTTTAAAAGGAGGCCTTATTTACCCTGTGCACTACCCCAGGGAATCTGTAGAGCCTTTGTTGTCTGCTTGTTTCCTGAAGCAGCAAAGTCAAGTTTCATATATTCTGAAAAATAATGGAATATTTTTTGTTGTATTAATCTTGGAGGATGAGAAAGGAAGAGAAATTATCATGACTCTCTCACAGGAGGCATAGGGTGTCGGATATGGGACAAACTTTTCTTTCATGTGAAGAATATGTCAAGCAGGGGAGAAAACAGTGCACATCACAAATTCCATTATAACTTGTGGCTTAAGTCAGCCAAAATATCATCTAATCAAGCGTGAAGAAAGAAGGAGATCTAATACTTTAAACTTTGTTCTAACTTCTGTACAACTCACAGATGTTGAGTGCTCTTTGCTCAGAGAGCAAAGAGATCAGAGACCAGACCAGACTCTGATCCTGAGGCTTCCTTTTTTCCTGTTTCAGGAATGTGGCTGCATCCAGACTCCATATCAGAGAGGCCCTATGCTACCTCCAAATCACTGAAGAATAGTTTGGTGTAGGCCGATTGACACAGGTCAAAACTCACAGAGACCACACTACATTAGAAAATATGAAAGACCATCAGATACTGTGGAAGTCTCTGCCCTAGATTACCAGTATAAATATGGCTTAGATGCCAGAATTGCAGCTATATCTTTCACAGGAGCTAGAGGCTTTTTGGTACAAGTCATTTTGTGAAACACTGTTGAGGACAGAGGGAGAGATTTTCCCTGTGCTAGAAATTCAGCCCTTAGAGAGCTGCACTCCCGCAATGTTTAAACAGATAATTAAAGGCAAAAAATTCAGGCCACTCAGAGGTATGTTTGACCTTGCTCACAGTTTCAACTTTCCCCTTTCTCATCACTCTTCCCCAGATTCCCACTTCACTTTCATAAAGGCTTCTGCCTGCTTACATTATAATAGGGTAATGTGACATGATAACCCAGTGTGCATTTAGTAATCTTGTATCATATGGTCTCTAACAAATCGAGGGGGATGAAAGGTACATGACCTTACATGTTAAAGGAAAAAAATGAGCAAAAGAGTGGTAAGTAGGGGACAGGAGAGAACAACATATGCTGCAGTTAATATAACAGCGCTGCAATTCCTGTTTTCCCTTTTATGCATTCTTTGTACCAGACCTTGTTGCTTTTCAAAGGAAAACATCTGAGGAATATTTTCCTCTATGAACATTTTCTTTTTCAGAATCATAGTTAAGAAAAATAGCAATATAGGTTATGTGATTTATATAAGAAAAAAAAATAAAAAAGAAAGTCTTAATGGGAATTGAGGGATGTGGGAACCTATAAAAAAAACTTTTTCTTTATAAGAAACTATTTCAAAATACTTGACCCCTGGTTGATTCCAAAAGGAAAAGATAATCTGTTTAGATGTAGTTGTATGGTTTGCATTCATGTGCAGTGAATGGAGTGATCTCTGAAAGCTCCAGACTTCCCTTCAGTTAAGTGATGGAGCTCTACCTTGAACAGCTAAGAGAGCTTGTAGATCCCTCCTAGCATCATCAGGAGTGGGGACACTAGAGAAAGCCTATCTGAATATACTGATGTTTGTTTGATTTCGTTCTAAAGGTAACATTGCAGCTACCTAATACAATGTGGTTTCTGAGTGAGTTTGTTAAAATGCAGCTATAGTCCAAAAAATTTACATGAGAATTCCAGGGTTTCTCGGTTTTAGCCAATGAGTCAAATACTGCTTGTTTCAATTGTTAGTTGTGCATGTTCAACCAGATCTCAAAGTTATGTTGCATTCTCCCTAGTTTGTGTATGACTGCCTCCAGAGAAAATTTTATGGAGGGAGCTTTATCAACTGTCCTGTCACAGAATCAGGGCCAGTTTGGCATTCAGCTTGCCCTTTGGTGAAACATTGGCTTGAACTGTGTTATGTTTTGTTCAGGCACAGCTAAGTTCCAAGCAAATTAGAAATCACATTTCATGTGCATGGATCAAAATACTTTTTACATATGCCAACATAAAAATAAGATAGGTACTTTAAAATCTAAAACTGGAGAGGTATTATCACCAAAATCTTGTAGGTTTAACTTCAGTGAAGTTTCACTTTGTGAGAATCAGAGTACAAGCAGATAGGAGGCAAAAATGAAAAGGAAAGATGATTTAGGAGCTGCTGTTTAGGACCACTTCAATTCCATCTCTCTTTCTGTCGAACATTAAATCAGCTTTCTGTGTCCAAGGATGGGAGAAAGGAGAAGCTGGGACAAAATTAATCTTTTACTTCAGTTAGCCTACAAGGCCCATTACAGGCCATAGGCCATAAGTCATTATGTTACAGCTAATGTAGACAGTTCTGAAATTTAAATGATAACAGTCAATCCTATTAGCCAGTTTAGCTTCAAACTCTGCTGATGATATTTGGGGACAGGGTTATTAATTTGGCACATAATCGAGTTTGTTTTAACAGTCTCTTCTATAAATTGGATTTTGCACTAAAGTTTATGCCAGAATAAATTTCTTCAAATTGCAAAACAAGAATTCTTATGTTCTTATGGCTCATGTGATAATCTGTGCAATTTAAGCTAGTTTTATCGAACATATATATTACAATACAAGCCACATGCTCATTTTTTTCACAAAATCTGTGTCTTCTTCAGTGCCCATTTGAGCAAGAAATAATCTAAGGTTTCACAGATAGCTACAAATCTTTTATTTTCTAGCTTTTGGCCCCATTATTTTGTAGTTTAGATAATTTTATTGTTAGAAAGGCTTTACATAATTAAATATATTATAATGGCAAGAATAATATGCTGAACTCAAGATATACAAAAATACAGCCTCTCCAAAACCATCATCTAAACGGTTAAAAGGTTACTAAGAAAAATGACACAGAAAATATGGACAAGGCTGGAAAATATTCTTTGATTATGACTGCCTTAAAAATAGAATGATTCTGGGTTCCTCTTTTTCCATGTGGTTTATCACTATTCATGGTGCAAAAACTAATCCCCAAGCCATTTTTGAAGTCATATACAAGAGATTATAAATACAAGTAGGCACAAGCAAAAGGAAAAGATCACCTCTAAAATTCAAAGATCCTATCTTCATCAGATATCCATACTGGTAATAGCTACATACCAAAATTACTGGGAATGAAGAAAAAAATATAATTTTTAAATAAGTGGATATTGCAGTCCTTTTTGATTTATTTTTAAAAAGACCTGCAGGTAGTTTCAAACATCCTTGATTTCCCCAACTGTGTTCCTGTTTAAAATTTCCATGTAAATTCTTTATAGCTATTACATCTTTTCTGGGTGGTGAAACACTTGGGGTAAGCCTTTAGTCTGAAGTCCTACCAGAGTGTATATGTGTAAGAGTCATGTGCCTATGAAAGCTGATGGCTCCCAACTGAGAGCCCTGAGGATATGAAATCCAATGCATTGCTGCCAAACAGAATCCTGATTATACAACCTTAACTATAAAACTGCAAAGATGGCAGTGAGTACTGAACTTCTTGCTAAAGTTAAATCTCTGCTGTTCTATAGATTTCTCCTAGCATTCTGGCCCAAGGAATACATATTCGACTTCCATGACTGTACAACTTTGCCACCAAAAACTGTAGTCAGAACCAATTTTATTTATTTACTTTTTAAATCAGTGCAGGAAAAGTGAATTTTGAAGTCACAACAGAGGGAAATACAGGAAATGTTGGGAAATTGTCAGTGAGTCTCAAAATGGGAACAAAGTCTTGAACTACAGCAGTGAAATCCTGGAATATTCTGGATAATGTGAAAGTCCAGCTGCTCCTCTATCTACAAGCTGCTGAGCCAGCTTGTGTGTGTGTGTGTTGTGCTACATTGCTGTATCCTGATAAGTCCAGGCTCAGCTCGTCAAGCCAGACAGGTTAATTAGCTTCCCATAATAGAAGGGAACAGAACCGGTTTCTTCCAGGAGCAAGTCCAGGAGGCCTTGTTAGTCTTGATTTGTCATACTGTATTCCTCAGATGACCAGGTCCTGCAACTGCAGATAGGGTCCAAGCAGCCTTTCTGAACAAAATAATGACAATATTGGGGTGAGGAGAGTGTCACAAGTTCAACAGAATGTAGTTGTCCCAGGAGGTTGTATTTATAGGTGAAGCGGTGCTATGGCTCACATAACAGCCAAATCTTATAGGAAATTTTTAACACAAGGTACTTTTTAAAACATCCACTCAGTTGTCAGTGTAGGGCAAACCAATTTCCTCTGAGGAAAAGACGAAACATACAGAGCCAAAGGGCAAATCTATCTGTTTTATTTTCCAGTGGAATCCCTACTCCATGGGGGAAAAGATACATTCCTTGTGATTCATGCTGGATGGGTCAATGATAGCATTTTAGTTCAGATCAGGAGAGAGTGTTTGAGGTGAAACTCTCCCCCTACCCCTGCTTCCCATCCTTTGGTTTGCATTACTGAGCAGTTCCAGATTTCAAAAACTGGATTCCTTCTGGATGAAAATAAACTGTCAGATTTCAACTGATAATGAACAGAGAATCTCTTAGACTAGACTAGAGTTGCCAAAAGCAAAACCTCAAGCCTGGACAAGTCCACACATCTGGTCCTTGGTATGGATTGTTTTACTCTACAGATCCTTTCCTATGATGCTGCCTTACTTACCAAAATAGATACAGCCAGTCTGTATCTGTACAACCTGGCACCTACCAAACAGAAAGAATGGCTGAGCAGGAGGCTTAGAAATTTAAGAGCTACTGCACCCTCCTGTTATTTAAATATCCTCTTTTTTTTCCTGCTTTCTTAACATATGTATTTTCTAGAAGAGGAAAAAAAAAATTCTTCCAGAGCTGTTTTCAGATGTAATGGTTTCTGAAAAACAATTCTCATATCCTGATAATATCATTTGTCAGCGTGATATTAGTACAGGTATAAAAGATCTGTTACCGCTATTTCCTAAGGGCTTAAATCTTTTTTTCTAGTCTTCTTTTTCAACTCCAAGAACTGTTCCTACTATTTCAAATCTGCATTAAGCTGTGTCAGAAGTTAGGCACTGTAATAAAACAATCCTAGAAAAATTCCGCTCTCTGCCTGCAATAAACTGGTGGTACCAAGGGAATGTGTACTGGGGATGCTCTCATTTGTTTTCTATTTAAACAAAGATGCCTGCTGGAAATCCAGAAGTAGCTTACACTAAACTTTCTGACTGGGATTCTTGCTTGGTTCTTCTGTAAGAATAATTTTTCCTATTGTTATTATGGCAACTCTGCTCACGTTTTGTCATTTAAATTAAGCGGTTCTTCTAAGAAAGTATTTTGAAAGTTCCCTATTCTTCCTCCATGTGAAAGGCAAAGAATTCATTTTTCAGATATTTGGCTATGTATTAAAGAACAAGGTTATTTCTGGGAGGAATGATTCAGCAAGTCATGTAGGAGAATGAAGAAGAAAGAGCCCACCCTTCTCCTCAGCTTGGAGGTGGACTGATCTCAAGGGCCGTGAAGGCCCCGGCTGCTATACTGCTCCCAAGGAATTTGGTTTGTTTCCATATACCATTTGTAGTGTACGTATCTTGTTAGAACTGCTCCAACCCATCAGCAATTTCAACTTGTGTAAAACAAAAACTTGACCCCTGGGCATGACTTGCCCAGTCCTGGTCATGATAAAATATGAAGAGGTTCTGTGGAGAATTTCATTTTATGAATTTCTAAAAGACAACAGCAATGTAGTTAGTCTTCTAGCTCTCAGGAGAGGAATCTGCTTGACCTCTTACTAACAGTGCAATCAGCTTGCCTCTCTCTGCCAGAGAAAACATTTGAACAGGCACATTCTCTGCTGAAAATAGCCAAGAAGTAATATTTATTGCCTTTATGTGCTACTAGATGAAAACAAAACAAAACAAAATAACAGGAATTATTTTCAAATAAATCTGGTGGGTTTTCTCAGTTGTTTCATAAACCTATAATATTTTGTAGTTAAACTGATGAAGTATGGTGAGGTGGGAGCAGGACCTTCCTACTCTTCTCTGTGTCCTATGAGAAAGGGGCACTCTTACCACAAAGCAAAGGGAATCTCTACAGCAGGGTTTGCATTTCTCACCACAGTAAATATTGAGCCGTCATTTCCTCTCCACATGCAAAATGATGTTCTACCATCTTGAGTCCTTAGTTATAAATGTACAATTCATTATAACACTGTTCTCTGGTTTATTTTATAGATAGGAAGCTATTGCTAAATTTCTGGTGGGTCATAAGAGAAGAAGGTTGTCTCACATAAAATATTGTCATGTTCCAATACAATGTGACAGAACATCTGCCTAAGTGACCTCCTGGTTTTGAACTGGGGAGATCTGCACTCCTTTCAGAGGACCTCAGGAACATTTTTATTTAAAGCACCTAAAAAATCTGAGCAGCTTGTTCTGATCTTTACAGTTGAGTAATGCTGAAGATTGCAGATGCAGATCAAGATACAGCAATTACCAAAGCGCACTGACATTACTGAAATATTTGCCTTCCTTTTGACAGGAAGCACCTGATAAGAACAAAACCAATGGATTATATTTTAGAGATGGGAAATGTCGAATCGACTACATTCTGGTGTATAGAAAATCCAATCCACAGACGGAAAAGAGGGAAGTATTTGAGAGGAATATCAGAGCCGAAGGGCTTCAAATGGAGAAAGAGGTAAGACAAGTTACTTGAAAAACGCTTCTGATGTTTAAAGATGCATAGATTCAGAATCTTGTTTTCCCTGAAACTTGATTGCTTTGTTGTAGTAGTGGGAAAAAAAGCTTTTAAGCATCCCTAAATATAGACTGCTTATTGCCAGAGCAGTGAGAAATCTGAGCCTAAATAAAAATCAGCCACATGGGTTGAAGGCCAAATAGGCCATTACACTACTCTTTTTCAACCTTCTGCAGAAGTAGGCCATAGAATTTCATCCACTGAGCTATGCAAAGGAGAAAATAAGTGCTGGTTTCAGATGGCCTAAATTCTACTGAGTGCAGTCCACATTTCTGCACCCATGCTTCCTTTTACTTACCTGCTCCGCTTTGTACTGAAGCTCTTGATACTCACTCCAGAGACCTAACGAGATACCTACCTGCCACCTTGGGCACAGGGGCTTCCTTGGCATTTTGGTAGTGTGAAAGTAACCTAAATGTCTCCCCTGCAGTGTTATTCCTGAACATTTAAATAATTGGGCAATGCATACAAAATCTTTATTCTCTCCAAAATAAAGAAAATGCTTCCTTTCTTCATCTTTTTTTTTTTTTTGAACGAATGAATGAATGTGTAGTGGTGGATGTAAGTATGTTAGTGGATATTGGTGGCTTCCATCAAACATCAAACATTATCATGAACTATTCCTTTAAGCAACCTGGAAATGTCTGTTTGGATGAGATAGTTGATAGATTTTTTTACTGGCAGTTGTTGTTTATTTTTTGCCTTCCCTGAAAACATGCCAATGTCTATATGAGCATTAATTCAAGATCAAACAGGGTGAGTTCAGGGTGGTAATTCAGCTTCACATGCTAAGATTCTGCTTGGCTTCCATCAGGAGAAATGCTGAAAAGCATTTTGGGTGAGTCTCTGAAGTTTGCACAGTGTAGAAAACAAACACAGGCCGTGTCCTCACTATAGCTATATTTCACTAAGTTTCAAACCAATTTTTTCCTCTTTGGTGTTTTTGCAGATTTTTTTTTCATTTATTATTGTGCTAAGATCAACAGTGAAAGCCACAAAATCCTCTTATATAGTGTTATGAAACCTAATATAATATTCTGCTTAGAAAACTTTTTCAAATTGATTGTTTAAGTGCTTACTATAGACTCTTCTTGTGGCTACACATTGTTCTCTTTCCCAATTATATGAAATTTACTGTCTAGGCTGCAGGAATGTTCTGCCCATTTGATCATTCATTTCAGTTTCTGTTACACTGCTGACATGCAGTTTTATTTCTTACTAATCTTATTTGGCCCTGATGTGACTTCTTGCCATTACTAGTAATTGTAGATTTTCTAAACTCAGAATGATCAAAATGAGGTTATGTTACATGACTCAAGCTAATGCTTTTAAAATCTAGGATAGCAATCTTTTTAATATATGACTTTGACCTAAAATTAAACACTCACAGGTGTATTTTATGATCACTTTAGTTTCAAAATTGAATTATAATCCTGAAGGAAATAAGCATATTCTTGGTGCCCCCAGCAGAGTAGCAACTAATTGTTGTGATTTACTAGTATCTAGTTTGCTTCTTATGATTGCTGCTGCTCCTCGTGATGAGACTTTTAGGTCATCCTGGCTTTCAGTTCTGGAATATTTTAACAGCAAGACAGTTTTCTAATAATAATATAAGCAATATAATATATTGCTTCCACAGGGGACAGTTTACTCCTACATAAAGGAAGAGAACCATTCTCTGGTTCTGACCTCTGAGCTTAAAAAGGGGCAACAAATTATAACTGCTGGAAACTTTTCACTTTCCAAAAATTTTGTGTGGCTGCTGGTGCATTCTCCTTTGACTACTGACTGTTCATATATTAGCATTTGATTGTGCTTGTCCTACCTTTTTAACGTGAAACCAAGGGCAAAGAAGAAAACTCTAAGCACTAGTCACATTATAGTTCTGCAACCTTATTCCTCAGTAACACTGCAGTGAGAAAATAATGTACCGCAGTGACTCCCCCACAGCTGTAACTCAGCAAAAATACCCAGGAACTTGAGGATGAAGGGTGAAAACTTGTTTACTCAGTGGAATGAAATGAAAAAGTAAATATGAAATGGATTTATTGATATTGAGATAACTTCAGGCATAATGTCAAGATCACGTTAACTGACAAAGGTATATGTTACTGATTGATTGTGGAAAAAACTGCTAAATGTTTTGCAGGTATTACTCAGTGAGTTCATGCTTTTTTTCTTTATCTGTCTGCCATACTGCTGGCTGTTTATATTCTGCTAGTCCTATAGTAGCAACAAAGGGATCCTAGACCAGGTATAGATCCCAAATTAATGATGATGTAGGAAACAGAGCTCCAAGAGTGAAATATAATTTATCTGAATAGATTGGAGAACCAATTGTCTCGTTTTACCCACCCAAAGATATTAGTGTTCATTTTGTATGTCTTCAGCATAAATCATTTTATGACCCTTCTCCCTGCTTTTCAGTGTATGCTTGGTCTAGGTAGGATTGCTATCCCAGTCCAACATGGATCACATGTGCACAGAAGCTCTAGGTAAGTAAGGCAAAATATAGGGCACACCAGAGAAGAAGACTGGATTCTCTTCTCAGCCAGACACAAAATTTCCTGCATCGATTTGACTTGTTTAACCTGATGTCACAATGAAGAAGACAACCACCGTATCTTGACTTCAGGAGTCTTGCTTACTTCCACTGTTGTGTTTTATTTTTTTAATATCTGAAACAGATTTGTATGTTGGATAAAATTGAAGGAGAATTGTTCAAAAGAAGCAAGTTTTTGTAGAGATGAGCTATAGGAATGCCTGTTTGCAGCATTGGTACTGACTGTAAACATGCTATGGTACTCTTGCCTCACAAATCTGACTGGCAAATCGTTAACAAGAGAAAGGATAATACTGTCTATTATGTCTTTTCTTTTTATATATATACACATACGAATATATGAGGGTATTTCTCATAACTGTCCTAATCCAATGTAGCTCTGAGACTAGGATCAGCTCATTGACTCTCAGAGATGAAATACATCACTTCCTGAGGGACCATAAAATCACAGGGTGACAGGTTTCCGGAAAGTCTCTTTTTCAGTGAGAACAGAAAGTCAGAATTACACTGAGTACATGGATTTTTCACAATAATAAAGACTAAAAAACTCAGCTATCTGGCCAAAATCTAGCAAAATTCCCTTATCCCACACTATCCTTGCAGCTTCCACTGATATACTCTAGCCTCTGTCCTAATGGCTGGGCAAAATTAAGTTACTCTGAATGGTAACTTTACTGTGCCAGTACATGGATACACACAGTATTACAAACAGCTTTAAGTACAGCAGTTCAGATTTTACTGCATTAAAAGATCACGTGTAGAGATAGACAGCATGAAGAAGCAAATGCATAATTTTTTTCTGCCACAGCCTATTTAAACTGCAGCATAATGCAATGAAAAGGAAAGATAGAGGCAAGGCAGTACACAGACATAAAAAAAAAAAGACATGAACTTCATGAACAAACTCTAAATACCCTTGGATCTAAAATTCTTAAAAGAAAAAAAGAAAGTTATCTTAGATTTGGATGTGCATCCAAAGTGAATATGCTGTTGGGTAGGACCTGGTCATATTGCCGCTCAGAAAAGATCACGTTATGTCGAGCTTGGCATATTCTTTAATTCTACTTTTCATGGCTACACTAAGCTACTCCATATAGAATGTTTTTTTTTTTTTCTTAATGATTGTGTTCCAAGTTTTTAGTCTATATTTTTTGAATTGATTGCAGGATTTATTTTAAAAGATATTTTACATGCCTGTAGAAATTGTTAGATAGAAATTTAGTAATGACAAAATACTCATATTACTAATGAAAGTAGTAGTGAGGCCCCAGATTTTACATAATTATGTATGCTAAAGTTTCAGTATAGGTGAAATGAACTGCTTTAAAGCACTAGTTTTCCTTGCTGTGCTAACAAGCAAGTCTTCTCACAGTCACTGGAAGCAAAATATGTTTCAGGAACTAGTTTCAAACATTTTATTAAAAAACATCGATATATTTGGGCTTCCAGCTGCACACTGATCTTCATTTCTTCCAAATGAAAGAAGATGTTCGTTTAGTGTACTGGTCCAGTTTTCAGGAATAATCTAAATTGTGTGCTTTCTGTGCTACACAGCCAATTAAAAATTTAAACATATACACTGTAACTGTCAAGCTGTCACCAGGGCATTCCTAATTGCATTCACTCCCTCCAGCTGACATTTCTGGGACAACACCTGGCAGCTGATATGGAGCTGCTGGATACAATAGGCAGTAGAAATATACAATAGGTGCTCTCTGGATGGAAAACAAAAAGGCCTCCCAAAAAACTCAGTATAAGTTTCACTTTTGTTATGTGAACAAGTATTTACTGGCGGCCATAATCTGAGTCTGAAAGCTGCATTTTGAGGTATTTTTCAAGAGTGGGTGCAATATAATTAAAGAATATTATTATGCCATGAATTTCAAGTTTCAAAACAGGGGTAGGTTGATTCATGGAGAGATAAAAAGAGTTCTATAAAGCAGTTTCTCTTAATGTGGCTGTGATTTTGTACTAATGGGACAGGAGGCTAAAAATATATATTTAGTAAGAGGCATATATTTAGCAGCAACCTGAAACCTGATTTAAAATGATGAATGTTCAGAGAAATTGTAGATGACAGAAAGAGCACACAATATACTATCATCTCAGTGATTCTTAGCTTGTCCTTGAGTGTAAAACCAAAATAAAATTATGACAATGTCGAAGTGATGTGAAGAAATAAAGAAATAAAGAATGAGTACAAACAAACAAGAATTTCAAAAAATGAAACTTTAAATACAGAAAGTGATGATGTGAAAATGAGGCATTATAATGAATATTACTTTCTAGCAGAAATGAGATTTTATTTTATTATTTTATTTTATTTTATTTTATTTTATTTTATTTTACTGGGAGCATTGCAGTGCCAAAACATTTATGTTGGAGTGAGCTGCTTTTTCTTCTGACTTGTGCGTCAGCACTGGAATTGTTAAGTGCTGTTACATAAGCTTTATTGCTGATTCTGATTCACAGGCAGAAAAGAAGTAGACTTCCAGACCCCGAGTGATGTTTGCAGAGCTAAGAGAGAAAACATGTTTTATAAACTTAGCTTAGGTAATTTGGCCCACTGAGAAGAACAACAAGAGTCCCAGTGCCTTTTCAGTGCCTCTAAATTTCTCTTTCAATTTTAAGTTTGTCTTATTCACTTATTGGAAGAACGACAATTTCATTTTAATTTATTGCTGATATGGATGTTCATTTGATCACCCAGGTGTACAGTTGATATCAGAGTGTTCAACCTGCAACCCAATAACTATTTGTAGCTTGCCAGGAGAGTCTATGTGGCTGGTGACCTTCTTTCTGAAGGACATTTCAGGGGCAGACTGCGGTTTGGGGGAATCATTCTCCTGGGCCACCCTTTATCCCAGCTGCCTTTTCCCTTTGGCCCTCCTACCCCTTCCTTGTCATGTTGACCTTACTCTGCACTTATCCCAAGCCCAATCCACTAGAAAAAAAAAAGGATGGTTAGAAGAAATATTCCATCACCAAAAGTGCAGCTGCTCATCTACTGACTTTTTTTTCACAAAAAGAAAGGAAGCCCTCTGCATGCATGCGCTGAGTGACATGCTCCGCTGCTGGGAAGCACCAGGACAACTGGGTGTTATGGTCTTCTGGACTGGTAGGATGTGGTAGGACAAGTCACATGAATGTCACATGCAGAGAACTGACTAGACTTTAAGACAAACTTGTTTTTCCTCAAGATAGAAAAGTAAGGGGCAGTTGACCTAATGAGTCTTTTGATGCTGTTGTGTTTCTTATCTTTCTTTTCTCTTCTACAGTAATGCGTGACTCCTTTAATTGCAGAAAGGCATGTTGCTGGCTGCCCCCTTACCATTTAAGCCAACAACTCAATTCATGCTAGCTGAGGGATCTGCCCTTTCCTCTAGTTAACTCTCAGCATCTGCAGTGATCAAATATGCACACATGCACTCACATGTACTCAGAGTGAAAAATCAGAATACCACTATCCATATTGAAATCTCTCTCTATATGTATGTATATATATTCATTATAATGAAAAATACTATGCAGGTGATGTCCTCTTTTGACATCTGCAGATAATTCTGATTTCATGTGAGAACAGCAACAAGTAAAACACTAATACATGTGCATAACTGTTGTGAGTCTTTCCTCCTGTTTGTATACCTTGCAGCTGGGCAGCACGAGGCCTTTGGTCTTCTTGGTCTTTGGAGAAGATCAAGTGTAGTTCAACTTAACACTGGATATGTTTAAGTACTACTGTGGTTTATATTAAGCATTCAGTAGCTTTTCTGCTCTCTAATAGTTGATTTGGTCTCACTTTCCTGAGCCAGTATGTAAATATCTAGAACTAATGAACTTAGAGTACAAATTATGCAGCTTGCAGGAGCTGCTGTTTCATGAGCATCAGAACATCCCATTATTAGCAGAAGCAGCTTCTTATTTAACGCCTAAGCACTGTGCCTGATTGCAGCTACAAATCACAGATTGAGACATTGAAGCGACATAGACTGTGCCTTCAAAATTGCAAATGCAACAAGGGAAGCAGGATGAAACACAAGCCCACCGTATGCATTATGAGTGAAAGTACTTCCATCTATTTAATTTAAAACATAGGGCAGTTCATTTCATCCAAGCTTAGCCAGAGCAAATTACAGACAGACTGGATTCCCAAACAAAGATTTATTGTTACTTGTTTATATGACACACGTACGTAGCAAATGGAGTCTCTTTTCAGCAATATTCTGAAAAAAAAAAAAAAAAAAGATAAAAGTAGAACGGAGAACAGTAAATTTGAAAAACATAATTCTGTGATTTCTCTTGTGATATGCAAACTTTCTGTTGTTTTTAATGACTGGAAGATTTGGGGAACTTATTTTCTTTTTGTTCCTAATGTATTTTATTAAGCTTCTCCTTTTACGTGAGCGTATAAATGTCATATTTTGAAAAATCGCCATTGTAAAGCACTAATAAGGGTACATTTGCATACTTCTTTACATAAGCGGTAGAAGTATATAGTCTTCCTCACCAAAACTTTCATCTTTCTATGTCTCCGTAATAATGTATCTATCATTGGGAATATAGCACTTCCAAATGTAGAAAATATGAAGCTTTGGAGATGGGTTTAAAAATCAAATTAGTTTGAAATTTACTACTATGTTCAGCTGTTATAGACCATCCATCTGTATTCTTTTCACTTTTCTAGTTTAACTGGCTTGCATTCAGAAGAATAAACTGTTTTTGAAATCAGTATATCAGCAAGTTTATTTGCTTGACTGTTAGTTGCTAAATTCTGATGAGGGTTGGATGAAGATATTTTGCCCAACTATTAACATTCTTCTCTTCTTGTGTCATTCCCTTTTAAATGGCCACCTAAATGAGACACTCATAGCATTTTTATGATTCTCTCACTGTGCAAATGTCAATTTCTAAACCTCAATTAAAAGAACGTAATTTGTTCGTAACGTAATTTGATTACATAATCTGTAATGTAATTTTTCATTTCTTAAAAATAGAAGCCGTAATGGGTTTATCCCATCTAGGAGAAAGGTATTTGGGCATATTTACAAGCATCATTTTTTCTGACTGCTGTTTGCATGTGGAATGATTCTGGCTATCAATTTCAATTTGATGGTTTGAAGAGGATTTAGCACCTCCTGAATTATTCTTCTTGAGTGTACAGATTAGAGCTGAAAGCTCCTTCACCAACCATTTTCAAGCATGGTCCTAGGGGTTGAATGCAGTTAAGGATCCTGCACATTAGTTTGTCTAGGGAATGAAAAGCATAAAAAAGCCTTTTTTTCTTCCTTTTTTTTTTTTTTTACAATCTGCTTTGTTAGAAAAGAATATCCAAAGTTCCCTTGGAGACTTGGAGACGGGAAGAATCACAAGGATTTGCTTTGTATGCACATCCACCTCTCCTGACTAGGTAGTCAACTCACCATCTCTAAATTTGCTAACAAATCTCAAAGCTCTCTTGCCTCATCCATAGGACTGGCTTTTTCCCTGACTTTCAGTGAAACTGTAGGATAACCTGGGTTGAAAGAACCTTGTGGGGTCTGTATTCCAACCTCCAGTTCAAAACAGGATCAAGACTAGGTTACTTAGGAATTTTATGTGCCTTTTTCAGGTGGATACCCCTACTGATTTTTTAATCTCTCCCTTCATTAACCTCTCCATTCCCTAAAGGAACTCAACTACTTTTTATGTTTATCTTAAATGACAGGCAGCTCTTACCACAAGTTTTAATACAGTTTAGCCCACTTTCTGCTATTACTGATAATCTGGAATTTTGCTACACTGTTGGTATACTTGGTATGTCCTATACTACTTGGTATATTCCTTAAAACAGAAATCTGTCTTTCCCTACTTAGACTTATGTGTTTATGCCCCTTATAAGATAATAATCTGATCTGCAATCCCATTTTGTGGAAAATAGGAAGATGCTCAGGTGTTCCTATAGCCATAGAAATGCTGGTTGGAAGGGTCATGGAGCTTCTAGAGAGGGTCCAGTGTAGAATGACAAAGATGATTAGGGGACTGGAGCATCTATCGTATGAGGAAAGACTAAGTGAGCTGGGCCTGTTTAGCCTAGAGAATATAAGACTGAGAGGAGAGCAGGGGAGTTGGACTAGATGATTTCTAGAGGTCACTTCCCGACTCAACCATTCTCTCTCTCTCATTCTGAAATTTGGAGAGCATCTTCATGAAGCAGAACTGTCACCAACACTTCTTCAATATGTATATGCCAATGCAGACTGAAGCCCGGCCCTCCACCACCAGAATTCTGTGGTTTGTACAAGGAGTGCTACTGATTTCAGAAGTGGTTTTCTGAGATGGGATCAGACGAAACAAAAAACTGTCTGAAAAACAGCAGCTGAGTGGATACTGGCTGTGTCATGTAAAGCGTCCAGGGTCAACAACCCAGTTCAGGTTTATGGATTTTACCATTAACATAAAAACTTTACAGAAGAGAAGAATTCAAATAAAAAAATGTAGAAAGTACTGAATAAAAATTTAGATGTCTCTTAGAGTGCAAATGACACTGGAAGGAGGCTTCGTTATCTAGTAGTCTGGGTTTCCCCATATTTTCTCTGTGAGCAAAATGGATAAAGTGGCATATGAACTAGAGCACCCATGGAGGTAGAACTGTGTGAAGTGATGTGTCTAAGCTGCTGCAGAAGTGGTAGGGGTAGGTGATGAGAAAGTTACCATTGGTCCAGGGTGCAATATCCCAAAAGGGATAAGAACCATCTTACTTACTGTGGCTGTCTGCAACATAGGTATCTGCCTCTGAGCCTTCCTGGGAAGGAGCAAGCCCTTCTGGGCAGCAATTCAACTCATTTTAAGGTCTAAAATAGAACAAATGAACTGTACTATGAAGGTGCCTGTTCCTCTCCACCGGAGACATCTAAACATGGTTGCCCTGAATCCCACCTGTGATGCCTGTCCCTTGGGCTGCTTTTCAGACCCAGTGTGTTTAGAGGCATGATAGATTCTCTGTTTTGATGCCAACAGAGCAGCCTGCAAGTGTCCAGTGGGGTAGACTAGTTGTATGGCACACACCATATCCATAATCTGCTAAAGCCATCGGCTTTGTTCTTCCTGAGTCCAAGCGATACCAACAACCATAAGTGAGTAGATTTCTGGATTGCAGGGTCAACCCAGTCCTGGTGGTGTATAAAGCAAACAGAACTAGCAGAATTGCTTGACAACAACTGTAAAATATAACAATTATAAAATTCCAAGACCCTCAGTCTTCTGGAGACTTTCCATTCTTTGCCATATTCTACTCCTGGTTTCTTTTTGACTGTGACTTGATAACTGCTTGCCATGTCAGTTTGCATTTTCATCTTGGTATTTTTTTAGCTGTGTTATGAAAGGAAATAGAATGCACGTGTCTTTATAATTTTATGCCAGCATAAAAACACTATTTAAAATTATATTAGAAAGGTAATCACACTGGAGGTTTGGGGAAGAGAGAAAGATGGTGATCAGAAAGCATTAAGAGGAAACTACTGACAATATGTGGGACTTGGCTACATTACATCACGGCAGACAGGTGATGAAAAAGCTGTTCTCCCCAAATAACTTTCCATTAAAAAATGTGAGCATAAAATCAATGGCCATACAAATCCTTACTACTTTGAAGCAAATCTTTTGTATATATGAGGAATTATTTAACAGGAAGAAATGATGGAGAAAGGGAGTGAAGGTCCATTTCCAACTGTTCTGTCTACAAGATGTTCCTCAAAGCAGTTCTTGAGCACCTACTGAGCATCCACACATGACTCCTGCGGGGTAGGAAAGTGTCATTTCCATTTCACTGGTGAGGAAAAGCTGCACAGAGAAAATTCACACAAGTGATCATAGCATGGCACATACACAAGCACACAAACTGCACTTTAACAGAATGGAGCATTAAGATTCTGAAGACTTTCCCCAGACTGTGACTGCTGCCTTCTTTCCCTAGACACACAGAGCTAAATAAATTGATGCTTCTGTGCAGCAATTCACTGTAGCATGACACTGGCAGAAAAGCCAGGCTGCAGTGGCAAATCTCTATTAGCAGTAGATTTGGGAGTAAACCAGCAAATTTGCTAGAAAATGCACTTGCCAGAAGCAGTCATTAATACAGATTGGATTTGGCACATAGTTTTAGTGCAGGAAAAATGAAAACTCTTTTTCAAGTTCGGAAAAAAAATCACTTAAATAGATTCAAAATCAAGTATCTGGCTTTGATTTTGAAATGCCATTTTAGTTGAAAAGAAAGATTTAGCTTTAAAAACAGAAATCAGAAAAGATCTTCTAAAATATTTATATAATTCATAAATTTTGTGCAGACTACAATAGCTAAGGTTAAATAAAATTGAAATTTTTGATTCGTTGCCTGATTTTTTAGAAATCTGGTTCAAATACTCCACTTCCATAATTCAAACAGTTTGGCTTTTAAAAAATAAGCATTTCCCTCTTAAACATGATCACAGCTGATCACTGAATTGTTCATGTAGAAATAACTCTGCCTAGCTGGCAAAGGTCTTTATTTGCTGATTCCATTGTTAATTTATTTCATGGTTTATTTATCACCTGTAAGGCATTAAGGATAATTTCCATCAGATATTGCTTAACATAAAAGAAAATCAGATTTCCTAAGCCCTTTATTAGAACCTTGATGCAGAACTGCACCAATGAGTCAAGTTCAGTGCACAAGCATTTTTTTCTTGACTACAGGAAAGTAAAATTAGATCAATGATCTGGGACATGGTACCAGGACTGCACTAAGTACTACCTACTAATACTGTTCAAAATACCCCCAAATTACCTCTGAAGGAAACTGGATGGATTTGGAGAAAATTATGGTTTAAGTAGAATTTAAATACCATTTTCACCCGGATCATCTTTGATTCCCACAGCCCATATCCCACCTCAGGGAAATCCAGATGGGTATCCGACAAGGTATGGGGCTCCATTTTAATGATAGCTGCTGCCTTTGGCAGGGTACTCTGCTTTGTTCTTGCCAGGTTCACCTGTAATTACTGGAAACACCAAACCTAAACACAAAGGATTAGGTACTAGAACTAAATAAGGAAATGGAGAAAACTGCATTTTAGCTCATGCTTAACACTTGAAGCTCTTCCTACTTGAGCCATGGCCTCAGTCATGTAGCGGGAAGTAGGGAAAGTTGCCTGTCTCACTTCCCTCATCGTTTGTTTCAGTATTGTTCAGCTGGATTTTTTTTTTCTTTTTGTTCTATCTGACGGAAATCACTTTTGCTACAGTTTTATCCCATTACTTTTTGCCATATTCAGAGGGGAAAAGGAGTGTGATTTATTCCTTTCTTATTCACAGTTACCTGTTGTGTATTTTAGGAATGTTATTGTCTGTTTGCTTAGCATTTTCTTCTTCCTTCCTTCCTTCCTTCCTTCCTTCCTTCCTTCCTTCCTTCCTTCCTTCCTTCCTTCCTTCCTTCCTTCCTTCCTTCCTTCCTTCCTTTCTTCCTTCCTTCCTTCCTTTTCTTTCTCTTTCTTTCTTTCTTTCTTTCTTTCTTTCTTTCTTTTCTTTCTTTCTTTCTTTCTTTCTTTCTTTCTTTCTTTCTTTCTTCTTTCTTTCTTTCTCTTTCTTTCTTTCTTTCTCTTTCTTTCTTTCTTTCTTTCTTTCTTTCTTTCTTTCTTTCTTTCTTTCTTTCTTTCTCTTTCTTTCTTTCTTTCTCTTTCTTTCTTTCTTTCTCTTTCTTTCTTTCTTTCTTTCTTTCTTTCTTTCTTTCTTTCTTTCTTTCTTTCTTTCTTTCTTTCTTTCTTTCTTTCTTTCCTTTCTTTCTTTCTTTCTTTCTTTCTTTCCCTTCCTTCCTTCCTTCCTTCCTTCCTTCCTTCCTTCCTTCCTTCCTTCCTTCCTTCCTTCCTTCCTTCCTTCCTCTCCAGGTTATGATCTAATTCAAAAAATGTAAACATCTGTACTTTTTGTATGCTCCAGATTGTCACAGGCAAAGTTTTCTGAGGTTTGAAATACCTCACCATACATCTGTGGAAGCTACAGCACAGTCTGAAAGTGGGAGACAGGACTAACTGCCTTCCATAGTCATGCAGGGGAACCCAGAGAGAGAAAAGTGACATTGACTAGGGCCTGGGGACAAGCAAAGGAGAGATGGGTTTCTGCACGCTGAAACAAAGGTCTTGAAGGGAGAGGTTGGTCAGTTGAGTGTGTTTGCGTGAAAGAGAAAGGTGCAGTGGGAGCTGCTTTGAAATCTTTTGCTGCCAAAATCGGTATTTTCTAAATTTTCTTTCCTCTCTGAAAAGCAATATGACTGTTCCAGACAGCAGGGCAATTATTAGTTTAGGAGGGAAGTTCCCCAGCTGTGTGTGACTGCAGTGAGAGCAATCCACTTGCACGTCTTTCAGTAGCTAACAGCCAGGATGTGGTAGGTATGTGTCACACACGTTCTAATGTCATTTCTTTCCCAGCTGATTCACTAAGATGTTCTGATATTTGAAGGAGATTGTCCTCGAGGGTATATGTGTTTGCACAGAAGAAGTAAATGTAGTAAATGTAGTGACTGGATAAAGTTACAACAGATTTTGAAAAGCACATCATTTCTGCACTACACTTCTCAGACATGCTAGGTGCCATTTTTTTGAGATCTGACAGAATCTGCAGTTTACAAACAATTTTTGTTCCCCAAATGGTGGTTTGTTGAGAAAGCATCCTGCAGCTTGGATATCTTTTCATTGCCTTGTGCTGTGACACTAATGGAATTCTCCCTCTTTTCACATATTCACTGACCCCAAAATGTTTTGTTATTAAATGCATTCCTTTCAACAAAATAATTAATTTCTAAGCTATAAAGTCATTGATGTCTAGGCCATATTGATTTTCTGCAAAGATCATCTAATGGAATTATGATTTTCTTGTCAGGAGATCTTTGCCATAGAAGAAAAAGTCTAACTATAGTGCATTTACAAAGAGTATAGAAAAACTGGTATTATTAAATGAAGTGGAATTTTTACCTGATTTTCTTCTCGCTTTGCACACTTCTGGATATAAGAGAAGGAAACAGACCATCACCACTTTAAGTTTACCAATTATATTAGTTCTGGAGACATGATAGGTGTTAAATAAGAATTTAATTTCCACCCTGAGGTTTTACACAAACAAAAGTATCAGAATACTATCATGGAGCTAAAAAAACACTTTTGTGATTGCTGTTTGCACTGTGATGTCTTTACCACAGTTCTTAAATGTCCAGCCCCAAAATCTCACTTGATTTCAGAGGAGAGACAGCAATGTCTATTTATTTCTTTGCTGAGGATTTCCTTTCTCTTTAGCTCACATGTAAGGCCTATGTCTGGCAGAGTTTTGATGCCACAGTTTATAATATTGTATCTACTCCAACCCATACTCTGTTGATAAGATATAGGAATCTTCAGAGCAGTTTGTCTAAATGTTTAGAACTGAAATCAAAACCCAACTCTTAAACTTTGTTTGAAAGAGAGGATCAGTGTTCAGATGTTTAGTATATTTTAAAAAGTGAAATGTATAGCTTTTTAAAAGATATATTAGTAAATGAAAATATGTGCTGTTTTAGATTTCTATCATGTTTACAGGCAAGAAGGCAAGATATCTGACAAGTTCAAACAGCATGAACACTAAGCTATATAAACAGTTACAGCATCCTTTTTTTTTTTATCTGTGCTTGAAATAACACTCTGTCTTAAGTTGGCTAGAATCTTTTGTCTTGTCCATGTTCCAAATGGAAATACTGTTTTATTAAAAGGATGCTCTTACTTTCCTAAATTGAACAATCTACCTTTTGCTAGCTGAGGACTTCTTAATGAAGTTCTTAATAAAGTTTTCCATCTGTAGAGAAAGAGATTTCTTTTCTCTAAAGGAAAGTTCCCCTTCATTGCAGTTTCCATGGTGCAAGTGAATTTTATGTGGGGATTCTTTGCCAGTATTTATACCACTGGAGGCCTTAGTTTCACATGTCATAGTGATTTTAAATTTCAATATTATTTGTATTATTTGGACAAATTCAGGATAAATCCCCTCACTTTGGAGCATGTGCTATCAGATCAAAACTAGCATCGATTCATATTATGGTGCTGTTTGCCCTGAAGAAAATAAAAGACTTCTAAGTCTTCTCTAAAAAATACTAGGCTCCATCTGGTGCTGCTTTGCTTTGCTGTGTCATACATCAGATGTTTTCATTCAGCACTTTATGTCACCAGGCACAATGTCAATGGCAGGAACTGATTAATAGTGGATCTAATGTTTAGATGTCTGCTTTATCATGGTGCCGTGAATAGATGCTGCTTTATTACCAAAAATTAGAAGAGGCAAAGGAAAATCATAATTTGCCCAGGAGATATTCAAGGTCCAGCAATCCACTCTATTTATCCCTGCTTTGAGCTGAGGGTTGGACTAGATGACTTCCAGTCCCTGCTAACTTCAGCTACTCTAAGACCATGTGGTTCTCTGATAAGCAACTTATTCAATCCTTCTAGGTTATTTATATGCAAAAGCTGTAATAAATCTGCCTGCATATTTTATGTATTTGATAGTTAAATTTGTGAGATTAACCACTGGACGAAAATAAATCGCCTTTTTCTGTGCCAAAGCAACGCTTCTTCAATAAGCCTCTAAAAGCAGATATGAATATTTAATAGACAATTTAGCAAATGTAACTATTTTCTACTTCAAAAATGAATGATGAGGCATAAATATGTTGTGGGAAAATACTGCCTTTATACTTTACACTTGGGAACAAATCACAAAGGAAGTTGCCTGACGAAATGTAGTGCAACTGTATTTTTCAGAGTCCATGATGCTAAAAGTAATATACTGTATTTAGAACTTTTTTTGCTCATTCCACAGCCAAAAGGGAAGATTTGATGACATAGGCTATCACTGTATAAAATATGAACATTTTTAATCTAAAGTTGCAGCAAGCAGCTGATATCTCATCAAGAGAAGTCAGATAAAGTGTTTGCAAGAAAAAAAAATATCCTTTATTATCCTCCTACTTGGAGATTAGCTATCTGTTTTTTTAAACCTGAAAATAATTTATTTCAGATGTTTATTGTATCTTCCAGTTTGGAATAATTTAAATATATATCCCGTGTTTGTCAGATGAAAAGCATATTATTATGGATTTTGATTGTCACTGAAATCTGTCCAAACTGGGTTAAATCCATAGTTATTCAGTATATACCAACAGGATTATCATGAAATATCCTATAGTAAACCCACAGGCTGATCAACTTCTTCCATTAAGAAGGTTATGCTACAGGTGTTTCTAATGCTTTTCTCTAGAAAGTGGGATCCCAATTACAGGATAATGTTTGCCTGATAAATACACTCCATCTAAGTTACCTTACTATGAAATCCATGCTCTTCATTATAAGTGAGTTCAGAAGACACTGGTTGGAACTAAAAGGGTCTTTTTTCATGTTGCTTCTTAGCTCAAAGGAATTTGTAGCTCTCTATGTCAGACTGTATATTCACAGTATACTGTGCAACTGTGCTATTGCACAGTAAACTCAAACAGGAACATTTGTGTTTTGCTTTTCATCAGAGATACTCTCTTCTTTAAATTGCCCTCCGCAAACACGCACACATTGGGAAGCACACATGAAAGGATATTTGCAAACATTTCCCCTGGTGACTAACTCTGTTCCATTTCCAGTTTGGAGATCCCATTAGGTGCTGCCAAAAATTAAGCAGTGTAACAATGACACCTGGATTAGAGTTGGATTAGATCACGCATTGCCCGAATGCTGGTAGCAGTCAGCCCTCTGCCTGCATCGCTTGCTTTGGTAGAGCTGAACTCCTGCAAGTAAACTGCAAAGTGCAAACAAAACTTGATCAAATGTTATGTCAAGCTGTTATATAAAAAGCTATTTTAAAATGTAATCATGTGACTTGATGTCTCCATATATCAAGTTATTCTGTATTTTATGTTGCTTATCCTCTTATAATTGTTTTATTATGAGCTTCATCTGCATTGGTTGTTTTATTTTCTTTAATCTTGATTTTATCCTTGTATCAGTTGATGCCTTCTCTCCCTGTAGTTTCTTGTAAAGCTAAAAAGCTTGAAAGCTTTTTAGAATATTTGTTGAAATGGGGGGAATACCTTAAAAAGCAGAGAAGAGGCCCTAGTCCTAAGTATTCCTCTCTTAAGTGACGACAGAGTAAGCATTCTAATGGTCTAAACCTTTCATAGTATCTTTTAGGCAAGTGAAAAATTACACCACTTGATTAGAGACACTATAATTGTATACTGTAAGGAATACCTTTCTTGTACCTTCCTAACTTTTAGACTCAAGAACTACTTATACTGAGTCCTACAATCGTTCTTTTTATTTTTCCCTTAAAATAACTCAAAAATATTATTAATGGATAACAAAAAATCATTCCTGATAGAGGAGGATGTTTAAGAGACTATTTGACAAGGGATGCTAATCTCTAGCGAAGAGGACAGAGTACAAATACAGGAAAATGTGGACTTTCCAGCGATGCTCAATGTCCGCATAACTTTGCTTCCATTCAGACTAACCATGTTAACTTCAGAAAGAGGAGAATCAGGTCAATAGTGAGTGTGTCTAGATCTAGAATATCTGCAGAAATCCATGTGGTTTAAATAGCAGTTAGCACCTGCTTTCAAAAGCAAAGTAAGAACCAGACCTTTATAAATTTTCCTTGGCCTAGTTGATGACTAACTCATCGAAGTGGCTATTTATACCTTTGGAGTTACATAGATGGCCCTAGTTTAATCTCACCCATTGTCTGTGTAGTTATACCATAGAAGAACATGGTGCTTAATTTTTAAGTAAAGTTTATATTTTTTTGCTGTGTTCTTTTCCTTTTGAAATTCAACTTCTGTGTGAACTTAAAGGTAAAAGAGAAAGGCTATAGGCCTTGCTAAGCCTATAGCACCAGCTATATTCTAGGATTTGCAACAGTGATATAGTATTAAAAGTCACCTGTGAGTGAAGACAAAAAGGTTTGGAATTAAAGAATATCTCTGATGTTGGAATATGATTATAGAAACACTTATGATTATAAAATATTAACTAAATATTTCCAAAAATTAGATAACATAAAAGTTCCAAGACAGCATAAAAAGGAGAAAAAGGAGGTAGGAAAGAAGTGGGGGAGATAGAGCTTATGAAAAATGGAGTAATGACACAGTGGACTGAAGCTCAGTCAACTGCATATTGGCTATCTTTAACCTAACCTACAACAATCTGAGTTCTACCATACAAAGAAGATTTGAAGATCAGGGCTCAGTTAAACTAAACACAACTTCCTAGTGCTTTTTAATAAGAATAATAAAAAAAATTCTAGTAAGAAACACAAATTATATAAGAAATGTCTTCTTTCTCCTGAATGTTTTGAATTTTCATGTCTGGAAGCTTACAGTCTTTTAACCAAAAAAAAAAAACAAATTTTAACCAAAATTTCTGGTCTCCAAAGAATCATCCTGTTTTTCCATGGGAAATATTTTTTTCTTTTCCAACCAATTTCAGTAAGCAGGATGCTCGGAGGCCTTGCAGAATCTCTTTCTGTGGAGTTGTTCAGGACTTAAGTAGAAAAAGTCCTGAGCAACCCTAGTTGGCCATGCTCAAGCAGTGGCTTGGCCCAGAGATCCCTTCCAGCCTAAGGTTTCCTATGGTGCTGATCAAGCCTCTTGTCACACTAAGCTTGTACTGCTCTGCAGTCTAGCAAGAATGGTATTACTGACCAGAAGAAAATCTGTTTCACTATGTATATCCTCCTTAGGGAATCAGTTTGAAATGGCCAATGTATTTGAACATGGGTAGCTTGGCAGTAGTATTGTAATAACTCTATGTGCACTGATGCCCTAACGTGAAATCAAAACGCATATTCCATTTTTATGTTTGCAGAGCATTTATTTCATTGTCTTCTCCTTTGCTTCCTCTGTCATTTTTAATTTCTTCATGAACTAGACATCACTTTTTAGCAGATTGTTTGGGCCAATAAATTCCATGTTGCATTGATTTTTGTTTGTGTGTTCAAATAATGTGAAATTGACCTTACTTCTGCAAAGTTTTTAATGAGCCAAGCCTGAAAAGTCAATTAAAAAAGAAGGATGAGCCTCTTCTCAAGGAAACCATTAAAAGCTAAAGGACGCTGTTTCTAAATACTCATCTAACATCATTTAGCAGATTCCTTTCACTGAAGAGTTTTGTTGTTGTTGTTGTTGTTGTTGTTTTTGTAATCAGGGTGTTGCTTTTGATATTCAGGTATTTTGATTAACTTCTTCGTCTGTAGATTAGGAGACTGTGCCATTTCATTCAATTCTTCCCTCATCCATATTTGTTTTTCCTATCCTGTTTTCTATTGGTAACACTGGTAAGATTACATTAGAAAATCCTGGGGAAAAAAAATGTATCTTTACAAAAACATCTTTACAAAATGTATCTTTACAAAAAACATCTTTATTTGTATTTACATTAACTGTTTGTAATATTTTCTTATTTGACCAAAAATGTAACATATAAGAAAGCCAATTCAGTGAAATTTTTTCTTTGTGAAATACAATATCCATAAGGCTACCATTTTTAGTAAGGCTCCAATTAACATGTCCTGGAGAGTGCATACAAGCTTCCTGCTAAGCTTTCATCACTAAATTTAGGGACAATTTCTAATCAGTTTCCTCCATTATTAGATATTAATGATGTGTCAGGGCCATCAGAACCACAGTTTCCTGCTGTATGTTGAGCTGATTAGGAGCTTTATGGTGGTGGCTTGTTTGGCTTTGACAAAGCCATGTGACAAAATGACATAACCTTGGCTTTGCGGGAGAGTTTTTTCAGGAAATGTTTTAGAGCAGCAGGGATTTACTCTTAATAAAGTCTCATGAGGAAGTAAGGAGAGGGAGATTTACAGAATGTACATATAAAGAAAGAAATCATTAGGGACAGAATCTATAGAGGTCAGCAGCTGAATTGGCTGTCTCTGGTTCATGTCTTTTGTGGGGATTTGTTGCTGTTGTGTTATTTCATAGTGAAATACCTTGCAGCAAAAAGACAGCAGGATTTCTTTTCAAGTTTTTGATACTGGGAAGTCACTTGTTTCACAGAGAGAATCAGAGTCACAGAATCAGAGAATGCTTAGGGTTGGAAGGAACCTCTAGAGATCATCTAGTCCAACCCCCAGCAGGGACACCTAGAACATGTGGCTTCATTATGTTATATTCTAAATCCACTTTTTCCTCCAGCTCAATAGCAATCTGTGATAGTTTCTGAGGTCTCTAAGACTCCTTTTGTTTTTTTTAAAAAAGGTTATCATCACCATGACTATTTGCTTTGTTTGTTTGTTTTTTTACCCTGTGCTAAAGAGAATCACGTACATATATCGACTTTTGGAGCTTTCATTTCTGTCACACATCGCAAAATAGTAAAAATGCCATTCTAAGCATATGAACATGCAATAGCTGTTTCAGTAATTTCAGCATTCATCACAACAGAGAAAAAAGAGCCAAACTGATATCAAAAATGTAAATGCCTATCCATATAGTCACTGAAGCATCCAGGTAAGCCATACCACATTTAAGAACAGCCAATAAACTGTACAAGAATTAAGGCGTGTAGCATTGAATATAGTTTCTAAAAGTTTCTAATAGTTTCTAAAAGACTGCAAAGCCATCCTTAAACCCAACTTAACTCTTTCTTGTCTTTTTTTCCCCAATATTTACATGTCCCTTTTCTCATATCCAGTACCCCTTCACACATTTCCAAGCATTAAAATGTTCCTTTGAACATAAACTGTATTAGTTGTCCCAGTCAGTGATCAGTGAGTTTTTCATGAGTTGTACTGGGTGAAATTTGCTGAGAATTCCAGACTTCCATCACCTTCCTGTATTAATTTGTGATTATCTCTGCTCAAAAATATGGCTTCTGCTGACTCTGATGTAGCATTCTGAGAGAGTATTATTTCCCTGTCACCAGCACAAATAGAGAACGTTTTCTCCCCTTCCTCTCTTTACTGTTTTCTGTTCATTGCCAGAGAGGCCCCTGTGAGCTGACAGTTCTCTGATAAAGACTCTGCAAAAGGCTCCACATCCATACAGAAGACGACTGTCATGTTGAGAAATAGTAGGGATTGCCTTGCTTCCACAGCCATGGTCTCCAGCCTTCATCAGCTCCTGGGAAGCAAATCTGTACAATACCTGTGTTGTGCTTGGCATCAGATTTTCTTACTCCCATTGGCTTCAGCTCTGATGTTCAAGTTTCATGTCGTTAAGAGAAGAGCTGGAGGAATGGGAGTTGGAGACCGTGATTCTGTAGCTGGTGGACTGTGTTGTTTTTCCACGTGAATAATGATGAGACCACACCATGATACAAACTTTTCTTGAGTGCCAGATATTTCTCTATTCTATGACTCAGAAAGAGACTTTCTATGACAGTTTGCGTGCAGGAAATTAGGTCAATTGACAGAATCAGATTCAAACTTGATATTTTGGATTCAGCTAAGTTTCAGGACTGAACTTCCAAACCAGATGTACATACCAACCTCATTGGCACCCCACACTTGAGTAAGTCCTAGGGGTGTGACAGCTTCCCTCCATGCCTTCCTTTCCATGTGACAAAAATGCATGGATGGCCAAAAGAGAGACACAGCACAACCATATCTCCCTGAAGGAAAACAAGTCAAAACACAAATAGAAGTATGGCTACTTGAGGAAGAAGCAGGAGGTGAGGGGGTGATGCAAGAAAAGTACATATATTGACCTCCTACATTACTTTTCCCCCTTTTTTATTTCAAAAAATTAAGCCCCAGTGGCTGTTTTGTTTTTCTGTTACAGTCATCACTAATAAACAGCGACATCATCTTTGTGAAGCTGCATGCCCCTTGGGAGGTCCTGGGCAAATATGCAGAACTAATGAATGTAAGAATGCCATTCAGGTAGGTGTAGATGTATTTTGTCTTAACCTCTGAAGTCACACTTTACTGTAAAGATAATGCAAAAAAAAATCAAAAAAAAAATCACCAGAATGCACACAGATAATCTCTTCTTTGAGATACCAGACATTTAGAAAATATAAGTGGAATACCATAGATACTGTATTCATTGCTGTTTCTTGTTAATGCCTGTAATTTCAATACAATATTGGTATGAAATTAAGGTAAGCTGTAGCAGTGTAGCTGTTTTCATGGGGTATTCTATTCTTAGGCCCTTTAACCCCTTCACTGCTGGAGCCCCCTGCATACTTGTGCGCTGCTGTTTTTTAAATGGACATTTCATTGAAATCAATGGGAGGTCGAGAAGATCCAGGTACGTAAGGCAGCACAGAAGGTGCATGTCTGTTGGACGTATCTGGTATGTTCAGCACCTGTAAATTATCTGCTTGTATAGTGTGTAATTGGGGAAATACAGATAATAAATAAGTATCCCATCAAACACAAGAACTGAATTCAGACTGTAAATGCTTTTTGAAACATAAATTTTATTAAATGCTATTGATGACCAAATTAGTTTCACATCATCTTTAAGGTTATTTTTATCATTTGTTTAATATTAGTTGCATGTTGCACTATGCTACTTGAATGCAAAATATTAGTCTTACTCTACTGGTTATCAGAACTGTTAAAATAGCATGAAGACTTCCATTTGAACAGACCAAAACCACTGAACTGAGAGATCTTGATTCTTCTTTCAATTAGCAGGGTTTATTGATGAATAACTCCATTGATTTTAATGGAATTACTCCTGAGCAAGGAAAGGATCAGACCCAGAATATTCACCTACTGAGCTGGTGTCCTTTGTAGGATTTCTACTGCTGTTTTCTTCTCACTTAAAGATGAAAAATGCCTCTTCTGTGAGACAAGCTGTGGTCTTATAGAACTTGATAGGAAAATCGGGTATGAACTAAGGACAAAATTGCAGGCTTATGCTGTATGTATTTTGTGGGGGTTTTTTTCTTATTTTTTACAGCAAAGCTTCACATCTGCAGAGAGTTATTATTACTGTGTAGTTTAGAGGAAACCATGGCAATTTATGGATGTCTGCTGGGGAGGTTCTTCCTTAAATTTTGCTTTAAGAGTAACAGTAGAGTCTACCATTTAAAAATTAGGACCAACATTTTACAAAATGTTCACTATTTTAGGCTGCCTACTTTCAAGTGCCCTTGTTTCAAGTATCCTTACTTTAAGGGCAGCTGATTGCGTGCAACTCTCAATACTTTCATTTGGAGTTTTCTGGGGTCCAAATAGCAGTGAAAAATCATGCTGCTTCAAAGCAGTGTTCCCAGAACAGTGAATAGCAGTGAACATTTGAAGCAGGATGAAGACAAGGACAGCATCTTCAGAAACACTTAGTTTTGACTCTCCTCTGCTCCTGTTAAATGGAATGAGACAAAAGAGGAGTTTGCCAAAGGAGACTTTGAGCAGAATGAAATTATTTGGAAAATTTTACTTCACCAGCTCAATATGGACACTAAGAACTTTCAGAATATATGTTCTTTAAATCTTAAGTTAAAAATTAAGTTGAAAATTAAGAAGAGTAATCCGTCCTTTGTTTTTCTATAGTTTAAAGCATCATTGCTGTTTTGCTTTAGAAAGTTCTCTATCATGATTGCATCATATGCAATGACAGCATACTTGCATCGCATTAAATATTCACAAATATTCAGAAAGACATATGCAGTTTGAGCCCTTCATTCTACCGAAGTGGCACAGAACAGTATTCTGAACACACCTTGAGTTAACGACAGCCTGCAGTGAATGACACAGTCAGACCCTTGAGCAGGGAGCTGGAGTTTTGTCAGTCATTCAAATCTTGCAGCAGAGTCCCAAGCCCACACAGAACTGGCCTTAGATTTCCTTAACTCTCTCCACAATCTGATTCCCCTGCAGAAGGTGATGGGCTGATGGGCCTGACCCTGGTAATTGTGATAGAAGAGGGGACAGGAGGTGGACATCCTGTGCAGCACCTACATGGGATGCCTAGGGGGATGTTCCCCCATCCTGGGTGATGTGGACCCTGTGGAGACCATTGGGGAGTAGGCAACAGCATGTGATTGGCATGTCTCTGCTCACTCACACTTATGGGCTCGCTGGTTCCCCACGTGCACTCCCTCCCACATATCTTATCACATTCATATGGCACTGGGTGTTGAGCACATTTGCTTGTATAGTTCCTATTTTCATCTGTGTCAAGGGACACGAACCAAGAGCAAACCTGGATCCTGTTTGGGCCACATGTATAGCATGTGTCCTGGAACACTGCAGCACCAGGTACCACCTTCCCCTTGTGCTTTATCAAGAGCAGCTTCAATAATTCACTAGTGGATGGAAATACATAGAGGATATTTTTTTCTGTAACTGCATCTAGTCCTAGAAAATTCCTGCAACTATTTAGGGAGTTTGAAATAGAAATGTCCCTATCCTCCACATATGCCAAGTAGCAGAAAAAGAGGAAAACCGGGAAAACCATGCTGCAATTCAAGCTCCCTCAGAACTTGTGTGGCTTCCTGTGACAGTCTGTTAATCTCTCTTTTAGTCTCTTCCTCCACCTCTTACAGGCTTCTATCTTCAATCTCCTTTCCTTCCTTGCTAGTTCATACTGTAACTGACGATGGGTTTTCTTCTCGACTGGCTTCATTTTTGCTGTTCTTCCAGGAGAAAAATCTATTACCTGCACCGCCGGTACAAGTTCATGAATAGGTGAGTATTCATATTCCACTGCAGTTTGTAGTAATTTGGACCTGACATCCAAAATATTGGTTCAGTTCAAGCTGGCAAAAAAAGTATTAACAGAAATGCTAGCTTATAAGCTATGTTTGTGGAAGAGGTGAATAGAGTGATTGCACACTAGGATGTTTGTAAATGCAGCAGTTACATTTTCAAGGAATCTGCCGTGTGAAAGAAGTTTTTTTTTTTAAAAAAAAAAAAAAGAACAAAGACATATTTTTCAAATACCTGGAGCCTCTTAAAGATGAGTAACTGTATTCACCTGTATTCACTTATTCTCAGTGCAGTGCAAACATTGCACATCTTTCTTTTAATGTAGCTCATTAGGGAGGTTTTCAGGGTTAAAATACAACTGTTATTGCTTTTTTTTTTCTTTTTGTCTCTTTTTTTTCTTTTTTGGTTCCATGCACCTTGCTTACTTGTAGTACTGATGGCATTATTCATTTATCGCTTCCTCTGTGAGGATGCTTTGTACTCTGTTGGTAGAGTTCAAGCAATGAACCAAATTCATTTCTGGTATGATCTATTTAAATCAACTTGAAAGATGAATATTTTTCAAGAATCTTTGAAGTGCTTTCACTCAATTATTAGATAACTTAAGGCTGTGTTTGATGACTGGTTTTTATGCAACTTAATGCGAGGAAAAACTTTCAGTGTCCACAGTTCACTTTTTTTGGAGGGTGATACATTGACAATTTAAATAAAATGTTTCCAAAAATCTTAAAAAATGTACAGCCTTAGCAAAGACCAGATCATGTTTTGGTATTTATTAGCACGTGTTGTTAATGCAATTTTCTGTAAGGTCTAGCTGTGGTTTACTGCATTTCTCTGAAGTCAAGTGTTAAAGCTCCCATGAGTGCCTGTAAGAGAAGAATTAGTTCTGAGAAAGCTCCACTTTGGATTAAATAGCTGTATTACACTGCAGATATTGTCAGCAGGTGGACATCCATGGAAAAATAAATTATATATTCAACTCTACAGCATTAGGATATATTAAAAGCACATCAGCATACCTTATAAGCACACACAGCTCTGAAGTCTGTGTTGCCCCACCTGCTGTCTCCACTGTCCACTAAATTTTGTAGCACATGTTAAATTTGGAGATTGTCTTGAATTTAATTAAGGCATAACCATTTTAACTACAGCTATAGATTAAATGTAACAAGCAAGGGAAGATTCTAATATTTGTATGTAATATATGAGATTTTGCTTTTATGCTATTTTTCTAATGAGTCAGTTTGCAATTTGAAGTCAATATGGGAAGACATATTATCTTCTTGCAGTAGCTTGGTTCCTGAGTGATGACAATACTTGTCTAAATCCAATTTCCCTATTCATCTCTATAAATAGCTACTTGAGGTGAATAAAACAAATATGTGTGTGTGTGGGAAAACACGTTCATCTTTATTTTCATTTATGTAAAAATCAAGTATATAGCATCAGTAAAGACTCTACCCCCTCTACTCCTGCTTCAGTGAAGATTTGTAATAACTGAAGTGTTGGACTATTTTTTAAGATAATCTAAAAAACTATTTTGACATTTGGGCAAAATTCATTTTATAAAAGCCTTTTTACAGGACAGAGACCAGAGTAGGTCATTTGTAGTATGTCAGACTGCCTTGAATTTTACTTCAGAAAAAATTCAGTGATTCCAGAAGTAACAAAACTCAACCAAATATATTCTTTTAAAAAATAAGGGTGTCAGGTACTGATACAGTACCTGGAACTGCATTTAAAATGCAGTAAAAATGAAATTAGGACATATCTAGCACTACACAATCTTTAAAGCTCTGTGGCCTCTTAGCCAGAGACAAAAATCAATCGTAATTAAAAGCAAATCCTTTTATTTTCCCAAAGTGCTATTTCCTTCAGGAAAAGTATTGTACCCCCATCCAACTTTCTATTGAGGAGACTGTGTTTGCTTGGAAGGACTTGAGAAGCCTTTGAGAGAGTTAAACACAAAACTTGTTTTGGGGAGGAGGATGCTAAGGAAAGGCTAGACACAGAGGCCAGGCCAGGATTGAATCAGAAGGCTTTTATCTTGGAAGTGTTATGTGAATTAAGATGATTTCTTGTAGAATAAGGTTTCAAGTCTTTACAAAAAAAGGGACTGCAGACAGAGATGCTTGTCATTTCTTCCACTCCCCTCTTTCACTGTGGCTAATACTGTGGAGACTGTGTAGCTCCATGCTTTGCATGGGATTTGTGCATCTCGCTCCACTTTCCAGTTGGAAAGTTGCATTATGGGAGGTTCAGGTTAGATATTAGGAAAAAATTCTATGTGGAAAGAGTGGTGAGGCATTGGAAGAGGCTGTCCAAGGAAGTGGTGGAGTCACCATCCCTGAGAGTATTCAAGAAACATGTAGATGAGGCACATGGACATGGTTTAGCAGGCATGGTGGTGATGGGTTTGCAGTTGAACTTGATGATCTTGAAGGTCTTCTCCAACCATAATGATTCTAAACACCTGCATGGTTCCAGAGCATTGATCTTGAGCACAGGCAGTCAACATCTTAGGCAGTGGGGGGTGGGCACCCTGAGCCCTAACAACCTGTGCTTAAATTCCATGCCTGTGGCTGGGATTTAAGCACAGGTTTGAGCCCGGAGCACATCTGGAGTTAGCATGTGCTCCAAGTACACCTTCACCCCACCTGGAGCTCAGGTTGTGCTAAACAGCCTGCCCTTTGCTGTGGAGAGCCCCAGCACGGAGAGACCAACAGAGCAGTGATGAGGCTGCACGTGCTTGTCATCACCATCACATGCCAGTTCTGCACAATCCAAAACAACCTCTTGGATTGGCTCAAAAAGCTACTTTAACGCAAGCAACTAAGTTCTTCCTGGAGGAAAAACATTTTTACTGTAATGCTTTTCCAGTGCCTGTTAGTTTTCCATGTGGCATGTAGTGAGAGAAGCCAGGCTTTTATGTACCCTGCTCATATGGCATGGCTTAGCTTTTTGAGAGAGATATGCACACACGGAATAAAATTTCTGTAGTGCTGGCTGATGGAAGTGTTGGAGCGGCCTAGAGGCATCTTAAGAGTTTGATATTTTTCCTTTCACAAGGAAATTATATCCATTATTTCCTAGAGATGGTTTTACTGTATTGCAAGGTCTAGCCCTTGCAACCTCTGCAGACCGTGTGCGCCAGCAGGGAAGGAATGGGCTTGCCAAGTGGGCCAAGTAATCCGAACCCTGGGAATAATGAGCCAGGCAAATTCTGGGTACGCTCCGTGTGAAGTCGGCATGAATAAAACATTGTTCTTAAGTGGGGAAAGCACTCGGCATGCGTGTGCACGCGGCGATAAACCAGCAGCAGAGCTATCTCAAACGTGCACATTGACTTGCCAGATGAATGAGAAAGAGCTGCAAAGTAGCCAGTTTGTAGATTAGAGAATCCCAGCGATTATAGTCAACAAATGAATGTGCAGCAGGGTACTTTGTAAACACTTCTGCCTGCTTCCTCTTCCCTTGTCCTAGCCCAGAATACTAAGCAGAATAAATAGAGCCTGGTGGTCTTTGCAGAGGAAAACCTGGAGGCCAAGAAGAGAGAATCCCTCCAGAGAGAAACCTTTTTCCCTTTGTCATTTCTATCAGTTCTGCCAGACAGTCCTGCTCCCATGTTATTCATGGAAACAAAACACAGAAATGGTATCGAAATGGTAGGGCTAATTTGGATACAATTTTGGAATAAATGTCAGTGTTTAACAATTAGCATTAGTTTGCATATTCAGTATAAAAATATCTGAAAGAAGATTCAATACTCTGGGATATTTGTATATGTATTTTAAATGGAATTACATAATAATTTCATGTCATATTCCCACTCACTGCTGTTTGGGTATGGATCTCTCTTCTGTAAAATTTACTGGAGTCAGAGTTATTGGGTTGACTTTTATTTAAATAAAAGAAATAACTATATTCCAAGTCCTTGGACTTTGCTCTGAACTGGACTTCAACTTCAAAGGATATTGGTTCTTGCCTTTTACCTCCAGCACTAGAAAGAGTCACCCAAGGATTGGGCTATATTCATATAGTCCATAATTCGTAGCCTCTGATTTTGCAGGCAGAGATTAATGATGAGGACTTGAAGGTGTTACGTACTTTCGAGGGAGTAAACTCATTTTTCTAAACATCTCTAGAAAGATCATTGTTCTATTTTATGTTTTTCATGATGGCATTTTAAGTTGGATTTGTTTCAGATTCTGAATTCAGAATTCAGATTCATTTTCAGATGAAAGAGCAATTCAGATTGTTCTTTCATAAAGCAAAACCTTAGTTTGCTTTCACCTTCTAAACACAAGAATCGGTGCATCTGTTATCTGTTAAACTATGCATTCAGTATTCATGTTTTCTGGAGCTATTTCATGAAGTATTGCAAGAGAGTGAAATTGAAACAAATGAACAAAGTAGCTTATTTTTACAGCATCAGTTATGAGGTAAGAATGCATGCAGAGAGCAGTAAAGGGACACAGCTTGTTGCAGTTCAGCTGCCAAACCCCCATGTCAGAGTCTGTGCTATTCTAATGTTTATACATCCAAAGCGTAATGAACCCATTAAGGCTGAAATTTAGATTACAATAACTGAAAAGCTGGGAAGTGAAAGTTTAGATAGTTGCCAAGAGTTTGCTAAGTTTGAATAAGATTTATAGTGCCATATACCACCAGCATTGCTTTTCTATTAAGACAAAATAAGATCCTTCTCCATAAAACACCAGTTATTAATAATCACATTTAGTATGTATAATTCGGTCTGCCTTGAAAATGTGACTTATCTTTTTTATAGTTGTAAACATTGTGGCCTAAATTGCCTGCATATGTTTTTTGTAATTGCTCTGTAATGTAATTAAAAATAAAGACATTTCTCATGCTCTATCTCAACTGATCACTTTTCATGCAGGATCGAGAAACAAATAAGCAGGTTTCGAGGATGGTTACCTAGAAAGCCAATGAAATTGGACAAGGAGACACTGCCAGACCTGGAGGAAAATGACTGCTACACTGCCCCATTCAGCCAACAAAGGATCCATCAGTGAGTATTTTATTACATCCTAATTCCAAGATGAAAAATTTTCCTATTGGATTCACCTTGAAAAAACATCCAATTGTTTATTGAACATTCAGAGACTAGCGCCTTCAAGGTAGTTCTTTGCCACACAGAGGGAGAGGCAAAAAGACCTGAGAGAGCATAGGGCCTGATTACATTTCTAATAATTAAACACCCGGCCCAAAGTCAAAAGAAATTGATGGAAATTTTCCCTTTGATTTACTTCAATTTCAGCTGCATCTGTAAAGGAGTCAAACTGATTAATTCCCTTTTGTGTCAGAATTGTAGTTGTTCTTTGTCTGTTACAAAGGTACAAAACCAGCCAGGAGGTAAATAATATTGCTATAATCAAAGTTTCTCCTTCTTACATTGATGATTGAAAAAAAACTGATATTGGGTCTTACTCCCAGTTGTGACTATACAACAAACAGACCTCTAAAAGAGAGGAAACTGTTGTTTTGTTTCTATTTACCTGCCTTTTATAGAAGCAAAACTGCTTTCAAAATGTCAGTGCCCAGGCTCACCAGTTACTCTTGTACAAATGCACGAGTGTTGCACAAATGTCACTAGAGAAATCATTTGACTACTGGAAATGTTCATTAGCTTACAAAACATAAAACAGGAAAGAGTTCCGCTTGACTTTCAGATCTCATGTTGAATTTTCAGAGCCATCAAATACTGGGGAGAAAAGGAGTCCTTTTTGGGTAATTATAATTTTTGCAATATCAGATACAACCATGGACTACTCGAGAGGAAGATCACAAAGAACAAACAGCACTGACTAGGGTGCTAACACTCATCTGGTACAGAGTAAATTGCAGTCAACTCAAAGACTAAAGATGTGGAACATGTGATTCTGTTCAGGGAGAAGCCAAGTTTAGGTAATGGTCTTAAATGCTTCACTTTGAATGAACATTTCTGGGGGGAGTGGATTTATTTACCACAATATGAATGTGTAAGTTTGACCTACTCTGACACAAATAGTGTCTTTCCAAATACAGAAAAAAAATAAAACAAAAATAGGCACAAATCTCCAGGGAAATGTCAATAGATGCCATCTTCTAATGCTGGAAACAGCCAGGGATACCTCTAGTTAAAGTGGCTATGCCCTACGTAGACATCAGGTTTGAACTACAGAGTCTTCTGACACTTGAATGCAAAGATGAGCCAGTTGCTGCACCTTGCAAGAGTCAGAATGTGTGCAAATTAGTTTAGGACTGGATCAGCAGTAAAGAAAATTAAGAAATGTATGAATTGATACTTTTAGTGATTACAGTAATGATTGAATTATCTTAAAATCATTGCACTCAGGAAAGGTTTAAAGGTGTCTGAAAGGCAAATTAGCATAAATGAAGAAGAAATTTTTTTGGATTTTTTTTCATTCTTTTCTGTCTTGCTCATATGTGAGTTGGACAGCCACTATTTTTTTATTATTATTATTAACTACTGGCTTAGGTTCATGAACATTCCCGCTGCTGTTTTGCATTCCTTTATATCACTGTGCACTTTGAAGCTGTGCTCTGACATCCCTCTGCTTGGCTTTCTCTTTAGCTTCTCATTCCTTTGGTGGGCACTGGATATGAGGCTGCCTGAGATACTCTCCTTCCCCCAAAGCTGACAGAGCTCCTGTGTTCCCTCATGTTGCAGCTAGCTGCCTGTGTTTTTCATGTCCTCTGTGACCATGGGCATTTTGCAATATAATGACTTTTTCAATATTCGTTTACTGAATTGCATACACATTTTAAATTGTTCCGAGTATTTCAAGGCCTGTTGGTAAACAGAGTACTTCCATAATGGCCTTAGTATATGTTAATCTTTGGTCATGGAATGCAAGTATTGAACTGGAAATGCAGAGGTAAAAAGCATGGTTTTGTTAGTATTGGTTAACAGTCAAGAAGGATATACTGTTTGGGGTCACTTTTTACAACCAATGTATGTACATCACATAACCATTCTTTTCTCTTTTTAACAGAAAAAAAAAGAGTTAGTATTTAAATATAAAAATATATTTAAAAAAAAAACATGTTTAAATTTCTAACCTAGAGATCCACTATTTTAGGAATGTGAAGACAAATAGTTATGGAAGTTCTTGAGCTGCAGACTTGAAAAATTGCCATCTACAATAATGTGATAATAATTTACCACCATTTTTCTTCTGTGGTAGGAAGAGTTAGTGTATTTTCATCTTTGCTATAATTAAATGAAAACAAGCAGGTTTTGGTGGAGTACTCTTACTGTAGCATATTGTCATTACCAGTACATTCTGCTGCAGCATAAGAATGGAGTCTACATTAGTGTCATGGCGGGGCTGAATGTGGAAAACACATGGCCCTCAACAGGTACATCGCCCTGTAGTCTGGAATAACAGCCATGGTCCCACTCTTCTCTTGGCAAGCATCCTTTTCCATTTTCAGTCATCCCACATTCCTGCCAAAACCAGCTCAGCCAGAAAGTGACCAAGACAGGATGAGTCTCATGACCATGTGGATGCTCTACTGATGCCTCTAGGATATGTCAGACCCATCATGAACATTGGATCGTTTCCTGATGAAGGAAAATACATTTGGAAGAGGCTGAGTTTTTAAAGTGCCAAGATTTCCTCACTTGTGCATTAAGCCTTAAAGTGGTAGCTGAAAAATCTTTCTTCAGAAAATAGTGGGTATTTTATACTTTTTAACTTAGCCATGTTTTTCATATCCGGGTCTCTAGTCTGATTATGTATTTGAAATATAGTCTGAGTACTGCCTCCATTTGCAAGACTTGCTCTGAAAAGCATAGATTGGCAGATGGACTGACAGTACTTACAATGCAGAATCTGGGGAGAAAAATGGTGAAGATCATGCTTTATTTCTACAGGAAGTCATAATTTTCAAGTACTGGGAATATTAGCAGTAGTGATTATCTGTTATTTCTTAACTAACTGCATACTAGGTAGGAAAATACTTTTAATTGATACTTAGAGATTTAAAACTTTACATCAGGAGCTATTTTCCCCTTTCTCCAAGAGGCGAAAAACTCTCTGGTTAAAAATTAATCCAAGGTATAACTGAATAAAACACTTTAAATATTTATTTCTAATATGAAATTTAAATAAACACTTTACATGATTAAGAGGAGCAGGACAGTACCGGGATTAATTAAATAAAAATGGCCTTGTGTTCCAGCAGCCAGCAGAGTTATTTTCATGTATAGTAAGTCCCCGTTGTGGTAGCTGAGGATCTAGACCCATATCTTTGTCAGACTTTTCAGATGTTTGTGGCTCAGAGTGTATTTCCACTTTACATTTTCTCTGCTGCTCAAATTGGCCCTAATAAATCTCATCCACGCCAGGATGATCTCTGCCTCTGTCTAGCGGAGCTGCTTAGCCCCTTGATTATGGATGGAACCAAGGAGCAGCTGCTACTGAGACGAGGCCCTGGGCTTCACGGACACTTAGTTAGAACCAGCAGGGCTGTTACTGTGCTGACATACATTCACAGTACAATAATTATACATATAAGTGGCAGGATGATTAGGGGGTGGAAAGGCCCTGAAAGGTGGTTTTAGCATTTTCAAGGCTCTTTATAGTTCACTCTTGCAGTTTTGAGGCTGTGATATGTCAGACCTGAGAGAACTGAAACCTCAAATATATTCTCTCTCCCAAAAAGTGATCCTGCTGTAGGCATGTGATGGAAAAAAAATCAATAATAACCATTAATAAACATTTTATTTTAGATAAGCATAAAAGTCAGCTGCTACCTTAAAAGTTCCACAAAATGGAAATAAAATAGAAAGTATTAATAATATGCCCATTTTGAAATATAAGTTACAGGGACATGGGGTGATGTTCTCCCTTGAATTCTGCAGGTTCATCTTGTTTCTACAGCTTCTACAGCTCATGATTTTGTGTCCCTAACATTAAATGAGGTTGAGACTTGCTGTTGCCACAGCTGACAACAAGTTAGTGCCAGTGTTTTACCTGGGAGTGCAGGGAGTTGGGCATCTTTCCTGTGCTAAAGGATACGCTTCTATTTTATTAGTTCAGACAACATCTGTGCTTTTAGTCTGTATTGCCTCCAACTGTAGGCAATTGCTTGGTACATATTTTTTAGTACCATATGCATCAGACATTGAATGTTTCAGTGAACATTCAGACAGTGAATGTTGCAGATTCCATGGAGCAAAGCTGCACATCAGAAGATGCACATGGCCTCAAGGTACAGCTTTGTAACCAGATGAGGAATGCTCAACTTTCAGCTTGTACATTTAACAGAAAACAACCTTTCCTGAATTTCAGTTCTCCAAAATAAATTTAAAAGCAAGCCCAGTTCTTTAAATGGGTGTTGGACCACAAATTCAAGAGCTAAATTTACCCCTAAAGTGTCTGTGTGGCAGAGGTCTGCAAACTGCAAAATTACCAAAGGGAATAAATGAAAAGGAATTTATTGGCAGTTTGTTCTTCACTGAATTCACATTAATTTGAGGGCATTCCTTAGATGATAGTTGGCTTTACTGTCTTTGTTGTACTTTGTTATCCATGACAAGATAGTTTGAAATCTCCAGCTCAGAGCATAATTTAGAAAGCTAAATATAATTTCAAAGCAATTAACCTTCACTGACTCTTCATGTCGCTTACAGCATGAATTTAAGAACAGTATTTCTACATTATGACATTTTTAAAAGGGGCTTTAATTAAGGATCAACTCTGGAACCTTTTCTGCCAGAAGTGTTCTCATTATCTTCACTGTGGCTTTCTTTTTGAGCAGGGTCAGCTCAGATAAATGTAGGTTTTAGGGCCGGGCAAATAGGCCTAACTGTCGTGGAACAAATCATCTATCCACACATTATATTCACATGCAATAAAAATAGTAATGTATTAATCCTTGCTTACTTTTTATCTTATGAACAAAGTGACAAAGAAGTGATCAAAACTTTCATTTTGAACTGTCATCTCCTAACTAAAGCCTGAATGTATATCGGCCTCAAAACAAGCTATAGCCTCCTTAGAGAATGACAGAATCATAGAATGCTTAAAGTTGGAAGTGACCTCTAGAGATCATCTAGTCCAACCTCCCTGCACACGCAGGGTCACCTAGAGCACGTGGCACAGGACTGCGTCCAAGCGGGTTTTGAAGATCTCCAGAGGAGACTCCACAACCTCTCTGGGCAGCCTGTTCTAGTGCTCTGTCACCCTCACTGTCAAGAATGTTTTCCTTAAGTTTCTGTGGAACTTTTGGTGCTTCAGTTTGTGGCCATTACTTCTAGTTCTGTCGGTGGCCACCACTGAAAAGAGGTCAGCACCATCCTCCTCACTGCCTCCCTTGAGGTACTTACAGACACTAATTAGATCCCCTCTCAGCCTTCCCTCAGGCTGAACAGGCCCAGCTCCCTCAGCCTCTCCTCATAGGGCAGATGTTCCAGGCCCCTGATCATCCTTGTAGCCCTGCGCTGGACTCTCTCCAGCAGCTCCACATCCCTCTTGTACTGTGGGGCCCAGAACTGGACCCAATACTCCAGATGCAGCCTCACCAGGGCTGAGTAGAGGGGCAGGATCACCTCCCTTGACCTGCTAGAGACACTCTTCTTAATGCACCCCAGGATCCCATTGGCCTTCTTGGCCATGAGGGCACACTGCTGCCTCATGGTCAACTTGTTGTCCACCATGACACCCAGGTCCCTCTCTGCAGAGCTGCTCTCCAGAAGGTCAGTCCCCAGCCTGTACTAGTGTCTGGGGTTATACACATGAAAGGCCTAGCACACACACGAAAGTTCTAGCAAGGGCAGCAGGAATGAAGCAGCTGAAGAAATCCTCCCATCTGAAGGGGAAAGGGTTAAAAGCTTTCCCGAAAGCCTTGAGCAGGTCACAGCTCAGGAATCTCTGAAGAATATTTATCTACGCCTAGTTTGGAAATGGCTGCAGACAGTGAAACAGCCTTGGTGGCTGTTCTCTGAATATGGATTTACCACTCACATTCAGAAAGGAAACATTCTGGATACCTGACTGGCACAAAAACTTTGGATGATACCCTACAGGAAAAAGTAATGCCCAGAAAGCCCAGGACAGGTCTGAAGAAAGGTAGTACAAAGAGATAGATCCTGCACTGACCTGCCCAAGTCTCAGCTGACAAGGGCAACTCCTTTGAATTCAGAAAAAAATCAGAAACTCCCTCAGCTTTCTCGTAATTTATGTCAGCGTCTAACTGGGAAGTAATAACACATAGCTAACACTACTTAAGGTATTTTCGGCTTTTCAGTGTCTCCCACTCACGTCTCCCTGGTTCTGTGCACTGTGCCAGAGCTCAGTGTGTCAGTCCTCAGTTGTCTTGATGCTGCTCTTTCTGGGGCTACTCTATAGACAAATTCACACAGAGTATCTGGGGTAACCAAAAACAAACAAACAAAAAAAATTGCTTTTCATGTTCGAAATAGCCAGGGTTTATTTTTAACTTTTACTACATACAAGTCCATTCCAAAACTATGAGAAGGTTAAGAATGGTCCAGGATATCTACAGGACTGTTTTTTGCACTCTCTTCTTTGGTGAACTCTAGCATCAACCCTGTATCCATGTTGCTGTTAGAAACGTTGGAAAATGCTGAAGGATGTATGCCTTAGCCTGCTCCAGGCATGGTGAGTTCTCCCTCTCCTTTCCACCTCCTGCTCTCAGATGCTTGCCCAAGCCATCATCTACCCAGTGCTGCTGGCCCAAGGATGGGCATGGCAGAAGCTCTAACTTGGGCAGATCGCACTCTTGCTTATATTCTAGCATATAAGCAGGGTTTTTTCATGGCAGTTGGCATAGTTCACATCTGCTTCATAGAGGTACCTGCATATTCCTTCTAGGCCAAGCAAGATCAACTACTGTAACAACACAGTTGCTGCAACTATAAATGAATGAAAATGACTAAAATGCTCTTTTAAACAAATAACTCTTATTTCATTGTAAAAGTGCACAATGTTTGATTTCAGCCCATTTGTCAATTGTACCTCAAGAAAAGAGCCATGTTTTCAAAAATCTCAATATATGTACAGACTCCTATGTCATCAGCAGCTCCATCTGCTAAAAGTGCCTCAATGACTTTCACAGTCTAGCCTTTAATTCCTTCTCACCTCATACCAGCATAAGATTTTTTTAGGAGTATTTAGGTGACAAGTATAAGCAGTATTTCTAATTTAAAACACTTATATTGTTTGCATTTTTCAGTGACCATGCTGATGCTAAAATATAATGTTTTCCTTGAGTATATATGTTATAGGTGGCTAGGAAATGCAATATATGATATGCCAGCTAATCTAACCAATACAACATATTTTGTAGATAATGTTTTGTTTAATTTTCTTGATTCATTACAGTTCTGCCTAAACTATTGACCCTGCATCCATACATAATTTCATGAATAGCTCCTAAAGGCTCTATTTCTCCTTTATTTTAACTTCCAGGACCACATATTGAAATATATAATATTTTCAGTTCCTAACACAGTGTTTTGATTTTCAGTAACTATGGCTAACAGAATCATTTTTTTTTACAGAATTGGTGTTTCCATCTGACTCTTAACGGTAAAGCATAATAAAGAAGTATTAAATGGAAATCAAATGTGAATATCTACAGCTGCACTTACAAATACTTTACTTTTGCAAATACTTCTGTGAGGATTTTGTAGTTTTTGACAGATTTCCTAATGTGATGTTTATGGTAATGAATGATTAAATATCTTGGATCTTTCTGCAAAACTCTCCACATCATTCTTTACTAGGAAATAAATACTGATACTGAGATCATCTCTGGTGAATCATCTCACTTAATCTGGTCTCCTTTAATTTTCCTTGCACTTGCTCGTATACAGAAAGCTCTTAGTATGCTATACAAATTAATGGAACTTGGCATTGCATAATTGTGTTACATATCTCTGACATCATCTTGTTTGTGTTTTATACAGCTTCATCATACACAACAAAGACACTTTCTTCAACAATGCTACGAGAAGTAGAATCGTACACCATATTTTACAAAGAGTGAAATATGAAGAAGGGAAAAACAAAATTGGTAAGTGCTGAGCTAAGTGCCTTTATATGTGAGTGCTAAATTCCATTTAGTTTTTCATTGCCTATAGTTGTTCAGTCCTAGTTCAGTGGCTTTCCAGATAAAATGCACCCATGCCTCCGTAGTTGCTCATTACTGCTCACCATGTTCTAGGCAGAGAGGAGCAAGGCCTGCATAAGGCACTTGATCACTTTTTGGCACTAAATAGTGATATTTTTGGTTCAGAGTTCAGCTGTATTAGCTGGCCTTCTGCTCCTGCAGTCTTTCTTGTACCTGCTCTGGCTATTAGTCCTGCAGCTTTCATAAGAGATAAACTGAACAAAGCTTACGAAATTATTGTCAAATGAAAATGAAGAGTTTCAGCTGCCTTACTATGCTGAAATTCAAAAGGATAGAGATCTTCCCTCGAGTTCTCAGCTCTCAAGAAATACAGCCCTTCATCTAAATAGCTTCCTCCAATGAGTTTTTATATAAAACAAGCCTTAACATAGCACTAGACCAAAATATATGGAACTGAATTTCAATCACAGTGTGATTTCACTGGAGCGATCCTGAAGATGGATTTGGCAAATGAATCTTTAAACCTCAGGCACAATAAATCACAGATTGTGATTAATTTTGAAAGTTCCCTTTGCTTTGGTTATCCCCTAGACCCTCAAAACTGAAAAATATGTTAATGGGCTGCAAATTACATTTATTCAACCTACTATTATTTTTTTTTTGCTTTATTTATCTAACAGTTATTCTAGTCCTATAGATAAATAATTGGATACTTTTTTGGTTTTTAGGTCTGAATCGATTGCTCAGTAATGGCTCCTATGAAGCTGCATTTCCTCTTCATGAGGTATTGTTCCTATGTTTGTTCCCTTTAGAACTTACACTTCCCCAGAAATCATTTATTTTCAATCTTAATAATATTATTACTCTCCTTTGCATTCCTCACCTGTCTCTGATATCCCTTCTTTTTAGTAATATGGAAGACCCCACTGTTTGTGATCATTTTATGATGTTTTTGAGTTACTGAAGCATGTTCAGAATTAGGAGGGAAAAAATAGAATATTAAATTTATTTAATCAAAATAAAGGCATTGTGATTGAATTAAAAACAAATTTAATTTCAGTAGTCTCAAAATGTTTCAACATTAACCTTTTCAATCTCTTTTAAATACAAATTTACTAAAAATTAAGGAAAAAAGACTAAAAGAACATAGAATTTCAGGTGCTAAAGTGTAAAAATAGCACATATGAAAATGCTTTTTTTTTCCTGAGGTGAAAAAAAAAAGACAATAAATAAGGAGAGTTGCCCTGGGGCTGTTCTGTGGATGCTTTTCTATTTTGATGGATAAGTATTTTTTCAGAAGGCAAGGTATTGTGCTGTGGATTTCTCCATCAGTTTCTCCACTTCGTAGCCTTTGTTTTGAACACTTGTTATCAAACACATAGTCTTAAATTTCAATCAAGTCAGAGGGAAACATCTTCTTAATGTCATATTTATTGTTGGGTGCCCAAGTAAAGTTTGTGTAAGTTGTATTACCGCTAGTGAGAGGGATTTGCTAGCTCTTCTTGTTTTTGCTACTGTTTTGCATTAATGTCTAGCTCTGTATTTTAGGGGAGTTACAGAAGTAAGAATCCCATAAGAACCCACGGGGCAGAAAACCATAGACACCTGCTTTATGAGTGCTGGGCTTCCTGGGAAGTATGGTATAAATACCAGCCTCTGGATCTGGTGAGGTAAGATCTTCCCACTTTTAAAATGCCACATGATATGTGCTTAGGGCAGATGTTGTCCTGTCATTTTATCTTTCCTCTGAAAAAAACATAAGGAGCTCAGGTAATTCCTATAGTCCTTACAAACTGTGGGGCGGGAGAAGCCTGTTTTATTCATTCCTGCCACTACATTCAAAGTAATATCTGTGAAGGAGCTTGCTGGAAGAGCTGGAAAGAAAGTGAAAGAAGTTTCCTTCTTGAGTTTCCTGAAAGCAAAACTCCTAATTGAAGTGTTGTAGGATAATTAGGAGTGAAAAAGGTGAAAAAAGAAATCTGTAGAGGCTGGGGAGACATGGCTGAATCCCCATCCCCTGGGGAGCGCTTTTTCTTCCTCAGAGCATGGCTTTGATTGATTAAAAAAAGAACAGGCTCTCATTTGTTTTGTTTTGTTTTGCTTTCTTCCAAAAAGCAACCATAAGATTAGTCTCTGATGAAGTTTAATGATGCTTACAGACACTGAGCTTGCTTCTGGGTGGAAGGTTGATGTCTCTTCTGTGCTGTATCCCTCAAACTCAGGACAGCCACATCACCACAGTCTGCATTTGTTTTCAACTTGGAAATAGTTTGAAAGGAAGAAACACAGAAAGCTAAGACTTGACTCTGAATTACTATTGCCCTTTTAAATCAGGGTTTTCAAATGGGCTTATACACTCTAGTAGAGGATTATGTATTTTTTTATGCTTATC